>NC_141686.1:208566692-209166692 GCF_964263255.1 Lissotriton vulgaris | reverse complement strand
AACAGCAAGCTGGTCTAGAAAGGACTTCGAGTACAATGACTTAGTATCAGTAAGTCTAACTTTGGACATGGATTTTTCTGTCATTCTAAAATAAAATGAAGCAGGATTGGACTGATTAAAATCAGTAAAATAAGTGTACTTTCGTAAAAATGTACTTGAGCTGCCTCTTAAAGGAGCTGGGCAATGCTCCCACTGTGTATAATTTACAGTACTCCTCCTGGAATTAGTTTTATGTAGGTAGTGATTGCCAAAATGTTAGAAGCAAAACAAATCACCATAATTAGCAGATTCTAAATATAAATCTTCATTATCAAAGGCAGCATAATATTTCAAATCAGCAAACAAAGCCTCTACAGTCTGAACATCCCAATCATCAGAACATATGTTTTGTTTAAACACATCCCCCATGTTAACTCTAAGCACTTTAGGAACATTAATAACTTCAGTCGGGCCATGGATTTGAAATTTAACAGCATCCCAGACTATCCCAACTAGGATAGGCCAAGCAGTGATGTTAACAAAAGCCAAGTCTCGTTTCAATCAGTGGGCAGAATGTGACGAGGAATGGGTGGCCAATGTTCCATTCAGATGTCGAATGCATGTTCTCTCCTCGACATAGTGTCCATTGATGAATCGGAAAAAATAAAACACAAAACCAATTGACATAAAAAGGTAAAGTAAAAAAAGCCCCAACCAAATGTATGTCCAAGGGGGAATCAAAAAATGTTTTTTAAACAAATTTGCATAGTCCCTAAGCCTTGTGGGCTTTCCTGAAGTGTGTGAAACAGTGTCAAATGAAAATTTAGATTCTGTTGCTGAACGAGTTTGCAAATCAGGCGGGGTGGCTCCGGAGCTCCACGCCTCCGCTTAGCCCTGTGACCTGAGACCACGCCCCCTCCAAGATCGTCGCAGAGGAAGCAGGAATGGCGAGAGGAATGGCGAGAGGTGCGGTGTGCTGCCGGTTTTGAATCACGAAACACGGCAGGAAAAGCGGCACTTCTCCACTTCTCCCCTTCGATATCTTGGAAGCGCGAGTTAGCGCCCTGGGGGAATTACGAGATTCTGGCAGCCCGCAAACATTGATATCCGGGCGCTGATCTAGCTGACTGAGTGCTCCAGCGGCTTCTACCTTTCAGCTTCACAGTGGTGAGATAGAGAGATGGTGAGGGACTGAACCTGGAGCAATAAAGAGCAGTGATTACGACTGGAAAAAGACTCCTAAAGGATCCTGGAAAGGTAGAAAATACGGGCTGGACTTGTTCTAAAGAAGCACGGTGAGGCAAGGAGGGGCGATATAAAGGGGGCATCGGGGGCACTGAGTGTTTTTTTCCCCCTTTTGTCTTTTTCTTTGCCCGTTTCATCTCCCTTTATCGCTAAATATTGCCTCTATAGACTGCCAAGTAATTTTTTGGAGCCAGTATTGAGCCTACAGGCAGGATAATGGGGAAGGAACTAAAGTACAGTGAGGAGCCTAATAAAACTACTAAGGCTGAAACAGCGTCAAGTCTTAATACTAAAACTCATTTAGCCTTGGCTAGAAAAGCAGCACGGCTGGCAGCTAAAGAGAGAGAAAAGGCCTCATCAGCTTTGGGGCAGGATACAATGATAGAAATGCAAGAAATTTCAGAAGACGAACTTCACGTCTCCCTAACCTCTCCATCTAACGAAAAGGCTAGCAAAATGGCAAAGAGAGGTGTCTGTGTAGAGGAAATTGAAAATATTACAAAAAATGTGGAGGAAGACGTGGTAACAACAGAGACAGATACAAATCCTCTGCCCAAATCAGCTCAAGACGGGCAGAATCTCTTGTTTCCTTTGTTTGTTAAAAAAGTTCCTCATGCTCCTCAGCTATCCACGGTTCAGCTGGAAAAAGACTCTGGAGTATCAGCCCCTTCTCTAGTTTCGCCCCCTCCACCTGGGGTAGTGCATAATAAGATCTATTCTCCGGGAAAATCGCCAGAGAGGGTTACACAGACAAAACAGCTCTGAGGGGGCATTAATGACAGCTCCAAGTACCCTGGGCTCAGAAGAAGAGGGAAGTCGGTGTATAGCTACAGAATCTCCTTTAATCATATCAGAGCAAGAGAGGGCATCTATGTCTACTACATCTGTAACTCCAGAAGTCCAGGCTAAGGGGAAAGGTGATAACTTGGACAAGGCAATTAATTACCAACTCGATATTCGCGAGATGTTAAATTTAATTCTCAATGAGATTTGCGAGATAAAAGTAAATCAACAAGTTGAAATAGCCGCCCTACATTCCCGACTAGAAAAATTTGAAGAGTCAATGTCAAGACTTCCTAATAGACTACATGTGGCGGAGGAAAGGATCTTGGCTCTGGAGGACAACATAAATCAAGCCAGAGCAGAAGCTAAAGAGACAGCCAGTAAAAAGAGCATGTTGGAGAGCAAACTTGAGAATAAACTCGAGGAGTTAGAAAGTTATTCTCGTAGATCCAACCTAAGGATAGTGGGGGTCCCCGAGGGCCTTGAAGGGCCAGATATGCTCTCATGGGCCAACTCCTTTATCCACCAAAAAGTATTACCGGAGATCGAGGGAGACTTAACTATCATGCAAGCCCACCAGGCTCCGGCACAGAGATTCGCAAACTCGGCTTTTCCTAGAACTATTTTGATGAATTTGGCAGATTACAGGATAAAGGAAAAAATCCTATCAAAGGCGCTCCAACAGAGACAATTTTCAGTAACTGAGACAATAAAATGCAGAATATTCTCGGACATGACTGCCACGGCAGCACGACAGAGAAAAGAATTTGTTAAAATACTTCATCTCTTTATATCTCAGGGGGCGCAGGCTTCAATTGCCCATCAATCAAAATTAAAGGTCCTGGTGAAGGGAAAGTTTTATATGTTTTCTGACATAGAGGAGGCTCAATCTCTCCTGAAGGAGATCTCCTCAGGGTCGAATGCCTGAGCAAGTATATAAGCTCTGTTTATGAGGGTGTATGAAGTTTGATTATATACGTATTTAGACATTTGATTGACTTTTGCTGGAGGGGGTCGAGGGGTTTTCGGGGTCACACAGGGTGTAACAAGAAGACACCCAGGTCAGGAGGAAGGGGTGAAATGTGGTTAGCGTGGGGGGGACAGAAGGCTCCACATTTCAGGGGGGTGTGGGGATCCATTTGATGTTGGGGGCATTGGGGTTGGGGGGTAAGCGGTTAAAAAGAGCAGAAGGTGCAGGCAGGGTTTGTACTTATTCGTGTACGAGAACGTAAAATTGGGGGAAAATTCTTTTTGAAATTAATAAATGTGGTAGCCTATCAGTGAACGTCATTGGTGTCTTAAACAAACAGAAATATGGCACTCTCATAAAATGGGCAGTTTTTCAAAATCCCCATGTGTTATTTCTCCAAGAGACCCACTTAAAATCAAATGCTCCCAATCTATTTATTTCAAGATACTTTTCCCACGCTGTTTTTGCATCAGCAGCAGGGGTCGCCCAGAGAGGTGTTGCCATTTACTTCTCCAGGAAACTTCCGTTGGAAGTTATACAAATTCAAATGGATCCTAAAGGGAGATGGATATGGGTTGTTGCCAGATTACATGGAAAGGTGATGAATTTTATTAAATATTATCCGATGAAGTCTCTAGTAGCTTAGAAATCATTGATTTTCTGAGAGGGGCTCCTGGGCAGATTATTATGGGAGGAGATTTTAATTTTATACAAGATCTAAAAAAGGATACCTCCAACAAAAATAAGAAACAATTAAAACCTAACACCAAAAAAGTTTTAGGCACCTTAATGTCAGAATACCAACTCATTGACCCACGGCGCCTGTTGAACCTAGATGGGGAATCCTTTACTTGCTACTCTCATTGCTTCAGGACGGCATCCAAGACTGACTTTTTTTTATATCTAGATCTACCCAAACACTCGATTCATCTATTGTGTGCAATCCCTTTTCCGACCATGGGAAAGTAGAATTGGAAGTTAGCATTAGCTCAGGAATCAGAGACCAATCCAGGTGGCAGCTAGACCGAACTCTGCTTCAGAACCAGGAGTTGGTAACTGGGTTCGGAGCATGGATTGCGGAATATTTTAAAATTAATAACGATATAGCTGAACCATTTTTCAGTCTGGGAGGGATTTAAGGCAGCGGCCCACATTCAGATAATATCTTTTACATCGGCCTTGGCTAAAGAGAGGAAATCAAAATTATCTATGCTCCAAAAAACAGTAGATAAAGAATACGGCCTTCAGCTCCGTCTACAACCAAATTTACTGGTACAAGCAAAGGCAGAACTAAGAGACTTTTTTATTTTGGAAGAAATTAATAGCTTAAGAAACTTCCAACAGAGGGTGTATGAGGACAGCCAGTTGGTGGGCAAGCTCCTGGCTAATTCCACGAGGAAGAGGCAGGAGTCTGCTTCGATAGTTAAAATTAAGGATCCCACAAGTGGCCAAGAATTATTGAATAATTATCTGATTCAAATGGCTTTTTGGGAGCATTTTGGTCGTATTTATACCACCAAATATCTGGTGGGGGAGGATCAAATAGTGGAGTATTTTTCTAATATTGAAATCCCAAAGATCTCGGCCAATCGGGCTTTTGAACTTGGGATTGAAATTAGTATAGGGGAAATATTAGACTCTATAAAAGCCACAGCAGGGGCGAAAGCTTGTGGGTAGGACAAATTTCCAATTGAGTTCTTTAAAACCTTTATAAAGGAATTATCGACACCTCCTAAGAATTTATTTAATCATATTAAACAAGGTGGATTGGTACCTGCATCCTTTAAGGAAGCAACTATAGTATCATTTGTTAAAAAAGATAAGAATCCAGAAGATATTAATTCTTATCGGCCAATTAGCCTTTTAAATTCAGATTATAAGATCTTAATGAAAATCTGGGCTCGTCGCTTTGTATATGCTGCACAAGAAGTTATACATCTCGACCAATCTGGATTTATAGCTGGCCGCTCAATGGCCTCAAATACTGAATTTTTAATTCAGGCTCTGGATTTCTTTAACATTAATTCAACCCCTGCTTGCATCTTAATGGTCGATGCAGAAAAAGCATTCGAACTAGTAAACTGGTCAACCTTGTTTTATTCTCTGGTCCAGTTTGGCTTTCCAGAACACGTGATTAAGATGCTTCAAAATATCTATCAGAATGCTTCAGCGAAGGTTACAATAAACTCAAATAACGCTGGTTCCATTAAAGTCATTCGTGGGACCAGGCAGGGCTGCCTGTTATCTCCACTGATTTTTACTTTATTTATTGAACCGCTGGTGATCAAAATAAGAAATAATCCTTCTATTTCCCCCCCTATCCATGGGATGGTGAAGCTCAAGCTCTTCGCAGACAATATTATCCTTTATTTAAGGCCGAATAAAGAGAATTTAGATTGTATTTTGAGGGAATTTAAGGCCTATGAACAAATAGGAGGTTACAAAATAACTGAAGTTCTCGCGCTAAATACTAAACTCACCCTCTTTCCATCTTGCCTTCGCGCTCAGGCTGCCAGCCGAGACCCGATAAGATACCTAGGTATTTATGTGACCTGCGAATATAATCAGTTGTATTCTCTCAACTATGGGAGAATGAACAATAAAATTAAGAATCTGTTTGCTCAATGGCTTTTACTTCCTCTCACTCTAATTGGCAGGGTATCCTTGATTATGATGTCGATCCTTCCCCTATTAATATTCTTGTTTTGCAATGCTCCTATTAAATTGAATTGTATTTTTTTCAGAGACATGGAAACTATGTTTAGAAGGTTTGTCTGGGGTGGGAAAGCAGCAAGGATGAAGCTGTCCTTAATTCAACTTCCAACTGAACAGGGGGGACTGGCTCTGCCACATGTTAAAACATATTATGATGCGGTCTTTATTGATATAATGGCAGGCCTGATAGGTGCAAAAAACATTTGTGACTGCTTCTTCTTAGAAAAAATGCTACAGGAGGCTGACTCTCAAGTCCAGGTATTTTTAAAAACTGCAAAGCTCCCAAAAAGGACACAATATAAGACCCTGAAAGATTACTTAATCAGAGTGCAGTCCTTTTTTAAGAAAAATCTTGGCTCCTCTGCCTCTAAGTTTTTGAGCTTACGAGAGTGTACTCGTTTAGGCCTACAAATCAGAAACAGCCATATAATAAATTGGGAGAATTTGGGATTTAGGGAGTTGAGGCATTTTATCATCCATAACAGCATTATCACATGGCAAGAAGTATTGGCTAGAATAGGTAATTCTGATAGACCCATGTTTCTTGAATATTTACAAATTGTTCACTTTCTAAGGAAAGATATAGGTGGCTTACTAGACTCAACGAATGAGATGGTAATACTTCTGTATGAGTCTAAAATCAGCAGGATAGGAAACTGGTACAAGAAGCTTCATTACGAGGGGCAAGCCGCTATGATAGATTGTCATCTAGTCAAAATAGACACCCTTACTCAATGTAATTTTACACATAAAGACTGGGAAACTTTAAGTGTGTTGGGCTATAAATCGTTGCGTGCTGCCAATTTCAAGAGAATGGCTTTCTTGTCCTGCTGGTTGGCGTATTGGACTCCGGAGGCACTTGGGAAAAGGTTCGCTGAGGTAGCGAATAAGTGCTTCAGATGTCAAGCGGAGAGTCAGGGTGGTTGGCTCCATATTGTTTTCACTTGTCCCCAGCTTACATCTTTTTGGGAAGCCATTTTCGCAGATTTAGAGGTGTCTCTGGGTGGTAAAAAACATCTTCCCACTCCAGAGTTGGCCCTATTGGGGATCAGTAAGGACAGAGGGTTCCTTAAAAATGCTGAGGAAACATTTGTATTTATTTCTTGTCTCATTGCTCGCTCACTAACTCTCCAAAATTGGAAAACCAAGGAAGTTCCATCACATATGAAATGGCTACATAAAATGAGGAGGTCAAGGAGTTTTGAAAAAGCTTTTGCTATGAGGGTGGGTGCAGTCAGGAGATTTGAAAATAACTGGAAATACCTGGAGACTCTTGAGGCTACGAGGGGGTTTAACTAAATAAGCTAAACATCTCAGATTAACGTTGATATTAAGTTAAAATATACGCTAGCAGTCTTAAGTTTTTGACAGGCTTAATTGATAAGCTATTAAACTTTCTTTGGCGTGATTTGCACTATTTGAAAATTCGATTGCACTGGCACTTTTTGTTTTGGTTTGAAATGTACTGTAATTGTATTTGCACTTTAGGATTGAACTTGCGTATTTTGCACACTGCTTGTAAATTAATAATGTATTTATACTCTGCAACTTGACAGCTAACAGACTAAATTCAGCTGAAGAGCCTCCCCTCGTCTCTGTTTTTTAATATTAAGAAGCTTTTTTATGTTTTTTGTATTTCATTTCTTTGCTTAAAATTCTATTGTCTGTATCGTACTTTACCTGTGCTCTGCCTAATAAAAATGTATAAAAAAAAAAGAGTTTGCAAATGAGGCATCGATAAGTCATTTGGGTAGGTGCAGTCAATTTCATCAAGTTGAGTACCAGGCAATGTACTCAGTAAAGGACTTGAAACTGCAGGCATCTCAAGGGCCACCTCCGGCGCATGATCGGAAGCAGTGGCCAATACAGAATTTCTCACCATCGAAGGGCATGAGACTGCCGGTGTCATGCTAAGAAGAATCGGCCACTCTGTTTATCTTGACATTGTCAATGGAGAAATACCTGTTTTCTTTACGACCTGGAAGTGCTGGTAAAATGACTGTTCTTGTGCCCTTCACACCAAGCACAGGAACTGGAGCACGGTATGAGGGACCAAATTCCTTCTTGTTATCGATCTTCTCCTGAACCAGTTCTCCAACTTGGGGTAGCCAGCCAACTACCGGGATCTGCAATGCATCATCCTAAGTGGAGGGCAAATGTTCCTTTGCAAGACTGTCTCTTGTCTTTTGTAGAGTCTGTAAAACATTGCAATGTTCATCTACATCAAAGGAGGCAGCAGCAGCCACCGAGTCTGGACCGTCAAGGTCCGGTACATACATCTTGATACCAAAGAGCATTTCGTATGGGGTCCGCCCACCCAGAGACCTTCTAGGGAGATTATTAAGAGCACGCTGCATGCCATTAAGATGGGCCAGCCAGTTTCTGCCAGTTCCTATAACTGGAGATGTCAGTGATTGCTTTAAGACACGGTTCATTCGTTCCACAACACTAGTACCCACAGGTCGGTATGGAGACGAAAACTTGACTTGGACCCCCATCAAAGCCATGGCATCCCTATACGCCTTAGAGGTAAAAGCAGGACCCTGATCCGAATGGAAGGTACCACAGGCAAAATTCCCTACAAAGACACGCAAATCCCTTATTACAGTCCATGAATCAGCGCTGCGATGAGGCCATACCCATACAAAGTGTGTGCATGAATCAACTGCTACTAAGATGTACTTATATGCAGTATCAGAAGAAAAAGGACCGCATTGATTTAAATAAACACAACCTAATGGTTTATTAGAAATGAACAACTGTGTTTGGGGTGGACGCGTAGCAGTTGAAGGCTTAATCTACAGGCAAATGTCACATTGAGAGACATAGTCACGCGTCTGTTTGTACAGTCCCCGCCACCAAAAATGTTGTTGTAACTGAGACACAGTTGCTGAAACACCCGCATGCGCAGACGCAACACCTTCATGGGCCGCTGTGATCAGTGTATGTTTGCAATCCGAGTTGGGAATCAATCTCTCCCCAACTTCAGGTATTTTCACATAAGGACCTTATTGGGACTTAAGTGGTATGTGTACTTCGAAGGGAACCCCGTAGGATAATGACCTCCCTTCTCAGTGGCAGCAACAGCTGCCAAGATATCATCATCAATCTTATTTTTGGACCGTGTAACTGCTGCAACTAAATATGTCAATACTGCTGATTTCGCTGCTTCTTCAGCGAGCGAGTTGCCAACAGCGTGAACTCCCACCCGCTGGTGACTGAGAGTATGAATTACAAACACAAGTGGCAACTGCTCTTTAAGCTCAGCCACTCGGACCCAGATTATTTTATGTTTTATTGTGCTATCCTTGGAATCACGAAAATCATACTGAATCCAAAAGAACAAGGGCCCGATTCACAGAACTAACTTAAGACAAAATCCTAACTTACTACCATTTTGGTATTCACAGAAGGCACTTACTCATTTTGGTATTCACAGAAGGCACTTACTCATTTCGGTATTCACAGAAGTTAGGAGTCCTAACTTTAGGACTCCTAAATGCATTCTGTGAATGCCGAAAGTCTTAAAATTAGGATTGTTCTCAATTTAGTAGTAGTAAAGTTAGGACTCCTACATTTCTTCTGTGCAGAAACTGGTGTTTGCTTTGCCTGTTCTTTATCTGAACTTCTCATTAGGTAGGGTTTTACAGGTCTAGCTCCCAGACTGTCTCTACCTAACTCTGTGTAAGCAGTTTCAATGTTTTAGGTAGTTCTGTCTCCTGTTGTGATGTAGTGAACTCTTTTAGGCGTTGGCTTATTGCCACTAATGCTGCTTCTCCTTTAATATGTGCCAATATTATCACAGATGCCTGGGCAAAGTTATTTAACGTGTATTTAACAAGATATAGAGAGCAAAGGGATTTTTATCCACTCAAGTGGACGGAAGGGTACTCCCAGTCCCCTGGTTTACTAGTTCTATAACAAATAGGAGGAGTACCACCAGAAATCAGGCTATACAGCCAGTATCAGTGGAATGAGACCGTGATTTGTAAGAAGAAGTCCTTCTTTGTTTTTTAAGGAACCCCTCACTCACCGACCTGGTCGGTGACATGCTTCATCAAAAGGGGCCACCTTGACAGCCGAGTGCCGCCAAGGTGTGCTGCGACACCTGAAAATACAGTGGAGCGGGTATGTGGGTGATGAATGTGAAAAAAGGTCAGTGGGTTAAAAATTGTCCTGGTATGACTTAATATAATTTATTGTAAGGCTACTGGACAATGTTAAAAATAGTGTGTGTAGATACAGTCAAGGCGTTAATTGGACCTAGTGTATCTGAATTTATGTGATAGGTCTACATGTTTCAAACCATAGGTGGGAGTTACCGGTTTTTCTTCAGGACCATAAAAAGAAAGGAGTTGGGTGGTCAGGGTACACTAACGCCCTGCCATACCTGCAACCCTCTCAGCACCCTATTTAGCAATTTGCATAAATGGGTAAAAAACTTGCAACCAAGTATGGTTACAGAAAATGGCAAAAACTTCTCAGTGGAGAAATGCTTGCTGCACAGGAATTGAGGGGAGGCAGCAAAGCTCAAAAGAACGTATTAGTTTCTTGGCTTAACGAGTGACTTCTCACCTAGTCCGCCCCTCCGTGTACGGGTATACGGGTACACGGAGGGGCGGACTAGGTGAGAAGTATTACCGGAGATCGAGGGAGACTTAACTATCATGCAAGCCCACCAGGCTCCGGCACAGAGATTCGCAAACTCGGCTTTTCCTAGAACTATTTTGATGAATTTGGCAGATTACAGGATAAAGGAAAAAATCCTATCAAAGGCGCTCCAACAGAGACAATTTTCAGTAACTGAGACAATAAAATGCAGAATATTCTCGGACATGACTGCCACGGCAGCACGACAGAGAAATGAATTTGTTAAAATACTTCATCTCTTTATATCTCAGGGGGCGCAGGCTTCAATTGCCCATCAATCACAATTAAAGGTCCTGGTGAAGGGAAAGTTTTATATGTTTTCTGACATAGAGGAGGCTCAATCTCTCCTGAAGGAGATCTCCTCAGGGTCGAATGCCTGAGCAAGTATATAAGCTCTGTTTATGAGGGTGTATGAAGTTTGATTATATACGTATTTAGACATTTGATTGACTTTTGCTGGAGGGGGTCGAGGGGTTTTCGGGGTCACACAGGGTGTAACAAGAAGACACCCAGGTCAGGAGGAAGGGGTGAAATGTGGTTAGCGTGGGGGGGACAGAAGGCTCCACATTTCAGGGGGGTGTGGGGATCCATTTGATGTTGGGGGCATTGGGGTTGGGGGTAAGCGGTTAAAAAGAGCAGAAGGTGCAGGCAGGGTTTGTACTTATTCGTGTACGAGAACGTAAAATTGGGGGAAAATTCTTTTTGAAATGAATAAATGTGGTAGCCTATCAGTGAACGTCATTGGTGTCTTAAACAAACAGAAATATGGCACTCTCATAAAATGGGCAGTTTTTCAAAATCCCCATGTGTTATTTCTCCAAGAGACCCACTTAAAATCAAATGCTCCCAATCTATTTATTTCAAGATACTTTTCCCACGCTGTTTTTGCATCAGCAGCAGGGGTCGCCCAGAGAGGTGTTGCCATTTACTTCTCCAGGAAACTTCCGTTGGAAGTTATACAAATTCAAATGGATCCTAAAGGGAGATGGATATGGGTTGTTGCCAGATTACATGGAAAGGTGATGAATTTTATTAAATATTATCCGATGAAGTCTCTAGTAGCTTAGAAATCATTGATTTTCTGAGAGGGGCTCCTGGGCAGATTATTATGGGAGGAGATTTTAATTTTATACAAGATCTAAAAAAGGATACCTCCAACAAAAATAAGAAACAATTAAAACCTAACACCAAAAAAGTTTTAGGCACCTTAATGTCAGAATACCAACTCATTGACCCACGGCGCCTGTTGAACCTAGATGGGGAATCCTTTACTTGCTACTCTCATTGCTTCAGGACGGCATCCAAGACTGACTTTTTTTTATATCTAGATCTACCCAAACCCTAGATTCATCTATTGTGTGCAATCCCTTTTCCGACCATGGGAAAGTAGAATTGGAAGTTAGCATTAGCTCAGGAATCAGAGACCAATCCAGGTGGCAGCTAGACCGAACTCTGCTTCAGAACCAGGAGTTGGTAACTGGGTTCGGAGCATGGATTGCGGAATATTTTAAAATTAATAACGATATAGCTGAACCATTTTTCAGTCTGGGAGGGATTTAAGGCAGCGGCCCACATTCAGATAATATCTTTTACATCGGCCTTGGCTAAAGAGAGGAAATCAAAATTATCTATGCTCCAAAAAACAGTAGATAAAGAATACGGCCTTCAGCTCCGTCTACAACCAAATTAACTGGTACAAGCAAAGGCAGAACTAAGAGACTTTTTTATTTTGGAAGAAATTAATAGCTTAAGAAACTTCCAACAGAGGATGTATGAGGACAGCCAGTTGGTGGGCAAGCTCCTGGCTAATTCCACGAGGAAGAGGCAGGAGTCTGCTTCGATAGTTAAAATTAAGGATCCCACAAGTGGCCAAGAATTATTGAATAATTATCTGATTCAAATGGCTTTTTGGGAGCATTTTGGTCGTATTTATACCACCAAATATCTGGTGGGGGAGGATCAAATAGTGGAGTATTTTTCTAATATTGAAATCCCAAAGATCTCGGCCAATCGGGCTTTTGAACTTGGGATTGAAATTAGTATAGGGGAAATATTAGACTCTATAAAAGCCACAGCAGGGGCGAAAGCTTGTGGGTAGGACAAATTTCCAATTGAGTTCTTTAAAACCTTTATAAAGGAATTATCGACACCTCCTAAGAATTTATTTAATCATATTAAACAAGGTGGATTGGTACCTGCATCCTTTAAGGAAGCAACTATAGTATCATTTGTTAAAAAAGATAAGAATCCAGAAGATATTAATTCTTATCGGCCAATTAGCCTTTTAAATTCAGATTATAAGATCTTAATGAAAATCTGGGCTCGTCGCTTTGTATATGCTGCACAAGAAGTTATACATCTCGACCAATCTGGATTTATAGCTGGCCGCTCAATGGCCTCAAATACTGAATTTTTAATTCAGGCTCTGGATTTCTTTAACATTAATTCAACCCCTGCTTGCATCTTAATGGTCGATGCAGAAAAAGCATTCAAACTAGTAAACTGGTCAACCTTGTTTTATTCTCTGGGCCAGTTTGGCTTTCCAGAACACGTGATTAAGATGCTTCGAAATATCTATCAGAATGCTTCAGCGAAGGTTACAATAAACTCAAATAACGCTGGTTCCATTAAAGTCATTCGTGGGACCAGGCAGGGCTGCCTGTTATCTCCACTGATTTTTACTTTATTTATTGAACCGCTGGTGATCAAAATAAGAAATAATCCTTCTATTTCCCCCCCTATCCATGGGATGGTGAAGCTCAAGCTCTTCGCAGACAATATTATCCTTTATTTAAGGCCGAATAAAGAGAATTTAGATTGTATTTTGAGGGAATTTAAGGCCTATGAACAAATAGGAGGTTACAAAATAACTGAAGTTCTCGCGCTAAATACTAAACTCACCCTCTTTCCATCTTGCCTTCGCGCTCAGGCTGCCAGCCGAGACCCGATAAGATACCTAGGTATTTATGTGACCTGCGAATATAATCAGTTGTATTCTCTCAACTATGGGAGAATGAACAATAAAATTAAGAATCTGTTTGCTCAATGGCTTTTACTTCCTCTCACTCTAATTGGCAGGGTATCCTTGATTATGATGTCGATCCTTCCCCTGTTAATATTCTTGTTTTGCAATGCTCCTATTAAATTGAATTGTATTTTTTTCAGAGACATGGAAACTATGTTTAGAAGGTTTGTCTGGGGTGGGAAAGCAGCAAGGATGAAGCTGTCCTTAATTCAACTTCCAACTGAACAGGGGGGACTGGCTCTGCCACATGTTAAAACGTATTATGATGCGGTCTTTATTGATATAATGGCAGGCCTGATAGGTGCAAAAAACATTTGTGACTGCTTCTTCCTAGAAAAAATGCTACAGGAGGCTGACTCTCAAGTCCAGGTATTTTTAAAAACTGCAAAGCTCCCAAAAAGGACACAATATAAGACCCTGAAAGATTACTTAATCAGAGTGCAGTCCTTTTTTAAGAAAAATCTTGGCTCCTCTGCCTCTAAGTTTTTGAGCTTACGAGAGTGTACTCGTTTAGGCCTACAAATCAGAAACAGCCATATAATAAATTGGGAGAATTTGGGATTTAGGGAGTTGAGGCATTTTATCATCCATAACAGCATTATCACATGGCAAGAAGTATTGGCTAGAATAGGTAATTCTGATAGACCCATGTTTCTTGAATATTTACAAATTGTTCACTTTCTAAGGAAAGATATAGGTGGCTTACTAGACTCAACGAATGAGATGGTAATACTTCTGTATGAGTCTAAAATCAGCAGGATAGGAAACTGGTACAAGAAGCTTCATTACGAGGGGCAAGCCGCTATGATAGATTGTCATCTAGTCAAAATAGACACCCTTACTCAATGTAATTTTACACATAAAGACTGGGAAACTTTAAGTGTGTTGGGCTATAAATCGTTGCGTGCTGCCAATTTCAAGAGAATGGCTTTCTTGTCCTGCTGGTTGGCGTATTGGACTCCGGAGGCACTTGGGAAAAGGTTCGCTGAGGTAGCGAATAAGTGCTTCAGATGTCAAGCGGAGAGTCGGGGTGGTTGGCTCCATATTGTTTTCACTTGTCCCCAGCTTACATCTTTTTGGGAAGCCATTTTCGCAGATTTAGAGGTGTCTCTGGGTGGTAAAAAACATCTTCCCACTCCAGAGTTGGCCCTATTGGGGATCAGTAAGGACAGAGGGTTCCTTAAAAATGCTGAGGAAACATTTGTATTTATTTCTTGTCTCATTGCTCGCTCACTAACTCTCCAAAATTGGAAAACCAAGGAAGTTCCATCACATATGAAATGGCTACATAAAATGAGGAGGTCAAGGAGTTTTGAAAAAGCTTTTGCTATGAGGGTGGGTGCAGTCAGGAGATTTGAAAATAACTGGAAATACCTGGAGACTCTTGAGGCTACGAGGGGGTTTAACTAAATAAGCTAAACATCTCAGATTAACGTTGATATTAAGTTAAAATATACGCTAGCAGTCTTAAGTTTTTGACAGGCTTAATTGATAAGCTATTAAACTTTCTTTGGCGTGATTTGCACTATTTGAAAATTCGATTGCACTGGCACTTTTTGTTTTGGTTTGAAATGTACTGTAATTGTATTTGCACTTTAGGATTGAACTTGCGTATTTTGCACACTGCTTGTAAATTAATAATGTATTTATACTCTGCAACTTGACAGCTAACAGACTAAATTCAGCTGAAGAGCCTCCCCTCGTCTCTGTTTTTTAATATTAAGAAGCTTTTTTATGTTTTTTGTATTTCATTTCTTTGCTTAAAATTCTATTGTCTGTATCGTACTAAAATGTATAAAAAAAAAAGAGTTTGCAAATGAGGCATCGATAAGTCATTTGGGTAGGTGCAGTCAATTTCATCAAGTTGAGTACCAGGCAATGTACTCAGTAAAGGACTTGAAACTGCAGGCATCTCAAGGGCCACCTCCGGCGCATGATCGGAAGCAGTGGCCAATACAGAATTTCTCACCATCGAAGGGCATGAGACTGCCGGTGTCATGCTAAGAAGAATCGGCCACTCTGTTTATCTTGACATTGTCAATGGAGAAATACCTGTTTTCTTTACGACCTGGAAGTGCTGGTAAAATGACTGTTCTTGTGCCCTTCACACCAAGCACAGGAACTGGAGCACGGTATGAGGGACCAAATTCCTTCTTGTTATCGATCTTCTCCTGAACCAGTTCTCCAACTTGGGGTAGCCAGCCAACTACCGGGATCTGCAATGCATCATCCTAAGTGGAGGGCAAATGTTCCTTTGCAAGACTGTCTCTTGTCTTTTGTAGAGTCTGTAAAACATTGCAATGTTCATCTACATCAAAGGAGGCAGCAGCAGCCACCGAGTCTGGACCGTCAAGGTCCGGTACATACATCTTGATACCAAAGAGCATTTCGTATGGGGTCCGCCCACCCAGAGACCTTCTAGGGAGATTATTAAGAGCACGCTGCATGCCATTAAGATGGGCCAGCCAGTTTCTGCCAGTTCCTATAACTGGAGATGTCAGTGATTGCTTTAAGACACGGTTCATTCGTTCCACAACACTAGTACCCACAGGTCGGTATGGAGACGAAAACTTGACTTGGACCCCCATCAAAGCCATGGCATCCCTATACGCCTTAGAGGTAAAAGCAGGACCCTGATCCGAATGGAAGGTACCACAGGCAAAATTCCCTACAAAGACACGCAAATCCCTTATTACAGTCCATGAATCAGCGCTGCGATGAGGCCATACCCATACAAAGTGTGTGCATGAATCAACTGCTACTAAGATGTACTTATATGCAGTATCAGAAGAAAAAGGACCGCATTGATCTAAATAAACACAACCTAATGGTTTATTAGAAATGAACAACTGTGTTTGGGGTGGACGCGTAGCAGTTGAAGGCTTAATCTACAGGCAAATGTCACATTGAGAGACATAGTCACGCGTCTGTTTGTACAGTCCCCGCCACCAAAAATGTTGTTGTAACTGAGACACAGTTGCTGAAACACCCGCATGCGCAGACGCAACACCTTCATGGGCCGCTGTGATCAGTGTATGTTTGCAATCCGAGTTGGGAATCAATCTCTCCCCAACTTCAGGTATTTTCACATAAGGACCTTATTGGGACTTAAGTGGTATGTGTACTTCGAAGGGAACCCCGTAGGATAATGACCTCCCTTCTCAGTGGCAGCAACAGCTGCCAAGATATCATCATCAATCTTATTTTTGGACCGTGTAACTGCTGCAACTAAATATGTCAATACTGCTGATTTCGCTGCTTCTTCAGCGAGCGAGTTGCCAACAGCGTGAACTCCCACCCGCTGGTGACTGAGAGTATGAATTACAAACACAAGTGGCAACTGCTCTTTAAGCTCAGCCACTCGGACCCAGATTATTTTATGTTTTATTGTGCTATCCTTGGAATCACGAAAATCATACTGAATCCAAAAGAACAAGGGCCCGATTCACAGAACTAACTTAAGACAAAATCCTAACTTACTACCATTTTGGTATTCACAGAAGGCACTTACTCATTTTGGTATTCACAGAAGGCACTTACTCATTTCGGTATTCACAGAAGTTAGGAGTCCTAACTTTAGGACTCCTAAATGCATTCTGTGAATGCCGAAAGTCTTAAAATTAGGATTGTTCTCAATTTAGTAGTAGTAAAGTTAGGACTCCTACATTTCTTCTGTGCAGAAACTGGTGTTTGCTTTGCCTGTTCTTTATCTGAACTTCTCATTAGGTAGGGTTTTACAGGTCTAGCTCCCAGACTGTCTCTACCTAACTCTGTGTAAGCAGTTTCAATGTTTTTAGGTAGTTCTGTCTCCTGTTGTGATGTAGTGAACTCTTTTAGGCGTTGGCTTATTGCCACTAATGCTGCTTCTCCTTTAATATGTGCCAATATTATCACAGATGCCTGGGCAAAGTTATTTAACGTGTATTTAACAAGATATAGAGAGCAAAGGGATTTTTATCCACTCAAGTGGACGGAAGGGTACTCCCAGTCCCCTGGTTTACTAGTTCTATAACAAATAGGAGGAGTACCACCAGAAATCAGGCTATACAGCCAGTATCAGTGGAATGAGACCGTGATTTGTAAGAAGAAGTCCTTCTTTGTTTTTTAAGGAACCCCTCACTCACCGACCTGGTCGGTGACATGCTTCATCAAAAGGGGCCACCTTGACAGCCGAGTGCCGCCAAGGTGTGCTGCGACACCTGAAAATACAGTGGAGCGGGTATGTGGGTGATGAATGTGAAAAAAGGTCAGTGGGTTAAAAATTGTCCTGGTATGACTTAATATAATTTATTGTAAGGCTACTGGACAATGTTAAAAATAGTGTGTGTAGATACAGTCAAGGCGTTAATTGGACCTAGTGTATCTGAATTTATGTGATAGGTCTACATGTTTCAAACCATAGGTGGGAGTTACCGGTTTTTCTTCAGGACCATAAAAAGAAAGGAGTTGGGTGGTCAGGGTACACTAACGCCCTGCCATACCTGCAACCCTCTCAGCACCCTATTTAGCAATTTGCATAAATGGGTAAAAAACTTGCAACCAAGTATGGTTACAGAAAATGGCAAAAACTTCTCAGTGGAGAAATGCTTGCTGCACAGGAATTGAGGGGAGGCAGCAAAGCTCAAAAGAACGTATTAGTTTCTTGGCTTAACGAGTGACTTCTCACCTAGTCCGCCCCTCCGTGTACGGGTATACGGGTACACGGAGGGGCGGACTAGGTGAGAAGTCACTCGTTAAGCCAAGAAACTAATACGTTCTTTTGAGCTTTGCTGCCTCCCCTCAATTCCTGTGCAGCAAGCATTTCTCCACTGGGAAGTTTTTGCCATTTTCTGTAACCATACTTGGTTGCAAGTTTTTTACCCATTTATGCAAATTGCTAAATAGGGTGCTGAGAGGGTTGCAGGTATGGCAGGGCGTTAGTGTACCCTGAACACCCAACTCCTTTCTTTTTATGGTCCTGAAGAAAAACCGGTAACTCCCACCTATGGTTTGAAACATGTAGACCTATCACATAAATTCAGATACACTAGGTCCAATTAACGCCTTGACTGTATCTACACACACTATTTTTAACATTGTCCAGTAGCCTTACAATAAATTATATTAAGTCATACCAGGACAATTTTTAACCCACTGACCTTTTTTCACATTCATCACCCACATACCCGCTCCACTGTATTTTCAGGTGTCGCAGCACACCTTGGCGGCACTCGGCTGTCAAGGTGGCCCCGATGATGAAGCATGTCACCGACCAGGTCGGTGAGTGAGGGGTTCCTTAAAAAACAAAGAAGGACTTCTTCTTACAAATCACGGTCTCATTCCACTGATACTGGCTGTATAGCCTGATTTCTGGTGGTACTCCTCCTATTTGTTATAGAACAAAGTTATTTAACAACTTCATCCCCATGTTTTCAGCAGGCTCTACTCCATATTCGTTCTGTATTTGTCTTAATACATCAGGTATTACCACTAAAGATGGGATACCATGTATCCTGGTGTATATTGCAGCAAAAACTGTACCCCAAGATGTACAATCCTGAATTAAGGGAGCTATCCCCATTGGCAAGCAAATAATAAGTATTCTATGCTTTTCCTTAGGACCAGTGTGTGGAAACACCGCATGCAGTTGTGTAATCTATTGTGCTACCCAGAAAGGCATCTGTTCGCGTTTTGTTGCCATTTTACCCATCACTGCTTGCAGTGTTTGTGGTGTAATTTTTGTTGTAGGAGTTTGGACTGGTCCTGGCTGTGAAGCCGGTGTTGTCTGAAGTGTGATTGTTCTCAGCAGAAACTCTGTTATGTTTCTGTAAAGTCTTTATGCTGAATGAGTATGTCTCCTCCAGTCATTGTGTCAATGTATGGGTGTGGTGTGTATGCCACTAAAACAGGCCATGTCCCTCCGTATATTCCTAGCGGACTGAGTCTCACTCTATTTCCTGTATGGGGGTGTGTGCCTTTGAACAAGTAGAGGTGTTCTTCATAAGTGAGTGGGATTTCAATATCCTCATATGGACTGTACTCATTTGGTTTTCAACTTCTACATAGGAGTGAAAAGATCTAGTTTGTGCATTTTCCAGCGGGAATTTAATCCATGAATAGAATATCTCTGTTCTACATGATTTGTGTGCCTCAATCTCGAATGTCACTTGCCCTCCTCTAATTGTAACACCATATGCTGCTAATTTTAGCGTGACATAATTTCTAACATTATCTGCAATATATATTGCACTTGCATCATCTTCTTCGGCTGCGAAGTTTAGTGCATTTCCTTCATCCATGTCTCTCTGTTCAGTCATTATTTTTAGAAAGGAGAGCATTTCAAGGGAACTGAGATAAGATGTTATGCTCAATTAGGAATACTGTATCCTCAAGCTTGATTAAACCAACAGCCAATACATAGGAATTTTCCTACTCAGCTGTGGTGGTTTTGTTCCCTCCCACTCCAGACGTCTCTTGGGAAATATGAGTAGGGGTCTCTGAGAAAATCACTACTGAACTACTCAGATTTGACTGTTAAATAAGTGCCAATACCAACGTTGGCAGTGCGAAGTCTTGTAGTTCCTAGAAGACCTATATAGAATCTGCACATTTAGACAACACACACACTGTGGGACTGTTGTTCAGACTGATTCATGACACCCCCACCGAGTATGTTGGCCTGTGTACCACCTAGTTCGTGGCTCCACTATAACTTCCTCTTGCCAAGGAGACAATAGTTATTGGCATCTATCAAACATGACAACCCTGATGCCTCAGGATGGTGGAAACAGTAACTTACTTTTCGCTCAGGCACTTGTGCTATATTGTTCTCAAAGAGATACACAGAATAAACGGTTGGAACATTTTCAATAAGTATTTATTGAACAATCGTTATTCTACCATAAACTGGATGCACTGAAATCACCAGTAGACAGTAGCATATATAAATGAGTAGCAGCACTAAGAAAGTAAACAGATGGTAGGTTTCTACCATTTTGCCAAAACCATAAATATAGGCAGGTATATAAAATACATGGTAATAAAATGCGTACTCCTACGATGCACCCTAAGTAGATGCACCTAGGTGTACCTAGCACGTGAGTAGGTGTAAAGCCAAGAATCCATCTAGGATAAATCCAACCCCATTACCTGATGTGGGACTGCGGTACCGCGTTCTGGTCTCAAGCAGAACACCCGTCGAGGGTTGTCAGGCCACTGCAAGCTGGAGTACCTGCATGCAGGAACCTCAGCGTCTAGCATCAGTGTGTCGGCATGGAAGTTGTGTTCTCCTCTCCCTATCTTAGTAAAATGTGGTGTCTATATACCCTAAGGTATCCCCAGGGGTTCTACCTTGCTGCGCCAGTGTAAGACTTAAGATGATGTCGGGAATTAACTTTATACACAGTTATTATGCAGGAGGTGATGGTCCTGTTGTGATTCCAAGAAACTAAGAATCCTCATGCATAATTTATGAGGCCAGTGTCCAGGGATAAACCCTACGTACTTATGTGTAGTATAGTAACTGGGTTAAAGGTCAGTCCTCCATATCTGTTATGTTTGTATTATAGAAGAGAATGTAGGTGAAGGGTTATGATGATACCTAGAACTTTTGTGGGGTACCTATATGAAATATAACACCAGGTGTTAGGTAAATGTACACTTTCCATCTGCGATAGTGGCTATTTTCTACACCTAGTGATGGAATCTCAGATGCCAGGTGCCCATCTTCATTTTCTAGGGAATCAGTGTACAACTCAGTGTGATTTCATGGCACTGCCTGAGCCTCAAAGATCGAATTGGATCCTTGTTAAGCAGGGTCATGCTTCTTCAGTGTGCGTGAGTAAACCTAATGTTTATGCTGTTCCTGCCTGCCTTCACCAGGTTATATCCATAAGGATAGAGAGTGTGACTATAGAATCACCTCTCACCACAAGGCTACCCAGGTCATGCTGGGGTAGAAAGTAATCTTTTGGAGATTATCCCCTCTATCTTCACTTGGAAGGTATTTAAAATATATGCAGCAATACTTGATGCACTGACCAATGGCTCTCCAGGACTCGCTTCACCAAAACTAGAGGTGATGATTGTGACTTATCTTGCCTTGTGGCTCCTTGGACTTTAGGGGATCCTCGGGCCACACAGACAGCAAGACCTGCAAGCATTAAAAGTAACCGTAAACCATCATGAATACAATTTAGAGGCTCTCGGGCCATTTTGCTCTGGGTCTCAAACTAAATCTATTTCAGATGGGATTTTCTTAGTGGTTTCATTTTGCTTACATAGCACCACTTCTGAGTAGCAGTAGGCTATAAGGAACATCACCAGTCATCCTATCCAGGATTTGCAAGTTTCCTAACCTGCAGTATTAGTGCAGCAACACCCTATGGACCTCTTAACAGACAAATCTTCCTGTCTGCCCTCTACGAGCACACACGGACTTCTGAAACTTGCAGGATGCTTGTGTGTGTAAAGCAGGGACCTCTAATAACCACTATTAGTGCACCCACAGCGGGGCCTAGACATTAGGAGCTGCTGGGTTAACCACAAAATGTACTAAATTGACCTGTGCTTAAACCTCTGGTAGCTTGGTACAACAGCAGTCAGGCTTAACATAAAGGCAATGTGTAAATTATTTATGCCACAACAATAAAATAAATATTCCACATTAATTTAGAAAAATAGAGTACAATGTTGATAGAGCGCTTACAGCACTCTAAACTAAATGGGTGCATCATACTCTTGGTTTAAACGCATTCATCTATATTTGTATTGTGTGCAGTGTATTATGTTTATGTAATGCATTTATTCTACATCTTAAGAAAGAAATGTAATGTGCACTTTTATATAGAATTTATATGTAGTAGAGACATTATCATGTCTGTATGCATAATGTGCAGGACGAAATTATATTCATATTAATGTAATCGTGTGTGTGAAAGTTGTTTGCACTGTGGGCCCAGAGTTAAAGGTTGTTGATAGTTTTAGAAGCCCTGGTTGCTGAAGAAATAATTAAATGTATCGTTGTGTGTGCCAGAACAGTTTGCTCTCACCCCACTGCAGGTATTGGAATTCCACCTCGTTATTTTTAATTTAAGGAGATAACTAGAATGTCTTTGAAGAGTCTGAGAAGCAGGAAGGGATGATACCTTCTGTGCCTTGCCTATCTGCACTCCAAGGCCACTTGAAGAAAAGACAAATTAATTAAAAAAGGGATGGAAATTCAGCACAACCTTTGAAAGTGAAATGATTTGTGATGTGATACATTTAGGAGGGAGGTGAGTTTGTCCTTTTTATGTTACGCACATGGACAGAGAAATCAGACTTCTAGATTTTTTTCGGAGGAGAAGGAGCATCTTAAGAGCGAGCTCCATAGCCTTGAGCTATCTTGACCCATTTGACGTGAGTACCTCGAAGGAAGTCTACACTTGCTGACACCTTTGGGAAGGAGTTAGGGTACCTTGATGGCCTTACAATAAAATCTATAAACTAGAATTCCGAGTCTGTGGTCTTTAAAGAATGACTACATAGTAAGTATAATCTTCAAGTATTTATTCCCCTCGACAACTTCCAGCAGAAAAATAAAAGACTATCAGTACTAAATTTGAAAGGTTCGGCAAGGCCAAAATTTAGCGTAATTATTGTAATTATTAGAACTGGGAATCCTGGTTGGCTGAGGTATGCACCCAGGCCAGGAAGGAACCTCCACTTTTGTCAGGATGAAGCTAGATACTCACAAAAAATTAAGCTTCTGGTAGCTTGGCACAGAGCAGTCAGGCTTATCTGAAGAGGCGATGTGTAAAGTATTTGTGCAGTCTGGTCAAGGTGTAGATTATGGGCTCCAGACTGTGCGTGTAACTTAACCACAATAAACTTCCGGTCCCCGGCCTTGACCTAAGGGACATTATGGCCTATAAGTAGGGGCTCATTTATGGATTCATACTGGAGTGAGCATAATATAATTACCTAGCATCTATTGCTTCATAACCAGGGATTGTGTAAAATAATCATGTAGATATCCACCCTAATTTAGGGTTTGGGTACACATTTTGTGGTCCTAAAGAAATGCAATGGATCCAGTACTGGACCAACAGAGCGTTAAACATGTTCACCTGAATACCTGAATAGTGAAACCTGGACAATTCACTACATCACACTCTCTTAGTAGCGGAGCTTCTTAACTCAAACATGCACACTACCCTGACTTAGTTTTTAACCTTATCGAAGGATCTTTGAATAAAGTTTCGTTTAATTTCCTTGAAGTAATTATACCTCAGCTCACATATTATACTCCACACACCTGCATACACCATCACAGATGATACAAGAAAAGATCTGTGACAAAGAGCCCTTTTGCGGGGCCCATGGGGCATTGCAGTGCCGGCTCCACCAGGAGCAAAAGGTCCGATGATAAAGCATAACACCCTTGGGTGTGTCAGGGCAACACTTCCAAATGAGGTAGACTGCCCCAGAACCAAATATTCCAATCAGTTACTGCTCCACCATTTTCTAACCTGTTCTAACATTTTCCACTTAGGAACAAGTACCCACATTGATTATACATAAAGTATTTGTGCAACACACACACACATCCAGTAACACAATGAATACACCACCGAAAAGACTCTACACAATTTGAAAAATCTTAAATATTTATCATGGTAAATGAAGAAAAATCCAATCAGAAGTGCTCGTGATATGTATTTTTGAAGATAAAATGCAAAATACTGCTTAGAAGTCACTAGCGTTCAAAAGGTTACTTCAGGTCACAAGGGACGGGTGCAAGTCCAAAGTTCAGGCTGACTAAAATGGAAGGCATGCCAGCAACTGGAAAGTACCTTGGATCGAGCAAAGCATCGGCACTAAGGGCACAATGCATCAACCTTTTACACACAGTTGGGTCTCTGCATCATCTTAGAGCTGAGATGAAGGAAATGCATCCTCATTGAGCTGCACAGAAAGTCGTCATTGGGCCATACAGGCTGTTGAATCACTGTCATTGAACAGCCTCACAGTTGTCTAGAATTTCTTGCCTTCCTGTCTTAGCCCCAGCTTTCCTGGGGGTGCAAAAGTCTGGTTTCAAATCCTCTGGGAGTTGTCCAGGCGGAGCCTTTGTGATGTGATGTGAAGTATGGTGGGTGACAGCTCCTCATCAAGTCAGAAATGGCCCATCCTGCCAACATCTATTCCTCCTTCATCTCACTTTCTGGGAGCAATCCACAAAGACCAACTGACAGCTCCCAATTGAAAGATATCACTTAATAAATGTAATAATGCTACTCCATGGGAAAGGATGGCCACTCAAAAACGAAAAGTAAATGTTGGAGTTTTTCACTCTCAAGGCATGTGAAACTTAAATCTGCATGCCATACTTTTTAAATACACTGCACCCTTCTCTCTAGGCTCATAAAATCCTACCTTAGTAGTGACGTATATGTTTGAAAAAGAAAGGTTTAGGCCTGGCAAAAGGTTTTCTTTGCCAGGTTAACACTACACACATAGTATATGATGGCAGGTCTGGGACATGTTCAAAGGGCATTTCAAGTGGGTGGCTCTATCAGTGTGGAGGCCCACTAGTAACTTTTAATTTGCAGAGCCTGTATCCATGTAGTACGACTTTATTAGGGTCTTACAGGTAAATTAAATGTGCCAATTGGGTGAAATACTATTTTGATATGTTAGGAGGAGAGGGCACACACACGTTACCAATGTTAAGGAGCACAGAGTCATAAAAGCAATCAAAAACGGATTAAAGAACTGCAAGACAAAGGCAAAATGTTGGGGGAGGGGCTGACCCTGCAGTGAGGGCCAAGTCCAACAAAGGAAAATAGTAAGAAATTGCCCATTCATTACTAAGGTATGATCACTTCACAAAATGGAGTTTATTAAAAGGTAAATAACTACAAAGGACCCATCAGAATTATTACATTAGCCGTGGTATTCGAAAAGATATAGCATGAAGTATTTGTAGCCTATTAGCTGATACTCCTCATGAATGCATTAGTCACATGGTATGCGATTAGTTGATGGTCTATAACCTGACTCTCATGCATAATCCCTCGCGGAAGAAATACTATTTTCCATTGCCATTTAGATATATAAGGCTATTGTTGTAAAAGTTAGGAAGGTATTACAATCACCAAATATCTTTTTTTGAGCAGCACCACATCATATACAAGGCGGTGGTTACTAATATTGTTAATGACAAAGTCGACCACAAACATTTTATGATCATTCAGAAAAAGCTATGTGAAATCTTGTGAATATGTAGCTCTTTATAAAACAAGGCTCATGGTAAAGAACTCTGGCGAAACAGTGAGTCAATCCTCACAATATAATATAACATTATTGTTGAAAATAATTCCACACAGCAGTACATAAGCAACTGAACGTCCTATGATCTTCAATCCCGGAGGTATCAGCTCTCCCGGGAATGAGCGACAAACAGAACTGAGGGATATATATATTCTCTGATATTCAGTCACGGATGTCAGATCCTCAGGAGATGAAGACAAAGTAAGCAGTGTCCCTTTCTGAATCAAGCCTTCATTGTTGAAGCATCAGGTGCATTCTGAGGCTGTTTTTATAGTTTGCACATAGTTGCCACCTGTCTTGAGCTGGCGCTCCATTGCATTTACAAAATGGTAATTTTGCTACTATTTCTCAATGTATGAGCTGAGCATTGGGGTGCAGGACTTGATAAAAAGTCCGATGTTTTACAATGTTTCACTGGATGTCTGATGCCTGCCAAAGGTTTTCCTGCTGCGGTTAGTGAGCTCTCAGGCTTAGAGTCTTTTCAGTTAATGCTTGAAATACCTTCAGATAAAGTGCATTCACTGTTTGTCTTTCACCCTGCTTTTCTCATGCTGCAGTGTCATAATGACATGTGAGAACTGTTATGCTTATTTAGGCTTTCAAGTCAAGTCAAGATTATGTTTATTATGACCGTAGTCTTTAAACAAGAGCAAGAGCCAATATCACAAGTTTAAAATATTCACATAAAACAGTTTAAAATTAGTCCAATATCAAATAAAACTCTTACATGCCTTTTTACATTTACCAACTTCACTAAAATGTGCATCTTGAGATAAAACTTATTCTTACATTTAAAACACATTACTTTCCTTTAGTTCTTGTATCGTTTTCTTCATATAAAAGTTCATGCAGTACTACCGATTATTCCTGGATTCTTAATGCACTTAATATCACCTTTATATATTTCCCCAGGGCGATTGCAATATCGATAGTTGGAATTTCAAATAGTGGATTTGGTGCCTGCACCCTTGTTCTTATATCGTGTTTTACAAATACAGGTCGCAGCCACATTTTCCGCTGTTTTAAAAATGACAGACAATCAAGTAGGATATGTACCAGGTCTCCTTTGCATCCTAAACCACACCTGCAACACCCTGCCTGATCTAACATTTTTGCTTTCAGGTCTTTATTCATTAACCATGGGTGGATCCCAATCCGCAGCCTTAATATCTCCTGCCTGTATCCACGGTTGGGAAGAATGTCTAGGTAGGGAAACCAATTTTCATTTGACCAGGCATTCAACATATGTGTTACTGATTTCTTCTTCGCTAGGTATCCCATATCAGTGGTTCTGGATGTTTCCTTCCCGTTTAATTTCAACTCACTCTTAGTACATGATACTTGGAGCGTTTCCTGGGACACCTCCACATTTATCCTTTTACAAATTTGCATCAGTCTTTCCCTACATGCTTTTGCCCATTTTCGGTCACTCTTTTGTATTTCTCTCCTGCACCATTGTGCCACTTTTTCCCTTCTGAATCTTCAAATCGATTCCAAAGTCTAATTAGTGCCATTTGTGATTGTATATCCCAAGACTTTGTACCTATTTCAGTTCTTATGGCTTGGACCATAGATGATTGTGGGAGACATAGAAGGCTTTTTAGACATTTCCCCTCCACCAAGTCCCAAGCTCCCTTACCGCTCAAATAAAGGATTTCTGCTCCATATAGGACTTGGGGGGGATTATTGCCTCAAAAGCTCCTAGCATAGGTCGATGTGACATTTCTCCGTAGTCCCTATTAAACATTTTTAGTCCACAAATTGAAGCGTGTGCCCAGTTTCCTCTATGTAATTTCTTTATTATGGTCAAGAGGTCTTTGGGGATATTTACCTTCGTTAAGGTTTCCCATAAGCAGACCCGATCCACTGAATTAAAGGCGGCTCAGAAGTCGACGAAGCAACAGCATAACTTGCCATTTTGTTCCGTCGACTTCTTCGCCATAGCCCATAGTGCAAATCCGTGATCAATCGTGGAGTGCCCCTCCCTAAATCCTCCCTGTTCTATGGGTACAATGTGGAACTCCTTTACCCATGCATTAAGTT
Organism: Lissotriton vulgaris; assembly: GCF_964263255.1. Lineage (NCBI taxonomy): Eukaryota > Metazoa > Chordata > Amphibia > Caudata > Salamandridae > Lissotriton > Lissotriton vulgaris. The sequence continues at coordinate 209,138,991 of NC_141686.1, read as the reverse complement.
GGTTCAGTACAATTTTTGAGAAAACTTTCTCTCCTATGTCAAGTAGGTTAATCAATCGGTAATTTTGTGGTTCCTCCATATTCCCTTTTTTATGGATTGGCCTAATTATTGTGCCCTTCCAATTAGGTGGCATTATGCCTTCAGTAAGAATTATATGAAACATCTGTGTAAAAAATCTTGCCCACCAATTTACTTCCGATTTTAATATTATTGCAGGAAGGTTGTTAGGTCCTGCCGCACAGGTTAGCTTCAGTTCTCTTATTGTATGCTCTACCTGTTTTTCTTTAAACTTAGCTTTGAGATCTTCTGAAATTTCTTGCCAATTTTCGTTATCTTCGTGATCTCTAGGAGCTCTTAGTCCATACAATTTTCTTATATACTCCTCCCATACTGCCTCGCTAACTACACATTTTAGTTCACCATCTATTGGGCCAGTTGCTGCCTTTACCAATTTCCAAAATTGTCTAAGGTATTTTTTCTTCGATTGCTAACAGGTTTAACCAACATTTCTCTTTATATGTCCTTTTCGCATTGTCTGCCATTTTAAAAAAATCTCTTTTCAACTTGTTTATATGTACCTGTCTCTAGTGTGTGAAGCTCTTTTTTTGCCTTCTTTGTGCTGCACGTATCTCCCTTTTTTTAGATTGGCACTCTGCAGAGAACCATTTTACTCGACTGGGCGGTTTTACACTAGAATGTTTGTTCCTTTTTAATTCTATTCTTAGGCACTGGACCACTTCATCTAACTTTTCACTGAACCATTCCAAGTTTTTGTTCTCTAAGTTGCCGGGCACTACATTAATTTGCATGGCCTTTAGTTTTTCCTGATATTCCTCCGTCAGTCGTGTCGACACCCGTTTGGGATATTCGACCTCCTGGGGGATCACTTTGTCTCTAAGCATTTTGCTTCCCCCAGATAATGTTAGGTGTAGTAGATTATGATCACTGACCTCTTTTTGTTCTATCCTAAATTCTCGAACTAGTGGGAAGTTCCAGGCTTGTAGAAACATATAGTCTATTGGGCAGTTCTGTGAGCCTAGTTTAAAGGTCTTCCCTGCTGGGCAATCTGTCTTCAGTCTGCCATTCACACATTGGAAACCCCTACCTCCTAGGATGTGTACTAGTTCAGTTTCCTGTTTTGAGGTCTCTCCTACAGGGAAGGTAGCAGGGTTTATTCCATACACCTCTGACAGTTCTCTATTCCAGATGTCAGACTTTTTGGGGTCTAATTTGTGGTTAAAGTCCCCCATTATTATCAGTATGTCCAATGCATATTTTTCTAATATAGTATCCACATCCTCCTTGAAATACCTCAACTCATTTCATACTCTGCTCTATTATCCCACTGCATGTATACATTTATTACAGTCAACATTTTGTACTTCATTTCCACTGTCAGTAGTTCTATTCTACATGCTTGGACCCATTTACATTTCGTTTTCATAGGTGTAACTTCTCTCAGAACTTTTGTTGAAACCAGTGTCATCAGTACCCCTGAAGGTCGGCCAAAGATTTCTTTCGTGGCCGGAAGGCTTAATTGTAGATATCCCTCAAAGATTGGGGTTTCGTCGCATGTCCAGGTCTCTTGTAGGCAGGCAATGTCCACATTATTTACTGTTTCCTTTACATATTCTCGCTTTAGCTCATTGCCTAGCCCATTCGCATTCCATGTTATGAGGCCCAGACTTTGTGGCACCCCCCGTCCTATTCTACCTCGCTCAAGCCACCCTCTTCTACTTCTTCTTCCGTGTAGCTCTCGTTATCATCTCCTGCAGGGCTACTACTGAGGGACCAGTTATCCCAGGAAGCATCATTTCCTGTGTTATCTATTACTTTGTTCAGGCGACTACGGTTTCCTTCATTTTCTCTGTATAGTTTCACTTGCCTCCTCCCTAGACCTGCATGATGTTTTAAGAATGTGTTATCAATGGGGGCCATTACTTCTCTCTCTGGGATTATATTTATTCCCTGTTGGTTTATCTCGCTTGTAGCTTTCAGGATTGCCTTTTTCACCAGGTCTGAGTGAAGTGACATTTTTGTTATTTCTTTCCCATTTCTATTCTCTACAAAACCGATTTGCCGAAGATCGTTTATACTGATCCCACTCAAGCTACTGCATTTGGCGAAGGCGGAAAGTATCTGTGCAATGTTTAGGGGGTTCATTTTTCTTTCCGACTTTCCCTTTTTCCATATCTGATCCAAGTATACCCATTTATTGTTATCTACCACTTGTACTTTCTTGGGGGTTTCAACTTTTTGCTGTCTAGCCTTTGTTCTCCCTATCTCCCACCCTTTGCTTCCCGCGCCGGATGGTGCCTGCCTCTGAGAGCTATCTAGTCTACAGCCATTACTGGATTGTTCTGCAGCTATCCATACTTTCTGCTTCACAGTATGGGATGTTACTGGTTTCTCTTTTACCACCTTGCTTCTCCTATTTTTACTTGGTACTGTCGGTGTCTTTGTTGTTTTAGGCTCCGATTGCATGGGTCTATTCGGGATGTATAACGGGGCTAGGGGATTTAGACCTGACTGTGCCTCCCCTTCTATTATTTTCCCTTTTCTCTTTGCTGTTGGATTTGTTGCCCGCTTCTTTCCAACCATATTCCTGGTAGTAGCCACTGCATACACCCCTCTCCTTTTTATCAGCATTGGGCGTCTAGAGATAAATACATTATCTAGTCCTTCAACAGAGTCATTTGTTATGCATTGTTCTGTGGGGTGAGGTGACCCTGCAAGGTTTACCACGGTTGCTTCTGCCGGTGCATTCTCTGCGTTTCCATCAGTGGGGGATGTTGTAACTATTGGCCTTAGCATATTTGGCATTTGGTGTTTTATCTCAACTAGTTCCTCTTCGATCTTTTTTAAATACAGTTTCTGGGAATTCATCACTCCATTATTTGAAAGTGTTACTTCTAAGATTCCTTGTAATATCTTCTGTAACATCAATATTAGGTCCACCAATGATGAGGTGGGCGGTACGGAGAGGTCCGAATCCTGTGTATTACTTCTTTCTGGGTTTATATGCTGACTGGTTCTTATGCTTTCTTGCTGTGGTTGGGGGTTAGGGTTCTTTTGGTGCAGCAGGGATTGGTCTAGCGCGCCCCCCTAGACAAAGCTCTGGCTCTGGCTTTCGTTCCCCCTTATCTCTTCATTTCCTGATGATTGTAACGAGAACATTTTTGGGGTTGATGAGAGACGAGGCACTGATATGTGGAGATTTTGACGTTCATCAAAATGGGGTCATCCCTTCCTTCCTCTCTGTCTGGGGAATCTTCTTCGGGGAGTTCTTCCATGGCTTTACTTATCTGGCTCGGAACAGCTGCCCCTGTTTTTTCTCCGCCATTCAAGCCATCTTCCTCCATGTCTCCCTCTTGATCCAGGTTTATTGCTGGATCTATAGGTTTGTAGTATTTCCCTACAAAATCCTTTATAGATTTGGACGCTGACATGTTGTCTTTCTGTTTGGAGGTTGTTGGGACACAACCCCTTTTAGCCTGTTGGGCGTTTTTGGTTGCTCTTTTAACTTTTCTTTTCTTGCGTCGCCCCTTACTGTTGTCCATAATTGAAGCCTGGCTTTCTTGGCTCTCTTCCAGTGATATTGAGCCCTCCAATTGTTTACTCTTCTCTGGCCCATCATCTGAGCGTAATTTTTGCCCTCTTTTCGGCGCCATTTCTTTAATTATATTACTTAGACTGTAGTACTGTTGTTGTTAATTTCTCCGTTTTATTTAGTATTACTTTTTATTTTAAAAAATACTTGAATTCTTTCACTTACCTCTGTTGTGCCTTTTAACCGCCTGCCTATCTTATTTTGGCATTATGTGTTGGTGGGGGCCGAACACATGGAATGCGAACTAAGGCACATACGTAGGTATCTATCACCGTTCGGGGCCCACCCACACCCCACTGAGGAACCCCACACTGCCATAGAGACACATGCAGATGCACATATACAGTAAAGAACCACGCCCAGGGGCACTCAAAAAATAGTCATACACCTATGTTGGCTCTGCGTACGATGGCCTGGCCACTCCCCTTACGTATTGAGTGGGTGACAACAAGGCTACTTGTTCAAGCTCAAACCCGCTGCCTGCAGTGACATGTCTGCATCCAATGTGCACAGCACAATGTAATGTTGTATGGCCCAGGGACCTCATGCATACAAGACCACAGGGACACATGCATATATTATGTTGAACTGGCTACAGGCACATGCATTTGGCCCCTTTATTGGCAGAGCCACATGTACAGTGACGCCTGTCCTGGATGTGTGTGGGATGAGTGAAGCCATTCTGCTTGGAATGTCTGGTGCTGGGAAGCACTTGAACAGTGGACACCAGAGCAAAGGAAACAGGAAACACATGCATAACAGAGTCAACTGCTGAGCAACATGCAGTGAGCTGGAGAAAGTCCAGAAGACAGCGAACATGCAAACAGAAGTGTCCGTGAGTTGCAGTGCACTAAGGTTGGGACACTAGAGGTAAGCACGCTCATGTGAAGAAAAAGTCTTGGATTGTGTCCCTTTGATATATTCCTGATGCATATGCAGTGGGGTGTGTTAGACATGCATCTTATTCCCCATCAATGTCTCAGGGCCCCCCACTGTTTGAGGTGTCATAGCTGCGCAACCACTACACAGCACAAAACACAATCAGCAACAAACAATGGCCTGCCGTGCACTGAGTCACTGGCACCTGCAGTGTTGAGCAGGGTATCAGGCCGATGATTGCTTCCACAACAGCTCTGAGCATCTCCCTGAGTCTGTCCAGACCACCGTTTTGACTCTGGCAGATGGTGGTTGGAGGTGGTCCTTGCAGTGGTGGCGTGTGCCTCCTGCAGTGATGCGAATTCTGGGCCCGTTTCCGGACTCGCTTTGTTGTGTGATCCCTGGTGGGACACTGCGTACAGCGCAAGGCCACAGAGAAATGACATTGATGACCTCAAGGTCAACACTTCAAGGGCCATCCAATATCTCAGAAAAAGGGGTTCCGGCCCGGACCAGCACAGAGTAAGTGGCCCCGGAGGCACTACGGCCGGCACAGGCACCCAGCCACGGGACGGTGACTTGCAGTGCAGTCAGATGGGTTATGCGACCTGAGCGGGTTCTCATCAATGTCTGAGGTGTATGTTGCAGAGGGTTGCGGGGAAGAGTGGAAGGTGTCCTCTAGGGCAAGATGCAGAAGGTTTGATTTTATCCAGAAGCAGTAAATAGTTGGGTGGAAAGCGCAATCCTTGTTTTCACCACCATTTTGGTATCAGCTACATGAGGATGAAAACTAGCCCCTTGTCCATCGACTCAGAGGCCACCAATGTACGGCCAGTAAGTGTCCATGAGTGTCGGAGAACAGACTTAGTGGCACTGGGGCTGAGAGGGGATGCAGTCTGCGATGATGCTGGTACACTGATATGAACTCCGCCATTGCTAAATAAACACTCTGTGCCCTACTCGAGCGCAGCCTAGGCTGAGAGCAGCATAGGCCGGAGGCATCAGTCAGCACGGGACATTCACTCTGTCGCCGGCATAGGTTGGTGGCCCCACCTGCCTGCGTAGTTCAGGTTCAGTGGCACCATGTGTTCGGTCACCACCGTGACTGTGACCCGGCTTTCGTCCGGACTGAGCTGCATCTTCCTCTTACTCCTCTCCATGCGACCACTGGTGTGGACTCTGCCATTCGTGATTCGCAACTAGGTGCTGGATGTGAGACCTACTGGTACACAGGGTAGTCCTGGTCCCTCATCCACATGTTGCTGGCTGGCGTTGAACAGGGTTTGTGGCACCATGTATTGCCGGTTGGCGTTGAACAGGGTTTTTGGTACCACGTGTCACCAGCTGACATTGAACAGGGTTTGTTGTACCATGTGTCGCCGGCTGGTGTTGAACAGGGTTTGTGGCACCACGTGTCACTGGCTGGCCTTAAACATGGTTAGTGGCACCAAGATGCTCATATGGAACTCTGCCTCACCGATGGGGGGGGGGGTCTGGTGCTGTAGCTGCTGGCCCGGATTTGGGGTCACTGCCATTCAGGACCCAGGACACAGTTTCACATATGAGACCTACTGGGCTGAAGAGGACGCTGGTGTAGTATGTACATGAGGACATGGCCAGCATCGGGGGGTAGCGATGGTCTGAGAGGCTGGCAGGGTCACAGGCCTCGTTCTTGGAGCCTAACCAGGCACGTGGTGGGCCCTCCTTGACACACGACCGTATAGACAGGTGATCATTGCGGCCTGGCTGCACAGAGGCGGGCCTGACGAGTTCGTGGTCCAGCGGGAAGGAGTACGGCAGGCAACTCCTCTCACGAGGACGGTGTCGGCCTCATGGCGGGGTGGGAGGCACCGCCCTGGCAGAGATGTTGAGCTTTCTGGAAGAGGACCACGCCCAGGGATATGTGCTTTTTATTCACACCCCTACGCTGGCCTGGTGAACGCCGGTCCATCCCACTTTGCCGGCGAATACAGGGGCATAACAGGCAAGGTTTCCGCAAAGACCCCCACTGGCTGGGGTGACAAGGTTGCATCCACTGTCCAGTACACTCCATACACCAGAGGTGTATGTCATCGTGGATATGGGTGTGTTCTGCATACGGCAGTCTGTCCAGCACATCGCCGCCACTCTTGGCATTGAGTACTTTCCAGATCATGGTTCTACTGCATCTTTCACACATGCCTGGGTTGCCACCTCTCTCCACATTCGGCTATTGTGTGGCTGAGGTGCCATGCCGTTGAAGGCTCATGTTCACGGCTTGCCCAGGTTACCATTGTAAGTTGTTCTGTCATGTCTGGTGGGTGGGTGGGCATGTTGTTGTACATGTTGTGATTTTGTGAAGTGTGCATTGCCAGAGTTGTGGATTGCATGGCTGTGGAGTTGAGGTGAGTGGGGTGTTAATTTGGAACTTGCCAAGGGGATGTGCATTTCCCTCAGTGCCATCCTGGGAACTCTGGTTGCTGATGGACTGTCGGAGGATGAAGGAATCATGCACACTGGCTGTGTATTTGGAAGTCATTGGTGGAGGTCCCATGGGGTTCCGATGTTGCCGGCACATTGTTGTGTGATGTGTGCTTCCTGTTGCGGTGATTGTGGGCTGTTTCACCAGGGGGCACAGGTAGCACATGTGTGCTGTGTATTGCCCCAACACGTGCGTGCATCGGGCTATGGCGTATAGTCCTTGCTTGGTCTCCAGGGGATCCTGCACATTGTGTTGGATGTATGGGGACTGGGGTGCCAGGGTGTTGGTGATGTCCAGGACAGGTGTGGAGGACTTGGATGTGGCTGGCTGTGAGACTCCTCCAACTCACCGGGTGTTGGTTGGGATGTGCCAGGGGCCAGCAGGTGCAGCACAGTCAGTAGCTTGGTGTGGGGTGGGATGTTGGTTGTCTGCTGTGTTGGTGCTGTAGGTCTGTTAGGGGATGATGGTCAGGATGCGTAGGATGGTTGTCCCTTTCAGCCTGTAGTGGAGAGTGACATTGTCAGATGATGGGTCTGTGAGGCAGATGCGATTCCTGGGGGGACGCTGTCTTTGTCTACACTGCCTCTGTGGTGGTCTGGGCGGGGGTTCTGGGTTGGAGTTGGAGTCCTGTGGTCATGGTGGTGGGTGTTGCTGCCCTCTTGGGTGTCCTGGCTGCATGGCATCTGTTGCCCTTCTGATGATGCCCTGGGCTGGGCTCCCATTTGTGCTGCAGGCTACCGTCCAAGTTTACACCAGGTCAGAGCAGGTGTTAATTTCCAGCTGGTAATGCGCCTTATCGCGTGTTTTGTGTTCTTATCGCTGTTCTGTCTGGTTGTTGTGAATGTTGAGGTTTCGTGTTGTTGCAGCTTTTTTTCACAGGAACTCCTACTCTGCATCTCATTAACAATAGTTGCGGGGGTCCTCTGTGGCGATGTTGTTTTGTGGTTGCTACCGTGGGCTGTTAATACCAGCTTTTGAATGGGGAGGTACATTTATCAAGACTTTGGCTGAGATAAAGTTCTGTTAATTCAGTGATAGCTCCTAGTGAATATGCCCCAAATACTTTAGAAACTATAGTAAGATAGTAACAACATAGTTTTTACTCCATTTTCAAACAAAATATGCAGGCTTAAGGTAGTGATCTTTCAGAAGGCAAGGGCCATAATGTTTCAGACATGCAACTAGACGATCCTAATGATAATGGCAGCAAGGACACTCTCCCTCTGCTTCAACTATGAGTTCCTGAGTTCCACAGCATGCACCATCACTTGAAGACAGTGTTGAAAGAGACACACAGGGTGCCACGCAGGAATCTGTAGTTGGGCCTAGACAACTGCGGATGTTTTGGAGCTCACCATGTTGTTACCAACACACAATCCGAGCTCATATTAGCTACTGCAGAAAATGTCCAGCTCTTTATTGGATTAAATGCATAAATGCTGAAGGTTTAGTGCCGGCAGCTAAATTTCAGGCTTAGAAAACATTGCAAATACTCTTACTGAAAACACGATGCCCATGAATGAGAAACTTGGTATTTAGACTGATACCATAAAGAGTGTATGCTTTGAATTACAAATGGTAACTTGAATAAAAGACAGAAGGAATGGCAATATTCAGCCTGAATTAATGGCTTAATTGGTTATTATTATTTGCCTTCACCTGCCATTTCCACATTGTCACTGTGGAAACAGGGCAAATATCACAATTTGCAAGTGGCACAAAAGTAGTAAAAGACAAAACAGACGATCAATCCAGTGCCAGTAGTATTTCTGCACTTTACAGTATGAATTTGCGTAGAAGCATGAGTCACAGTAGCAGTGTGGATAATGTAGGTGCTGCAACATAAAAAAAAATGGTTACAAAACCTTTTGTTTGAGCCTGTACAAAAAAAATACTTTATGTTTTATATTAGAAACATTAGGAAAAGTTCTTATTTCCTAACCTTACATGCATTGCCAGACCTGAAAATGAAGGAATATTATAGACTACAGTTGACAGATTGCAAAGACTATTTCTATTTTTAACTCAAACACTAGAACATTAATGATTGTTTCTGTTGCCACTTCTGATTTGCCTTCTGCTGATTTTAACGCATTGTGTGGTTAAGGTGGTGTCATCTTTTCATCGTCCTTATCAGACTCTTACTCTGACAACCCTACTTCTATGCCATTTTTTGTAGATATACTGTATAGAATTGCACATGTTGCTATAATTTCGCAAGATGTTATTGGAGATCCCAATCACCCTTATGTAGACATCTGAACCTGCTTTTTTAAAGTTCAAAGGTATACGTTCAATTCGACCTCTTGTTCTTCTGTAGGCAACATTGTATTGAGACTCACTTCATGTAGAAGGAGACATATAGGGAGTCATTATGTAGGAGCGCAAGGCATAGGCACTGTCACCTACAACATCAATACCATATAGCTAAACAAAGCTCAAATAAGATAAAATGATCATGTGCAATTACCTGATAAATATTCAAAGTCAAATTCCACTCTTTGTAGCCTTATGTAAATGTCACTAGGTCTAAAAATGAAAAAGTCAGGGGTGCTACATAGAAATTGTGATACAATATCAATAATCACATTTTTCGCATCACACACTAATTGTACGTTTAGCGAATTACCATTTCTTCCATTTCAAAATAAATATTCAATGTCAGATGATGGAAATATAGGCAAATGTGTACCAGTCATACAGCCAATTACTTATGGAAAATTAATAATCCTAAGAAAATGTATTTTAGTATTTTGCATTGTGAGGAAAATAAATATCCATATTTATTCTCAATAACATTGCATCCAGAAATGGATGAAAATATCTAGATAGGGCACTCTGTGAAACCACACCAACTGCTACTTTAAGACCTTGGTAACTACCAGAGGCCAAAGCTAAGAACATAAAACCTGCACATAGATTGTATTACTTCTCACAGTATTACTCTAAAGCTGTGGCTTTACATCAGCTATCAGGTCCAGGATTACAGCGCTACAAAGCCTGTACTTCGCATATATTTCTTCTTTAGTCTGTGGAAAAATAGTCATTCTGATTCCAAAACACATCATGTGTGTCCTCTTCTATAAACCAGCCAGTGTAAGCATTCTTCTTTCCTGCCATTGTTTAAGCCATAGAGGCATTCAGGGGCTGTTATTATAGTTTGTGCATAGTTAAGATTTGTTTTGAATTAGTGGTCCATTTCATGTCCAAAATGGTCATTTTGCTACTATTTGAGAACTTTATGAGCTGAGATGAATAAAAAGTTGCAGCAGAGTGCTGCTACAGCATAAACAAATAATACAGTAAAGAACGAAGGGCTCTTTTTTAACTGAGCCTGATAACGATAGCGGTGAACCCTCCACCGGCAGCCTACCCATGGCGGGTTCACCTCCATCATGCGGTCATTCTCCGCCCGACAGATAATGATGGTTGCTGGTGTGTTGGCGGACAAAAACTCCCCCGCCACTGGTCTGACACAGACAATCATTACGATTGCCTGTCAGACCTGACCAGTATCCCCAAAATAGTTGCGGTGCCTAGCATGCATCGCACACCAGATTTGGATGCTGCATTCTGCATGCTGTTGAATGGTGGTTCGTCCGCCATTAAAAGGTTGGCAAAGATTGACTTTGGGGGCCCTTTGCTTGGCCCCTTATTTAGGGGCAGTGTACTTGTGCCCTTGGGGGCAGTTCCCTGCACCAAGGGGCAGGCACAGCTTTTGAAGCCGCCACAGTAGGGGTTGCATTGTAATCTGCAGTGTAAGGCCGCCGCCATATGGTCAGGTGGTCCTGATTCCAATGATGATGGCATAAAGACTCAAGTCCATGCGCCATCGTAATTACCTCCTTAGTACTAGACTGTGAGTAATCTAATATGGAGAGCCTCAGGGCAATCATATTTTATTTGGCCTCAAATTAAACAAACAGGACATTTCACTTCTGGTGTTCAGGGAACAAAGTACTATGCAGACGTTGGACTTACAAAATGCTATTATCCTACCCTGGAATGGGGGTCTAGTACTGCTACTAATGTGAGAAATTCAGGTCATAATGTCTCCGGGACATTATTTGTTACAAGACCATAATTGTGAGTATTTAGAACTTTTAATCCTGGTTCTCTGAGCCCACATACTGTTTACCCCGAATGTGGGAACCAAATATCCATTTAGTACTTTACTCTTGAGGTTATCAGGCTGCAGACGTCCAACTTAGGGAAATGGTGTAGTCTAGAAACATATCATTCAGCATAGCAGCAAATAACACTCAATAAACTAATACCCATTCAGTGTCTTTTCTTTATAATGGAAATGTATTTTAATAGTACCCCCAATATTACAAGAGGGTAGCAATCCAATGGAAATAACCTTTAAAGGGCCTCACAAACAACAGAGGATGTAAAATGTGGTCAAATAACCCTGAAAATACAGACTTGACCCCCCCCCCCCAAGTGTGGTACACACAGCTGTTTGTTTGCAAGCAGATTCTAACATCTAAACCACAATAGCCCTATATAAACCTATAAATAAGTTGGCAGATAATTATAAAAATCTAGGCCTAATGACTTTATGGCAATGTGTCACATTTAACTATACAAAATATGCATTTCAGCATTTTTAAACATTGCAGCGTGTTTTCAAAAAATAGGCATGTTATAACTTTTCCTATTAAACAGGTATACCAATGGGATGTGTTAGGTTTCATTAAGAAACAATAGAAAACAGTGAACATTTTTACAAGGGCCTGGTTCCTACTGTTGCTGGTTTCCTAGCAACCACTTAGGACCCAGAAATGTAATTTATTTAGCTACAAGTGCCAGATGTAAATATATACTTTCCTTCTTAAATAGTGGCTACTTTCTACACCCACTGATGGAATCTCAGTTGACAGGGGCTCAGCTTTATTTTACGAGTGATTTCATGGCACCGCCTGAGCCTCAAAGATCGAATTGGCTCCTTGTTTACCATGGCCATGCATCTTCAGTGCGGGGTGGGTGCACCTGATGTCTAAGTTGTTCCTGCATGCCTTCACCTGGCTATATGCATCAGGGTGTGCATACAAAAATGAGAATTATTGACAGCAAGAATGTCATGGTCTGGTCAAAAATATTCATTGAAGGTAAGACGTCTCGATTTAAAAAATATAGAAGTGTTTAATATTGTTTGCAAAAATATACTTGTTTAAAATATTGATTGTTCAATTAGTGGTATGTATTTTAGTATCTATTATAAATGCGTGTGATGTATTATTTTTGTATATGAATCATTTACATTTCTTAATACATGTGTTACATTTTTTGTACTTATTAATTATATTTTAATTTAATTTTGCATTTTTAGTTCTGTAGTGGGTTGTGGGTTTAAAGGAGAATTAATGATTATTTTTTATTTATTAAATTCAGATTTTATAGTGTTGATTGTGTAAAGTAATTTACTATCAATTGTTTAAAAATTGGTTGTTAAATAATATTGATAATTTATTGTAATTAATTATGGTAATTGTGTAACTAATTTTAGGTGCAAGTTTTGGGATTGATTGGGGTAAAAAGTGGGAAGTAATTCACGTTTTATGTTAAAAATAATTAATACTTAGTTGTCAATTGATAATAATTAATGTATTAAAAATTAATTATAGGAATTCTGCAATTAATTTTAGGTGTGGGTTGTGTGGTTTACAGGGCTAAAGGGTTGGAAGTCATGTATGTTTGATTAATTTATATTGATTGGTTATTGATAATAAATAATGTATTTACAATAATTATGGCAATTGTGTAAGTTATTTTAGGTGTGGGTTGTGTGGTGTATAGGAGTAAAGGTAGGGAAGTAATTTATTTATAACTAATTCATAATTAGATGTTAAGTAAGATGTATTAATAATTGTAAATTAAATATGGAAATTGTATAATTACTTTTCGGTGTTTGTAATTTCTGTTTAATTAATTCAAAATTAGTTGTTAATGTTATATTATTTAATTGATGGATATTAATTTGGGGTAAATATTTATTTTTTGTGTGGTTTTTACTTTGAAAGGGGTAAAGTGTGGGTATTAAATACATTGTTATTACTTTATAATAAGTAGGATTGTTGTGTAATACATTTTTATAAAGTTTAATTTCAGCTGTGTGTTGTGGAGATTGTATGGTTAAAGTGTAGGAAGTTAATTCATTTGTATTAGTTTTATTTTTAAATATTATTATTTATTTATTTGGTAAATAACAATGTTAAATATAGAAGAGTATTTTTTCAAATGTAGATGTGAGTTGTGATTTGCATTGTGGTATAGTGTAGGGAATAAAATAAAACAATTTATGTAATAAATAATGTTTTTCTTTGTTAATATTTCTAGTAAAAAATATGTATTTGTTTGAAGTTTATTTTTTATTTTGATTTTTTTATATAATATGTGTAGGTATTTGTAATATGTAAATAACATTATAATAGTCTTTTTATTTTTAATGTTTAATGTATCAGTATTTACATATTTAACATATTTATATATTTATGTATTTGTTTCATTATGTTTTTTAACTAACAGGAGTGGGAATAGTACAATTTATCTCTCTGCTATCAAACATTTTCCCTACTGTTGCACTGACTCTAGTGGGAATAGTAATTTTGACCCCTTTGCTATCCAACACTTTACCTAGTGTTACACTCACTGGAGCAGGAATAGTCATTTTTACCACTCCAATATCAAACACTTTCTCTACTGTTGCACTCACTGGAGTGGGAATTGTAATTTTTACATCTCTGCTATCCAACAGTTCCCCAACTGTTGCACTGGCTGGAATTGGAATAGTAATTTATACCCCTCCACTAGTCAACACTCTCCCTACTGTTGCACTCACTGGAGTGGGAATAGTATTGTTACCCCTCTGGTAGCCGACACTTTCCCTACTGTTGCACTCATTGGTGTTGGAATAGTAATTGTTACTCTTTCACAATCCAACCCTTCCCCTACTGTTGCACTCACTGGAGTGGGAATAGTAATTTGTATCTCTTCGTTATCCAACACTTTCCCTACTGTAGCACTGGTTGGAGTGGGAATAGTAATTCGTACCCCTCCACTATTCAACATTTTCTCTACTATTGTAATCACTGGAGTGGGAGTAGTAATTTCCCTACTCTTGCACTGAGTGGAATGGTAACAGTACATTTTACCCCTCTTCAATACCTACTGTTGCACTCATTGGAGTGTGAATAGTAATTTTAACCCCTCAGCCATTCAACACTTTCCCTGACTGTAGTTGGAATAGTAAATTCAATCCCTACGCAATCCAACACTTTCCCTACTGTTTCACTTATTTGAGTTGGAATAGTAAATTTTACCCTTTAGCTATCCAACACTTTCCCTACTATTGTACTCATTGGATTGGGAATGATAATTTTTACCCGTCCACTATCCAATACTTTTCCTACTGTTGCACTGACTGGATTTGGAATAGTAAATTGTAACCCTCTGCTATCCAACACTCTTCTTACTCTTGTACTCACTGGAGTGGAAATAGTAATTTTTACCTCTCTGCTATCCAACACTTTCCCTACTGTTGCACCTATTGCAGTGGGAATACTCATTTTTACCCCTACACTATCCAATAATTTCCCTACTGTTACACTAACCGGAGTTGGAATAGAAAATGTAATATCTCCGCTAACCAACACTTTCCCTAGTGTTGCATTCATTGGTGTTGGAATAGTAAATTTTACCCTTTCACTATCTAATACTTTCTCTACTGTTGCATTCATTGGAGTGAGAATAATAATTTTTACCCATCCGCTATACAACACTTTCCCTACTGTTGCACTGACTGAAGTTGAAATAGTAAATTTGATCCCTCTGCTATTCAACACTTTCCATACAGTTGCAGTCACTGGAATAGGAATAGAATGTTTACCTCTTCGCTATCCAACACGTTCCCTACTGTAGCACTTATTGGAAAGGAAATAGTTAGTATTACCCCGCCACTATCCAACACATTCCCCAAAGTTACACTGACTGGAGTGGGAATAGTAGTTTTTATTCCTACTCTATCCAACCCTTTCCCTACTTTTGCACATTTTGGAGTGGGAATTGTATTTCTTATCCCTGTGCTATGCAACACTTTCCCTACTGTTGCATTCACTGCAATGGGAATGTAATTTTTACCCCTCCGCTATTCAACACTTTCCCTACTAGTGCACTGATTGGAATTGGAACAGTACATTTTACCCCTCCGCAAACCAATACTTTTCCTATAGTTGCACTGACTGGAGTTGGAATAATAATTTTAACTCCTCCTCTATCCAACGCTTTGGAGCGGAAATAGTAATTGTTATCCCTCTGCTAAACAACACTTTCCCTACTGTTGCACTCATTGGAGTTGGAATAGTGAATTTTATCCTATTGCTATCCAACACTTTTCCTACTGTTGCACTCATTGGAGTGGGAATAATAATTTCTACCCCTCCATTATCCTACACTTTCCCTACTGTTGCACTGACTGGAGTTGGAATAGTAATTTTTACCCCTCTGCTATCCAACACTTTCTCTACTGCTGCACTCACTGGAGTTGGAATATTAATTTTGACCTCTCTGCTATACAACACTTTCCCTACTGTTGCACTGACTGGAGTTGGAATCGTAAATTGAATCCCTCCGCTATCCAACATGGTCCCCACTGTTGCACTCATTGGTGTTGAAATAGTAAATTTTACACTTTCACTATCCCACACTTTCCCTACTGTTGGACTCATTGGAATGGAAATAGTAATTTATACCTCTCCGCTATCCAGCACTTTCCCTACTGTTGCACCTATTGGCGTTGGCATACTCATTTTTTCCCCTACGCTATCCAACACGTTCCCTACTGTTGCACTCATTGGTGTTGGAATAGTAAATTTTACCCTTTTGCTAACACTTTCCCTAATGTTGCACTCATTGGGGTGGGAATAATCATTTTTACCCCTCCGCTATCCAACACTTTCTCTACAGTTGCACTGACTGGAGTTGAATTAGTATATTGGAGCCTTCTGCTATTCAACATTTTTCCTACTGTTGCACTCACTGGAGTGGGAATAGTATTTTTTACCTCTTCACTATCCAACACTTTCCCTACTGTAGCACTTATTGGAGTGGGAATAGTAATTTTTCTCCCTCAACTTTCCAACACTTTCCCTACTGTAACACTTATTGGAGTGGGAATAGTAATTTGTACTCCTTCTCTATCTAACACTTGCCCTACTTTTGCACATTTTGGAGTGGGAATAGCATATTTTATCCCTCCGCTATCCAACACGTTCCCTACTGTTGCACTGACTGGAGTCGGAATAGTACATGTAATCCCTCCGCTATCCAACACTTTCCCTACTGTTGCACGGACTGGAGTGGGAATAGTAATTTTTAACTCTCCGCTATCCAATACTCTCCCCACTGTCGCACTTATTGGAGAGGAAATAGCAACTTTCACTCTTCCGCTATCCAACACTTTCTCTACTGTTGCACTCACTGGAATAGGCATAGTCATTTTTACCCCTCCGCTATTCAACACTTCCCCTACTCTTGCACTGATTGTAGTGGGAACAGTAAATTTTACCCCACCGCAGTCCAACACTTTCCCTAATGTTGCACTGACTGGGGTGGGAATAGTAATTTGTACCCCTCCACTATCCAACACTTTCCCTATAGTTGCACTGACTGGAGTTGGAATAATAATTTTAACTCCTCCTCTATCCAACACTTTCCCTACTTTTGCACATTTCGGAGTGGGAATAGTATTTTTTATCCCTGTGCTATACAACACTTTCCCTACTGGAATAGTGAATGTTATCCTTTTGCTATCCAACACTTTACCTTGTGTTGCACTCATCGGAGTGGGAAGATTAATTTTTACTTCTCCACTATCCAAATCTTTCCCTTCTGTTGCACTGACTGGAGTTGGAATAGTAATTTTTACCCCTCTGCTATCCAACATTCTCTCTACTGCTGCACTCACTGGAGTGGGAATAGTAATTGTTACCTTTCTGCTATTCAACACTTTCTCTACTCTTGCACTGTCTCGAGCTGGAATCGTAAATTGAATCCATCAGCTATCCAACACTTTCCCTACTGTTGCACTCATTGGTGTTAGAATAGTAAATTTTACTCTTTCGCTACCCAACACTTTCCCTACTGTTGAACTCATTGGTCCTGAACCTATAGATTACAATAATTGAACTAATCAATGATGAATCAATATTTTAGTAAGGAGCAACAATGATCAGTCTGCTATATGGAACTCAAAGACTATGTTATCTTGAGAGAAACCTTACACCACGGTTAAAGAAAATATATTCCTATTTTATTTTTCTCTGTATTTATATTTTTACAATATTTTTTATGTCA
This sequence comes from Lissotriton vulgaris, assembly GCF_964263255.1. NCBI lineage: Eukaryota > Metazoa > Chordata > Amphibia > Caudata > Salamandridae > Lissotriton > Lissotriton vulgaris. Next base: position 209,121,688 of record NC_141686.1, on the reverse strand, counting down.
ATAAAAACACACATAGGTTGCCCCAAGGCAGAAGCGTGCAAAGGAAAGATGTGATCCAGAAATTGAAAACAAGTGAAGGGGGAAAGGAAGTACACAGTAGTGATTAAGAGATAGTTTGCATTATTTTACAATCAATACTGGACATAAAATTTGCCGTATTGAACACCTGGCCAAAAACGTAGTTTATATTATTGTGATCAAAAACATTGTAATACATAAGCCTAAATATCCTCAGTTTTGCACTGTATACAATGTTGACGAACAATTGGTCCAAGGTATGTGTATTGGAGGTGTCGACGTTTCGACTCGACTTATTCCCAGCCGGTGAGTTGGACCTGGGGATTGCGAGTCTTCATCAGGACTGAGAGCAAACGGGGCAACCAAGGGATATTGAATAACCCTAAAAAAGAGGAATTGAGGAAATTACTATCCGTGGTGAAGATTGAAGCCTATCCCCCACATGGGGTATAGCAGTTTCTCTTACCCTTCGTGATAGAGCAAGCGATGTTGGTAGATCCGAGTTTACCACATCTCAACAGGTATCCTGTAGAAACAAATTGAATTCCAGATTGTATCTAGATCAACTAGTATGCTATTTGCCAATAATTACTACTGTGGCAGAGGCATCATTTTACCTTGAGTTCATATCTTTGTCCATGTCAGGAAGACGCTACTTCATATGTGACATGGTGAAAGGGTACCTAGAAGTAATTAAGGTGACATCAGTACACCATGTACAAGCTAACTGCTAGGTACCAATGTGTTCCCATACGGGGAGGTGTCAATTACCTTATTGCTGTTAAATCAATCAATGCACCCACGTCGGTAATTTGCGGACTTCCACTCCGGGAATCAAAAACGCTATAAAAATGACAATAAATCGTCATTCATTATATACCACTAGTACCACTACGTTGGATTTTACAAGATTCATTAAAGTACAATGGTCGAGAAACTTAAGAAGCTTAGAAAGCTTACCTGGATTAAAATGTACTGTTTTCCAGGTAAGCTAATGGCAGAGGTACTCCTACTCGTTTACTTGAAAGGAGCTGTGTTGAGGGAGACACAAAAATCACTGAATTCAGGTCTCGCTCAGAGTACAAGCGTGGTTGTATGTAAGGTAAACCAAGGTTTAGAAGGATCTACACCTACCCGCTATTTTTGGTGAAATCACCGTATACATCCGAGCCTCACGGTGCTTCCGGATGTCCAGGCAAGCTAGTGTCAAGGATACTCCTACTCGTTTTGGGGAGCAGTGTAGAAAGAGACACACAGGACTTAATTAGGTCTCGCTCGAGATGAAAGCGTGGTGGTGTGTAAGTTGATCAAAAGTTCCCAGGTGATCTCCACCTACCCGCTATTCCGATAGAGAAGATCGTCTACATCCGAGCCTCACGGTGCTGCAGGATGCCGTCGGTAAACGCTATTGTCCTTCCGCGTTGGTAAATACCCAAACTGCCTCGCGCAGCCTACATAGAAGAGGACTAGTTTTTTTGGTTTTCTTAGGGTACATCGCTACGTTATTCCACCTGATTGAAAAATATAAATAACAATGTTTACATCGCCTCGTGTTTAAAAACGGCGATGTCTGTAATTCGATGATGTTTTCCAAAAACGGGGGCGATATTTATTAATAGACCGCCGCAATTGCTTAAATTGTTGGTTTATCACTAGGGGTAAATAGTGAAACCATTCGAAAGAAATTTACGAAGGGTACTTATCTGATGGGTTCGATTCATTTATAAAGAATGCTCAAATTCGTGCTGCTGGATAGAGATAGACAAAGGACCAAGTGATGTAATGTGGACCTTTGAAAATGTCTTGGGTGCTATAAATTCACGAACATGTTGGCACATAGGATAGACAAGGTGAACAGATACATGTACAACATCCGGGTATTGCCTTAGCTACATAAGTGATTTTTAAATAAAATTCATACCATGATGGACAGTAGGATATTACTTATGACACAGTGACAGAGCTACACAAGTGGCTATTATTTCATAAATTATCAACTCTTGCAACCCATGATGAAAAACTAGATGTTACTTATAAGGTAGTGACAAAGCACTCTCATAACTACAACGATAGTGATTCATTTATGGATAGTGTTAATAACATAGTACAATCTATTGAAGTTATTGAGAAACATTTGACTGTTCAAGACATAACAAAACATGTCACCGCACACTGAGATGTATTCATATTCCCAACAGTGCCACTTGTTTGTTCATTTCCTCAAGTTCATTCAGCCCCTTATTGACAGTGTTAAGAGTGTATATCCATTTGCACTCCCTTCTATTTAGGATGTTGTGTAGGTCACCTCCTCTAGGGTTAGCTGTTATTTTTTCAATGACCCACCACCGTAGGCTGTTCTCGGGGTGTTCAAATCTGCTGAAATGATCAACCAAAGGTGCACCCTGGACTTTGCACCTTATACGGCTCATGTGTTGCAGGATCCGACATTTTATTTTCTGTGTGGTCTGACCCACATACAGAAAACCACACGGGCATGCAACCGCATAGATTACCCAAGATGTGTTACAGTTGGTGTGTTGGGTGAGATTATATGTCCGCTCATTGTGATCAAACTTGTTACACTCTAGTGTGAGGGGGCAAGCCTTACAACTCCCACACTTTCTGTGGCCTTCTACCGGTGACGCACCCCAGATCGTCGGTTGACTTAAAGGTAGTTTCTGTGGTAAGAGTGCTTTCACCAGGTGGTCCCGGATATTTCTATTTTTTAAACTAGGCTCCTTAAAAAAGCTAGCAAACGGGCCTGGCATAACCATCGAGAGTATTTACTTCACACCACTCAAAAACCTAAGGAAGACAGGCTGGTTTGTGTTACGACATTCAACACCAAAAGTAACACCATCAAAAAATGTATAAATCGCCATTGGCATTTAATCAGTGGTGAATTGGGTGGTATCCCACCACCTTTACATGCATCTTCATTGCTTCCTGAATCCATCGCTATGTCCCTCCCCGCGACCGATGCTCCTCCTGCTCTAATCTCTTGTCCCCTTAAAGGTTCAGTCAAAAGAAACATGGCGGTCGGAGATTTTACACCCAAGCTCCACTCCTCTGGAATTCCTTCCCTTCAGAACTCTGCCTAATACCCTCCTATCCTCAATTCAGGAAATCGCTTAAAACCTGGCTTTTCTCCCAAGCATACAATTAATTCTGACATACTGCCTTGGCCTTCAGCCCTTCCACCCAAGCGCCAAGAAACCGCTGGTGAACACGCGCTCTATAAATAATTTTTATCATATCATATATATCATATACATTTCCCACTCCAATAAGTGCTACAGTAGGAAAGAGTAATTTGTAGCCCTTTACTATTCAACACTTTCCCTACTGTTGCACTCATTGGAGTGGGAATAATCATTTTTAACCCTGCCCTATCGAACACTTTCCTTGCTGTTGCACTGACTGGAGTTGAAATAGTAAATTGGATCACTCTGCTAGTCAACACGTTCCCTACTGTTGTACTCACTTGAGTGGGAATAGTAATTCTTACCTCTTTGCTATCCAACACTTTCCCTACTGTAGCACGTATCGGTGTGGGAATAGTAATTTTCACCCCTCCGCTATCCAACACTTTCCCAACTGTTGCACTGACTGGAGTGGGAATTTTAATTTTTTCCCCTCCACTATCCAACACTTTCCCTAAAGTTACACTGACTGGAGTGGGAATAGTAATTTTGACTCCTCCTCTAACCAACACTTTCCCTATTTTTGCACATTTTGGAGTGGGACTAGTAATTTCTATCCCTCTGCTATACAACACTTTCCCTACTGTTGCACTCATGGGAGTGGGAATAGTATTTTTTGCCCCTCCGCTACCAACACTTTCCCTACTGTCGCACTGACTGGTGTGGGAAGAGTTATTTGGAACCCTTTACTATTCAACATTTTCCCTATAGTTGCACTGACTGGAGTTGGAATAATAATTTTAACTCCTCCTCTATCCAACACTTTCCCTACTTTTGCACATTTTGGAGTGGGAATCGTAATTGTTATCCCTCCGCTATACAGCACTTTCCCTACTGTTTGGACTTATTGGAGTGAGAATAGTAATTCTTTTAACCCTTTGCTACCAACACTTTCCCTCTTGTTGCACTGACTGGAGTTAGAATAGTACATTTGGGGCCATATGTATGAAACAAAATTTTGTTCGCAAACGCTGAATTTTGCACAATTTCGGAGTTTGCGATCGCAATTCAGGTAAGTGGGATGTAACAGCCTCGCAAGTTTAGGAATCGCAAAATAGCAATTCCCTATTTTGCAATTCCATTTAAGGAATCGCAAATGGGAATGGAAATGGGAATGGGAACGGCGGGCCCTGGTTGGTAAATGTAATTAAGTAATAATGTATTTAAATTAATTGTTTCGTTAATAATATCATTGATAATTAATTATTAATTGGTCATTAAATAATATAAATTGGTATTTTTTAATATTTAATTTGGACTACATATAATTTGATAATCATGTCTTTAATAATTATGTATAGGTATTGTGTATGGTTTTATTTATTTAATAGTTTAAATTTTAATTTCTAAAAAAAGCTTTTATTTATAAGTATGTTATTTTAACCCCTACGCTTCTCCAACACTTTCCCTACTGTTGCACTCTCTGGAGTGGGAATAGTAATGTTTACCCGTACGCTATCCAACGCATTGGGAATAGTAATTTTTACCCCTACGCTATCCAACGCTTTCCCTACTGTTGCAATCTCTGGAGTTGGAATAGTAATTGTTACCCTTACGCTATCCAACACTTTCCCTACTGTTGCACTCTCTGGAGTGGGAATAGTAATTTTTACTCCTACGCTATCCAACGCTTTCCCTACTGTTGCACTCTCTGGAGTGGGAATAGTAATTTTTATTCCTACGCTATCCAACGCTTTCCCTACTGTTGCACTCTCTGGAGTGTGAATAGTAATTTTTACCCCTACGCTATCCAACGCTTTCCCTACTGTTGCAATCTCTGGAGTTGGAATAGTAATTGTTACCCCTACGCTATCCAACACTTTCCCTACTGTTGCACTCTCTGGAGTGGGAATAGTAATTTTCACTACTACGCTATCCAACGCTTTCCCTACTGTTGCACTCTCTTGAGTGGGAATAGTAAATTGTACCCCTACGCTATCCAACGCTTTCCCTACAGTTGCACTCTCTGGAGTTGGAATAGTAATTGTTACCCCTACGCTATCCAACACTTTCCCTACTGTTGCACTCTCTGGAGTTGGAATAGTAATTGTTACCCCTACGCTATCCAACCCTTTCCTTACTGTTGCACTCTCTGGAGTGGGAATAGTAATTCTTACCCCTACGCTATCCAACACTTTCCCTACTGTTGCACTCTCTGGAGTTGGAATAGTAATTGTTATCCCTACACTATCCAACACTTTTCCTACTGTTGCACTCTCTGGAGTGGGACTAGTAATTGGTACCCCTACGCTATCCAACACTTTCCCTACTGTTGCACTCTCTGGAGTGGGAATAGTATTTTTTTTTCTTACGCTATCCAACGCTTTCCCTACTGTTGCACTCTCTGGAGTGGGAATAGTAATTTTTACTCCTACGCTATCCAACGCTTTCCCTACTGTTGCACTCTCTGGAGTGGGAATAGTAATTCTTACCCCTACGCTATCCAACACTTTCCCTACTGTTGCACTCTCTGGAGTTGGAATAGTAATTGTTAACCCTACACTATCCAACACTTTCCCTACTGTTGAACTCTCTGGAGTGGGAATAGTAATTTTTACTCCTACGCTATCCAACGCTTTGCCTACTGTAGCACTCTCTGTAGTGGCAATAGTAATTTTTACTCCCACGCTATCCAACGCTTTCCCTACTGTTGCACTCTCTGGAGTGGGTATAGTAATTTTTACCTCTACGCTATCCAACGCTTTCCCTACTGGTGCACTCTCTGGAGTGGGAATAGTCATTTTTACCCCTACGCTAGCCAACGCTTTCCCTACTGTTGCACTCTCTGGATTTGGAATAGTAATTGTTACCCCTACGCTATCCAACACTTTCCCGACTGTTGCACTCTATGGAGTGGGAATAGTAATTGTTACCCCAATGCTATCCAACACTTTCCCTACTGTTGCACTCTCTGGAGTGGGAATAGTAATTTTTACTTCTACGCTATCCAACGCTTTCCCTACTGTTGCACTCTCTGGAGTGGAAATAGTAATTTTTACTACTACGCTATCCAACGCTTTCCCTACTGTTGCACTCTCTGGAGTGGGAATAGTAATGTTTACCTCTACGCTATCCAACGCTTTCCCTACTGGTGCACTCTCAGGAGTGGGAATAGTAATTTGTACCCCTACGCTATCCAACGCTTTCCCTATTGTTGCATTCTCTGGAGTGGGAATAGTAATTTTTACCCCTACGCTATCCAACACTTTCCCTACTGTTGCACTCTCTGGAGTGGGAATAGTAATTTATACTCCTACGCTATCCAACGATTTCCCTACAGTTGCACTCTCTGGAGTGGGAATAGTAATTATTACCCTTACGCTATCCAACGTTTTAAATAATTAATGTTATAAATAAGAAAAGAATATTTAATTATTTATATTTTTTACATTTTATTTATGTTATTGGTTTATGTTTGTAAATGTATTAGTAAATTAGAATATATTTTATTAAATTATAAATTTGTAAAATAAATATTACTATTTATTGTTCAGTACATATATATTATATATTTACTGTATATATTTAATTAATGTATTATTATTAAATATGTATTATTTATTATTTTAAACATTATTAGATACTTTTAACTATGTACATTTTATTTATTAGTGTTATTTACTTTATTTCACATTTATATTTTAAAAGAAAAAAACAATATTTTTAACATCGATATTTTTAACATCTATATTATTTTTTCGATATTTTTGTACTTACCGTGTTATAGATAGGATGTCGATATTCTTGCCCTCGATAGTTTTGTCTCGATTTTCCTGTAGGTCGATATTATGTAGGTCGATATTTTGTCAGTGATCCCTGTAACACCACACAAAGAATGTCAATTGAACACAGATGATCTTCCATACTGCCTGCAGCAGATGCTGGGGCAGCCTGTGCCATATCCCAGGCCTGAGTGTTGGGGGAGCCAGTGTCCATACCAACAGGAGCAGAAACTACCTGTGGTGGCTCAAAGAATACGATTCGGACACTGCTAGGACTAGGCCGTTATCAAGTTCAGTAAAGCATCAACGTCTAGTGGCACAACCAATGGAAGTGTCAGACAGAGGTCCAACATGAATTCTTCTCCACAGAACAGGCATCAGAGAACAGGTAGGTCACAGATCAACCAGACTGGTCTAAATGACATGAACCAAGAGGGTCTCAATTCCTGCAGTCGAGATGTGTCCAGATGTTGTGCCATGTGATCACAGTATTTGCACTCCAGGAGAGCTGTTACTACTTCCTCGGTGGCTGGGACGTCCATTTCACAGCAGAAAGGTAACAATCAGGATTCCTGTGATAAGAAACAGGATCAGCAGAAGCCCTTCAAAAATTCTTCCAAAGACGGAGTGCATAAAGTTTGGTATAACTCCGAGGACTGTCTGAAAGGTGCTTACACCTTACAGTCCGGAACCTATGGTCTTAAATAGATGATTACAACCTATAAACATCTCAAGGACAGTAATCACCACCACCAGTGAAGATTGCAGACTTTCAATGGATCTCTTGAACCCTGCTTTCAAAGAGGAACTGCCAAAACTGGCAAAACTCCCAATTGCCAGTCGATCACAACTTAAAAACAACTCAATCCTATTCATTCCTGAATATAAATCCAGAGGTTTTGTTGACATCCTCAGCAGAGGGAATATTCTACATCTCATTCAAGCAATTAGAAGCTTGGAGGGCATAAGAACACATGATCTTGAAAGAATTGCATTCAAAAACATAAAAAAAATCTCTGATAGAGAAATAACAAAGACAACCTGGCCCTCAGAAGAAATAGTGAAGAGAATCCTGGATGAGGAACCACAACTAAAAGTATGGCAAATAAAAATAAAACTCTATAAAAGGCCCAGCTACCCGGAACCACTGACTCTAAATAAAAGTAAAGATGAAAATACAGCCACCTCATCAGTAGGTTTGCAATCTCTCTCAGTACTTAAAGGAGCAAGAAGCGTTGACGCACAGACACTAGGAAGGAAAGATCAATGTCGAGCAATCAGATCGGAAGATTGGTCATGGCTAGCGAAGACAATAAACCGTCAAGAAGAGAGCACTTGACGCAAGACAAAAAAGCAACCATCTCCCACGAATTTGCAGTTGGAATATAAACGGCTTGCCCAACAAAACATCGGATAAAGACCTGGAACATTTTCAAGGCTTTGATCTCATCTTACTTCAAGAAACCTGGTTGGTGTTTGGCTTCAGAACCCACCAAACTCCAGCAGTGAGATGCTCAAAATTTGGACATCCAAAGGGATGTCTAACTATCTACACATCAATAAAAACAGTAACTGCGACTGAAGACGTTTTACACCTTCACTTCTTCCACAAATGCAATTAAAGCACTAAGAGTGAGCATACGGGATGGGAACACCATACAACAAATACTACTTTTAAACTCTTATATACATCCCGTGACAAAACAAAAGGCGCAAAAATTGTGGAGGCAGAAATTATCAGGCTCCTCTCGGAAGAATCAACTTCAAAACTACTGCTGACAGGTGATTTCAACATGCACGTAATGGGGCCATAGTCCAGGGACATCCTACTCGAGGAACAACACTCAGCCTGGAAAATCCCTTGCCAGGAGCGGAGCACCAAGAAGCAACAATTAGCTCTCGCCAGGAACTTCGTAAAAAATCTGGAACATCTAGGATTTTTTGCCCTAAATGGGCGTTTTCCAGAATATCAGCCCCCGGCGGGAACATTCCACACATCAACCTCAAGCACGCTAAGAGATTACACTTTTGTATCTCTATCATTTTTTAGTTGGATCACAGGCTTCCAGGAAGGGATCCAAGATCAAAGTGACCACCTCCCGCAAGAAATTTCCAGAAGGATAACTGGATCACCACCTGACCAAGTCAAGTCAAGTCAAAATATTTATATAGCGCACTATATACCCAGAGGGTCTCAGGCGCTTGAAGAGGGGTGGGGAACTACTTGTCGAATATCCAAGTTTTAAGTTGCTTTCTGAATGCCAGGTTCTGAGTGAGACGAAGGTGAGTGGGAAGTGAGTTCCAGGTCTTAGCTGCCAGGTAGGAGAAGGATATACCTCCCATGGTGGTTTTGTTGATGCGAGGTACGATAGCAAGGGCTTGGTTGGAAGATCGCAGCTGGCGGGGGGGTGTAGAAGGAGAGTCGTGTGTTGAGGCATTCGGGTCCAAGGTCGTAAAGTGCTTTGTGAGCGTGGGTCAGGAGGCGGAAAGTAATCCTCTTATTGACGGGGAGCCAGTGGAGGTTTTTCAGGTGACCAGAGATGTGTTCTTTGCGCGGGATGTCTAGTATGAGCCTGGCTGAAGCGTTCTGGATGCGTTGGAGTTTTTTCTGGAGTTTAGCGGTGGTACCGGCGTATAGGGTGTTTCCGTAGTCCAGGCGGCTCGTGATTAGTGCGTGGGTGACCGTTTTTCTAGTTTCGGTGGGGATCCAGCGAAATGTTTTTTTGAGCATGCGAAGAATGTTGAAGCAGGAAGATGAAACGGCGTTGACTTCTCTGGTCATCGAGAGTGAGGAGTCCAGGATGACGTCCAGGTTTCGTGCATGGTTCGTCGGGATGGGTGCTTTTCCAAGGGCCTCTGGCCACCAAGAGTCATCCCAGGCGGAGGGGGAGGTGCCTAGGATGAGGACTTCTGTTTTGTCTGAGTTCAGTTTCAGACGGCTGAGCTTCATCCACTCGGCTACTTCTTTCATTCCTTCGTGTAAGTTGGTTTTGGCGGTGTTAGGGTCTTTGGTGAGTGGGAGGATCAGTTGAGTGTCGTCAGCGTAGGAGATGATGTTGAGATTGTGTTGGCGAGCGATGGCCGCAAGGGGGCTCATGTAAACATTGAAGAGGGTGGGGCTGAGTGACGATCCTTGTGGCACGCCGCAGATGACTTCAGAGGCCTCTGACTTGAATGGTGGGAGGCGGACTCTCTGGGTTCTTCCATTGCAATGCTTTTCCTTGGATTCCGACGTTTCTTAGGCGCTGTAGAAGGGTATTATGACAGACTGTGTCAAAGGCAGCGGAGAGGTCGAGGAGGATGAGGGCGACTGTGTCTCCATTGTCTAGTAGAGTTCGAATGTCCTCTGTTGCTGCGATAAGTGCGGTCTCAGTGCTGTGTTTGGCTCGGAAGCCGAACTGTGAGGAGTCGAGGGATTTGTTGGTTTCGAGGAAGGTGGCGAGCTGGTTGTTGACAGCTTTCTCGATGACTTTGGCCGGGAATGGAAGAAGCGAGATGGGGCGGTAGTTTTTGAGTTCGGTAGGGTCAGCTGTGGGTTTTTTCAGAAGGGCGCTGAGTTCCGCGTGTTTCCAGCTTTCCGGGAAGGTGGCGGAGTTGAGGGAGCAGTTGATGACATCTCGGAGGTGTGGTGCTATGATGGAGTTTGCTTTGTTGAAGATGTGGTGAGGGCATGGGTCAGTTGGGGATCCTGAGTGGATGGAGTTCATCAGGCGGATGGTGTCCTCAGTGGAGATTGGGTTCCAGTCGTTAAGGATGTTCAAGGGGGGTGAAGGTCCTGCAGCAGGTTGGGTGGGTTGGTCTCCGGGTCGGTTGTCGAAGCTGTTGTGGATGTCAGCGATTTTGTTGTGGAAGAAGGAAGCTAGGGAGTCGCAGAGGGCTTGGGAGGGGGTGATGTCGTTGGAGTTGGCTGATGGAATGGTAAATTCTTTGACGATGTTGAATAATTCCTTGCTGTTGTGAGCGTTGTTATCTAGTCGGTCTTTGAATGCGGCTTTCTTGGCAGGCCGGATAAGTTGGTGGTGCCTGCGGGTGGCGTTTTTGAAGGCGTCTCTGGTGCTGGTGTTTGGGTCTTTTTTCCAGGCCTTCTCGAGGGATCGACAGAGTTTCTTCGATTTCTTAAGATCATCGTTGAACCAGGAGGCGTTTTTGCTGCCTGGTTTGATTTGACGTTTTTTCATCGGTGCTAGGATGTCGGCGCTGTTGGATAGCCATTGGGAGAGGTTAATGGCTGCTTGGTCGGGGTTTGAGGAGTGGGCGGGGGGGTTTAGAAGAAGCGATGAGGAGATCTGGTCGATGGTGATTTTGTTCCAGTTTCTTCGCAGGGTGGGTTGAGGATGGTTGTGGATTGTGGTCTTATTGTAGGTAAAGTGAACGCAGCTGTGGTCCGTCCAATGAAGAGCTGTGGTGTGGCTGAATGAGACATGTTTGCTGGAGGTGAATATGGGGTCGAGCGTATGACCTGCGATGTGGGTGGGTGTAGTGACGAGTTGTGAGTCCGAGGTTGGCGAGATTGTCCAGAAGGGTGGTGGCGCTGCTGTCCTTGCTCTTTTCCAGGTGAAAATTGAGGTCTCCCAATAGAATGTAGTCCTCGGAGGGGAGGGCGTGTGGGGTGATAAATTCAGTGATGTCGTCACTGAATTGTGCACGGGGTCCTGGAGGTCGGTAGAGGAGGGTGCCCCTGAGTGTGGTATTGGGGTCGGTGTGGATCTGGAAGTGGAGGTGTTCGGCGCTGGCAAGATTGACGTCTGATCTGGTTGAGATGTGGATGGAGTTCTTATGGACGATAGCGATGCCTCCTCCTGTTTGCTGGATGCGGTCCTTACGGATGATCTTGTATCCTTCCGGGATGGCAATGGTGATGTCTGGGGCTGAAGAGGCATTCATCCAAGTTTCTGTTAGGAAGGCGACGTCCGGTGAGATGGTGTCTAGTAAATTCCAGAGGTCGATGGCGTGTCTGTGGACCGAGCGTGTGTTGAGCAGGATGCATATTAGGTGGTTGGTGTCAGGTCTCTGTATAGTGTTGCTGAGGACCCCAAGTCTATTCATATGGACAATTTAAGAAGGATCAAATTAAAAACTAACCAACTGGAGGATCTACTGGCCTCAGTGAAGTTAATATGGGAACAAAGGGAGGAGGCCGCCAAAGATGAGATAACGCACTGGGAAGAATTGACCAAAACATTTGGAGCAAAGCACGTGGCTCATGCTCCTCCGGCTTCAACAACAAACAGGATCTCATACCATGAAGACAAACACCTATACACCATAAAAAATCCACGTTTGCAGAACCTTGAAAAAGCAATAAATACAATTTTGTGGGAGACCAAGCGCACGGGTCACGACCTAAGTTTACAGAGGGAGTTAGCGAAACTAAAAACGGAAAAGAAAAAAATAATATGGCAGGCAAAGAGGGTTTCAGATGAAAACCTGTGGGCTAGACTGGTATATGACTCAAAATCAAATAACATCGCGAGACTCTGGCGGACAATAAACAGTCTAGCCAACCCGAACGCCTTAAGAATCAACTCTCATGTAACAGAGGAAGCTTGGGAAACCTATTTGCTTCAACATTTGAACTCTGATCACAATCAGGGCATTCGCCAATCTTCAGAGGGAACCCCTATCAATCTCACAGTTATCCCAGGAAACAAGCGTTCTTTGTTTACAATTGACCAGGTAAAGGCCAGGATAGCCAAAGGCAAATGGGAGGGCGCACCGGGTCCTAATGTGATTCCGCCAAGTCTTTTAAAAAAAGATCCGGAGTACTGGGCCTTTAAATTGTCACCGCTGTTTGCACAAATCGCAGGAGGAAACATCATCCCGGACTCCTGGATATACAAGAAAGGGGTTAAGAACTACAGGCTGATGGCTCTAATCAATATTGAAGCAAAATATTATGCTAGGCTAATTCTAGAAGACCTTACCGGCTGGATAGAGGATAAATCCATCATCCTCATCAATCAAACCGGCTTTTGTAAGGGCATGGGCACAATCACAAACATCCTAGCCCTGTCCCTATTGATAGATAGGATGAAAATAGCAAAACAACCTCTATTCAAATGTTTCATCGACTACTCGTCAGCATTCGACAAAATTGACAGGAGTAAACTCTGGCATAAGCTAATGGGGAAAAAAATACCATCTGCTCTCCTAAACCAGCTAATAGTCCTTCACACAAAAACGTGGGTTCAAGTCAAACTAGGAGACGCCAGGTTTGTGTCCCGGAAAATACCAACGACCATGGGGTTCAAACAGGGGTGCGTACTGGCGCCAATACTTTTTAACCTGTACATGTCCGATTTAACGTCAAAATTAGACACATGTAATTCGCAGGTGCCAAAAATAGACGGGCTGCCACTTTCCAATCTCCTGTATGTAGCCGGCCTAGTGCTGCTGAGCCAGACTCCCATTGGCCTCCAACATCTGTAGATCCAAACAGCAGTTATTCTGCATAGAATGGTCTATCTATCAACTATGATAAAACAAAGGTGATGAGGATTCATCCAGGAAAGGACACCTCCAAGTTCCGCTGGCATCTGGCAAGTTTGACAATCACTGTGGTAGACCAATACAAATACTTAGGAGTGATTATAGATAATAAAGGTACATTTATTGCATAAAAAGATGTATCAAAAGAAGAGGCAACTGTATCTCCGCAGCAATAAAATCCATCAAGCATACAATAAACGGTCCAAACCTTACTCCACTATTACAAGTTTGCGACCAAAGCTCATTCCGGCAATCACTTATGGGAGCGAGTGTATGAGTGTATGAGGGGAAGAGACACAGCCACATTACACAGAATGATTTTCAGCCTACCTAAGTACGTTTCACTGGCACAAATAAGGCTGGAATTTGGCCTGTAAACTCAAGAATTAGTCAGCCCGGAAAGGAGCCTATGCCAAGAGTTGGTACAAAATCAAAAGAGCGGAATCAGGAACATTGAATTCTTACCTATGGACCGAAATACAACAAAAGAAGGACTGTGCAGCCATGAGCTACCTGATCGCATCAAAAGACCGGCTAGGATTGGAGAAACTTTAGGCAGCACCAGGGTCCTATCATTGTTTTAAACAGATTGTAAATAAGACAGTGAAAAAACTATCACTACTAGAAGACAAGGCAGTCCTCACAGAAAGAACCCATGGATGGTTTGCTGTGCAAAGCTAAGTCAAGCCCTCCCCGTAACCCTATCTAGGTGTAGGCTTTAACCGGAGGAAAAAAGAAAAATATCTTCGCATCCAAATGGGCATCTTACCAACATTGCAGCACCTTCACCCTTGGAAAAGACCATCTGGCCAGACAACATGCCGTTTATGCAAGGAAGCTAACGAAAGCATAATACACCTTCTGTGCATCTTCAGAGAATTACAAGCAGAACAACAGTATTTTCTGAAGCCACATTTCATAAGCGAGGGGATAAGAACTTGTAGGCAAGCAGTAATGGTATGCCTCGGAGGAGGGAACGTCCAGCTGGCGTGTCGCTTCGTACAATTTATGGAAGCAGCTGGGGTGAAACTGCGCCAATAAACCACTAGAATCACCCTCCACTGCATTATTGTTCAGTTCTTTCTGCTCAACAAACAAGACACACTCAGATTGCCCCTCTTCTGGACAATAGATGTTCCAGCATGTCTGTTAATTTCAAATTACTTTTACCACAGGCAACAAGCAATTGGAATATTGTATAACCACTCCTCTAATCATACTACGGATGTGTGTCATTATAATTTTGAATCCTTTAACCTTATTTCTCTCATAAATATGCCCAAGAAACAGAACAACTAACTGTAATTGGCACAACTGTGGACACTTGTACTAAAGATGTAAATACAATGCATGGATGTTTTATGAAATGACATTATTGAGAAGTTTTAAATCATGAACCTCGCAGCTGTAATTTTTGCTTTTTTCTTTTAAAGAGAATTTGTAAAGGTTTTATTTGACTGGACAATAAACTACAACTACTTGCTACTACTATGGTCTTAAATAGGTGTTCAATACCCGTCGTATCAGACATGTTAAAGATATGACCTACCATTTCTATGAAGTCGAAAGGGCAGGCTGCACGTATAAGTGCCTGTATCTCAGCCGAGGACCTTGCAATCTGGAGATCCAAAGTCTCCCGGGCGGAGGTTAAGGGCACGGTTTGCTGTAAAAGCATGGCATTCATTCTGCTCAGAGTATCAAAGCGTATAAAGGAAACATTTAGAGAAGGTCATATTGGTACCTCCCTGACTGTATGCATTGGTACAAACAATACTTACATACAGCAAGTAACCCTGGAGCTCACGGTGACTAGATAGGCGATGCCCGGAAGCATTCCACAACAACTTTGATCATTCAGTATCAAGTAACTCCTGTACGCGAGAAGCCTGAACACCGGACAATCACAGCTGCTGGGTACCGGTTTGCCACAGACCCATTACAAGCCACGTGTAGCACAATATCCTGGCATATGGGAGATCAACTTAAAGAGTACTTGCTGTTAGTACCGCTTAGAAGCACTTCCATATCCCCACTCCTGCATCGAAATCTATATGGTAAATCCCAGGACTTTTTGATGAATTACTTACCTATTTTTCCTATGTGCATGACTGCTGTTGTTGTAGGCAAATCTGAAACTGGAAAGTTGCGACCGGTAATGTTATATATGGCAGTGGACTAACCATTCTGTGGACGGTGACCCAGTGACAGTAAAGGGTAACCTACTCCATTTCTAAATATGTAGCATTGTATATTTTACTCCCCTCTGTGCCATTTTCATCTGTTTTTCTGTTAGATTGTATACAGAAAATAATAATCTAAAGTTGATAAAATGCCAAGGCACCTAACCTGCGTGCAATGACTGCAGCGTCCAGCTTACAAAATAATAGAACTTAACTGTGCCTGTCCGTGTTGCAAAATGGACAAATCCTGCTCTATTACTTCGATAGCAGAAGATACAATGTCGCCCAGTAAATATATATCCTGGATGTTAATAAAGTCATACCATTGTCAACTACAGCTAACCCCTTTTCTAGGTTAACTCTATCTATTTCTCCTAATCTCTCTGCAGCTTCTTGTTGGGAGATTTTCCATATTTTGTTACAGACATCCTACAAAAATACACTTCTGACGTGGTTTTCTGGGACCTAATAAAAAATCCTGTATGTCTGTGAGTAAGGACAAATGTTGTTTTACCTAGGGTAGTATTGAGGGTTTTAACCAATCGAGGCACAACTTCCCAACACTGTATGATGTCAATACCCACAGATGTTCTTGTTGTAAATAACGTGGGTCTGGTCTGTGAATACTAAACCCTTTGGTTGTACCCCTGAATCTTTCCTGAAATCTCCTTGTGTCAGTAGGCCAAACCAACCATCCCTTCCAATTGGGTCTGATCTATTGTATTGCCATATGTTATTCAACTTAGCCCCTCTTTCTGATGTAAAATTCCCCTCTGTATTTAAAGGTATTGGAATTTGAGGTGTGTTCAAGAACTTGTTCTTGGCCATTCTAAGGCAAGAGGTCTGTTGCACTGTGTCATTCAGAATCATCATCTGCTGTAGAATGAGCCATGCTCAAAACATTGTTTTTGTCCCCTGGTCTAGCCAGTCCCTAGAACCCCAGATCAATTTCAAGTCTACAATGTCCATCGAAATGTCAAAACCCTGTTCAGAGAGCTGGGTGACAAAAAAAGCAGAGTAAATGTGTTTGGCGTTAGTCAACATATTTTTCTGTGCAGATATTGGTGAAACCTTATAGTAGTATGAAGTTGGGTTAGAAATGTTAGAACTGGAAATATATAGGAATTTCTGTGAATATGTATTTGAACTACTTTTCGGTGGTGTATGGCAATATTCCCATTGGTGGTGTGTGAATACATTTCTAGGTTTGCTAGAGTTGCAAGAAATGATGACGATAATGTTGGTGACAATACATTTTGTCATAATCATATCTCTCCTCTAACATTTCAGTAATGGAAAGTGCAGCAGATTGTTCTAAATCAGAAGATAAGTTATTAACAGTCTCAAAATCCCAATCATCACAAAATGTACTGGAGGTAATGATATTGTTCAATGACATTCTAAACAAATGTGGAATCTTTAAAAGCTTGGTCGGTCCAAATATATCATACTTTACTTTGTCCCACACTATACCATCTGGAATAGGAACTGCTGAAATGTTCACGAAGCAAGTCTCTTTGTTCACGATGGGATGGAACATGAGGTTTTGAAAATAAGTTAACTTTTGACATTGCAGAGCTCTGTTGAAGATAGGTTCTGCTGATGAGGAGATAGAAAGTTATTATTTAAAGAAAAAGAAAATACCAGTGATTATCCAAAGTTCTAGCCAAGGTGATACTAAATACATTTTCTTAAGAAAGTTTAAAAAGGCTCTGATCCGTTTGTGAGAAATTTGGGATGGCGTCTTTTCAGGTTTCCTTGGCTCTAAAGAGAAGGTATTGAAGTCTATGAAATAGCCATGTGCTGTTCGATCTATCTTTGGTAGCTCAGCAAGTTGTGTTGAACTTGTGAATTGCTCTTGTTGAGGCATGTTGACTTAGACATATTTATTAGCTTGAATTCAAATTCACTTTCAGTTTGATTTTGAGAGTTTGTGTCAAGCGGAACTAGTTCCATTACATTGTTGTCGATTCTGTTGCTTTGTAAAGGTGACTCTTTAAATGTTATGAGTCTTTCTTTTTGTATTTCCTGTATTGTAGCGAGAGGAGGTCATTGGCTACTCAGGAGCCCACAAGGCCTACTATTTAGTATCGGCCATATAGTGTGATTTGATCAGATCGATTGAGACAAATCTCTTTTCTTTTCTGGCAAGAGGAGATAGAAGTACAGTTCTTTACCCTACAATGGCCAGGACAGGTACAGGCCTTTGATAGGATGGTCAAAATTCATTCTTGTCCACAATCTTTTCTCTGACTAGATCCCCAACTTCAGGGATCCAGGCAGGTCTTGCTGTGGCTGACTTGACTTCCCCAGTTGTGCTATTCTTTGCCTCAACATTACTTAAGGAGGCTCTGGTATCATTCAGATCCAGTAAAACAGCCAAACGTTTATTGATGACAAACGGTTTTTCATCCCCCACTATGCCTTCACAATCAATATCAAGGTACCCACATTCTTGTATCAAACAGGACCTCGTAAGGAGTTGCACATCCCAGAGATCTTCATGGCTGGTTATTATAGGCCCGCTGGATCCCATATAGGTGATTGAAACTACTACCACCCGAGCCTAATACATTAGCTGTTAGATTGCTTTAAGTCCCGTTTTGTCCTCTCCACAACCAAATTTCCCTTGGGATGGTACGGAGAGGAGTAATGCAATGCTGTACCCAAACTTCCCTTGGCTTCTTTGTAAGCCCTAAAGCTAAATGCGGGGCCAAGATCAGAATGTAATGTGTCAACAGCATATGTCCCTATGAGGACTCGCAAATCTTTCTATAACAGTTTGGTCGTCAGCCGAGCGCTGAGGCCATACGCATACGAATATTGAACAGGAATCATCTGCAACCATGATATACTTGTAAGCCCCATCAGATTGTAAGGGTCCAGGTAGATGGACGCAAGCGGTCTGTATGATAATAATAATAATGGTGTCTGCGCTGGTCGTGCTACGATGGAACCTTTTATCTGTCTTTGGTCTGCTTTGTTAACCCTGGCCACCAATAGCACTGTCTCAGTAACAAAACTGTGGCCGTAACTCCTGCAAGTGAAAAACCAACCCCCTCGTGTGCTGCCACGAATAAACTTAACCTGCGATCCTTGTATGGTATTACGCTTTCTCCCACTCTAGGAATCGAAGCAAATGGAACGTTGTTTGCATCTAACTTGTAGGAGTATTTGAGTTGAAAACCTTTAGGTAGTGCTGTGCTGTTGTTGAGTGAATCAATAACAGCTGCCATTGTGCTACCGTCTACCCTCGTTTTTGAACGGGTGATTGCAGCTACTGACGCAGTGCGTACTGCCCACTTTGCGGCTTCATCAGCCAATGACTTCCCTTCAACGTGAATGCCATCGCATTAATGACTCAGAGTGTGTATCAAGTTTCTTTTTAGTAGTTCGTTCTTCAACTCTGCTAAATGTTCCTATATTTTTAAATGTTTAATTGTGCCACCTTTTGATTTTCTGAACCCATTTTGTCTCCAATAGTGGAGGTATTCATTGTACAACTGGACACAGTAAAAGGAATCATGGACTATCAGTGTGGGGAATTCTGGATCCGTATTTATCAGTGCCAGTAATAGTGCTTTAAGATATGCCAGCTGAGCCGTGCAGTCTCCGAGAGACTGCGTTTTTGTATAGTCCTGCATCCTACCTTTTACAATAGGGCATGCTGCACTGTATTTTTGCTTACTCCCTATTGTCGGTTGAGCAGATCCTTTAGTATAAATAATGTATTCATACCGATGTAGAGGTATTCATTCATTTGGTTGAAGATATTCTTGTTCATATTGCAGGAACACTTGTGTTTTTAGACTAGGGTGATATCTGAATACTACATCTATTGCAGTGGGATAATTAGCCCATTGTATCCATCTTGGATGCAACGCTTTTGCATTTGGGACACTTGCCTTAGTGGCGGCCTCTAAATTCAGTACCTGGGTCACAACCATTATTCGTTTACCCTGAGCCAGTGCTCTTTCTTTCACTACAGCAATCTGAACTACTGTCAGAATGTTTTCTGTTGAAGGAAAACGCATTTCGGAGCTGGTGTACAAATGTGATTTACATGCAATCAGTACTGTTTCAGCTTCATTAAATGTAAAGTAAGTTTACCCAGATTGGCCGGCGACTATGCTGATCACCAGGTTGAGTACATTTACTCGTGTCTGTAAGTGTTTTGATGATATCATATCAGCCTGTAGGGAATGAAGGATATTCGTGTGTTCCTGTGTCCATTGTCTAACTGAAAAGTAAGGCCTTATCTGGTCATAAAAATGTTTTACTCTCTCTGCGTAATCCAAAATGTATGTTCTGACAAAATTAAAAAAACTGGTATGGACCAACATTTTTTTAATGATCTTGGAGGTTGTAGCAGTGCGCACTTTTATGAAAAGTGGGTGCCAGGCTTTTTCCCTCACTTGAAAGCTCATTTCCCGAAAATAGGACATTGAGGTGGGCAATCTTTGATTTGTAGCCCTCTGAGGTAAAACCCAAAATAACTGTGCTTACCCTGGTCAAGTGTTCCTCTAAATCATCATCCTTCAGATAAATATCATTTACATAGGATAATGCTTCTTCATCCAAATTCTGTAGTAACTCTGTTACTCTCCTCGAGAATAACCCCAGGCTATTCTTATACCCTTGGGGGAGTCAACAAACTTGACTCTGGGACCCTAGTGCTTAGAAGGCTGTCAAATGTCTGCTTTCAGTTGCTATGTTTTGGCAGAAAAGTCAGTTCGAAATATCTAAAGTTGTTTTGTATGTTTCTGCACAATTTTTGCAGCACTATGTGCATTCTGAACTGCAAATGTTTTTGTGCATGGGTTTAAGTGTCTTTATTGTAAAACTAGATGATATGAATTGTCAGGTTTCATTAATGGAAACAAAAGATTATTTATTGAAGAGGTGCATGGGTTAATTACATCATGGTATTCAAGTTGATCAAAGAGTCTCCCTAACCTGTTGTTTAGCCTCCTGTTTTATGGGCTACTATCTTTGTGGAGTTGAATTTGTTTTTATTAGAATACGTGGTGGGGCGACTCTTCATCCCAACCTACGTGGTTGTGGCATAATGCGGGTACAAGGGCTACCGCCCGCTACTGTGCATATGGATGTCCTGGGTGTGCAGAGACTAGGTCGGAGAAAGCTGGAAAAATTAAAATTTTCTTCTTTGGGCATTCCATAACAAAAGTAGGCGAACAATCTTTTTTGTGAATAGGATATCATAACCTGAAGTCAGGTTCTCCCAAAAGAGACCCTTAACTTGTCTTGACTTGTCCCCCACCATTGGGAGTGCTATTTCATGTAACTTGTGTGGGCACTCACCCTAGTGTAAGGTTCTTCCACCATGATATGCTTACTCAAATTCGCTGTCACCAGAAATTCCATCAGGTTACGGCAAGCTATTGTTACCTCTGCCAAGCTGTCTAGCATCTTGAGAGCCCATTCCCCATTCAGTGGCTGAGTCCCTAGAATTCTGGAGATGTCTAACTTTGAGACCTGCTACCATCTTCTCTTTTGTAAATTGAGGTTTTGCTTTAGGCGTTGCTTGTCCCTGGACTTTGGACACTCTTCTTTTCTTTTTTTCTGATGTCGCAAGGATTCCGTTCTCATACAGAACAGTGCATAGAGACTTGGAACCTCAGTGAATTAGGGTGTGCCAAAACTCACCTTAGTACCCAAAATCCCCTACTAGACTAGCTACAGTGTCTCATTGGTGATCACAAACCCCCAATGCTTAGACAAACCAGAACATGGACTTAGTACACCTCAGGTAACGTGGAACACTTGAACACTCTTTCGTTATACAATCATTTAAATCCAGAACAAGGAGTAGAAGAGGATACGTGCATATTTGAAATGTTTATTCACTAATGCAGTGTTCTCAAACAGTGTTCTCAGTATCTTAGCTAATACAAGCAAACAGTCCATAGAACACAAAAGGTGAAAGCATGGTATAATGCTAAAACGAATAGGGTTCCGTAACACCTAATTCTCACCCTCCCTAGCTAGTATATTATATCTAAGAAGGTCTCTATGGGTTTTCAGCAGGGCGACCCCATACCTCAAGATCCTAGTGGTAAGGGATCACGTCATCTTCCACCAGCTCTCTGCATGCGAAGCACCATCAAGTGTTTTTCTATGCTCTTGTGCAAAGGAATATAAAACACGGCTAAAGCCAGAACTTGGCCGCAGCTGCATGTATGTTTTGTCTAGGAACGTGCGAAGATCAGACCTCACAACAACCACTGTGTTGAGATATCCTTGAAGGTGTCTGTACTCACTGTACAGACACAGCTCACCAAGCAATGCTTATATCAGAGTTACAACATATTATTCTCGCATGAATCAAAACATTCTGCTAGGCTCAAAGCTAAAGCAACAGCTATGTGTTGTGTGCAGAAGCAGCCGAAAGGTAAAATGGCGTTTAAACTCTTAATGGGCTCATGCTAACTTAAAACAGCATATAGGCAATGTATATCTATATGACACCCTCCCTTGATCCAAGCACAGACAAGATAAGATAAGATAAGATAAATAAGGTACTCAATTTTGAAATGCAGAGTTCAATGAAGTAGTCAGTTCAAATTCGACTAGGTAAGGAAAAATATTTCAGACAGCCAAAAAACCAAAATCTCACCAGCATGACAATTTAGTGTTCACTGTTATTAAAGCCAATAGGTCCGATACAAAAATTGTCCATCATAATTTCCCAAACAAAAATTGGAAAAAAGTTTCATGATATCAAAGGCTTCAATAGAATTCAGCCTAATACTGAGTATGCAAAATGAGCAGCAACTGCTTCCAAAAGGAAGTCACTGTTATAATCCGAAAATAACTCAGACATCCAATTCAATAGTGAGAAAGAACATTCATGCTCTTCAATTACCGGAGCCTCTAGTACAATCAGAGGACAACTCGGTGGGTTCTCAATGAAGCTGTGTGCCAAGAAATCTTGCGCCTCTGTGAATATATTCCAACGACCCAGTACTCCATGCATCGCCGCAAAGGCCATAATCCCTCCATCAGAACAAAGCAATTCATGAGTAACTAAGGGACTCATGAGATGATTTAAATCCACTTCAGAGACACCATATTGCAGAGACACAAATCCAGGTCCCAGTCGAAATCGCAGCTCAGGCAATGAAAGACAGGCTGGACACAGGTGAAATAGGAAAATCGAAACGATAATCCATATGCTGCACTTAAGGTGGCGAGTGGCAGCTTACCATAGTATTCAAGCATCCTGTTGCGAAACAGTGCTAACCGCGACTGCTCGTCTTGGAACACAGGACGGGCATCCATTTTGAATAAAACAAAATAGCACTGAAAAGCGTGCAGTCAGTGCCAGCAAAACGGGAAATCCACCAAATAGGCTGGAAAAGATCGAATGGAAGAAACCACGAACGACTCCAAATATCTTTTGGAAAGAAGTCACTAGACCACTGCTCACTACTTTAAAAAAGTGCGCCAGCCCCGATGTGAAGGATGCGTTAAAAATAGTATGAATCAACTCACAGGAATGTAATGGAAGGTCAGTATTTAATAAGCCATGCACCTCTGTGCGGGTGTTAGGTACGTGAAGGACAAATGTTTCACGAGCAGATGTCAGGGCAACTTTTTTTGTGACAATAGGGCTCTTATTCGACTCATCTTATTGAACTCTGCTTTCAAGGTCGGAATCCTCAGCCAGATGGAAACATCCAAGTTTCCATGCGTGGAAGGATACAACACATTTTTACAGCAAACCACACGCTTACTGACTGTAACTACATAAGCAATGCTTTTAATAACCCACAGCAATCTTCATTATTTAAAAGTAAATAACTACAGTTTGCTAGTAAAGTAAAAGTGGGGACAATAGCGGGCATGGTTGAACCTTTTAAAACACATGCTAAATTAGGCTGTTCCTGATTACAAGACCCAATGCAATTCTATGTGTCTACACATTAATGAGTGATCTGGTGTTTCTGTGCACTCCTCACCTTTCAGATAAACTTCTTTTCCGTCCCTAAGGAATCTGTAAGTGATAGGGAGCCACCAGGCTTCATGTAAATAGGAGCTACCAAGAGGCTCGTACCTACCAATGGCAAAATATTTCATGCAATTTGTAAACTGGAAAAGTGCAAATGGTAAAGTTATTAACCCATGGATAAGCCACATAGCAGTAGTGGCCTCCGCCAATGAGAAGGGTAAAGACTCCAATCGCTCAATGTGTAACATGGAAAAAGACGCATCTCTCATTGAAAGCAAACGTTGCTTATCAGTCAAATTAAATGGGGAAAAAAGAGACGTGACATTCATGCAATTGCAAGGCACTTTCCCGGCCTTCAGCGTCTGCAGGGTCCATGCAAACTGCATAATAGAACGCAATTGATTTTGACCATGGTACAAAACAGACACATCATCCTGTACAATTTCAACAACAGATGACACAATATTATCCAATGTGTATTTTCAGGAGGAAAGTGTGTTAATGCTGTTATCCACTACTGCAAGCACTTTCTCTAAATTAGCTTGATCAATAGCCCTAAGGCGGGTGGCTGCTTCAATCTGTGATGTTTTCCAGAGTTCATTATAAATGGCACATATCCATCTTCTAGATCTACCTCTTGCCGGGCCTTTTATGAAATCATTCAAATCAACCTCGTCAGTCAGTTTAGACAAATGCAGTTTGACTGACGCCAATGTAGAGTGTTTGAGCCAATTCTGACACAATTTGCCTACTGAATAAGTGGTTAAGGAATGGTCACTCTCAAAATGGGGATCTACCCTGACCTGTGTAAAACCATCAGCCAGACCCAAAAAACGATGCTGGCACGAATCTGCACTTCTGTGCCACATCAAACAACCCTTGTGATCCAAACTGGATATGTTAAAGGATGAATTTAGCGATAGAGTTTGCAACTCGCTAATCGTAAATTTTGTTGAATTTTCCCAACCTGGAAATTCTTTGAAATCAGGGAAGGAAGGAGTATTTAATGTTTTAGAAGTAGCCAATCCAAAGCATTTTGTCTGCGAGATGGTGTAATTCAAAAACAACATATGATTTGGGATGAGACATGCACGGTGCAAAGCCTCAGTGCCTTGTACCTGCCAACTTTTAGAACCCCAAACTGATTTAAGGTCAATGGTTTTCTTCCACAACTCGTGGCCTCCAACAGCAAGCTGGTCTAGAAAGGACTTCGAGTATAATGACTTAGTATCAGTAAGTCTAACTTTAGACATGGATTTTTCTGTCATTCTAAAATAAAATGAAGCGGGATTGGACTGATTAAAATCAGTAAAATAAGTGTACTTTCTCAAAAATGTACTTGAGCTGCCTCTTAAAGGAGCTGGGCAATGCTCCCACTGTGTATAATGTACAGTACTCCTCCTGGAATTAGTTTTATGTAGGTAGTGATTGCCAAAATGTTGGAAGCAAAATAAATCACCATAATTAGCAGATTCTAAATATAAATCTTCAGCATCAAAGGCAGCATAATATTTCAAATCAGCAAACAAAGCCTCTACGGCCTGAACATCCCAATCATCAGAATGTATGTTTTGTTTAACCACATCCCCCATGTTAACTCTAAGCACATTAGGAACATTAATAACTTCAGTCGGGCCATGGATTTGAAATTTAACAGCATCCCAGACTATCCCATCCAGGACAGGCCAAGCAGTGATGTTAACAAAAGCCAAGCCTCTTTTCAATCAGTGGGCAGAATGTGACGAGGAATGGGGGGCCAATGTTCCATTCAGATGTCGAATGCATGTACTCTCCTCGACATAGTGTCCATTGATGAATCGGAAAAAATAAAACACAAAACCAATTGACATAAAAAGGTAAAGTAAAAAAAGCCCCAACCCCCAACCAAATGTATGTCCGAGGGGGAATCAATTTTTTTTTTTTAAACAACTTTGCATAGTCCCTAAGCCTTGTGGGCTTTCCTGAAGTGTGTGAAACAGTGTCAAATGAAAATCTAGATTCTGTTGCTGAACGAGTTTGCAGATCAGGCGGGATGGCTCCACGCCTCCGCTTAGCCTTGTGACCTGAGACCCCGCCCCCTCCTAGATCATCGCAGAGGAAGCAGGAATGGCGAGAGGAATGGCGAGAGGTGCGGTGTGCTGTCGGTTTTGACTCACGAAAGACGGCAGGAAAAGCGCAACTTCTCCACTTCTCCCCCTCGATATCTTGGAAGCACGAGTTTGCGCCCTGGGGGAGTTACGAGATTCTGGCAGCCCGCAAACATTGATATCCAGGCGCTGATCTAGCTGACTGACTGCTCCAGCGGCTTCTACCTTTCAGCCTCACAGTGGTGAGATAGAGAGATGGCAAGAGACTGGACCTGGAGCAATAAAGTGCAGTGATTACGACTGAAAAAAGACTCCTAAAGGATCCTGGAAAGTTAGAAAATACGGGCTGGACTTGTTCTAAAGAAGCACGGTGATGCAAGGAGGGCGATATAAAGGGGGCATCGGGGGCACTGAGTGGTTTTTTTTTCCCTTTTGTCTTTTTCTTTGCCCGTTTCATCACTCTTTATCGTTAAATATTGCCTCTATAGACTGCCAAGTAAACGTTTTGAGCCTACTGGCAGGATAATGGGGAAGCAACTAAAGGACAGTGAGGAGCCTAATAAAACTACTAAGGCTGAAACAGCGTCATGTCTTAATACTAAAACTCGTTTAGCCGTGGCTAGAAAAGCAGCACGGCTGGCAGCTAAAGAGAGAGAAAAGGCCTCATCAGCTTTGGGGCAGGATACAACGATAGAAACGCAAGAAAGTTAAGAAGACGAACTTCACGTCTCCCTAACCTCTCCATCTAACGAAAAGGCTAGCAAAACAGCAAAGAGAGGTGTCTGTGTAGAGGAAATTGAAAATATTACAAAAAATGTGGAGGAAGACGTGATACAAATACAAATCCTCTGCCTAAATCAGCTCAAGATGGGCAGAATCTCTTGTTTCCTTTGTTTGTTAAAAAGGTTCCTCAGCTATCCACGGTTCAGCTGGAAAAAGACTCTGGAGTATCAGCCCCTTCTCTAGTTTCGCCCCCTCCACCTGTAGTAGTGCATAATAAGATCAATTCTTCGGCAAAATCGCACGAGAGGGTAACACAGACAAAACAGCCAAAGTCAAAAACTCTTCAATTATGCCCACCAGATAACTCTGAGGGGGCATTAATGACAGCTCCAAGTACCCTGGGCTCAGATGAAGAGGGAAGTCGGTGTATAGCTACAGAATTTCCTTTAATCATATCAGAGCAAGAGAGGGCATCTATGTCTACTACATCTGTAACTCCAGAAGTCCAGGCTAAGGGGAAAGGTGATAACTTGGACAAGGAAATTAATTACCAACTCGATATTCCCGAGATGTTAAATTTAATTCTCAATGAGATTCGCGAGATAAAAGTAAATCAACACGTTGAAATAGCCGCCCTACATTCCTGACTAGAAAAATTTGAAGAGTCAATGTCAGGACTTCCTAATAGACTACATGAAGCGGAGGAATGGATCTCGGCTCTGGAGGACAACATAAATCAAGCCAGAGCAGAAGCTAAAGAGACAGCCAGTGAAAAGAGCATGTTGGAGAGCAAACTTGAGAATAAACTCGAGGAGTTAGAAAAATATTCTCGTAGGTCTAACCTAAGGATAGTGGGGTTCCCCGAGGGCCTTGAAGGTCCAGATATGCTCTCATGGGCCAACTCCTTTATCCACCAAAAAGTATTACCGGAGTTCGACGGGGACTTAACTATCATGCGAGCCCACCGGGTTCCGGCACAGAGATTCGCAAACTCGACTTTTCCTAGAACTATTTTGATTAATTTGGCAGATTACAGGATAAAGGAAAAAATCCTATCAAAGGCCCTCCAACAGAGACAATTTTCAGTGACTGAGACAATTAAATGCAGAATATTCTCGGACATGACTGCCACGGCAGCACGACGGAGAAAATAATTTGTTAAAATACTTCGTCTCTTTATATCTCAGGGGGTGAAGGGAAAGTTTTATATGTTTTCTGACATAGAGGAGGCTCAATCTCTCCTGAAGGAGGTCTCCTCAGGGTCGAATGCCTGAGCAAGTATATAAGCTCTGTTTATGAGGGTGTATGAAGTTTGATTATATACGTATTAAGACATTTGATTGACTTTTGCTGGAGGGGGTCGGGGGGTTTTCGGGGTCACGCAGGGTGTAACAGGAAGACACCCAGGTCAGGAGGAAGGGGTGAAATGTGGTTAGCGTGGGGGGGACGGAAGGCTCCATATTTCAGGGGGGTGTGGGGATCCATTTGGGGTTGGGGGCATGGGGGTTGGGGGGGAAAGCAGTTAAAAAGAGCAGAAGGTGCAGGCAGGGTTTTTACTTATTCTTGTACGAGAACGTAAAATTGGGGGAAAATTCTTTTTGAAATGAATAAATGTGGTATCCTATCAGTGAACGTCAATGGTGTCTTAAACAAACAGAAATATGGCGCTCTCATAAAATGGGCAGTTTCTCAAAATCCCCATGGGTTATTTCTCCAAGGGACCCACTTAAAATCAAACACTCCCAATCTATTTATTCCAAGATACTTTTCCCACGCTGTTTTTGCATCAGCAGCAGGGGTCGCCCAGAGAGTTGTTGCCATTTACTTCTCCAGAAAACTTCCTTGGGAAGTTATACAAATTCAAAGGGATCCTAAAGGGAGATGGATATGGGTTGTTGCCAGATTACATGGAAAGGTGATTAATTTTATTAATTATTATGGGCAGGTATCCGATGAAGTCTCCAGTATCTTAGAAATCATTGATTTTCTGAGAGGGGCTCCTGGGCAGATTATTATGGGAGGAGATTTTAATTTTATACAAGATCTAAAACAGGATACCGCCAACAAAAATAAGAAACAATTAAAACCTAACACCAAAAAAGTTTTAGACACCTTAATGTCAGAATACCAACTCATTGAACCATGGCCCCTGTTGAACCTAGATGGGGAATCCTTTACGTGCTACTCTCATCGCTTCAGGACGGCATCCAGGATTGACTTTTTTTTTTTTTATACCTAGATCTAACCCTAGATTCATCTATTTGGTGCAATCCCTTTTCTGACCATGGGAAGTTAGAATTGGAAGTTAGCATTAGCGCAGGAATCAGAGACCAATCCAGGTGGCAGCTAGACCGAACTCTGCTTTAGAACTAGGAGTGGGTAACTGGGTTCGGAGCATGGATTGCGGAATATTTTAAAATTAATAACGATACAACTGAACCATTTGCAGTCTGGGAGGGATTTAAGACAGCGGTCAGCGGTCAGATAATATCTTTTACACCGGCCTTGGCTAAAGAGAGGAAATCAAAAATATCTATGCTCCAAAAAACTGTAGATAAAGAATACGACCTTCAGCTCCGTCTACACCCAAATCAACTGGTACAAGCAAAGGCAGAACTAAGAGACTTTTTTATTTTGGAAGAAATTAATACCTCTAGAACCTTCCAACAGAGGGTGTATGAGGAAAGCCAGTTGGTGGGCAAGCTCCTGGCTAATTCCACGAGGAAGAGGCAGGAGTCTGCTTCGATAGTTAAAATTAAGGATCCCACGAGTGGCCAAGAATAAGTGAATAATGATCTGATTCATATGGCTTTTTTTGAGCATTTTGGTCGTATTTATACCACCAAATATCTGGTGGGGGAGGATCAAATAGTGGAGTATTTTTCTAATATTGAAATCCCAAAGATCTCGGCCAATCGGGCTTTTGAACTTGGGATTGAAATTAGTATAGGGGAAATAGTAGACTCTATAAAAGCCACTGCAGGGGCGAAAGCTTGTGGGTAGGATGGATTTCCAGTTCTTTAAAACCTTTGTAAAGGAATTATCGACACCTCTTACTGAATTTTAATTCAGGCTCCGGATTTCTTTAACATTAATTCAACCCCTGCTTGCATCTTAATGGTCGATGCGGAAAAAGCATTCGATCTAGTAAACTGGTCAACCTTGTTTTATTCTCTGGGCCAGTTTGGGTTTCCAGAACACGTGATTAAGATGCTTCAAAATATCTATCAGAATGCTTCAGCGAAGGTTATAATAAACTCAAATAACGCCGGTTCTATTAAAGTCAATCGCGGGACCAGGCAGGGCTGCCCGTTATCTCCCCTGCTTTTTACTTTTTTATTGAACCCCTGCTGATCAAAATAAGAAATAATCCTTCTATTTCCCCCCCAATCCATGGGATGGCCAAGCTCAAGCTCTTCGCAGTTGATATTATCCTTTATTTAAGGCCGAATAAAGAGAATTTAGATTGTATTTTGAGGGAATTTAGGGCCTGATGTAGGTCGGTCGGTAACGGACAAAAATCGGTATTTTCGGCCGTTACCGATCGGTAAATAGGTGATCGCTATGTAGGGGGCATTATTTTACCAAACCGGTAAAATTACCAAATCGGTAATTTTACCGATTCGGTAAAATAAAAAATCGGTAAATTTACCGAATGTGAGCCACCCAGATGTAGGTGGGACTCCTCAGAGTCCCAAAGGCCTTACCGAATCGATATTTTACCATCAAACCCAATTTGAAGGTAAAATACCGATTCCGGTGTGCATGCACATGTGTGCATGCACACCTATGCCATGTGACAGGCAGACCTGCCCTTAGGGCATGTATGCCTGCCACATGGCACCGAGCCTGTTTTGGGGGTGCCAGAGGGTGTCAAAGTGACACCCCCTACATCCTTGTGAAATTCGGTATTTACCGATTCGGTAAATACCGAATCGGTAATGCCCATTCATTACTATGGGCTTCAAAGCCAATAGGAATGAATGGGCATTACCGATTCGGTATTCACCAAATCGGTAAATACCGAAATCATCCTATTCGGTATTCCAGCACATCTGGAATACCTACATGTCCACCCCATTGATTTACCGATTTTTAATTACTGAATCGGTAAAATTCGGTAATTGAAAATCGGTAAATCTATTTCACCTACATCGGGCCCTTAAGGCCTATGAACAAATAGGAGGTTACAAAATAAATCCAAAGAAAACTGAACTTCTCGTGCTAAATACTAAACTCAGCCTCTTTCCATCTTGCCTTCGCGCTCAGGCTGCCAGCCGAGACCCGATAAGATACCTAGGTATTTATGTGACCTGCGAATATAATCAGTTGTTTTCTCTTAACTATGGGAGAATGATTAATAAAATTAAGAATTTGTTTGCTCAATGGCTTTTACTTCCTCTCACTCTGATTGGCAGGGTATCCTTGATTATGATGTTGATCCTTCCCCTAATAATAATCTTGTTTTGCAATGTTCCTATTAAATTGAATTGTATTTTTTTCAGAGACATGGAAACTATGTTTAGAAGGTTTGTCTGGGGTGGGAAAGCACCAAGAGTGAAGCTGTCCTTAATTCAACTTCCAACTGAACAGGGGGGACTGGCTCTGCCACATGTTAAAACGTATTATGATGCGGTCTTTATTGATATAATGGCAGGCCTGATAGGTGCAAAAAACATTTGTGACTGCTTCTTCTTAGAAAAAAGTGCAACAGGAGGCTGACTCTCAAGTCCAGGTATTTTTTAAAACTGCAAAGCTCCCAAAAAGGACACGATATAAGACCCTGAAAGATTACTTAATCAGAGTGCAGTCCTTTTTTAAGAAAAATCTTGGCTCCTCTGCCTCTATGTTTTTGAGCTTACGAGAGTGTACTCGTTTAGGCCTACAAATCAGAAACAGCCATATAATAAATTGGGAGAATTTGGGATTTAGGGAGTTGAGGCATTTTATCATCCATAACAGCATTATCACATGGCAAGAAGTATTGGCTAGAATAGGTAATTCTGATAGACCCATGTTTCTTGAATATTTACTAATTGTTCACTTTCTAAGGAAAGATATAGGCGGCTTACTAGACTCAACGAACGAGATGGTAATACTTCTGTATGAGTCTAAAATCAGCGGGATAGGAAACTGGTACAAAAAGCTTCATTACGAGGAGCAAGCCGCTATGATAGATTGTCATCTAGTCAAAATAGACACCCTTACACAATGTAATTTTTCACATAAAGACTGGGAAACTTTAAGTGTGTTGGGCTATAAATCGTTGCGTGCTGCCAATTTCAAGAGAATGGCTTTCTTGTCCCGCTGGTTGGCGTATTGGACTCCGGAGGCACTTGGAAAAGGTTCCCTGAGGTAGCAAATAAGTGCTTCAGATGTCACTCGGAGAGTCAGGGTGGTTGGCTCCATATTGTTTTCACTTGTCCCCAGCTTACATCTTTTTAGGAAGCCATTTTCGCAGATTTAGAGGTGGCTCTGGGTGGTAAAAAACTTCTTCCCACTCCAGAGTTGGCCCTATTCGGGATCAGTAAGGACAGAGGGTTCCTTAAAAATGCTGAGGAAACATTTGTATTTATTTCTTTTGTCATTGCTCGTTCACTAATTCTCCAAAATTGGAAAACCAAGGAAGTTCCATCACATTTGAAATGGCTAAATAAAATGAGGAAGTCAAGGAGTTTTGAAAAAGCTTTAGCTATGAAGGTGGGTGCAGTCAGGAGATTTGAAAATAACTGGAAATACCTGGAGACTCTTGAGGCTACGAGGGGGTTTAACTAAATAAGCTAAACATCTCAGATTAACGTTGATATTAAGTTAAAATATACGCTAGCAGTCTTAAGTTTTTGACAGGCTTAATTGATAAGCTATTAAACTTTCATTGGCGTGATTTGCACTGTTTGAAAATTCGAATGCACTGGCACTTTTTGTCTTGGTTTGAAATGTACTGTAATTGTATTTGCACTTTAGAATTGAACTTGCGTATTTTGCACACTGCTTGTAAATTAATAATGTATTTATACTCTGCAACTTGACTGCTAACGGACTAAATTCAGCTGAAGAGCCTCCCCTCGCCTCTGTTTTTTAATATGAAGAAGCTTTTTTACGTTTTTTGTATTTCATTTCTTTGCTTAAAATTCTATTGTCTGTTTCGTACTTTACCTGTGCTCTGCTTAGTAAAAATGTATAAAAAAAAAAGAGTTTGCAAATCAGGCATCGATAGGTCAGTTGGGTAGGTGTAGTCAATTTCATCAAGTTGAGTACCAGGCAATGTACTCAGTAAAGGACTTGAAACTGCAGGCATCTCAAGGGCCACCTCCGGCGCATGATCCGAAGCAGTGGCCAATACAGAATTTCTCACCATCGAAGGGCATGAGACTGCCGGTGTCATGCTAAGAAGAATCAGCCACTCTGTGTATCTTGACATTGTCAATGGAGATATACCTGTTTTTTTTACGACCTGGAAGTGCTGGTAAAATGACTGTTCTTGTGCCCTTCACACCAAGCACAGGAACTGGAGCACGGTATGAGGGACCAAATTCCTTCTTGTTATCGATCTTCTCCTGAACCAGTTCTCCAACTTGGGGTCGCCAGCCAACTACCGGGATCTGCAACGCATCATCCGAAGTGGAGAGCAAATGTTCCTTTGCAAGACTGTCTCTTGTCTTTTGTAGAGTCTGTAAAACATTGCAATGTTCATCTACGTCAAAGGAGGCAGCAGCAGCCACCAAGTCTAGACCGTCAAGGTCCGGTACATACATCTTGATACCAAAGAGCATTTCGTATGGGGTCCGCCCACCCAGAGACCTTCTAGGGAGATTATTAATAGCACGCTGAACGCCATTAAGATGGGCCAGCCACTTTCTGCCAGTTCCTATAACTCGAGCTGTCAGTAATTACTTTAAGTCACGGTTCATTCGTTCCACAACACTATTACCCTCAGGTCGGTATGGAGACAAAAACTTGACTTGGACCTCCATCGAAGCCATGGCATCCCTATACGCCTTAGAGGCAAAAATAGGACCCTGATCCGAATGGAAGGTACCACAGGCAAAATTCCCTACAAAGACACGCAAATCCCTTATGACAGTCTGTGAATCAGCGCTGCGATGAGGCAACACCCATACAAAGTGTGTGCATGAATCAACTGCTACTAAGAAATACTTATACACAGTATCAGAAGAAAAAGGACCGCAGTGATCTTAATAAACACAACCTAATGGTTTATTAGAAATGAACAACTGTGTTTGGGGCGGATGCGTAGCAGTTGAAGGCTTAATCTGCTGGCAAATGTCACATTGAAGGACATAGTCACACGTCTGATTGTACAGTCCCCGCCACCAAAAATGTTGTTGTAACTGAGACACAGTTGCTGAAACGCCCGCATGCGCAGACGCAACACCTTCATGGGCCGCTGTGATCAATGTATGTTTGCAATCCGAGTTGGGAATCAATCTCTCCCCAACTTCAGGTATTTTCACATAAGGAACTTTATCGGGACTTAAGTGGTATGTGTACTTCAAAGGGAACCCCTAGGATAGGATGGAGACGAGTCTAGCCGGTGGCAGTGGCTGACTCTATCTGCTTTGCGCTGTAAGACAAGAACTAGACTGGGAGCGCTGAATATAGAGCGTTTCTTAACTTTAGCGATTGCTGCTAATTTTAATTGTTGACAGTGAATTCTTGTGAGTAATTTTTAAATTTGATTGTGCCTCACCTGTGGGCTGACTGAATTGCTCTGTGATCATGCACTCATTAGACTCCCGCCCCGGTCCGCCGCGTCCATTATGGGCGTTTGATGCGGAGGGTGAGGAGGAGCCCAGCACTTCCGGGCTCAGGGCTGCAAGGTCAGCGCTCTAGTTGCGCTGTATGTGAGTTAAGGATAAAAGGTCAGTAATATCGCAGTCGCGGGGTGGAGACGGGTTTATCCGGTGGCAGTGGCTGACTCTATCTTCTTTGCGCTGTAAGACAAGAACTACACTGCAAGCACTGAATATAGAGCGTTTCTTAACTTTAGTGATTGCTGCTAATTTTAATTGTTGACAGTGAATTCTTGTCTGTAATTTTTAAATTTGATTGTGCCTCACCTGTGGGCTGACTGAATTGCTCTGTGATCACGCACTCATTAGACTCCCGCCCCGGTCCGCCGCGTCCATTATGGGCGTTTGATGCGGAGGGTGAGGAGGAGCCCAGCACTTCCGGGCTCAGGGCTGCAAGGTCAGCGCTCTAGTTGCTCCTTCCTCTCCATGAATGTGTGTGGATCAGCGACCGCGCAGCGGACGCGTGCAGCAGGCGCGCCGGAAGCGAGCCGAAGTCGAGCCTAAGTCAAGCCCGTCTGCGCCTGTCCGAGGCCCACCGGGGCACGGGGCCACGACCCCTGGTTGGCCTGGGTCCTCCCACATACAGTATGGAAGACAGGTACTGCTAGATCTATGTCCGGCCATTAGTGCACCCTGCTGGCACACTATGGAGGCGGCATCTTTGCGTAGCTGCTCCGTGTGTCCTTTTAAAATTGCAAGAGAACCGACTAATGACTTGGACAAAGGTAGGGTACAAGCAGGACTGTTAAAATGTAGATCTCTTAGCAAGCATAGTAATCAGATCCATGACCTACTTGAAGACGAAGCACTTGGCATACTATTTATAACAGAAACTTGGCTAGGAGTACACTCAGACCCCGAAATTATAGAAGCCATGCCACCTGGTTATTCTCTCTCCAGACTAGATAGGAAGGAGGGGAGGAGCGGAGGGATTGCAATAGCGATCAAAGCTCCGCTGGAATGTTCTCTATCACCCCTGCAGATTGACCACTGTGAAGCGGGTCTATTCACAATTATACTTGGGCCTCAACATTCCATATCGGGTATTCTTGTATATAGACCCCCAGGCAGGCTATATGACTTCACTGCTAGCCTGGCAGAAGCGGCAGACCACCTAGCCATAAGGAAGAGCAGAAGTATGGTACTAGGAGACATGAATGTCCATTTTGACGATCAACTCGATAAAGAGGCAAAGGACATCAGGCAAGAGCTATAGTCCCTACAATTAGACCTAAAAAATTGTGCTCCTACCCATAAACATGGTCATCTATTGGACCCTGTTTTCGGGAACTGGTTTGGAGTGAAAGTTCAGTCACCCTTACCGATTCCCTGGTCAGATCACTTTTTAATTCCTTTCCACTTTCTGATATCAGAGCCTGAGATAAAAAAAAGACAATATAAACCGTTACCAATGTCGAAAATGGAAACACTTCTCACAGGAAACCTTTAATAAAATACTTGAGCTAGGAGGACCGCCAGGGGGCACGGACTGCGAAAGCGCATACAGTAGGTTAGAGGAACGTATTTTAACTGCCATGGATAGCACTGCCCCTATACGTACTATTAAAAGACCTAATAGCAGAAAGAAAACCGCCCCGTGGTTCACACCTGAGTTACAGGCTGCAAAATCCTTTTGTAAAAAATTAGAACGACAATGGCGCCTAAACTTCTGCCCTACAATCAAAATTCAATACAAAAAAGCCCAAAAGGAATATAACATTAAAATACGTACCACTGGAGGAGCCAAGACTGCGACCAAAATGGCCGCATAGACGCCCGGCTCCGCAGCTCGCCCTCACCTCCGGAACTATCCTGGCGATGATCCTGCACCCCAGCCGCGGCCCAGTGCAGCGGAATCTCGGCGGAGCTTGACCGCGTTATTTTGATCTTTTTGCGGCCTCTGACGGCCGAATAAGACTGCCTGCAAGTTTCTGGCCTTTCCTCCAGCACGAGCCGGGACCTCACGTAGCGAAGCAGCCGTCCCGCACAGCGTCAACACCGGCCTCCATTGGCCATTGATACCCGGCGACCCGAGTGGTGAAACCGAAACCGCTCTTCTATGATCCTGTGACTGTCGCCGCAACGCAGCACTGACTAACGCGGAGTGCACATTCTGCTGGCCCCAGCAACCTCGCGCATATGATCGGACAGCAGATTGGCTTGCCTGACCGGACTCTGAATACACCGTGGTGAGAGGTGTGTAGCGCTGCACATCTGAAGGAACCTGCGTGTGCCTCATTCTATTTCTCCACACACCGCGATTTGCTGATGTAGCCGTGACACCGGTAAGAACGACTTTCTTTGGTGTGTGTGGCTTGAAGTCCTTGGGCGTCGGCGATACAACATGGCGCCCATGCTAATGGAAGTTTGGCTGACCCTCCGAGACTGGCGCATCGAGTGGCAAGAGCTGCGGGCGGCTGCACATGTTTCTCACCCTACTATCTCTCCTGCTGCGAAAGACTTGGATACGGTACCGTGCACTGTGGACTGTGCGCCCGTATGCTCCCCGGTTGTCTTAGCTGAGGTCTCCCAGGCGTGCAGGAAGCGTGTTGGAGGGTCCGGGGAGCACAACGACAAGATCAGTGACTCTGTTTATCCCTTTTCCTTCCTATTGCCAGCCTGCCTGCCTGAATGCCAACACCCTACCTTTGTGTGGAATGTGATTCTACCTCGGGGGGACCCTCCTGGACTATTCCTTTGGTTCTTGGCTCGATCTGAGATTGCCCCTCCGGGTACTACGTGTTTGCTGATACCACCTGTGTGCAACTGTGACTCATTTTTTACTCTTTTTCGTACTGGCCAGGGCTGACTTTTACTCACTCATGTCGCTTATTCGTGAATTGGATGCTGGAGTGGATTATGGATTGCACTGGTGACCGCGGGTGGCTGGGGTGATTGTATATTGATGCCCGCGTACTATTACAGTGGGCCCTTTCTTCTGGGGTTGGGGGTGCACAAGGGTCTGGTGCTATGGCCCTCCTCCGTTTCTCCCTCTTTTGGGGTCTCTTGGGGCGACAGGCATGCCTAATGGGGGTGGGGGGGTGGGCCGTGGCCTTCCGCTGGTATGCAGGGTGGGGGATGGGATGTGTTGTTTGTACCTCTGTGTCTCCATGGCCTTCTATCTTCTTCTTCTTTTCTTGTCCTTTCTCTTGTTTCTTTTCTTCTTTCTTATATATCTTGGGTCAGACGGGTGGTCAGGGTTTAGTTCTTTCCGGGACGATTTTTGCGCTTTGCGTTTATGTCTTTATCGCATGGTTTATTGATTCTATGGCTGAGATCTCGATTTTACTGCATATTCACTGAATGAACGCATATTCCGCTTTTCCTTCCCTCCAATACTTCTGTTTGGGGGCGCATATCCTGTCTACGAATTATTCCACGTAATACATGCTTTTTATAGGTCGTCAGATCCTTTCATTGATGCTATAGAATGAACCCTTGTCCATCCTTGTATACCATAGACTTGTTAGATCGCAACTCCTTAGGTGATATATTGATTGGGCGGGCGCTAACTGGGGCGACATGTACTTCCGCGCTTGTGTATCCTGTTTGTAATGACTTACGCCAGTATTTTAATAACGTTGCTTCACTTGTGGATACCCTGCTATGTGGCTCGCCCTCTCAGCTACCCGGTCTGACTTTAGGACGATTCGCCAAAATTATAAAATAAAACCCTCTTTATCCTTTTCCTGTAGTTCCTTGCCAGTACATCGTAGTGTTGTTACTTCTGTCATTGATTGCAGCGCAAGGTAACCTGGAATGTTTTACAGTGTCATAGCGGCCGGCCCGCAGTGGTTGTAGGCAGACGCTGTGTACTATATTTACGATAAATAAAGGTTTAAAAAAAAAAAAAAAAATACGTACCACTAAGGCCATGCATTATAAATCTCTTATTGGGGAAGCAGAGAACTCCTCTAAGGAGCTCTTTAAAATTTTTAAGGAGATCTCAGTGATAACCAATGACAACACTACCCAAAACGACTCGGTGGAAACATGTAATAAGATCGCTAACTACTTTTCCGGAAAGATAAAATACATTTATGCTACTTTCTCTGGAAATATGACATCTGGACATGATTTTGTAGAAAGGGAAGGAGTAAGCTCTATAGAGATATGCTTACAATGTTTCTCGGTCCCCCCTCCAGAAATCCTTCATAGCATATGTAAAAGTATCAAGTCGGGCTCCGCTCGTGACCCTGCTCCACCTAAGGTACTAGGAGAGAGCTTGACAGTACTGGAGCCGTTCTTTAGACATGTGCTCCAGGTCTCCTTTGCCTCGACCAGGCTCCCGGAAGTATGGAAGAAAGCAATTGTTCTCCAGATCAAAAAGAAGCCTAATGTGAGCCATGATACCCTTGAAAACCTACGTCCTATCTCCCTGTTACCCTATTTAGCGAAGGTGGCGGAGAAAGTGGCTAACATTCAGTTAGTGGCCCATCTGGAAACTAACAATCTCCTTCACGCTTCTCAGTCAGGCTTTCGGCCTGGCTACTTCATGGAGACTGCCCTTCTGAGAGCGACTAAAACCTTGCGACTAGGAGCAGATGCTGGACATACCATGGCACTCATTATGCTGGACCTCAGTGCCGCGTTTGACACTGTAGCACATTCCATCTTGCTACAGTGCCTAAACAAAGCCGGGGTCACTAAGTCAGCACTGGGCTGGCTGAAAGCGTTCCTTACTGATCGTAGCTTTCAGGTACAGTGGGGAGCTTTCTCCTCAGACAGCATAGCCTTAGAACAAGGGGTGCCTCAGGGCTCTGCCCTGAGCCCAACCTTTTTCAACCTATACATGGCACCTTTAGCAGATGTGGTGCAATCGTACGGTGTTGAATTAGTTTCATACGCTGACGATACCCAACTGCTGATCTCTCTATCCCAAGCTCCTACCACGGCAGCTGCCAACTTTAAGGCCTGTATGCAGGACCTAGCAGGTTGGATGAATCAACACTGCCTGAAGCTCAATGGCTCCAAAACGGAGGTACTGGTGATAGGAGGGAATAATGCAAGCTAGACAAGAGACTGGTGGCCAACCTGTCTTGGCCCACTTCCTACTCCCTGTAAAGAAGCTAAGAATTTGGGCATCTGGGTGGATCCCAAATTATCTTATGATGGCCATATTCATAGGTTAGTGGGGAAATGCTTTGGGGTATTAAAAACTTTGAATCGCACCCTGCACCTACTTCCCTTAGAGGCTAGACGAACCATGACCCAAGCTTTAGTGACCTCGCGTATAGATTATGGCAATGTGCTATTCCTGGGTACCACTGAAAAAAACCTTAGGCGCCTGCAGGTACTTCAAAATACTGCAGCACGCTTGGTCCTGAGAATACCCAAAAGAGCAGCATCCAAACCATCTCTGGCTGCTCTACATTGGCTACCTATAAAAAAAAGGATCCTATTCAAAGCGCTCTTAATGTGCTATAGGATTATATCGCACAAAGCTCCTCAGTATCTTACGGGCCTAGCCCTCACTTATGAGCCTAGTAGAGCTCTTCGCTCTAAAGGGACTGGCCTACTTAAAATCCCCCATGTCCAAAAAAGCTAGACTGGGAGGCCGTTCTTTTAGAGTGCTAGCGGCCAACAAATGGAATTTACTTCCACCGAACATTAGGTTAGCAGATACTGAAACTAAGTTCAGAAAACTTCTAAAGACCTACCTCTACACCGTATAGACTCTGTCTTCGGTCACAGCACTGCCTCTCTCTCCACAGCGCGGGGACACGCCGAGATGGCGTCACCATGCGCTCTACAAATTCCTTTATTAATATTATTATTATTATATTGACCTCCCTTCTCAGTGGCAGCAAC
This sequence comes from Lissotriton vulgaris, assembly GCF_964263255.1. Taxonomy (NCBI): domain Eukaryota; kingdom Metazoa; phylum Chordata; class Amphibia; order Caudata; family Salamandridae; genus Lissotriton; species Lissotriton vulgaris. The sequence continues at coordinate 209,081,669 of NC_141686.1, read as the reverse complement.
AGCTGCCAAGATATCATCATCAATCTTACTTTTGGACCGTGTAACTCCTAAAACTAAATATGTCAATACTGCTGATTTCGCTGCTTCATCAGCGAGCGAGTTGCCAACAGCGTGAACTCCCACGCGCTGGTGACCGAGAGTATGAATTACAAACACAAGTGGCAACTGCTCTTTAAGCTCAGCCACTCGGACCCAGATCATTTTATGTTTTATTGTGCTATCCTTGGAATCACGAAAATCATACTGAATCCAAAAGAACAAGGGCCCGATTCACAGAACTAACTTAAGACAAAATCCTAAACTTACTACCATTTTGGTATTCACAGAAGGCACTTACTCATTTTGGTATTCACAGAAGGCACTTACTCATTTTGGTATTCACAGAAGTTAGGAGTCCTAACTTTAGTGCTCCTAAATGCCTTCTGTGAATACTGAAAGTCTTAAAATTAGGATTGTTCTCAATTTAGTAGTAGTAAAGTTAGGACTCCTAACTGTAGGACTCCTAAACTGAGAAAAATCGTAACTTTAAGACTTTCGGTATTCACAGAAGGCATTTAGGAGTCCTAAAGGCCACTTGAAGAAAAGACAAATTAATTAAAAAAGGGATGGAAATTCAGCACAACCTTTGAAAGTGAAATGATTTGTGATGTAATATTTTTAGGAGGGAGTTGAGTTTGTCCTTTTTATGTTACGCACATGGACAGAGAAATCAGACTTCTAGATTTTTTTCGGAGGAGAAGGAGCATCTTAGGAGCGAGCTCCATAGCTTTGAGCTATCTTGACCCATTTGACGTGAGTACCTCTAAGGAAGTCTACACTTGCTGACACCTTTGGGAAGGAGTTAGGGTACTCAGTCAGGAACCTTGATGGCCTTACAATCAAATCTATAAACTAGAATTCCGAGTCTGTGCTATTTAGGTTTAAAGTATTTTATTGAAGCAGGGTAAGGAAGGAAACAACAGAACTACATAAAAATTAAGAAAACCACAGGTGCCCTCAAAATCAGCGCGTATGGTACATTAGATACATCAAAGCAGTCCTTTCGCCACAGTGGGCACCATCATGCTTGGAAACATAGCTCGCGTACCTGTGGATGGAGAAAAAAAAGGGGGGGAAGGGAAGGAAAGGGAAAAGAGGAAAAAGAAAAAGGGTGGGGGAAACAACCCTGCCCCATTTCCTACCCAACCAACTACCCCCCAACTCCCACACCCCGTCCCCACCCCCTGTACTGTGCCATCAACCACTTGCTCTCCCCTCGTAGCAACCTATCGTTTGCCCCCACTACCAGATGCCGGCTTAGACCAGTCAATTAGGCGGGTCCGGCGGCAGTGTCAGCCGCAACAGTCTAAGATACCTAGGGCAGGTGATTTCTTTGAATTCAGAGCATAACAGATTATGGAAAGGTGCCCACAGTTCCTCAAAAGTATCTACGTCTCCTGCCACCACTAGGGACAGCTTCTCCATTCCAAGGACATGCCACAGTCTGTGCAGCCAGCCGACAACAGCGGGGAGCGTGGTGGAGCGCCAGTGTATAAGTATGTTCTGTACAGCTGACCCCAAAGCTATCGCTATCTGTCTACCCCTTTTAGATCTGAGAGGGTACATCAATCCATTCGGCAATCCCAATAGGACATAGGCAGGGAAGCGGGGTAGCTCTATCCCGAAACATTTGTCAACCTCATTGAGGACCTCCTCCCAGTAAGAAGCCAAAAGGTGACAGTCCCACAAGATATGAGTAAGCGTGCCATTCTGACCACAGTAACGCCAGCACGTCCCAGGTATTGAGCTATCCATCTCATGTAGTTTCTCAGGAGTGCGATACCAATAGGTTGAAATCTTGGTGAAGGTCTCCGTGAGCCCCGTGTGATAGGCAGAGTGGTGCGCCCGATAGAAGATGTGGTCCCATTCAGTATGACTCAGCACTCGACCAAGCTCCCGCTCCCAGCGCTCCCTACCTGGGTTGTGGATATGAAAGGGGGGAGCTGCAGCATCTTATACAAATCGGAGATGAGCTTAGCGTCTGACGAGCGCGTGACTAGCCAGCGCTCGTATGCCGTGATCTCCCGGTCTGCCGTCGCGCGCACTTGAGGTTGTAGCCTGCATATACCGCATGCCTTCCGTCTCGGGGAGGCCATAATCCCGACGCAAGTCCTGAAAGGGGACGACACCCTCTGGGCCATATAGATGATACAAGGTGCAGCAACGGGCCGCCCGCCAGTGATCGTAGGCGCCAGGCTCCATACCCGGGCCAAAGTCCGGATTGCCAATCAGCGGTGTAAAGGGAGAGGGAAAGGTAGTGAGTTCATGCCTAGTAGCCACTGAGTCCCACACACGAAGCGGGACCCGCGTCACAAAAGAGGCATAAAGGTTAGGGGGCCGATGGGCCCGTCTCAGGAAAGGCACCTCTTGCAGCGTTCTGCCTGCCACCGCCTGGTCCTGAAACAGCCCGTGTTTATCTAACTCCCACCGGCTCCACTCCACCAAATAGTGCAATTGGGCGGCCTGGAAATATTTCTGCAAGTCTGGTATCCCTAGTCCTCCAGACTCAGGCGTCAGCGTAGCTATGGTCCGTTTGATCCTAGGCCTACGGCCCTGCCACACAAATCGTGCGATGGCCGATTGAGTCTCCGCGAGCCATCCTTTGGGGGGCTGTAGCGGGAGCGCCCTAAACAGGTATAGCACCTGAGGTAGAAGGGTCATCTTCACTGGGGCCACCCTGCCCAGCAGCGACAACGTGCCCTTGTCCCATCGGGCCAATTCCTCTCTGATTTTCGCACTCAAGGCCGTGTAATTGGCCGTGACCATCACGGGGAGTTAGGGTGCCAAGAGGATCCCCAGATACGGTATCCGGTCCCCAGACCAGCTCAGAGGGAAAAGCCTCTGCAGGTCAGCTCTGGTGGCGCTAGTCAGCGAGATATTAAGGGCAGCAGACTTCTTGAGGTTCACTTTGAAGCCCGCCACTGTGGCAAAGAGGTCTAGTTCAGCGATACATGCAGGCAGGGACCTCCGCGGGTCATCGAGCGTCAAAATGACGTCATCCGCGTAGAGGCTAAGGGCATGGTGAAACTCTCCCATCCTGACCCCTGTGATATCGGGGTTCTGGCGGACCCTTTGAGCGAACGGCTCCATATAAAGAGCAAAGAGCAGAGGGGACAGTGGGCATCCCTGTCGTGTGCCACGTTCTATTGGAAAGTGTCGAGAGCTGCCCCCATTCACCCGGACCACCGCGGATGGAAAACGGTAGCAGTTGAAAATCAGGTGCCGGAACTTCTCACCGCCCCCAAACTTGCCCGGGACCTTCTCTAGATAGGGCCAATGCACCCTGTCAAACGCCTTTTCCGCGTCAATGGAGAGGAGCATGCGTTCCCCGGGAATCCTGGAGGCCTTCTCAAGAATATGAGTCACCCTCTTCGTGTTGTCCACTGTCTGCCTGTCTGGCACGAAGCCGGCCTGATCCGAGTCGACCATGCCCGGGAGATGAAATGCCAGACGTGCTGCTAGTATGCTAGTGAAAACCTTCAGGTCCGTGTTCAGTAGCGAGATAGGGCGGTAGGACCCGCAGGCAGTCCGGTCCTTGCCCGGTTTCGGGATCACGGAGACCGTGGCCTGGAGAAATTCGGGGGAATGGCACCCGACTCCGAAAATGTATTGAAGAGACGCGTCAATAGAGGCGCAAGTTCCTGACAGAAGGTCTTATAAAAAAGAGGGATGAAGCCATCCGGTCCCGGGGCCTTACCCGTCTTAAGCCGGGAGATCGCCGTAACCATCTCCTCGATCCGAATCTCCCGCTCCAGATACTGGGCCTGGTCAGGCGTCAACGACGGGAGCGACACCGATTCCAGATAGTCCGCCTCCGCCCGTGCGGAGGGGGCCTCGCCAGTGTAGAGGTCAGCGTAGAAGTTACGGAAAACGTCCGCAATCTGCTCGTCCTCCGTGACTGACCCCCCGGCAGGTGTAATCAGCTCTTTCACCCGGTGCTGTTGGTGTTGCACCCTGAGCTTGTGCGCCAAGAGCCGGCCGCACCTGTCTCCACCGGTGTAATACTTGTGCTTCAGGTGAAGCACCGCGTACTCCGCCCGGTCTGTGTCGAGAGCAGACAAGAGTTTCCTGGCAGCCTTCAATTGCCTCCAGACTCTGGGGGCGCCCGTTCTGTGATGTACCTGTTCCAGCTCCCGCACCTGCCTAGTAAGCTCGTCCCTCTTGAGCTGGCGATCCTTATTCTCCGCCGAGGAGATAGCGATAAATTCGCCCCGGAGCACAGCCTTTAGGGCAGCCCATTGCGTTGCGCGGGTGGTGTCGTCGTTGTCGTTTACTCGCTGGAAGTCCGTTATGGCCGCGCGAATCTGTTGCACCGTCGATCGCCTATGCAGCAGCGTGTCCCGAAGACGCCAGACCCCTCTCGGACGAGCCACCGGGGGCAGACAGAAGGTACCCTCCACCGGCGCATGGTCGGAGAGAGAGAGGACCCCCATGTCGGCATTCGAGGCTAGTGCGAACATCGGGCCCGTCACTAGAAGATGATCCAGTCTCGCGTAGGACTTGTGTGCATGAGAGAAATAGGAATATGCGCGGGTCGCGGGGTGGAGGCGGCGCCACATGTCGTGCATATCGAGCTCCTCCAGTCGGGTACGAACCGAGCCTGAAAGCTCTCCCAACTGGTGGCGCCGTTGCACAGACCTGTCCAGAGTCGCATCAAAGACCAAATTCAGATCTCCCCCTAGCACTATATGCCTATCAGAGGTGGATGCCACGTCTTCCAATGCCCTGTGCAAAAATTGGTCTTGATGGTCATTGGGGCCGTATATGGAGCCTACAACACCAAGCCCCCCACCTTGATCCTATATGCCAGAAGTCTCCCCTTCTGTTCCGCCACCTTCTGCAAAACCTCCCCTCTGAACCCTCTAGAGAACAAGAGCGCCACACCTGCCGTTTTAGAAGCACTGGAGGAAAAGAGTTGCGTTGGGAACTTGGGGGTGCGCATTCTGGGACAATCCTTGGCCAGCAGATGGGTCTCCTGCAGCAGGCAGATGTCGGCCTGAGAGTTCTCTAACAGAGACAGGACAGCCCGTCTTTTAACCGGGTTATTCAGTCCCTTCACATTCAGAGTAACAACTTTAAGGGCCATCAGGAAGGGGAACCCCAGAAACGCACATGACGGCGGGCAAGGCCCAGCGGGCGAAACACAGAGGCCACAACAAAAAACCTCAACTCACAGCGAAAGCAAACATCCCAACGGCACAGTACAGTCCCCGAACCCCAAAACCCCCCAACTAAGTGGACCCCCCCTTCCCCCGGAACTTCGCACACCCAGCTCCACACTGCCCCCAACTCCCATCTCTCCAACAGACCCCCCAACTCGAAACTGTCCCCTGCAACTCCCCTTCCCGCCCCCCGTTTCTCAAGCAATTCAAAAAAGTCATTGTCCCAGTCCGGTCCTTATCGGACAAGGCCGTGGAAAGTCGATTGAGTGGACGTCCAGCCACCACCACCAGCACCCCCGTCCCCCCCTACCCCCAGAAACCCCGCACCTGCAATGATGAAAAGCTAATGTAGACTCCCCCCGGAGTAAGTTCAGGCCGTCAAGGCCACATCACTGTTCGCTGTTGCCCTGGAGGCCTCCTGGATAGCGCTCGACATGTCCGCCCGAATCGTGGGCGAGTCAGGCCGCTCAGGCGGTGGGGAGCGCCTCTCCCCGATCTGCTGCCAGCCGTCTCGAGTGCTTCGCCTGCGGCGCGGCGCCGGGGTGTCTGCATCCGAAGCCGTGATTCCCAATACTGCGCAGACATCCTGGAGGGACCGAAGCTGGTGCAATGTCCCATTCCACCGGAAGATCAAGCGGAAGGGGTGCCCCCAAGAATACTGCGTGTCATGCTCCCGAAGGAAGTCCGTGGCAATTTTAAAAGATTTCCTCTTCTGCAGCGTGACCGTGGATAAGTCTTGATAGAGAGCCACCGGGTGATCTCTGAAGCGGAAAGGTTGCTGCCGCCGCGCCTCGCGGAGAATCCGCTCCTTCAGGGGGAAGTCCAGCAGAAAGGCCAAAATGTCCGGGGGGGCGCCGAGGCTCTGCAAGGGCGGCCCACCCTGTGCACCCTGTCGATACGGACTTGGAAGTCCTCTGACTCACCCAAGATTGCGCGGAAGAGGGCCCATAGGGAGGCGGCCACGTCGTCACCCTCCTCGTTGGAAGGGACGCCCCGGACCCTGATATTGTTCCGCCTGGACCGGTTTTCGAGGTCTTCGGTGTGGGCCTGCAGCTCAATCTGTTGCTCCCGCAGCCGCAGGACCTCCTGCTGCAGGTGGGTGATCTCTTCATCTCGAGAATGACCAGCCTCCTCCACAGTGTTAACTCGCTCCCCCAGGGAGTCCACTTCTCTCCGGACTTCCCGGACCTCTCCGGCCACCTCCTGCTTCAAAGTCTGAAAATCCTCTCTCAGGGAGCTAAACAGCGACTCCAGGAACGATCGAGTAACTGGGGGCTCTCCGCCGTCAGCGCCTCTGGAATGGGCCGGGGAGCTCGGACGGCCTGGCTCCCCCCGCTGCGCTGGGCACCGCGTCCCAACATGTCCGGCAAAGTCCGGTCGCCTCTCCTCTGACCCCTGGCATTCGACATCCTGGCGAGGCGGGAGTCACCGATGGCCGCAGCTCGGCGAAGAGGCGCCTAAGGTCAGGGCAGCCGAGCAGCAGAAGCCGGACGGGCACTCAATCGCCGGTCAGGAAGCACTGCAGCGCAGAGGCCCCGATCAAGGCTGGGCGGCTGGTCCGAGGTCTCCAAAATGGCCGCCCGTTACAGTCAATGGGGCCAACGCCCAGGGAACGAGGCCGATCTCCGTCACGGGTCCTCATGCGATACACACAGTCGAAGGGCAGGCCCGCAGGGCGAGAGGCAACTAGGGTCGGCTCGCCTGGATGTGCAAATACTCCGGAAGCGCGACTCTACTCCGCCACGGCCAGGGGTGGGCCGGAGCAGCCACGTGGAGTAGGCCTTCTCGAGCCCCGGTCTCGCGTAGTCGTCGTAGGCCGGCTACGCCTCCGTCGCCTTCTTCCGTTCCGCTCCGCTCCGCCGGCAAAGGCCGTCTCGGCACCCCCTCAGTCGCTGTGGTGCAGGTACGCCGGCAGGCCACTCGCATTCGCTGTATCACGCCACCGGGACCCCAAGCCTGAAGGTCTTGCGGCTCTCGGGCCTCCCACAGGCCGATCAGCGGGCACCGTCTCAGTCGGTTTCCGAGAGGAATCACCACCGCGGTGGGACATCTGAAGCTCGCCGACTGCTCTACACCACCACGGGGATCACCAGGTGTGGTTACCGCTCGATCCGGGGGAGATCAGCGGTTGTAAGCGTGCAGGGTTTCCAGGGGCTCGGGAGCTCCCGGCAAGTGCGTCCTCTCAGCCCACCATCTTGGCCACGCCCCGTCTGTGGTATTTAAAGCATGACTACATAGTAAGTATAATCTTCAAGTGTTTATTCCCCTCGACAACTTCCAGCAGGCAAATAAAAGACTATCAGTACTAAATTTGAAAGGTTCGGCAAGGCCAACATTTTGCGTAATTATTGTAATTATTAGAACTGGGAATCCTGGTTGGCTGATATATGCACCCAGGCCAGGAAGGAACCTCCACTTTTGTCAGGACGAAGCTAGATACACACAAAAAATTAAGCTTCTGGTAGCTTGGCACAGAGCAGTCAGGCTTATCTGAAGAGGCGATGTGTAAAGTATTTGTGCAGTCTGGTCAAGGTGTAGATTATGGGCTCCAAACTGTGCATGTAACTTAACCACAATAAACTTCCGGTCCCCTGCCTTGACCTAAGGGACATTATGGCCTATGAGTAGGGGCTCATTTATGGATTCCTACTGGAGTGAGCATAATATAATTACCTAGCATCTATTGCTTCATAACCAGAGATTGTGTAAAATAATTATCTAGATATCCACCCTAATTTAGGGTTTGGGTACAAATTTTGTGGTCCTAAAGAAATGCAATGGATCCAGTACTGGACCAACAGAGCCTTAAACATGTTGACCTGAATACCTGAATAGTGAAACCTCGACAATTCACTACATCACACTCTCCTAGTAGCAGAGCTTCTTAACTCAAACATGCACACTACCCTGACTTAGTTTTTAACCTTATCGAAGGATCTTTGAATAAAGTTTTGTTTATTTCCTTGAAGTAATTATACCTCAGCTCACATATTATACTCCACACACCTGCATACACCATCACAGATGATACAAGAAAAGATCTGTGACAAAGAGCCCTTTTGCGGGGCCAATGGGGCATTGCAGTGCCGGCTCCACCAGGAACAAAAGGTCCGATGATGAAGCATAACACCCTTGGGTGTGTCAGGGCAACACTTCCAAATGAGGTAGACTGCCCCAGAACCAAATATTCCAATCAGTTACAGCTCCACCATTTTCTAACCTATTCTAACATTTTCCACTTAGGAACAAGTACCCACATTGATTATACATAAAGTATTTGTGCGACACACACACACATCCAGTAACACAATGAATACACCACCGAAAAGACTCTACACAATTTGAAAAATCTTAAATATTTATCATAGTAAATGAAGAACAAAGTGACAAAAATCCAATCAGAAGTGCTCGTGATATGTATTTTTGAAGATAAAATGCAAAATACTGCTTAGAAGTCACTAGCGTTCAAAAGGTTACTTTAGGTCACAAGGGACGGGTGCAAGTCCAAAGTTCAGGCTGACTGTAATGGAAGGCATGCCAGCTACTGGAAAGTACCTTGGATCGAGCAAAGCGTCGGCACTAAGGGCAAAATGCATCAACCTTTTACACACAGTTGGGTCTCTGCATCATCTTAGAGCTGAGATGAAGGAAATGCATCCTCATTGAGCTGCACAGAAAGTCGTCATTGGGCCATACAGGCTGTTGAATCGTTGTCATTGAACAGCCTCACAGTTGTCTAGAATTTCTTGCCTTCCTGTCCTAGCCCCAGCTTTCCTGGGGGTGCAAAAGTCTGGTTTCAAATCCTCTGGGAGTTGTCCAGGCAGAGCCTTTGTGATGTGATGTGAAGTATGGGCGGTGACAGCTCCTCATCAAGTCAGAAATGGCCCATCCTGCCAACATCTATTCCTCCTTCATCTCACTTTCTGGGAGCAATACACATAGACCAACTGACAGCTCCCAATTGAAAGATATCACTTAATAAATGTAATAATGCTACTACATGGGAAAGGATGGCCACTCAAAAATGAAAAGTAAATGTTGGAGTTTTTCACTCTCAAGGCATTCTCTCTAGGCTATTAAAATCCTACCCTAGTAGTGAAGTATATGTTTAAAAAAGAAAGGTTTAGGCCTGGCAAAAGGTTTTCTTTGCCAGGTTAACACTACACACATAGTATATGGTAGCAGGTCTGGGACATGTTCAAAGGGCATTTCAAGTGGGTGGCTCTATCAGTGTGGAGGCCCACTAGTAACTTTTAATTTGCAGAGCCTGTATACATGTAGTACCACTTTAATAGGGTCTTACAGGTAAATTAAATGTGCTAATTGGGTGAAATACTATTTTGATATGAGGAGGAGAGGGCACAAACACGTTACCAATGGTAAAGAGCACAGAGGCATAAAAGCAATCACAAACGGATTAAAGAACTGCAAGACAAAGGCAAAATCTTGGGGGAGGGGCTGACCCTGCAGTGAGGGCCAGGTCCAACAAAGAGAAATAGCAAGAAATTGCCCATTCATTATTAAGGTATGATCACTTCACAAAATGGAGTTTATTAAAAGGTAAATAACTACAAAGGACCCATCAGAATTATTACATTAGCCGTGGTATTCGAAAAGATATAGCATGGAGTATTTGTAGCCTATTAGCTGATACTCCTCATGAATGCATTAGTCACATGGTATGTGATTAGTTGATGGTCTATAACCTGACTCTCATGCATAATCCCTCGCGGAAGAAATACTATTTTCCAATGCCATTTAGATATATAAGGCTATTGTTGTAAAAGTTAGGAAGGTATTACAATCACCAAATATCTTTTTTTGAGCAGCACCACATTATATACAAGGCGGTGGTTACTAATATTGTTAATGACAAAGTCGACCACAAACATTTTATGATCATTCAGAAAAAGCTATGTGAAATCTTATGAATATGTAGCTCTTTACAAAACAAGGCTCATGGTAAAGAACTCTGGCGAAACGGTGAGCCAATCCTCATAATATAATATAACATTATTGTTGAAAATAATGCCACACAGCAGTACATCCAGCAACTGAACGTCCTATGATCTTCAATCCCGGAGGTATCAGCTCTCCCGGGAATGAGCGACAAACAGAACTGAGGGGTATATATATTCTCTGATATTCAGTCACGGATGTCAGATCCTCAGGAGATGAAGACAAAGTAAGCAGTATCCCTTTCTGAATCAAGCCTTCAATGTTGAAGCATCAGGTGCATTCTGAGGCTGTTTTTATAGTTTGCACATAGTTGCCACCTGTCTTGAGCTGGCGCTCCATTGCATTTACAAAATGGTAATTTTGCTACTATTTCTCAATGTATGAGCTGAGCATTGGGGTGCAGGACTGGATAAAAAGTCCTATGTTTTACAATGTTTCACTGGATGTCTGATGCCTGCCAAAAGTTTTCCTGCTGCGGTTAGTGAGCTCTCAGGCTTAGAGTCTTTTCAGTTAATGCTTGAAATACCTTCAGATAAAGTGCATTCACTGTTTCTCTTTCACCCTGCTTTCCTCATGCTGCAGTGTCATAATGACATGTGAGAACTGTTATCCTTATTTAGGCTTTCAAGTCAAGTCAAGATTATGTTTATTATGACTGTAGTCTTTAAACAAGAGCAAGAGCCAATATCACAAGTTTAAAATATTCACATAAAACCCATAAAACAGTTTAAAATTAGTCCAATATCAAATAAAACTCTTACATGCCTTTTTACATTTACCAACTTCACTAAAATTTGCATCTTGAGATAAAACGTATTCTTACATTTAAAACACATTACTTTCCTTTAGTTCTTGTATCATTTTCTTCATATAAAAGTTCATGCAGTACTACAGATTATTCCTGGACTCTTAATGCACTTAATATCACCTTTATATATTTCCCCAGGGCAATTGCAATGTCGATAATTTCAAATAGTAGATTTGTTGCCTGCACCCTTGTACTTATATCGTGTTTTACAAATACAGGTCGCAGCCACATTCTCCGCTGTTTTAAAAATGACAGACAATCAAGTAGGATATGTACCAGGTCTCCTTTGCATCCTAAACCACACCTGCAACACCCTGCCTGATCTAACATTTTTCCTTTCAGGTCTTTATTCATTAACCATGGGTGGATCCCTATCCGCAGCCTTAATATCTCCTGCCTGTATCCACGGTTGGGAAGAATGTCTAGGTAGGGAAACCAATTTTCATTTGACCAGGCATTCAACATATGTGTTACTGATTTCTTCTTCGCTAGGTATCCCATATCAGTGGTTCTGGATGTTTCCTTCCCGTTTAATTTCAACTCACTCTTAGTACATGATACTTGGAGCGTTTCCTGGGACACCTCCACATTTATCCTTTTACAAATTTGCATCAGACTTTCCCTACATGCTTTTGCCCATTTTAGGTCACTCTTTTGTATTTCTCTCCTGCACCATTGTGCCACTTTTTGCCCTTCTGAATCTTCAAATCGATTCCAAAGTCTAATTAGTACCTTTTGTGATTGTATATCCCAAGACTTTGTACCTATTTCAGTTCTTATGGCTTGGACCATAGATGATTGTGGGAGAGATAGAAGGCTTTTTAGACATTTCCCCTCCACCAAGTCCCAAGCTCCATTACCGCTCAAATATAGGACTTGGGGGGGATTATTGCCTCAAAAGCTCTTAGCATAGGTCGATGTGACATTTCTCCGTAGTCCCTATTAAACATTTTTAGTCCACAAATTGAAGTGTGCGCCCAGTTTCCTCTATGTAATTCGTTTATTATGGTCAAGAGGACTTTGGGGATATTTACCTTCGTTAAGGTTTCCCAGAAGCAGACCCGATCCACTGAATGGAAGGCGGCTCGGAAGTCGACGAAGCAACAGCATAACTTGCCATTTTGTTCCGTCGACTTCTTCGCCATAGCCCATAGTGCAAATCCGTGATCAATCGTGGAGTGCCCCTCCCTAAATCCTCCCTGTTCTATGGGTACAATGTGGAACTCCTTTACCGATGCATTAAGTTTGTTCAGTACAATTTTTGAGAAAACTTTCTCTCCTATGTCAAGTAGGTTAATCAATCGGTAGTTTTGTGGTTCCTCCATATTCTCTTTTTTATGGATTGGCTTAATTATTGTGCCCTTCCAATTAGGTGGCATTATGCCTTCAGTAAGAATTATATGAAACATCTGTGTAAAAAATCTTGCCCACCAATTTACTTCCGATTTTAATATTATTGCAGGAAGGTTGTCAGGTCCTGCCGCACAGGTAAGCTTCAGTTCTCTTATTGTATGCTCTACCTGTTTTTCTTTAAACTTAGCTTTGAGATCTTCTGAAATTTCTTGCCAATTTTCGTTATCTTCGTGATCTCTAGGAGCTCTTAGTCCGTACCATTTTCTTATATACTCCTCCCATACTGCCTCGCTAACTACACATTTTAGTTCACCATCTATTGGGCGAGTTGCTGCCTTTACCAATTTCCAAAATTGTCTAAGGTTTTTTTTCTTCGACTGCTAACAGGTTTAACCAACATTTCTCTTTATATGTCCTTTTCGCATTGTCTGCCATTTTTAAAAAATCTCTTTTCAACTTGTTTATATGTACCTGTCTCTAGTGTGTGAAGCTCTTTTTTTGCCTTCTTTGTGCTGCACGTATCTCCCTTTTTTTAGATTGGCACTCTTCGGAGAACCATTTTACTCGACTGGGCGGTTTTACACTAGAATGTTTGTTCCTTTTTAATTCTATTCTTAGGCACTGGACCACTTCATCTAACTTTTCTATGAACCATTTCAAGTTTTTGTTCTCTAAGTTTCCGGGCACTACATTAGTTTGCATGGCCTTTAGTTTTTCCTGATATTCCTCCGTCAGTCGTGTCGACACCCGTTTGGGATACTCGACCTCCTGGGGGATCACTTTGTCTCTAAGCATTTTGCTTCCCCCAGATAATGTTAGGTGTAGTAGATTATGATCACTGACTTCTTTTTGTTCTATCCTAAATTCTCGAACTAGTGGGAAGTTCCAGGCTTGTAGAAACATATAGTCTATTGGGCAGTTCTGTGAGCCTAGTTTAAAGGTCTTCCCTGCTGGGCAATCTGTGTTCTGTCTGCCATTCACACATTGGAAACCCCTACCTCCTAGGACGTGTACTAGTTCAGTTTCCTGTTTTGAGGTCTCTCCTACAGGGAAGGTAGCAGGTTTTATTCCATACACCTCTGACAGTTCTCTATTCCAGAGGTCAGCCTTCTTGGGGTCTAATTTGTGGTTAAAGTCCCCCATTATTATCAGTATGTCCAATGCATATTTTTCTAATATAGTATCCACATCCTCCTTGAAATACCTCAACTCAATTTCATACTCTGCTCTATTATCCCACTGCATGTATACATTTATTACAGTCATCATTTTGTACTTCATTTCCACTGTCAGTAGTTCTATTCTACATGCTTGGACCCATTTACATTTCGTTTTCATAGGTTTAACTTCTCTCAGAACTTTTGTTGAAACCAGTGTCATTAGTCCCCCTGAAGGTCGGCCAAAGCTTTCTTTCGTGGCCGGACGGCTTAATTGTAGATATCCCTTAAAGATTGGGGTTTCGTCGCATGTCCAGGTCTCTTGTAGGCAGGCAATGTCCACATTATTTACTGTTTCCTTTATATATTCTCGCTTTAGCTCATTGCCTATCCCATTCACATTCCAGGTTATGAGGCCCAGACTTTGCGGCACCCCCCGTCCTATTCTACCTCGCTCAAGCCACCCTTTCTACTTCTTCTTCCGTGTAGCTCTCGTTATCATCTCCTGCAGGGCTACTACTGAGGGACCAGTTATCCCAGGAAACATCATTTCCTGTGTTATCTATTACTATGTTCAGGCGACTACGGTTTCCTTCATTTTCTCTGTATAGTTTCATTTGCCTCCTCCCTAGACCTGCATGATGTTTTAAGAATGTGTTATCAATAGGGGCCATTACTTCTCTCTCTGGGATTATCTTTATTCCCTGTTGGTTTATCTCGCTTGTAGCTTTCAGGACTGCCTTTTTCACCAGGTCTGAGTGAAGTGACATTTTTGTTATTTCTTTCCCATTTCGATTCTCTACAAAACCGATTTACCGAAGATCGTTTAAACTGATCCCACTCAAGCTACTGCATTTGGCGAAGGCGGAAAGTATCTGTGCAATGTTTAGGGGGTTCATTTTTCTTTCCGACTTTCCCTTTTTCCATATCTGATCCAAGTATACCCATTTATTGTTATCTACCACTTGTACTTTCTTGGGGGTTTCAACTTTTTGCTGTCTAGCCTTTGTTCTCCCTATCTCCCACCCTTTGCTTCCCGCGCCGGATGGTTCCTGCCTCTGAGAGTTATCTAGTCTACAGCCATTACTGGATTGTTCTGCAGCTATCCTTACTTTCTGCTTCACAGTATGGGATGTTACTGGTTTCTCTTTTACCACCTTGCTTCTCCCATTTTTACTTGGTACTGTCGGCGTCTTTGTTGTTTTAGGCTCCGATTGCATGGGTCTATTCGGGACGTATAACGGGGCTAGGGGATTTAGACCTGACTGTGCCTCCCCTTCTATTATTTTCCCTTTTCTCTTTGCTGTTGGATTTGTTGCCCGCTTCTTTCCAACTCTATTCCTGGTAGTAGCCACTGCATACACCCCTCTCCTTTTTATCAGCATTGGGCGTCCAGAGATATATACATTATCTAGTGCTTCAACAGAGTCATTTGTTATGCATTGTTCTGTGGGGTGAGGTGACCCTGCAAGGTTTACCACGGTTGATTCTGCTGGTGTATTCTCTGCGTTTCCATCAGTGGGGGATGTTGTAACTATTGGCCTTAGCATATTTGGCATTTGGTTTTTTATCTCAACTAGTTCCTCTTTGATCTTTTTTTAATACAGTTTCTGAGCGTTCATCACTCCATTATTTGAAAGTGTTACTTCTAAGATTCCTTGTAATATCTTCTGTAACATCAATATTAGGTCCACCAATGATGAGGTGGGAGTTACGGAGAGGTCCGAATCCTGTGTATTACTTCTTTCTGGGTTTATATGCTGACTGGTTCTTGTGCTTTCTTGCTGTGGTTGGGGGTTAGGGGTCTTTTGGCTCTGCTCTGGCTCTGGCTTTCGTTCCCCCTTATCTCTTCATTTCCCGATGATTGTAACGAGAACATTTTGGGGGTTGATGAGAGACGAGGCACTGATATGTGGAGATTTTGACTCAGGAGTGTTACGTTTATCAAAATGGGGTCAACCCTTCCTTCCTCTCTGTCTGGGGAATCTTCTTCGGGGAGTTCTTCCATGGCTTTACTTATCTGGCTCGGAACAGCTGCCCCAGTTTTTTCTCCGCCATTCAAGCCATCTTCCT
Source organism: Lissotriton vulgaris (assembly GCF_964263255.1). Classification (NCBI taxonomy): domain Eukaryota; kingdom Metazoa; phylum Chordata; class Amphibia; order Caudata; family Salamandridae; genus Lissotriton; species Lissotriton vulgaris. The sequence continues at coordinate 209,066,118 of NC_141686.1, read as the reverse complement.
CCATGTCTCCCTCTTGATCCAGGTTTATTGCTGGATCTATAGGTTTGTAGTATTTCCCTACAAAATCCTTTATAGATGTGGACGTTGACATGTTGTCTTTCTGTTTGGAGGTTGTTGGGACACAACCCCTTTTAGCCTGTTGGGCATTTTTGGTTGCTCTTTTAACTTTTCTTTTCTTGCGTCGCCCCTTACTGTTGTCCATAATTGAAGCCTGGATTTCCTGGCTCTCTTCCAGTGATATTGAGCCCTCCAATTGTTTACTCTTCTCTGGCCCATCATCTGAGCGTAATTTTTGCCCTCTTTTCGACGCCATTTCTTTAATTATGTTACTTAGACTGTAGTACTGTTGTTGTTAATTTCTCCGTTTTATTTAGTATTACTTTTTATTTTAAAAAATACTTGATTCTTTCACTTACCTCTGTTGTGCCTTTTAACCGCCTGCCTATCTTATTTTGTCGTTATGTGTTGGTGGGGGCCGAACACATGGAATGCGAACTAAGACACATACGTAGGTATCTATCACCGTTCGGGGCCCACCCACACCCCACTGAGGAACCCCACACTGCCATAGAGGCACATTGCAGATGCACATTCACAGTACAGAACCACGCCCAGGGGCACTCAAATAATAATCATACACCTATGTTGGCTCTGCTTACGATGGCCCTGGCCACTCCCCTTACGTATTGAGTGGGTGACAACAAGGCTACTTGTTCAAGCTCAAACCCGCTGCCTGCAGTGACATGTCTGCATCCAATGTGCACAGCACAAGGTAATGTTGTATGGCCCAGGGCCCTCATGCATACAAGACCACAGGGACACATGCATATATTATGTTGAACTGGTTACAGGCACATGCATTTGGCCCCTTTATTGGCAGAGCCACATGTACAGTGACGCCTGTGCTGGATGTGTGTGGGATGAATGAAGCCATTCCGCACGGAATGTCTGGTGCTGGCAAGCACTTGAACAGTGGACACCAGAGCAAAGGAAACAGAAAACACATGCATAACAGAGTCAACTGCTGAGCAACATGCAGTGAGCTGGAGAAAGTCCAAAAGACAGTGAACATGCAAACAGAAGTGTCCGTGAGTTGCAGTGCACTAAGGTTGGGACACTAGAGATAAGTACGCTCATGTGAAGAAAAAGTCTTGGATTGTGTCCTTTTGATATATTCCTGATGCATATGCAGTGGGGTGTGTTAGACATGCATCTTATTCCCCATCACTGTCTCAGGGCCCCCACTGTTTGAGGTGTCATAGCTGCACAACCGCTCCACAGCACAAAACACAATCAGCAACAAACAATGGCCTGCCGTGCACTGAGTCACTGGCACCTGCAGTGTTGAGCAGGGTATCAGGCCGTTGATTGCTTCCACAACAGCTCTGAGCATCTCCCTAAGTCTGTCCAGACCACCGTTTTGACTCTGGCAGATGGCGGTTGGAGGTGGTCCTTGCATTCTGGGCCCGTTTCCGGACTCGCTTTGTTGTGTGATCCCTGGTGGGACACTGCGTACAGCCCAAGGCCACAGAGAAATGACATTGATGACCTCAAGGCCAACACTTCAAGGGCCATCCAATATCTCAGAAAAAGGGGTTCCGGCCCGGACCAGCACAGAGTAAGTGGCCCCGGAGGCACTATGGCCGGCACAGGCACCCAGCCAAGGGACGGTGACTTGCAGTGCAGTCAGATGGATTATGCGACCTGAGCGGGTTCTCATCAATGTCTGAGGAGTATGTTGCAGAGGGTTGCGGGGAAGAGTGGAAGGTGTCCTCTAGGGCATGATGCAGAAGGTTTGATTTTATCCAGAAGCAGTAAATAGTTGGGTGGAAAGCTCAATGCTTGTTTTCACCACCATTTTGGTATCAGCTACATGAGGATGAAAACTAGCCCCTTGTCCATCGACTCAGAGGCCACCAATGTACGACCAGTAAGTGTCCATGAATGTCGGGGAACAGACTTAGTGGCACTGGGGCTGAGAGGGGATGCAGTCTGCGATGATGCCGGTACACTGATATGAACTACGCCATTGCTAAATAAACACTCTGTGCCCTACTCGAGCGCAGCCTAGGCTGAGAGCAGCATAGGCCGGAGGCAGCAGTCAGCACGGGACATTCACTCTGTCGCCGGCATAGGTTGGTGGCCCCACCTGCCTGCGTAGTTCAGGTTCAGTGGCACCATGTGTTAGGTCACCACTGTGACTGTGACCCGGCTTTCGTCTGGACTGAGCTGCATCTTCCTCTTACTCCTCTCCATGCGACCACTGGTGTGGACTCTGCCATTCGTGATTCGCAACTAGGTGTTCGATGTGAGACCTACTGGTCCACAGGGTAGTCTTGGTCCCTCATCCACGTGTTGCTGGCTGGCGTTGAACAGGGTTTGTGGCACCATGTATTGCCGGCTGGCGTTGAACAGGGTTTTTGGTACCAGCTGTCACTGGCTGGCCTTAAACATGGTTAGTGGCACCATGTGTCGCAAGATGCTCATATGGAACTATGCCTCACCGATGGGGGGGGGGGGGGGTCTGGTGCTGTAGCTGCTGGCCCGGATTTGGGGTCACTGCCATTCAGGACCCAGGACACAGTTTCACATATGAGACCTACTGGGCTGAAGAGGACGCTGGTGTAGTATGTACATGAGGACATGGCCAGTATCGGGGGGTAGCGATGGTCTGAGAGGCTGGCAGGGTCACAGGCCTCGTGCTTGGAGCCTAACCAGGCACGTGGTGGGCCCTCCTTGACACACGCCGGTATTGACAGGTGATCATTGTGGCCTGGCTGCGCAGAGGCGGGCCTGACGAGTTCGTGGTCCAGCGGGTTAGAGTACGGCAGGCAACTCCGCTCACGAGGACGGTGTAGGCCTCATGGCGGGGTGGTGAGATGTTGAGCTTTCTGGAAGAGGACCACGCCCAGGGATATGTGCTATTTATTCACACCCCTACGCTGGCCTGGTGAACGCCGGGCCATCCCACTTTGCCGGCGAATACAGGGGCGTAACAGGCAAGGTTTCCGCAAAGACCCCCACTGGCTGGGGTGACAAGGTTGCATCCACTGTCCACTACACTCCATACACCAGAGGTGTATGTCACCGTGGATATGGGTGTGTTCTGCATACGGTCGTCTGTCCAGCACATCGCCGCCACTCTTGGCATTGAGTACTTTCCAGATCATGGTTCTACTGCATCTTTCACACATGCCTGGGTTGCCACCTCTCTCCACATTCGGCTATTGTGTGGCTGAGGTGCCAAGCCGTTGATGGCTCATGTTCACGGCTTGCCCAGGTTACCATTGTAAGTTGTTCTGTCATGTCTGGTGGTTGGGTGGGCATGTTGTTGTACATGTTGTGATTTTGTGAAGTGTGCATTGCCAGAGTTGTGGATTGCATGGCTGTGGAGTTAAGGTGAGTGGGGTGTTAATTTGGAACTTGCCAAGGGGATGTGCATTTCCCTCAGTGCCATCCTGGGAACTCTGGTTGCTGATGGACTGTCAGATGATGAAGGAATCATGCACACTGGCTGTGTATTTGGAAGTCATTGGTGGAGGTCCCATGGGGTTCCGATGTTGCCGGCACATTGTTGTGTGATGTTTCCTTCCTGTTGCGGTGATTGTGTGCTGTTTCACCAGGGGGCACAGGTAGCACATGTGTGCTGTGTATTGCCCCAACACGTGCATGCATCAGGCTATGGCGTATAGTCCTTGCTTGGTCTCCAGGGGATCCTGCACACTGTGTTGGATGTGTGGGGACTGGGGTGCCAGGGTGTTGGTGATGTCCAGGACAGGTGTGGATGACTTGGATGTGGCTGGCTGTGAGACTCCTCCAACTCGCCGGGTGTTGGTTGGGATGTGCCAGGGGCCAACAGGTGCAGCACAGTCAGTAGCTTGGTGTGGGGTGGGATGTTGGTTGTCTGCTGTGTTGGTGCTGTAGGCCTGTTAGGGGATGATGGTCAGGATGCGTAGGATGGTTGTCCCTTTCAGCCTGTAGTGGAGAGTGACATTGTCAGATGATGGGTCTGTGAGGCAGATGCGATTCCGATGGGACGCTGTCTTTGTCTACACTGCCTCTGTGGTGGTCTGGGCGGGGGTTCTGGGTGGGAGTTGGAGTCCTGGGGTCATGGTGGTGGGTGTTGCTGCCCTCTTGGGTGTATGGCATCTGTTGCCCTTCTGATGATGCCCCGGGCTGGGCTCCCATTTGTGGTGCAGGCTACCGTCCAACTTTACACCAGGTCAGAGCAGGTGTTAATTTCCAGCTGGTAATGCGCCTTATTGCGTGTTTTGTGTTCTTATCGCTGTTCTGTCTGGTTGTTGTGAATGTTGAGGTTTCGTGTTGTTGCAGCTTTTTTTCACAGGAACTCCTACTCTGCATCTCATTAACAATAGTTGCGGGGGTCCTCTGTGGCGATGTTGTTTTGTGGCTGCTATCGTGGGTAAGCTGGTGCTGTGGGCTGTTAATACCAGCTTTTGAATGGGGAGGTACATTTATCAAGACTTTGGCTGAGATAAAGTTCTGTTAATTCAGTGATAGCTCCTAGTGAATATGCCCCAAATACTTTAGAAACTATAGTTAGATAGTACCAACATAGTTTTTACTCCATTTTCAAACAAATATGCAGGCTTAAGGAAGTGATCTTTCAGAAGGCAAGGGCCATAATGTTTCAGACATGCAACTAGACAATCCTAATGATTATGGCAGCAAGGACACTCTCCCTCTGCTTCATCTATGAGTCCCCGAGTTCCACAGCATGCAAAGTCACTTGAAGACGGTGTTGAGAGAGACACACAGGGCGCCACGCAGGAATCTGTAGTTGGGCCTAGACAACTGCGGATGTTTTGGAGCTCACCATGTTGTTACCAACACACAATCCGAGCTCATATTAGCTACTGCAGAAAATGTCCAGCTCTTTATTGGATTAAATGCATAAATGCTGAAGGTTTAGTGCCTGCAGCTAAATTTCAGGCTTAGAAAACATTGCAAATACTCTTACTCTTACTGAAAACACGATGCCCATGAATGAGAAACTTGGTATTTAGACTGATACCATAAAGAGTGTATGCTTTGAATTACAAATGGTAACTTGAATAAAAGACAGAAGGAATGGCAATATTCAGCCTGAATTAATGGCTTAAGTCGGTTATTATTATTTGCCTTCACCTGCCATTTCCACATTGTCACTGTGGAAACAGGGCAAATATCACAATTTGCAAGTGGCACAAAAGTAGTAAAAGACAAAACAGAGGATCAATCCAGTGCCAGTAGTATTTCTGCACTTTACAGTATGAAGCATGAGTCACAGTAGCAGTGTGGATAATGTGGGTGCTGCAACATATACTCAAGGCGAAAGCATGCCTTAAAAAAATGGTTACAAAATCTTTTGTTTGAGCCTGCACAAAAAAAAATACTTTATGTTTTATATTAGAAACATTAGGAAAAGTTCTTATTGCCTAACCTTACATGCATTGCCAGTCCTGAAAATGAAGGAATATTATAGACTACAGTTGACAGATTGCAAAGACTTTTTCTATTTTTAACTCAAACACTAGAACATTAATGATTGTTTCTGTTGCCACTTCTGATTTGCCTTCTGCAGATTTTAACGCATTGTGTGGTTAAGGTGGTGTCATCTTTTCATCGTCCTTATCAGACTCTTACTCTGACAACCCTACTTCTATGCCATTTTTTGTAGATATACTGTATAGAATTGCACGTGTTGCTATAATTTTGCAAGATGTTATTGGAGAGCACAATCACCCTTATGTAGACATCTGAACCTGCTTTTTTAAAGTTCAAATGTATACGTTCAATTCGACCTCTTGTTCTTCTGTAGGCAACATTGTATTGAGACTCACTTCATGTAGAAGGAGACATATAGGGAGTCATTATGTAGGAGCGCAAGGCATAGGCACTGTCACCTACAACATCAATACCAAATAAGATGAAATGATCATGTAAAATTACCTGATAAATATCCAAACTCAAATTCCACTCTTTGTAGCCTTATGTAAATGTCACTAGGTCTAAAAATGAAAAAGTCAGGGGTGCTACATAGAAATTGTGATACAATATCAATAATCACATTTTCCGCATCACACACCAATTGTACATTTAGCGAATTACCATTTCTTCCATTTCAAAATAAATAATCAATGTCAGATGATGGAAATATAGGCAAATGTGTACCAGTCATACAGCCAATTACTTATGGAAAATTAATAATCCTAAGAAAATGTATTTTAGTATTTTGCATTGTTAGGAAAATAAATATCCATATTTATTCTCATTAACATTGCATCCAGAAATGGATGAACATATCTAGATAGGGCACTCTGTGAAACCACACCAACTGCTACTTAAAGACCTTGGTAACTACCAGAGGCCAAAGCTAAGAACATAAAGCCTGCACATAGATTGTATTACTTCTCACAGTATTACTCTAAAGCTGTGGCTTTACATCAGCTATCAGGTCCAGGATTACAGCGCTACAAAGCCTGTACTTCGCATATATTTCTTCCTTAGTCTGTTGAAAGATAGTCATTCTGATTCCAAAACACTTCATGTGTGTCCTCTTCTATAAACCAGCCAGTGTAAGCATTCTTCTTTCCGTCACAAATAATCCTGCCATTGTTTAAGCCATGGAGGCATTCAGGGGCTGTTAATAGTTTGTGCATAGTTAAGACTTGTTTTGAATTAGTGGTCCATTTCATGTCCAAAATGGTCATTTTGCTACTATCTGAGCACTTTATGCGCTGAGATGAATAAAAAGTTGCAGCAGCGCGCTGCTACAGCATAAACAAATAATACAGTAAAGAACGAAGGGTTAACTGAGCCTGATAACAATAGTGGTGAACCCTCCACCGGCAGCCTACCCATGGCGGGTTCACCTCCATCATGCGTTCATTCCCTGCCCGACAGATAATGATGGTGGCCGGAGTGCTGGCGGACGGAAACTCATCCGCCACTGGTCTGACACAGACAATCATTACGATTGCCTGTCAGCCCTGGCCAGTATCCACAAATGGTTGCGGTGCCTAGCATGCACCGCATGCCAGATTTGGATGCTGCATTCTGCATGCTGTTGAATGGTGGTTCATCCGCCATTCAAAGGTTTGCAAAGATTGACTTTGGGGGCCCTTTGCTTGCCCCCTTATTTAGGGGCAGTGTACTTGTGCCCTTGGGGGCAGTTCCCTGCACCAAGGGGCAGGCACAGCTTTTGCAGCAGCCACAGTGGGGGTTGCATTGTAATCTGCAGTGTAAGGCCGCCGCCATATGGTCAGGTGGTCCTGATTCCAATGATGATGGCATAAAGACTCAAGTCCATGCGCCATCGTAATTACCTCCTTAGTACTAGACTGTGAGTAATCTAATATGGAGAGCCTCAGGGCAATCATATTTTATTTGGCCTCAAATTAAACAAACAGGACATTTCACTTCTGGTGTTCAGGGAACAAAGTACTGTGCAGACGTTGGACTTACAAAATGCTATTATCCTACCCTGGAATGGGGGTCTAGTACTGCTACTAATGTGAGAAATTCAGGTCATAATGTCTCCGGGACATTATTTGTTACAAGACCATAATTGTGAGTATTTAGAACTTTTACTCCTGGTTCTCTGAGCCCACATACTGTTTACCCCGAATGTGGGAACCAACTATCCATTTAGTACTTTACTCTTGAGGTTATCAGGCTGCAGACGTCCAACTTAGGGAAATGGGGTAGTCTAGAAACATATCATTCAGCATAGCAGCAAATAACACTCAATAAACTAATACCCATTCAGTGTCTTTTCTTTATAATGGAAATGTATTTTAATAGTACCCCCAACATTACAGGAGGGTAGCAATCCAATGGAAATAACCTTTAAAGGGCCTCACAAACAACAGAGGATGTAAAATGTCATCAAATAACCCTGAAAATACAGACTTGACCCCCCCAAGTGTGGTACACACAGCTGTTTGTTTGCAAGCAGATTCTAACATCTAAGCCACAATAGCCCTGTATAAACCTATAAATAAGTTGGCAGATAATTATAAAAATCCAGGCCTAATGACTTTATGGCAATGTGTCACATTTAACTATACAAAATATGCATTTCAGCATTTTTAAACATTGCAGCGTGTTTTCAAAAAATAGGCATGTTTTAATCTTTTCCTATTAAACAGGTATACCAATGGGATGTGTTAGGTTTCAATAACAAACAATAGAAAACAGTGAACATTTTGACAAGGCCTGGTTCCTACTGTTGCTGGTTTCCTAGCAACCACTTAGGACCCAGAAATGTAATTTATTTAGCTACAAGTGCCAGATGTAAATATATACTTTCCTTCTTAAATAGTGGCTACTTTCTACACCCACTGATGAAATCTCAGTTGCCAGTGGCTTAGCTTTATTTTACGAGTGATTTCATGGCACCGCCTGAGCCTCAAAGATCGAATTGGCTCCTTGTTTACCATGGCCATGCATCTTCAGTGCGGGGTGGGTGCACCTGATGTCTAAGTTGTTCCTGCATGCCTTCACCTGGCTATATGCATCAGGGTGTGCATACAAAAATGAGAAATATTGACAGCAAGAATGTCATGGTCTGGTCAAGAATATTCATTGAAGGTAAGACGTCTCGATTTAAAAAATATAGAAGTGTTTAATATTGTTTGAAAAAATATACTTATTTAAAATATTGATTGTTTAATTAGTGCTATGTATTTTAGTATCTATTATAAATGCATGTGATGTATTATATTTGTATATGAATTGTTTACATTTCTTAATACATGTGTTACATTTTTTGTACTTATTAATTATATTTTAATTTAATTTTGCATTTTTAGTTCTGTAGTGGGTTGTGGGTTTAAAGGAGAATTAATGATTATTTTTTATTTATTAAATTCAGATTTTATAGTGTTGATTGTGTAAAGTAATTTACTATCAATTATTTAAAAATTGGTTGTTAAATAATATTGATAATTTATTGTAATTAATTATGGTAATTGTGTAACTAATTTTAGGTGCAAGTTTTGGGAATAATTGGGGTAAAAAGTGGGAAGTAATTTATGTTTTATGGTAAATTAATTAATACTTAGTTGATATTAATTAATGTATTAAAAATTAATTATAGGAATTCTGCAATTAATAATTAATTTTAGGTGTGGGTTGTGGGGTTTACAGGGGTAAAGGGTTGGAAGTCATGCATGTTTGATTAATTTATATTGATTGGTTATTGATAATAAATAATGTATTTACAATTAATTATGGCAATTGTGTAAGTTATTTTAGGTGTGGGTTGTGTGGTTTATAGGAGTAAAGGTAGGGAAGTAATTTATGTATAACTAATTCATAATTAGATGTTAAGTAAGATGTATTAACACCATCAATGCTAGTGTTATTTTCCTCCTGTGCTGATATGTCTTGATTCCCATTGTTCATGACGAGCTCAGCTCCTCATGAGTGTATGAGAGGTGTACATCATGACGAGCTAAGCTCGTCATGAGCGTCGAAGGAGTTAATAATTGTAAATTAAATAAGGAAATTGTATTATTACTTTTCGCTGTTTGTAATTTCTGTTTAATTAATTCAAAATTAGTTGTTAATGTTATATTATTTAATTGATTGATATTAATGTGGGGTAAATATTTATTTTTTGTGTGGTTTTTACTTTGAAAGGGGTAAAGTGTGGGTATTAAATACATTGTTATTACTTTATAATAAGTAGGATTGTTGTGTAATACATTTTTATAAAGTTTAATTTCAGCTGTGTGTTGTGGAGATTGTATGGTTGAAGTGTAGGAAGTTAATTCATTTGTATTAGTTTTATTTTTAAATATTATTATTTCTTTATTTGGTAAATAACAATGTTAATTATAGAAGAGTATTTTTTCAAATTTAGATGTGAGTTGTGATTTGCATTTTGGTATAGTGTAGGGAATAAAATAAAACAATTTATGTAATAAATAATGTTTTACTTTGTTAATATTTCTAGTAAAAAATATGTATTTGTTTGAAGTTTATTTTTTATTTTGATTTTTTTATATAATATGTGTAGGTATTTGTAATATGTAAATAACATTATAATAGTCTTTTTTATTTTTAATGTTTAATGTATCAGTATTTACATTTTTAACATATTTATATATTTATGTATTTTTTCATTATTTTTTTAACTGACAGGAGTGGGAATAGTGCAATTTATCTCTCTGCTATCAAACATTTTCCCTGCTGTTGCACTGACTCTAGTGGGAATAGTAATTTTTACCCCTTTGCTATCCAACACTTTACCTAGTGTTACACTGACTGGAGCAGGAATAGTAATTTTTACCACTCCATTATCAAACACTTTCTCTACTGTTGCACTCACTGGAGTGGGAATTGTAATTTTTACATCTCTGCTATCCGACAGTTTCCCAACTGTTGCACTGGCTGGAATTGGAATAGTAATTTTTACCCCTCTGCTAGTCAACACTTTCCCTACTGTTGCACTCACTGGAGTGGGAATAGTATCGTTACCCCTCTGCTAGCCAACACTTTCCCTACTGTTGCACTCATTGGTGTTGGAATAGTAATTGTTACTCTTTCACAATCCAACCCTTTCCCTACTGTTGCACTCACTGGAGTGGGAATAGTAATTTGTATCTCTTCGTTATCCAACACTTTCCCTACTGTAGCACTGGTTGGAGTGGGAATAGTAATTTGTACCCCTCCACTATTCAACATTTTCTCTACTATTGCAATCACTGGAATGGGAGTAGTATTTTCCCTACTCTTGCACTGAGTGGAGTGGTAACAGTACATTTTACCCCTCTTCAATACCTACTGTTGCACTCATTGGAGTGTGAATAGTAATTTTAACCCCTCAGTTATTCAACACTTTCCCTGACTGTAGTTGGAATAGTAAATTCAATCCGTACGCTATCCAACACTTTCCCTACTGTTGCACTTATTTGAGTTGGAATAGTAAATTTTACCCTTTCGCTATCCAACACTTGATAATTTTTACCCGTCCACTATCCAATATTTTTCCTACTGTTGCACTGACTGGAGTTGGAATAGTAAATTGTAACCCTCTGCTATCCAACACTCTTCTTACTCTTGAACTCACTGGAGTGGAAATAGTAATTTTTACCTCTCTGCTATCCAACACGTTCCCTAATGATGCACCTATTGCAGTGGGAATACTCATTTTTATCCCTACACTATCCAATAATTTCCCTACTGTTACACTAACCGGAGTTGGAATAGAAAATGTAATACCTCAGCTATCCAACACTTTCCCTAGTGTTGCATTCATTGGTGTTGGAATAGTAAATTTTACCCTTTCACTATCTAACACTTTCTCTACTGTTGCATTCATTGGAGTGAGAATAATATTTTTACCCATCCGCTATACAACACTTTCCCTACTGTTGCACTGACTGAAGTTGAAATAGTAAATTTGATCCCTCTGCTATTCAACACTTTCCATACAGTTGCAGTCACTGGAGTCGGAATACTAATGTTTACCTCTTCGCTATCCAACACGTTCCCTACTGTAGCACTTATTGGAAAGGAAATAGTTAGTATTACCCCTCCGCTATCCAACACATTCCCCAAAGTTACACTGACTGGAGTGGGAATAGTAGTTTTTATTCCTACTCTATCCAACCCTTTCCCTACTTTTGCACATTTTGGAGTGGGAATTGTCTTTCTTATCCCTGTGCTATGCAACACTTTCCCTACTGTTGCATTCACTGCAATGGGAATGTGATTTTTACCCCTCCGCTATTCAACACTTTCCCTACTCGTGCACTGATTGGAATTGGAACAGTACATTTTACTCCTCCGCAAACCAATACTTTTCCTATAGTTGCACTGACTGGAGTTGGAATAATAATTTTAACTCCTCCTCTATCCAACGCTTTGGAGCGGAAATAGTAATTTTTATCCCTCTGCTAAACAACACTTTCCCTACTGTTGCACTCATTGGAGTAGGAATAGTGAATTTTATCCTTTTGTTATCCAACACTTTTCCTACTGTTGCACTCATTGGAGTGGGAATAATAATTTCTACCCCTCCATTATCCTACACTTTCCCTACTTTTGCACTGACTGGAGTTGGAATAGTAATTTATACCCCTCTGCTACCAACACTTTCTCTACTGCTGCACTCACTGGAGTGGGAATGGAAAGGGGTGACCACTCGGTCCCCCCAAACGTATAGTAGGGTGCCCGGATCCCCCCGGGAAACCATTTTGGGCGGGGGGCGTGTCTCGGCTGGTATGCCCGAAGCGGCGTAGCCAGGGCGTGCCTTTTCCCGCCCAAGAAGGGGTTGTCCTAGACACCTACACCGTTGGTCACGCCCCGTAGGCGTACCAGAGGAGGGTACACGCCCTCCCGAAGAGGAATAAAAGGAGCAACAATCCAAAGAAGCATCCTCTTGTTCCTGTGCTTGGAAGCTGCACCCTCTCGTTGCGCGTGAGCCCTAGACGGAACAATGAGCAATTTTGAGAACTTGTAATTTTTGTGTTTCTCTTCCAGGAGCCTTCTCTCCCAGCGTCTTCGGACCTCCGGATCCAGGACCTCGTCGAGCAGCTAAGCAGCAAGGGTCGAGTATCTGACAACGATGCCTGGCAAGAAGGTCGGAAAGAAGGCAGGGACGGAGCAGATGCTCCGCATGCTGGGGAAAGACATGGCGAACATGAAAAAGCAAATGGCGGCAATGAATAATACGGGCAGACCGAAGAAGGTCATCGGACCAGCATTGCCGGGAGTAGTCCCCGCAGGGAGAGGTAAAAGCGCCAGGAATAGGGCGGCAGGGGGGGAGTCCCCAGTTCCCGGGTCACCCCCGGTGAGCCCGGTGAGTCCAGTCGAGGCCCCGGTACCAGTACCGATCCCGGATGCAGGCCAACCGATTCCGGTAGTAGTTACGCCCACCAGCGAGGAGGAAATGCCTCCTGAGTTGGCCGCCCAGTTGGCCGCATGGCTTGGAAAGAATACCGAGGGTGCAGCGGCGCCCGGAGACACGGCCAAAGAGGCTAGGTTACTAATGAAGCAGTTGCGGCAATCGGCAAAAGATGCTGCAAAGGCGAATGTCCCTCTTGTCCCCTCACAGATTCCCTCGGAAGAACCAGCGGCTGGCGGTGGAAAATCAGCAGGACAAGCTATGGAGTCTGGTAAGCAGCCATTGCCAATGGAAAATGGGGGGTCTTTGCCCTCAAGAAGGGAGAAAGTAGTTCAGCATATTCCTCTGGCCACGAAAGAGATGATTTGGGCTGATAAATATGTAAATATGTTTTCGCTCCTGACTGACCATCACGAGATTGAGTATGTTAAGGCTCAGAAGGAGTTGTTGCATCCGAGTGTGTGGCGCGCAAAAATGGCAGGCTTCAGGGTGGATGAGACGATCTCTAATTGGGCCAAGGCCTTTGGGATGTTTACTGCTATTATGGGTGAACGTAAGCCAGAGATTATGACTGAATTAGCCTGTTATCAGACACGTATAATGGATTTCTATGAAACATATGAGGGCGATCAATGGAGGGGTTATGATAGTAAGTTTCGTAAGGCCAAGGAGCACGATTCGTCTCTGACGTGGGACTGTCTCGACTCCGTCTCTTGGCAGAAGCAGCTCTTGCCGGGCACGACGAAGTCGTCCTCGCTTGGCGAGTATGGGTCGGCGCCTTCCCGCCATCAATCGGCGGCGCCCTTTCTTACAAACCCCGCGGGTGATCACCAACCCAGGAGTGGTGGGAATGGGGGTAGAAAAGGGGTTTGCTGGAATTTTAACAGAGGCAAGTGCACGAGGCCACATGGGACATGTAAGTTCAGGCAGGAGTGTACAGGTTGCGGACATTCTTCACACCCGGAGAGTTCGTGCAGAGCCAAGAATGGGGATACCGGGGGTAGAGGAGGTACCAAACAGGTCTAATATCGGCCAAGGGGTACCACTACCTACCCCCGTAGATATCATGGCAATGATCCCCTGGCTAAACGAATACCCTGATCATGTCTCCGCTGGGGTGTTACGGGACAGCTTCTCGTATGGTTTCCACATCCCGGCAGGGGATTTTCGGGGGGACTCACTGTGCAGAAATCAACTGTCCGTTCAGCAGCACCCGATGGTGGTAGAAAGCAAGATTGCGAAGGAAGTTGCCCGGGGCCGGGTCGCCGGCCCATATAGGCACCAGCCTGTTCCTAATTTCATTTGTTCACCGTTGGGAGTAGTCCCCAAGAAGGACCCAGGTGAGTTTAGGTTAATTCATAACTTGTCGGCTCCTAGGGGTCTTTCGGTAAACGATTCGATTGATCCAGGAGTCTGTTCAGTGCGGTACGCATCCTTTGATGAGGCCGTCGCCATGTTGAATCGCCTGGGGCCCGGAGCGCTGATGGCTAAATCGGATATTGAGTCAGCATTCCGGTTGCTCCCGGTACATCCTCAGGATCAGCGTCTGTTAGGTTTTGTGTTTCAAGGATGCTATTACATGAATAGATGTATGCCAATGGGTTGCTCAATCTCTTGTGCTTATTTTGAGAAATTCAGCTGTTTTCTGCAATGGGCGTTCACCAGAGCTACGGGCTATACGCAGGTTATGCACTACCTAGATGATTTCTTGTTCTTGGGGCCAGCCGGGGACACGGAACGTGCACAGGCTTTACTTGAATTTTGCAATCTCATGAAACGATTCGGCGTGCCATTGGCACCAGGGAAAACTGTGGGGCCATCTACTTCACTCGAGTTTCTTGGAATCGAGCTCGATTCAGTGGAGGGATGCTTCTGTTTGCCCAGGGACAAAGTTATGAAATTTAGGGCCTCGCTAGAATTGTGCATTAGCAAAGAGAAGGTAACTCTCCATCAGTTGCAGAAAGCGGTGGGCCAGCTTAACTTTGCCCTCAGAGTGATACCAATGGCCCGTCCCTTTTCCCGCTCTATTGCACAAGCCATGGTCGGTCTCAAAGAAGGACACCACCGCACAAGACTGTCTGCAGAGGTTCGCCAGGATATGCGCATATGGTTGGCATTTCTGGCGGATTTCAACGGTCGAGTGGTATGGAGCAAACCACCAGCATCCTCGGACGAGCTGGGTTTGTGGACTGACTCGGCAGGGAGCGTGGGATTTGGCGCCATCTTTGGTAATCGATGGTCGGCGCAAACATGGCCGACGTGGTGGCACACCAGTGGGCTAACAGGTAACATTGGGTTTCTTGAATTGTTCCCCATTTTGGTGGCCCTGAAGGCATGGCCGGACAATTTCCGTGATCGCTCTGAGGTATTTTGGTCCGATAACATGACCGTGGTTGAATGCATAAATAACCAGGCAGCACGCTGCAAGTTGATTCTGAGATTGTTAAAGGAAATTGTACTACTGTGCATGAGACTGAACGTTCAGTTTAGGGCAAGGCATGTGCCGGGTGTACTGAACGTGGCGGCTGATGCACTCTCTCGTTCCCACATGCAGGCCTTCAGGGGTTATCTACCTTCTGCGGATCTAGTGGCAGCACCATTTCCCGAAGCTCTCTGGTCACTCGGTGCCCCGGATTACAGGACCTCGTGGGAGCCAGCTTAGCCCCCAGGACAAGGAAGGCGTACGAAGGAGCGTTTCGTTCCTATTGTGCATTTTTGGGTCCAGCAGGAGGGAATAAGTGGGGACAGGAGGAGTATGTACTGAAGTTTTTAGTAGCACTCCACAAGGCAGGCCGATCAGCAGCGACGGCCAATAGGCACCGGGCCGCCATTGCATTCATGGCGCAGGCTTACGGCATCAAGGACCCTACATCGTCCTTTTTGGTTAAGAAGGCACTACGAGGGTGGCAACGCCTCGAGGGTCATAGAGTAGACGAGAGGCGCCCGATTGGGTTAGAAAGATTGTCCCTGTTGATGTCAGTGCTCCCCGCGACATGTTCCTCCCAGTCCGAAGCAGTGCTGTTCCGAGCCGCTTTCGCATTAGCATTCCATGGGGCTATGCGGGTGAGCGAGCTGGTGGCAAGAAATAAGAAGGATGTGGGGGGAGGTCTATGTCGGGAACACGTTCAGATCAAGGGTGATTCAATGATAATCACAATAGCCAGGTCTAAAACCGACCAGGGTGCGATGGGGGACAGTATTGTGGTCCAGCGCATGCGAGGGTCCCCCATGTGCCCGGTGCAGTGCGTTAAGGAATACCTGGGCCAAAGGCGGTAGCATGGGGGGAAGCTTGCTGAGACACACCGACGCTACCCCACTGACAAGGTTTCAGTTTCAGCGGGTGTTAACTTTGGCAATCGCGGCAGCGGGCTTGGACCCGAGCGATTTTGGGACCCATTCCTTCAGGATACGGGCTGCTACAGAAGCTACAGCCAGGGGTCAAAGTGTCGAAATGGTGAAACAATTGGGACAATGGTCCTCGAACTGTTATAAAAGGTATGTGCGGTTGCACATGTTGTGAAGCTAATGTCATGCACTCACGCTTCTTGTCTTTTGTTTGGTTTACAGTTTCGCGAGCTTGCAAGGCGGGGCGGACTGTGCAGTCGACCCGACACCTGGGAACCAGCGGTCAGAGATCACCGGCTGAGGAAAGAGTGGTGTGGGTCGTGGGCCACTCATACGTGAGGCGTGCCGCGGACGTATTCAAAGCAGGTGACATGATTCACGCAGCTGGGGAATACGGGTACAGGGTGACCTTCCATGGAAGGGGCGGGCTCTGTATTGACCGGTTTCAGTGTTTTGTCGAGGAACTGTTAGGGCGGACAAGGTCACCGCCGTCTATAATCATAGTGCATCTGCGGGGCAATGACTTGGTGGCGCTCGATCGGCGAGTACTCCTCGAGCGGGTTCTATCCACTGTTAGCTGGTTGGCAAAGAGGATTCCGGGGTGCACGATAGCATGGTCACACATGATTCCTTGGAAGGTGTGGCGGGGGGCCCCTCACACGGGGAGGCGGCAGCCACTAAGTATGGGGTCGCCGAAGGGAAGGCGGTCATAGGCCCCTCCCAGGGGAGGAGGCGGCTCAATGCCCCTCCTAGGAATTTCCCGGGGCCAGGATATCCGCGACGGCGGATTTGGTGAACAGTGTGGGGTGGGAGGGGGGTCCACGCTACCTTCTAGACACCTCACACGAGTCCTCGGACGACCACTAAGATGGCGTCGAGTTAAATAAGGGGCCCCCGCTAAGACAAGGGAAATTGGAAGTTGGCACAGAGGTACAGTCCTCTGTGCGACCGCCCCTCACACCGTGAGGGGGGAGTTCTGGTAGTAGGGATCTGACACCGGTTACGACCTTGCCGTTGGCCCGTAATGTTAGGATGTACAATTTTTATTTAGAAAGTATGCATTTGCAGGATGTTTAGACTCGGCTAGGAGAACCTTTGTATTAGAGATTTGTTAAGGTTAGCCAATAAACGTGACTGCAGTGAAATGTATAAATGAAAAATTGTACATGATATGAAACTGTTATTTTAATGTTTTAATTTTGTTTCATATTTTTAATAAATACGGCCGGGAGGGTAACTCCCTCCCGCCTTCCAAAAGTTCAGAACTGCGTCCGTCTTCCCATCCTTGGGGATTGTGTTGGGAGGGGGTGATAGGCATCCCGGCCATATGGAAAGGGGCGACCACTCGGTCCCCCCGAACGTATGGTAGGGTGCCCGGATCCCCCCGGGAAACCATTTTGGGCGGGGGGCGTGTCTCGGCTGGTATGCCTGAAGCGGCGTAGCCGGGGCGCGCCTTTTCCCGCCCAAGAAGGGGTTGTCCTAGACACCTACACTGTTGGTCACGCCCCGTAGGCGTACCAGAGGAGGGTACACGCCCTCCTGAAGAGGAATAAAAGGAGCAACAATCTAAAGAAGCATCCTCTTGTTCCTGTGCTTGGAAGCTGCACCCTCTCGTTGCACGTGAGCCCTAGACGGAACAAGGAGCAATTTTGACCCACCCACCAGCCCCTTATGGCAACGTTAGTAATGCAATGAAGTTGATTTTGCTTTGATAGTATCTTTTTTCCAGGGTTTTTAGTGTGTAATAAAGATGTCAATGTTTGAACTGCAATAAAGTGATTTGCTTCATAACAATTTTTTCTCATCCAGTTGAGCGGAGTATCACAGTCTAATTAAATGTGTGGCATGTGTAGATAAGTGGATGAATAGTACAATGTCCAGTTTAACCGCTTTATCGCTCTCTTCATTAGGTTCAAAAACATCGTATTTATTTTGGTCGGGCGGTAAGGTCATGATCGGTGAGCAGTAATTTCAAGATCCCTAGAGGGGGCGCCACCCATTATGGATGAGAGAGCCCGGGGGGAGGCGGCCATTGGCCCCTCACACGGGGAGGCGGCACCCACTAAGTATGGGGTCGCCGAAGGGAAGGCGGTCATAGGCCCCTCCCAGGGGAGGAGGCGGCTCGATGCCCCTCCTAGGAATTTCCCGGGGCCAGGATATCCGCGACGGCGGATGTGGTGAACAGTGTGGGGTGGGAGGGGGGTCCACGCTACCTTCTAGACACCTCACACGAGTCCTCGGACGACCATTAAGATGGCGTCGAGTTAAATAAGGGGCCCCCGCTAAGACAAGGGAAATTGGAAGTTGGCACAGAGGTACAGTCCTCTGTGCGACCGCCCCTCACACCGTGAGGGGGGAGTTCTGGTAGTAGGGATCTGACACCGGTTACGACCTTGCCGTTGGCCCGTAATGTTAGGATGTACAATTTTTATTTAGAAAGTATGCATTTGCAGGATGTTTAGACTCGGCTAGGAGAACCTTTGTATTAGAGATTTGTTAAGGTTAGCCATTAAACGTGACTGCAGTGAAATGTATAAATGAAAAATTGTACATGATATGAAACTGTTATTTTAATGTTTTAATTTTGTTTCATATTTTTAATAAATACGGCCGGGAGGGTAACTCCCTCCCGCCTTCCAAAAGTTCAGAACTGCGTCCGTCTTCCCATCCTTGGGGATTGTGTTGGGAGGGGGTGATAGGCATCCCGGCCATATATTAATTTTGACCTCTCTGCTATACAACACTTTCCCTACTGTTGCACTGACTGGAGTTGGAATCGTAAATTGAATCCCTCCGCTATCCAACATGTTCCCTACTGTTGCACTCATTGGTGTTGAAATAGTACATTTTACACTTTCACTATCCCACGCTTTCCCTACTGTTGCACTCATTGGAATGGAAATAGTAATTTATACCTCTCCGCTATGCAGCACTTTCCCTACTGTTGCACCTATTGGCGTTGGAATACTCATTTTTTCCCCTACGCTATCCAACGCGTTCCCTACTGTTGCACTCATTGGTGTGGGAATAGTAAATGTTACCCTTTCGCTAACACTTTCCCTAATGTTGCACTCATTGGGGTGGGAATAATCATTTTTACCCCTCCGCTATCCAACACTTTCTCTACTGTTGCACTGACTGGAGTTGAATTAGTATATTGGATCCATCTGCTATTCAACATTTTTCCTACTGTTGCACTCACTGGAGTGGGAATAGTATTTTTTACCTCTTCACTATCCAACACTTTCCCTACTGTAGCATTTATTGGAGTGGGAATAGTAATTTTTATCCCTCATTTCCAACACTTTCCCTACTGTAACACTTATTGGAGTGGGAATAGTAATTTGTACTCCTTCTCTATCTAACACTTGCCCTACTTTTGCACATTTTGGAGTGGGAATAGCATATTTTATCCGTCCGCTATCCAACACGTTCCCTACTGTTGCACTGGCTGGAGTCAGAATAGTACATGTAATCCCTCCGCTATCCAACACTTTTCCTACTGTTGCACGGACTGGAGTGGGAATAGTAATTTTTAACTCTCCGCTATCCAATACTCTCCCCACTGTCGCACTTATTGGAGAGGATATAGCAACTTTCACTCCTCCGCTATCCCACACTTTCTCTACTGTTGCACTCACTGGAATAGGCATAGTCATTTTTACCCCTCCGCTATTCAACACTTTCCCTACTCTTGCACTGATTGTAGTGGTAACAGTAAATTTTACCCCACCGCAGTACAACACTTTCCCTAATGTTGTACTGACTGGAGTGGGAATAGTAATTTGTACTCCTCCACTATCCAACACTTTCCCTATAGTTGCACTGACTGGAGTTGGAATAATAATTTTAACTCCTCCTCTATCCAACACTTTCCCTACTTTTGCACATTTCGGAGTGGGAATAGTATTTTTTATCCCTCTGCTATACAACGCTTTCCCTACTGTTGGACTCATTGGAGTTGGAATAGTGAATTTTATCCTTTTGCTATCCAACACTTTCCCTTCTGTTGCACTCATCGGAGTGGGAAGAATAATTTTTACTTCTCCACTACCCAACTCTTTCCCTACTGTTGCACTGACTGGAGTTGGAATAGTAATTTTTACCCCTCTGCTATCCAACATTTTCTCTACTGCTGCACTCACTGGAGTGGGAATAGTAATTGTTACCTTTCTGCTATTCAACACTTTCTCTACTCTTGCACTGACTGGAGCTGGAATCGTAAATTGAATCCATCAGCTATCCAATACTTTCCCTACTGTTGCACTCATTGGTGTTAGAATAGTGAATTTTACCCGTCCACTATCCAACACTTTCCCTACTGTTGCACTCACTGAAGTGGGTATAATAATTTTTATCTCTTCCCTATCCAACAATTTCCCTACTGTAGCACTTATTGGAGTGGGAAAAGTAATTTTTACCAACAATTTCTCTACTGTTGCACTCACTGGAATGGGACTGACAATTTTTACCTTTCCGCTATTCAATACTTTCCCTACTCTTGCACTCACTGGAGTGGGAATAGTAATTTTTACCTCTTCACTAGCCAACTATCTCAACTATCCTTAAAAAAGCAGGAGCCGACCCCGAGGTGCTATTTAATTTCCGCCCAATCTCGTTACTCCTCTTCTTGGGCAAAATTCTGGAGGCCTTTGTAGCAAAATGCCTAAGCACCTTTGTGGAAAACTCCCACTATTTAGACCCCCATCAAACTAGCTTCAGGCTCCAACACTCCACTGAGTCCATTGCCCTGGCCGTCCATGATGAACTTAGAAAGGGGGCTGATCAGAACACCTCGCAGGCACTTGTGCCCCTGGATCTGTTGGCGGCTTTTGACACCATCGACCACGCTTTTCTTCTCGATCGGGTCGGATCAGGGCCCACTGCTGAGATGGCTCACCTCATTCCTCAATAACCAATATCAAGCGGTTCGCCTCTCCAACTTCTCCTCGGAGAAAAAAAGACTTACCTGTGGAGTCCCCCTCTTGTTTAACCTGTATATCCTCCCCCTGGTCTCCGAACTCCAGAAACGAGCAGTGGTCATTTTTAACGATGCCGATGACCTTCAGCTCATCTTCAACATCGATCCCTCCCCCTCCTCTATAGAGAATGTTCAATCCACTATGAACTTCATCAGCAGCTGGATGAAAGTGAACCAGCTCAAGCTTAATCCTGACAAGACAGAGCGGGTTCTCACAGGGCCCCCAGCAACCCTTGGAACTCCAATTTCTGGCCCCTCTCCCTGGGCTATCCGCCATCCCCAGTCAACTCGGTCAAGAGCCTAAGCGTCACTATCAGTAACAACCTCTCCATGAGGGCTCAAATCAACTCGGTGGTCTCTCTTCTGCTTTTTCCATCTACGCCGAATTAGGAAAATCAGCAGATTTCTCTCACATGAAGCTTTCGGCCAAGTCACCCTGGCACTAGTTATGTCCCGCAGCGACTATGTCAACTCTCTGTATGTCGGAATTCCCGCATACCAATCCACCGACTTTAACTAGTCCAGAATCAAGCAGCCAGGCTAATCCATGGCCAGCCAAAGTTTAGCCACACCAAACCCCTCCTTAGGAGCCTTCATTCGCTCCCAGTGACTCAGCGCAGCCTCTTCAAACTTGGATGCCTGATCCATAGAGCCCTCTCATCCCATGGACCCTCTTCATTGCTTCCTGAATCCATCGCTATGTCCCTCCCCGCGACCGATTCTCCTCCTGCTCTAATCTCTTGTCCCCTTAAACTTTCAGTCAAGAGAAACATGGTGGTCGGAGATTTTACACCCAAGCTCCACTGCTCTGGAATTCCTTCCCTCCAGAACTCAGCCTAATACCCTCCTATCCTCAATTCAGGAAATCGCTTAAAACCTGGATTTTCTCCCAAGCATACAATTAATTCTGACATACTGCCGTGGCCTTCAGCCCTTCCAACCAAGCGCCAAGAAACCGCTGGTGAACACGCGCTCTACAAATAATTTTTATTATATCATGTATATCATATACATTTCCCACTCCAATAAGTGCTACAGTAGGGAAGAGTAATTTGTAGCCCTTTACTATTCAACACTTTCCCTACTGTTGCACTCATTGGAATGGGAATAATCATTTTTAACCCTGTCCTATCGAACACTTTCCTTGCTGTTGCACTGACTGGAGTTGAAATAGTAAATTGGATCACTCTGCTAGTCAACAAGTTCCCTACTGACTGGAGTGGGAATAGTAATTTGTACTCCTCCACTATCCAACACTTTCCCTATAGTTGCACTGACTGGAGTTGGAATAATAATTTTAACTCCTCCTCTATCCAACACTTTCCCTACTTTTGCACATTTCGGAGTGGGAATAGTATTTTTTATCCCTCTGCTATACAACGCTTTCCCTACTGTTGCACTCATTGGAGTTGGAATAGTGAATTTTATCCTTTTGCTATACAACACTTTCCCTTCTGTTGCACTCATCGGAGTGGGAAGAATAATTTTTACTTCTCCACTACCCAACTCTTTCCCTACTGTTGCACTGACTGGAGTTGGAATAGTAATTTTTACCCCTCTGCTATCCAACATTTTCTCTACTGCTGCACTCACTGAAGTGGGAATAGTAATTGTTACCTTTCTGCTATTCAACACTTTCTCTACTCTTGCACTGACTGGAGCTGGAATCGTAAATTGAATCCATCAGCTATCCAATACTTTCCCTACTGTTGCACTCATTAGTGTTAGAATAGTAAATTTTACCCGTCCACTATCCAACACTTTCCCTACTGTTGCACTCACTGAAGTGGGTATAGTAATTTTTATCTCTTCCCTATCCAACAATTTCCCTACTGTAGCACTTATTGGAGTGGGAAAAGTAATTTTTACCCCTCCGCTATCCAACAATTTCTCTACTGTTGCACTCACTGGAATGGGACTGACAATTTTTACCTTTCCGCTATTCAATACTTTCCCTACTCTTGCACTCACTGGATTGGGAATAGTAATTTTTACCTCTTCACTAGCCAACTATCTCACCTATCCTTAAAAAAGCAGGAGCCGACCCCGAGGTGCTATTTAATTTCCGCCCAATCTCGTTACTCCTCTTCTTGGGCAAAATTCTGGAGGCCTTTGTAGCAAACTGCCTAAGCACCTTTGTGGAAAACTCCCACTATTTAGACCCCCATCAAACTAGCTTCAGGCTCCAACACTCCACTGAGTCCATTGCCCTGGCCATCCATGATGAACTTAGAAAGGGGGCTGATCAGAACACCTTGCAGGCACTTGTGCCCCTGGATCTGTTGGCCGCTTTCGACACCATCGACCACGCTTTTCTTCTCGATCGGGTCGGATCAGGGCCCACTGCTGAGATGGCTCACCTCATTCCTCAATAACCAATATCAAGCGGTTCGCCTCTGCAACTTCTCCTGGGAGGAAAAAAGACTTACCTGTGGAGTCCCCCTCTTGTTTAACCTGTATATCCTCCCCCTGATCTCCGAACTCCAGAAACGAGCAGTGGTCATTTTTAACGATGCCGATGACCTTCAGCTCATCTTCAACATCGATCCCTCCCCCTCCTCTATAGAGAATGTTCAATCCACTATGAACTTCATCAGCAGCTGGATGAAAGTGAACCAGCTCAAGCTTAATCCTGACAAGACAGAGCGGGTTCTCACAGGGCCCCCAGCAACCCTTGGAACTCCAATTTCTGGCCCCTCTCCCTGGGCTGTCCGCCATCCCCAGTCAACTCGGTCAAGAGCCTAAGCGTCACTATCAGTAACAACCTCTCCATGAGGGCTCAAATCAACTCGGTGGTCTCTCTTCTGCTTTTTCCATCTACGCCGAATTAGGAAAATCAGCAGATTTCTCTCACATGAAGCTTTCGGCCAAGTCACCCTGGCACTAGTTATGTCCCGCAGCGACTATGTCAACTCTCTGTATGTCGGAATTCCCGCATACCAATCCACCGACTTTAACTAGTCCAGAATCAAGCAGCCAGGCTAATCCATGGCCAGCCAAAGTTTAGCCACACCAAACCCCTCCTTAGGAGCCTTCATTCGCTCCCAGTGACTCAGCGCAGCCTCTTCAAACTTGGATGCCTGATCCATAGAGCCCTCTCATCCCATGGACCCTCTTTATTGCTTCCTGAATCCATCGCTATGTCCCTCCCCGCGACCGATTCTCCTCCTGCTCTAATCTCTTGTCCCCTTAAACTTTCAGTCAAGAGAAACATGGTGGTCGGAGATTTTACACCCAAGCTCCACTGCTCTGGAATTCCTTCCCTCCAGAACTCAGCCTAATACCCTCCTATCCTCAATTCAGGAAATCGCTTAAAACCTGGATTTTCTCCCAAGCATACAATTAATTCTGACATACTGCCGTGGCCTTCAGCCCTTCCAACCAAGCGCCAAGAAACCGCTGGTGAACACGCGCTCTACAAATAATTTTTATTATATCATGTATATCATATACATTTCCCACTCCAATAAGTGCTACAGTAGGGAAGAGTAATTTGTAGCCCTTTACTATTCAACACTTTCCCTACTGTTGCACTCATTGGAATGGGAATATTCATTTTTAACCCTGTCCTATCGAACACTTTCCTTGCTGTTGCACTGACTGGAGTTGAAATAGTAAATTGGATCACTCTGCTAGTCAACAAGTTCCCTACTGACTGGAGTGGGAATAGTAATTTGTACTCCTCCACTATCCAACACTTTCCCTATAGTTGCACTGACTGGAGTTGGAATAATAATTTTAACTCCTCCTCTATCCAACACTTTCCCTACTTTTGCACATTTCGGAGTGGGAATAGTATTTTTTATCCCTCTGCTATACAACGCTTTCCCTACTGTTGCACTCATTGGAGTTGGAATAGTGAATTTTATCCTTTTGCTATACAACACTTTCCCTTCTGTTGCACTCATCGGAGTGGGAAGAATAATTTTTACTTCTCCACTACCCAACTCTTTCCCTACTGTTGCACTGACTGGAGTTGGAATAGTAATTTTTACCCCTCTGCTATCCAACATTTTCTCTACTGCTGCACTCACTGAAGTGGGAATAGTAATTGTTACCTTTCTGCTATTCAACACTTTCTCTACTCTTGCACTGACTGGAGCTGGAATCGTAAATTGAATCCATCAGCTATCCAATACTTTCCCTACTGTTGCACTCATTAGTGTTAGAATAGTAAATTTTACCCGTCCACTATCCAACACTTTCCCTACTGTTGCACTCACTGAAGTGGGTATAGTAATTTTTATCTCTTCCCTATCCAACAATTTCCCTACTGTAGCACTTATTGGAGTGGGAAAAGTAATTTTTACCCCTCCGCTATCCAACAATTTCTCTACTGTTGCACTCACTGGAATGGGACTGACAATTTTTACCTTTCCGCTATTCAATACTTTCCCTACTCTTGCACTCACTGGAGTGGGAATAGTAATTTTTACCTCTTCACTAGCCAACTATCTCACCTATCCTTAAAAAAGCAGGAGCCGACCCCGAGGTGCTATTTAATTTCCGCCCAATCTCGTTACTCCTCTTCTTGGGCAAAATTCTGGAGGCCTTTGTAGCAAACTGCCTAAGCACCTTTGTGGAAAACTCCCACTATTTAGACCCCCATCAAACTAGCTTCAGGCTCCAACACTCCACTGAGTCCATTGCCCTGGCCATCCATGATGAACTTAGAAAGGGGGCTGATCAGAACACCTTGCAGGCACTTGTGCCCCTGGATCTGTTGGCCCCTTTCGACACCATCGACCACGCTTTTCTTCTCGATCGGGTCGGATCAGGGCCCACTGCTGAGATGGCTCACCTCATTCCTCAATAACCAATATCAAGCGGTTCGCCTCTGCAACTTCTCCTGGGAGGAAAAAAGACTTACCTGTGGAGTCCCCCTCTTGTTTAACCTGTATATCCTCCCCCTGATCTCCGAACTCCAGAAACGAGCAGTGGTCATTTTTAACGATGCCGATGACCTTCAGCTCATCTTCAACATCGATCCCTCCCCCTGCTCTATAGAGAATGTTCAATCCACTATGAACTTCATCAGCAGCTGGATGAAAGTGAACCAGCTCAAGCTTAATCCTGACAAGACAGAGCGGGTTCTCACAGGGCTCCCAGCAACCCTTGGAACTCCAATTTCTGGCCCCTCTCCCTGGGCTGTCCGCCATCCCCAGTCAACTCGGTCAAGAGCCTAAGCATCACTATCAGTAACAACCTCTCCATGAGGGCTCAAATCAACTCGGTGGTCTCTCTTCTGCTTTTTCCATCTAT
Source organism: Lissotriton vulgaris (assembly GCF_964263255.1). Classification (NCBI taxonomy): domain Eukaryota; kingdom Metazoa; phylum Chordata; class Amphibia; order Caudata; family Salamandridae; genus Lissotriton; species Lissotriton vulgaris. The sequence continues at coordinate 209,039,671 of NC_141686.1, read as the reverse complement.
GCCGAATTAGGAAAATCAGCAGATTTCTCTCACATGAAGCTTTCGGCCAAGTCACCCTGGCACTAGTTATGTCCCGCAGCGACTATGTCAACTCTCTGTATGTCGGAATTCCCGCATACCAATCCACCGACTTTAACTAGTCCAGAATCAAGCAGCCAGGCTAATCCATGGCCAGCCAAAGTTTAGACACACCAAACCCCTCCTTAGGAGCCTTCATTCGCTCCCAGTGACTCAGCGCAGCCTCTTCAAACTTGGATGCCTGATCCATAGAGCCCTCTCATCCCATGGACCCTCTTCATTGCTTCCTGAATCCATCGCTATGTCCCTCCCCGCGACCGATTCTCCTCCTGCTCTAATCTCTTGTCCCCTTAAACTTTCCGTCAAGAGAAACATGGCGGTCGGAGATTTTACACCCAAGCTCCACTGCTCTGGAATTCCTTCCCTCCAGAACTCAGCCTAATACCCTCCTATCCTCAATTCAGGAAATCGCTTAAAACCTGGCTTTTCTCCCAAGCATACAATTAATTCTGACATACTGCCGTGGCCTTCAGCCCTTCCAACCAAGCGCCAAGAAACCGCTGGTGAACACGCGCTCTACAAATAATTTTTATTATATCATGTATATCATATACATTTCCCACTCCAATAAGTGCTACAGTAGGGAAGAGTAATTTGTAGCCCTTTACTATTCAAGACTTTCCCTACTGTTGCACTCATTGGAATGGGAATAATCATTTTTAACCCTGTCCTATCGAACACTTTCCTTGCTGTTGCACTGACTGGAGTTGAAATAGTAAATTGGATCACTCTGCTAGTCAAGAAGTTCCCTACTGGTGTACTCACTTGAGTGGGAATAGTAATTCTTACCTCTTTTCTATCCAACACTTTCCCTACTGTAGCACTTATTGGTGTGGGAATAGTAATTTTCACCCCTCCGCTATCCAACACTTTCCCAACTGTTGCACTGACTGGAGTGGGAATTTTAATTTTTACCCCTCCACTATCCAACACTTTCCCTAAAGTTACACTGACTGGGGTGGGAATAGTAATTTTGACTCCTCCTCTAACCAACACTTTCCCTATTTTTGCATATTTTGGAGTGGGACTAGTAATCTATCCCTCTGCTATGCAACACTTTCCCTACTGTTGCACTCATGGGAGTGGGAATAGTATTCTTTGCCCCTCCGCTACCAACACTTTCCCTACTGTCGCACTGACTGGTGTGGGAAGAGTTATTTGGAACCCTTTACTATTCAACATTTTCCCTATAGTTGCACTGACTGGAGTTTGAATAATATCTTTAACTCCTCCTCTATCCAACACTTTCCCTACTTTTGCACATTTTGGAGTGGGAATCGTAATTGTTATCCCTCTGCTATACAGCACTTTCCCTACTGTTTGGGCTCATTGGAGTGAGAATAGTAATTCTTTTACCCCTTTGCTTCCAACACTTTCCCTCTTGTTGAAATACTGGAGTTAGAATAGTACATTTGGGGCCATATGTATGAAACAAAATTTTGTTCGCAAATGCCGAATTTTGCAGAATTTCGGAGTTTGCGATCGCAATTCAGGTAAGTGGGATGTAACAGCCTCGCAAGTTTAGGAATCGCAAAATAGCGATTCCCTATTTTGCAATTGCATTTAAGGAATCGCAATTGGGAATGGGAATGGAAATGGGAATGGGAATGGCGGGGCCCTGCGGCCCGCCGTTCCCATTCGCCCGTTCCCATTCCCCACCCCGCTCCTGCCTCCCAGCTGCTCCTCCCTCCCTCAGACCCTCATATGGAGGACGCATGGCGGACGCGCAGCAGACGTGCGCAGCGGGCGCGCCGATTGTGCGCCAAAGGCAGGCCAAAGGCAAGCCCGTCTGCGCTTGTCCGCGCCTGGCCAGCGCCCAGCACCAGGACCCCTGGCCCCCGAGGATGCCAGCCCACGCGACGGACCTACGACGCTGCCAAGTTCACCTGCATCCAGACCGCACCGGACAATCCGAGCACCAGCAGCAACCACCTCAAGTGCATCCTGCTCAAAACCCGCTCCGTTCACAGACACGCCATCGAACTCTGGAACCTGCTCGAAACAACATCATCAGACGTCGCCTTCCTTACAGAAACCTGGATGAACGCCTCCTCAGCGCCTTACTTCACCATAGCCATCCCGGACGGATACAAGATCACCCGGAAGGATCGCGTCAACCAGACTGGAGGAGGCATCGCCATCGTACACACGAACACCATCCACATCACGACCAACCCCGACGACACCTTCACCACCGCCGAACACCTCCACTTCCAGATACACACCGATCCCAAGACCACCCTCAGAGGCACCCTCATCTAGAGACCCCCGGGATCACGTACACAATTCAGCGAGGACATTGCAGACTTCATCTGCCCGTATGCTCTCCCCTCCGCCGACTACATCCTCCTAGGGGACCTCAACTTCCACCTGGAGAACAACAAGGACAGCAATACCACCACCCTACTGGACAACCTTGCCAACCTCGGACTCAAGCAACTGGTGAACACCCCCACCCACTACGCCGGCCACACGCTTGACCCCGTCTTCTCCTCCAGCAAGCACATGTCCTACAGCCACTCCACCAGACTCCCCTGGACTGACCACAGCTGCATCCACTTCAGCTTCAGAAGAACAACGACCCACCACCACCCGCAAAAGATTCCTCACAGAAACTGGAGCAAGATCACCACCGAGCAGCTCACCACCTTCCTCCACCAGAACCCTCCCACCAACACAACGGACCCCAACAAAGCAGCCAGCAACCTCACAGAGTGGCTCACCAACTGCGCTAATGACCTCGCACCACTGAAGAACCCTCCCAGCAGACCCGGCAGCAAGAAAGCCTCCTGATTCACCGACGAACTCAAGAGCTCCAAGAAGAACTGCTGCACCCTCAAGAAAGCCTGGCGCCACGACCAGACCACAGACAACATGACTGCCCTCAAGCATGCCACCCACAAACACCACCAGCTGATTTGCACAACCAAGAAGACAGCATTCACAGAACGACTGGACAACAACGCCCACAACAGCAAGGAATTCTTCAGCATCATCAAAGAGTTCTCCAACCCCAGCGCCGGAAACAACGACATCACCCCCTCGCAAGACCTCTGCGACTCACTCGCCTCGTTCTTCCACCGTAAGATCACCGATATACACAACAGCTTCGGCGCATCTACCATGCACCCAACCAGCGAACCAACGCCCCCATCACCACCCTCTGCGCCTGGACCCCAATCAGCACCGAAGACACCACCCGCACGATGAACACCATCCACTCCGGATCACCAACTGACCCCTGCCCCCACCACGTCTTCAACAAGGCCAACTCCATCATCGCACCCCAACTCCGGGACGTCATCAACACCTCCTTCAACACCGCCACCTTCCTGGAGACCTGGAAGCACGCCGAGCTCAGCGCCCTCCTAAAGAAACCAACTGCAAACCCCACCGACCTCAAGAACTACCATCCCATCTCGCTCCTCCGTTTTCCTGCCAAAGTCATCGAGAAGACCGTCAACAGACAGCTTGCCGCCTTCCTCGAGACAAACGGATCACTCGACCCCTCGCAGTCCGGTTTTCGAGCCAACCACAGCACCGAGACCGCCCTCATCGCAGCCACTGACGACATCAGATCCCTGCTCGACAACGGGGAAACAGCGGCCCTCATCCTCCTAGACATCTCTGCAGCATTCGACACTGTCTGCCACCGCACCCTAGTGCAGCGCCTCAGCAACATCGGAGTCCAAGAGAAAGCATCTGCATCTCGCCCCCCAATAATCTCCTGATCCAGTAATCAGCTTTTTCATTTACGACAAGGCGCTTGTAGCCCCGCTACCTGTTGTAACCCCCAAAGCCTGGAAACTTCCACTTATTCCTGCTCACGGTGCAAAATCTCTATTCCCGCTTTTAAAAAGCCGATTTTTCAGACTTTGAATGTCATGAATCCCCAGCCCCCTGTTACCTTAAAAGCAGCCTTAATAAACTGCAGATCTCTACCGGCGCATGCCTCTGATATTTGGCTGTCGCTAGACATTCACAAATGGGACATATTATTTCTTACAAAAACTTGGCTCAAAGACTCGTCCCAACCGGACATACACCTGGCCATTCCCCCTGGCTATCGACTACTAGCCATTAATCGAGATAATTCTAAATCCGGTGGGGGCCTCACCGTAATTGCGAAATCCCACCTAATACTGAACATTACAAAAATTCCTAACCTTGGCCTTATTGAAGCCATGTACCTCACGATTATGGATTCCGCAATCACTATCTTTGCCTGTATCCTGGTTTACAATCCCCACTTCGGCCACTTCCTCTTATCTCAATTCCTTGTTGCACTCAATCGCGGACTTCTCACTCAAACACTCCTACTTCACAGTGCTGGGTGACTTCAATCTCCATATCGATAATCCCTCCTGTGCACAAGCTTCCTCTCTTCTCGAAACCTTACAAGGACTTACTTTGCCCTAATTAGGTAAAGGCCCCACTCACATAGCAGGCCACACACTTGATCTTATTTTTACGAATCATCCCGGTATCTCTTCCCTTCCTCCCCTTCCCCTCACCTGGTCAGACCATTTTCTTCTCCCCATTGTTATCACTATTCCTTCCCCGCCCTCTCCTTCTTCTCTCAACAGAGATAGTGGTCGCAAATGGACCAAAGTTACGTGTGAATCTATTGACTCTTGTTTTCATTATCAATTCAATCAGTCGGAAGATCTTGATAAGGAAACAGTAAGATATCACTCTGCCCTTACTTCTGCTCTGGATACCATTGCCCCTTTAGCTCCTCTGACTTCCTCCAGATCTCGTCCCTCCGCCCCCTGGTTCTCCCCCATGCTACGTGAAGAAAAGAGTAGGTGCAAACAGTTGGAACGCAAATGGCGCCAGGCCTATGACCCCATTACCAAACTGGCCTACAAAACAGCCCTAAACAAGTTTCAAAAACTTAAACGTTCCTCGATGAGAGCTCATTTCTCAAAACTCATTCAACAGGCGCAGAACTCCTCTAAAACTCTCTTCACCATTGTGAAGGATTTTGTGAACCCTCCTGCCTTGAAAACCCAATGCGTTCCCACTCAAGACCTTTGCAATGGACTCTCTGATTTTTTTCAGGAAAAAATCATTAAACTTTCTTCCTCCTTTGACTCCGTCTCACCTAGCCTCCAATCAGATGTTTCACATCTCTTACATTGCTCTTTTAATTCTTTCAGTGAGCTAACGCCAGATTCAGCGCTGTCACTTTTAAATAAGGTCAAGTCAGGCTCACCATTAGACCCAGTCCCTGCCAAAGTAATGGGTAATCTCGCCCCTGTTTTAATCAACCCTCTCCTTTCCATCTGGAATTCTTCCTTGACCCGTGGTCAATTTCCTTCAGTCTGGAAACATGCTAGGCTGCTTCCCATCCTGAAGAAACCAGATGCGGACCCTTCACAATTCAGCAACTATCGACCCATTTCGCTTCTGCCAAAACCCGCCAAAGTGCTGGAGAAAGTAGTTCAGAAACAACTGGCCCAGTATTTAGAATCAAATCAGTTGCTGCACGATTCTCAGTCCGGTTTTAGAACCGGATACAGCACCGAGACTGCGCTGCTGGAAGTATCCGAGACTATTAGGGAATCAATGGATAGGGGCGAGGAGGCCATGCTGGTCCTCCTCGACCTGTCCGCTGCATTCGACACTGTGTCACATGACATACTTACAATCCGTCTACAACAGTTGGGGATTGGTGGCACAGCTCTGGCATGGATTAAATCCTTTTTGTCCGGACGGTCCCAAAGGGTACTGCTGCACCCATTTGAATCAGAGGACAAACCCCTTATGTGCGGTGTGCCTCAGGGCTCCGCCTTAAGCCCTCTATTATTTAACGCATACTTGGGCCCGCTTGCCAGGGTAGTTGAGTCCTGGGGGATCAGGGTGGTCTCATATGCTGATGATACTCAGCTTGTTTTTTCATTCAGAGACCATTCTGACTCCCTCTTCTCCAACTTTCGAAACTGCCTTGGCAACATCTGCGCATGGATGGCTGCTAATCATCTGGCCCTAAATACGGATAAAACTGAGGTACATTTTTTTTGCCAGAAATCTGCTCCCCCTGCCACCTTATGGTGGCCTACTGTCCTGAATCCCCCGCCCAATCCAGTGCAGTCTGCCCGCAACCTTGGCTTCCTATTTGATAACACCTTGTCATGTAAAGCTCAGGTTAATAAAGTTACTGTGGCCTGTTTCAATAAGCTGCGTATGATCAGGATGATTTTTCCCTATCTCTCCCAGACATCCCGCAAAACGGTGGTCCAGGCACACATTACGGCACATCTTGATTACGCCAATAGCCTATATGCCGGCGCCCCCTTTATCTCATAGACCGATTACAAATCGTTCAGAACGCGGCAGCAAGGCTTATTGGAAACATCCCCACCCGCAACTTGGTCAGAGCTTATCGGGATGAGCTTCCCATCGCCAGACGCATTGAGTTCAAAATCCTGATCCTTGCCTTCAGGGCTATTCATGGAATTGGCCCAGCCTATCTGAGCTAAAGACTTAAGATATCCTCAGTAAGACATCTGAGATCCAACAGCCTTCGCTTACTGAATGTTCCCAGATTTAGGCTTACCCAAAGTGGCGGCAGAACGTTCACCGTTACAGCAGCCAAGCACTGCAACAGCCTACCTCTGGACCTTAGGTTCATTGAGTCTGAGCAAATCTTCCGACGCAAACTAAAAACCTGGCTGTTCACCAAACGCTGATCAGGAGTTCTTCTGCAGCCCATGGTTTTTTTGATGGTTTTGAACCAGGCAACCCCCTCTAGTGATAAACCTGTAATCTTAGCGCCGGGACACCCCCACTGGGGGTAGCCGCGCGCTTTATAAGCTTCTTAAATAAATAAATAAATAAAGCACTAGAGTGGATCATCTCGTTCCTCGCCGGAAGAACCCAGAGAGTCCGCCTCCCACCGTTCAGATCCAAGGCCACCGAAGTCATCTGCGGCATACCACAAGGATCATCACTCAGCCCACCCCTCTTCAACGTCTACATGAGCCCTCTCGCAGCCATCGCACGCAAACACAACCTCAAGATCATCTCCTACGCCGACGACACCCAGCTGATCCTATCCCTCATCAACGATCCCGCCACCGCCAGAACCAGCCTACACGAAGGGATGAAAGACGTCGCAGAGTGGATGAAGAACAGCCGCCTGAAACTGAACTCAGACAAGACGGAAGTCCTCATCCTGGGATCATCGCCCTCTGCCTGGGACGACTCCTGGTGGCCCACTGCCCTGGGCACCGCCCCCAAGCCAACGGACCACGCACGCAACCTGGGCTTCATCTTGGACTCCTCCATCTCGATGACCAGACAAGTCAACGCCGTATCATCATCATGCTTTAACACCCTGCGCATGGTCCTTAAGATCTTCCTATGGATCCCCACCGAAACCAGGAAGATGGTTACCCAGGCACTCGTCACCAGCTGACTGGACTACGGAAACACCCTCTACGCCAGAACCACAGCCAAACTTCAGAAAAGACTCCAGTGCATCCAGAATGCCTCCGCACGACTCGTCCTGGACGTCCCCTGACACAGCCACATCTCCAGCCACCTGGGAGACCTGCACTGGCTCTTCATCAGCAAGAGGATCACGTTCAGGCTCCTCACCCACACACACAAGGCCCTCCACGACCTGGGCCCCAAGTACCTTAACAACCGCCTGACCTTCTACGCAACCACCTGCCAGCTACAATCCACCAGCCTCGCCCTTGCCGCCGTACCACGCATCCGCAGAGCCACCGCCGGGGGAAGATCCTTCTCCTACCTGGCGGCCAAGACATGGAACTCCCTCCCCATCGACCTTCGACTGACCCAGGATCACCTTTCATTCAGGAAGCTCCTCAAGACCTGGCTCTTCGAGCAGTAGCAGGCCCCTCCCTCCCAGCACCTTGAGACCCTACCGGGTGAGTAGCGCGCTATACAAATGTCCATGATTGCTTGATTGATTAAATCTGCTTCACTAAGACGAAACCACTTTTTTACGCTCCATAGGATATACTGGTCCCCTCTTAAATTATCCAAAATAAAGGGCAGTAGAGAAGCAAGATGTACAAGATAAGGTGCCCAGAAGGTGGACGATATTCATTTGTTTGCATCCTGACCATTGATACAAGAATTTTGGGGAAATGTGGGTAGGACTCTGACCGATGCGCTTGGCACTGAGGTTGAGGTAAGCCCTTCTCTTTTCCTTTACAAATATTTTACCACCACATCTCATGAGTCATTTTTCAATGTTCTGTCACAAAACATTGATACATCTCATACCAAATCACTATTTGGAAGGGAAGACCACATCATGCTCCTCCGAATAATGATTCTGTATTTCGTTGCAAAGACATTGTAGGAGTTGGTAAAAATGAAAACCTAACAATTTCCGTGATCAACAGCATTGTGCAATTTCATTGCTCACATTGTTCCTGTGTTTTTATATTGCCTTGAACAATGGTGTAATTATACAGGATGGAATAATGGGGACATTTTTGGGCTTTTGTGTAACAAGGTTATATCGGAAGGCCTGATATTATGTGCCTTACAGTGGCTTAATTTAAATTTCATCCAGGCCTAGTCCACAACAACTATCTCTATCCAGGATCTATCTACCTTCATGTGATGCAACAAAGAGGAACACCATTCTGTACTGGTAAATAGAGGTGGGTTTAACTCACAACATTTTAAATCACAGAAATACCGTGGAGTTACATAAAAACTATGTGAGATTCTGTGGAGCTCAACCAAAGGGCAGAAAATATGCATGGTGAGCTGTGCTGCAATTTAGTGCCAGTAGGACGAGCAGCTCTTTACAAATTATCGCAAACAGCACCAAGCACTGTGCAACAGTGGGCAACCATTCAAGTTTATTTTGCTGCTGCTAAGAAGGAGTCATCTGACCCCGTACAACCTCACTTGAGCTTACCCGCTCTCATTTCTAGAGCCTCGCAGGAAACAATTCCATCATGCAGTGATTTCGCCAGACCTCCGGGTTACAAGAATAATGCAGAGTTACCAAATTCCACCAATTCCGCGGGCAAAATGGAACATTTCACTCACCCCTACAGCAAAAGTATTTTTTATAACGATGACTAGTAGTTTCAGTGGCAGATGAAGTACATAGGGGCCGATTAGGATTGCGGTGAATCCGCATCCTCCGGGCCGGCGGTGGCAGATTCACCGCTGCGGTGATTCTGAAGACCCCCCGCCAGGTTAGGATGGCTGGGGGGTCATCGGCAGACGGGAAGACCGTCCTCCGCTTTTCCACTGCGGAAAAGCTCTGATATGGTGGCGGTGTCTATCAGACACCACCAGCCATATTAGGATTTGCATTGGGACATGCCTTTACGCAGCGGCAATGCCGCCACAAAAAGGCATACAGTATTTTCTTTGGGGGCCCGTTGCGGGCCCCCAGGGTGAATGGGGGGTGGCTGATGCACATGGGGGGTCCCTATGTTACCTCCCTGCAAATACATGCACAAAGCGGCAGGCACCGCGCGGTGCCTGCCGCTTTGTGCATGTAAATGTAAAACATGCTTTTTTAACCTTGCGGCGGGTGCTGCTTCAAGCAGCACCCGCCGCAAGGTTAAAGATCCAGGATGTGACCGCCAGGGTGGTGGTCACATCCTACTTGCACCGGAGGGACCGCCGATGCCCTTGCGGACGGTCCCTCCACCTCGGGGGTGGCGGACGGACGCAGGTCCGTCCGCCATCCTAATGAGGCCATTAATGCGGTGCATGTGAGTAACATAGTTAAACTTGCCTCTTTTAAATGTTTAGGTGATCAATCATTCTTGAACAATGCATCACTTAGCATTGCTTACACTTACTAATAAATAACAAACTGGTTATCTCAACAGACCCTATGGGCTGCTCAGGTATTCAAGAGTACAGTTGTGTTACTATTTAAGTAGTCATATTTAATGCTGTTTTCGTAAATAATTTTGAGCATTGTGTGCTGTCGTTACTTTGGCTGATAGGAGTGTGTGAACTGCTAAAGAAAGTTTGAATTATATTAAATTAAGTTACCTTTCTTATATAGCAAAAGTGCAGCGCTCAGGGCAGTGACTGAAGGCTGTCATTCATATTTTCCCAGATTCCTCCGACTCATGCCTTGATTGATACACTCCTATTGTGTTGTAATCTATCTCTCTCAAGTACAGATCTCACACTCCGCTAGATGGATGTGCTACAGCATGTTAAACCTCTCCAGAAGGTGGACAAAAAGTTGCCCACACCATCCTATTTGACCTGCCAATAAAACCTCTTGATGCTAGAGTTTGTCAGTGATCTGCTAGTACAAGATTGGGCTTAATTTACATGTGTATTTACAATTGTTGTCCCCAAGAGAAACTAATTCACTAATCAATGAATAATAAACCTCTAAATTAGTGGTAATGAATATTTAAACTACTATTGTATTTGAAATAAATAGGGCACTTGATTGCAATTAAGGCCCGTCTCAGTCAGTAGAATTGTGTTCCATAATGATAGTATATTTGTTGTATTTACTGTTAATTTTGTCCTCTGTCATGTTAACTATAGAATTATTTTGCTGGTTCGCCGTTCAAAATAAAAGAAACATGTCCCCTGCATTGATTTCCCGGATTGGGCCTTTTAGGAAGGCCAGGCAGAATCAGATAACTACTGCCACAGTGCTCCACCTTATCTGTTCTAAGGAATGGGTCTCCCAACACTATGAGCAAGGTTTATGATGCTGCATTTTATTCTCCTCAACACAATCCATATCTTATCTGACCTAGGCAGCAGAAGTGCATTAAGTGAGCTAAGATCATTTTTAGACAATGTCAGTTGCTCATTGGTATTAGCAGAATCAATCACCATCCCTGCTTATGTGATTAGAGGTCATGGTTCAGGTTATGGTAGTGTAATATATTTGTGTCAATGGATACTTAATGCTTCTAAGTGACAAGTTCAAAGGAAGTTCATTACACATCAATTATTAATGGAAGGGGGCAGTACTGACAAATATCAAAAGGGTGAATGAGAGTTTGGGACATGGACAGATATCTAACATTAATTTCTAAGTGGGATAGACCGGGTTGATTTCGCTGTTGCTCGTAAATTATTCCTGTTAGAACTGAAATATTGCTGCTTAACAAATAGCACTGATAGACCGCGCAGGTCACCCGACTATAATTTCACCATACTCACCTGGGCCCATAATCATTTACACATTTACTTAATCAGGTAACCCATGCTCTACTACCAGATATTTTTATTCCGCTAGGTCCTATACCATGGACTTACCCATTCTTGTCACTAGAACCTATGACCTATTGATCAGGGAGTTAGTTTTAAAATAGATAGCCAAAAATACAATAACTTTTGCACTTATATAATAACCACAGACTCGGGGAAGGTTTAAATCTTTATCTAAATTTCATCATAAGTCATGATCCAAAGATTGAAAGCAAAAAGACTATCAATAACCAAGATCAGAAATAATGTATAACTATGCAAAAGATATATGATGCCAAACATTTAGCAAAATGAAATGAAAGGGAAGGTAAGAACAAGGAACATGCTATATAATAAACAGATTTACACTACGTGGGGGCCAAGGATACCAACATTTGAAACAGATAAGCTCCGACCGTGAGGGAAACAGCAGCGGGGCAGTACTGGGAATTCCCAGCTCCGTGAGGGCAACGGCAAGAGACTACATCCCCCAGGTGCCCCAGGGACCACCGGCACACCGGTGCCGCCACAGCCTGCGCCCGGAGGCGCTACTAAACAGCGGAGCACCGAGCACTCTGGGAGGGCCAAGGACGCCGAAATTTGAAACAGATAAGCTCCAGCCGTGAGGGAAACGGCAGCGGGGCTGCACTGCGAAATCCCAGTGCCGTGAGGGCAACAGCAAGAGACTACATCCCCCAGGTGCCCCAGGGACCACTGGCACACCGGTGACGCCACAGCCTGCGCTCGGAGGCGCTACTAAACAGCGGAGTGCCGAACAAAGGCTGCCGAAATTTGAAACAGATAAGCTCCGGCCATGAGGGAAACGGCGGCAGGGCAGCACTGCAAATTCCCATCGCCGTGAGGGCAACAGCAAGAGACTACATCCCCCAGGTGCCCCAGGGACCACCGGTGCACCGGTGACGCCACAGCCTGTGCCTGGAGATGCTACTAAACAGCGGAGCGTCGGGCGCTCTGGGGGGCCAAGGATACCGAAATCTGAAACAGATAAGCTCTGGCCATGAGGGAAATGGTGGCGGGGCAGCACTGCGAATTCCCAGCGCCGTGAGGGCAACGGCAAAAGACTACATCCCCTGGTGATGTCACAGCCTGCGCCTGGAGGCGCTACTAAACAGCGGAAAGCCTCCCGTCCCGCGGGACGCGTGCAGGCGTCTCCGGGCTAGGCTCGGGCAAAGTGTGGGTCATCTGTGGCCATCAGGGGCCAGAAGAGGACGGGCCGGGCCACCTCCCTTGGCTTCAGTGATGGGTAAGCGAAAATAGGACAGCAATGGGGAATGGGGTGCTGTAATGACCGGTTTCTCTGACCAAGAATTACCCACTCACCTAGATGCAACCAACCCGACCAAAACGTAACACCATACCTTCCCGGATCCTATTTACAACAGTTCCTGAGTACTTACCCGGGAATGGGGAATTCGCAACTTACAAGTTTATACCATCAAAAACACTGCTAGATCTAAGGCATTACTAAGAATAGTCACTAATAATTACGGAATTCCATGTCTCATCCTAGGATCTCACCTTATGGCCCCGCGACAATCTGGCCCGGGCTATTCTACCCTCCTTCTCATATTGGAGAGCAGCTCACTCTACCACACCAACCACAATTGGTGTTCTCATTAATGCCCTATCTTGAGCGATCTCACTGTCCTATTAATACCTTCTGCTCTCTCTCTATTGGGAAGATCATAAGTACCTAATATTTACTGGGAGTATCTTCTATCTTATATGAATTGTTATCCCTCATGTGATAGAGATCCAATCCTCTCACACAAGAACTGCCAAATTGTTATACTTAAGAATTATTCCCTGACATAAAACGTACATCATTCTCCCGCATCAGTTACCTGTAGGAAGGGAATCGCCCATCCTTCCATACGCTAGCACCTGGCTGTAAAGAAAAGTTAGCTTTATCATAGAAACAATACTCAAATATATATATGTTCGTTACAAACTGGGGTCCCTTTATTACACAATAACAGACAAAGAAAACATCTATACTAATATAATAAAGAGAGAGCCCAAACCTTTGAGGCGGGTAATCTCAGGAACCGCAGCACCAATCACAACACCCAATACAGCGTTGGAAAGGACAGTTGCAGCAGAAGGACATAGGCTATGCAGATGCCCACCCTATACATTTAAAAGGTAAAAGAACCGTGCAGGCAAAGTAGTCCCTTGTGGGCATGTCTGTGTTGTGCTGGGGGTGTGACAAACGCTGGGGGCGTGTGGTACGTTCCGCCCTTCATTCCATGTCTCATATCGTGTGCTAATCCCACCCTGCTCCCTTTAAATGACCCTGAACCCCATAATCATAACCCACCCTTACTCCTTAAAATACCCCAACACCCTTAAACACTAACCCATCTTAACCTTATAAATATACCATGTACCCCAAAACCCAAACCTATCCCTAAACCCTAAAAATACCCCTGTACCCTAAAACCCAAACCTAGCCCTGAACTTTTAAAATACCCCTGTACCTCAAAACCCAAACCTACCCCTGAACCCTAAAAATACCCCTGTACCCCAAAACCCAAACCTAGCCCTGAACCCTAAAAATAACCCTGTACCCCAAAACCCAAACCTACCCATGAACCCTAAAAATACCCCTGTACCCCAAAACCCAAACCTAGCCCTGAACCCTAAAAATACCCCTGTACCCAAAACCCAAACCTACCCCTGAAACCTAAAAATACCCATATACCACAAAACCCAAACCTAGCCCTGAACCCTAAAAATACCCCTGTACCCCAAAACCCATACCTATCCCTAAACCCTAAAACTACCACTGTACCCCATTACCCAAAACTATATCTGGACCGTTAAAATACCCAAACACCCCAAAACATATACCTCAGTACCCCAAAACATATACCCCTATACCCATACTTACCTTATCCAAACATTTAAAAAAAACATGATTTTACCATTCATGCATTTACAACGAATTTTGTTGTAAATGTATGCGCGGTAAAAAAATATAAAATGTAATGCCATGCGTTATAATGGCATTGCAGAGTCATGGTACTTTCGTAATGAAAGTATGCGGAGTGTTTGGTATGCGGAAAGAAAGTTGCGGAATAATGGGTGTTTACCCTCCCCCGGTAAGTACATTGGTGGCACGGCGGCCCACATCTCCAGCAACATACTCATATTTTTTAACAAGAAACTGCAGGACGTGGCTGGGTAGTGTTTTGCGCAAAACCAATGAGTAGAGAGAACACATTTATAATGCTGGATGCTCTAGGGAACACATAGGCAACGACCACTAACGTGCCAAAACCAATCTCCTTTATAGATAGAAGAAATAACTGAAAGCAAAATTTGTTCCCGAGCAGTCAAGTACAATATTTAGAGAGAAAATTTTAGTCCAAAAAAGAATCCTCCAGATTGTGCCATTCAGAAGTAAAAGTATTTATTTTCTTTATATGTAGATTTAGAATGGCAGATTCCAACAGATGGTCTTGTATAGTTCAGATCATCCAATGTAGCCAAACAAACAAACAGCCAACAGCCAACACGTGTTTTTTCTTGGGGACAAATCACCCAATGACTTCCTCAGAGCCAGTAACTTTTATGGTAATCGCATCATAATGGCTTCAATGTAACTGTATATGGTTCCATATGATAATGGACTAAAAGAAACAGTTAGATTCCGTGGTGTATGTAACGTTCCAAGTTACGCCTAATCAAAGCCGACGGAAATTTCTTAAAAATTGACTAATTGTTCAGGTCCAATCAGTTTGCCAGATCAAAGTTCATTTTAGTCTTAAGTGGACTGGAAATACAGGTCCAAAGTTTTAAGGTGATATAATAAATCCTAGATCAGGTCCCGGAAGGTGCTCCCACCATCATTCGAACGCCGTCAGTCAATGAGAACTGCTCTGGAACAAAGTTTGCTTTCTTTTACTCATATTTTTTCACCACCCATTTGAAAAATGCACAGGTCTCTCTCATTGATGGCCAGCGCCGACATACACTTTTAGACACACCTCCCGCCACAAGTTCTAGAATTGCGAACTTTAGAGCTGGGGAGCTACGTTCGAATCTCGGCATCAGCTCAATATCCTGTAATTCCAAGCAAATCGCTTTGTCTCCCCGTGCCTACCACAAATGAATGTGTTCTTCTGTAATGTAAATTGTGCTCATGCCATGTTGCTCAGCAGTGCACTGTGAATCGGAGCGTTTCAGAGGCCGTTTCAGAGGCTTTATCCTTTGCATTCACCCAAGCTGGGGAGGATGGCACAACTGGCAACAAGATAAGGAATTTGTAAACCCCACTACCCAAAGAACCGAAGAATTAGCTTTGCTCTAGTAAACTGCTCATGTGGTGCCAAGTATGCCTCTGTGTAAATGAAACACAACTTTGTTGTTGTGGAGTCAAAGCTCTACTATAGCCAGTGCAGGGACTGTGAAGAAAGACCTTACAAAAAAAGTTTTTTGTCGTGGGCTGGTAAAGTTGTAACAAGAGTCACTGCAGCACATCCTAACACAGAGCTGTCATTATTGCAGTACAACAATGCTAAAGGCAGAGACAACCAGGTAAAGAGAAGCGCTAAAGGTAGTGATTGTGAAGTGCAAGATTGCACTAAAAGCGTAAACGTTCCTGATACAAAGAAACAGTTGAGGGAGTAGAAACCAGTTACACAGCAAAAAGGTGAGGAGGGTGAAGAACTTGTGCAGGAAGCAGAATCGCTACTAACCACCAAAGAAGAAGATAGTACCTCGCAACCAGAGAGCGGGTCCGATGACCCAAATGTCAGCATGTGGCCAGTGCTTGATGAAGGTGCTGGTCCAAGCTGGCAGCAGATGCTGCAGGAGCAAGCTCCTCTCCCAGCAGTAGAAAGAAAGTCCTAAAGGTTATGATGCTGCCTCTTTCCTAAAACCGCCTACCTTGGGTACTGCCAAAAAGCAAAATATTTGTGACAGATGGACTGCCTGTACCAAAAGGTTTGATGATATCATTGTGCTCGGAGTAAATGACTAAAAGATGATTACCTATCTAAAGAATTCAGCAGGTGAAGGAGCAAAAGAAGCGATAAAGAAAATTCCACACAGTGGTGAAGAGACGTACAATCACATCAAAGAGGTGCTGAAAACCAAGTTCAATTGAATGCCAAGTGTCAACAATGAAAGGACAATTTTCAACCAAGAAGGGCACAAAGCTGTTGAAACATTGAAGGAGATTGTACAAAGACTTATTGCACTCATGAAGCATTGCACGGTCAACACGTTCAAATATGAAGAGCCCATGGGTTTCAACCTAATAGATGGGTGCCTCTGATTCCTTCAGACAATGAATACTGAAAGAGACACTCAGCTTGGATTGAGTACTCATGGCTTCCAGGGTGGGAAAAGGAGCTGTCAGACAAGCAGCTAACATGGAGGCCAGAACAGGCCATAATGAATCAGTGCTGATTGTGAAAATTAAGTCAAAATGCAAGTTAGAAGGCCATAAAGTAATGTCCTCAAAGAAAAACAAATTGTGTTTTTTATTTGGATTTTCCTTTTCACCTACAGGTAAATGTACACCATTGGACAGTTATGCAAAGGATGCGAGATTGAGCACCATTTTGTAATGGTTTGAAAAGTGAGGAAAAGGTCATGTGCCTAACGAGAAAACAAAAAGGAGGAAAGGTCAAGCGTGTCATGTCGTGAAAAAAAAATGGATGTCAGAAAGTTCCAGAGACATTCCACCCATGCCCACAAGACAAAGTGGCAATATTTGTTGATGCAAGTGAAAACTGAATGAAGCTGATTGTCAAATTTCTTGTCTAAAAGTTTGTCACCATCATTGTCAAACAACAGTGCAGAAGAGTTTGCAATGTCAATGTCGACCACTGGACGACGTGAACATGTAGGATTAGCTTCATCCAAGGAAGAATGCCAGTTGAAACTAGGTCGACAAGTGAAAGTGCGAGGTTCGATTGGACACTATTCCAAAATCACACTGAAATCAAATGGGTGCTCCATACCTTTTATCACAGACAGAATCACGTCGATAAACATTATGCTAGCGAAAAAGTAGAATGAAATGTTTCCATTGACCTGTTTAACCCTGTCAAAAATCAAAGTGTGTATGTGGGCTGCCTTGATGCAATTGGAAAGTTGAGGTTTATTCAAAGCTACTGTGAAGCATAAAAAAAACTAAAGTAGAAGCACCTATTCAGGTCCTGCAAGGCACTTTATTGAGTGCATGTTGACTCAGTTCAGTACTGCTGCTAATATGGGGATGATTTTTGTAAACTATAATATCAATGCCAATCAAGAGATAGTGAATCATTCTTGTTTCATGGACTAGCAAGACTTAAGATCATGAAACAGCAGCTTCACATAAATAAGGCTATCTGTCCTGTTGCTCAACAATATAGTTGAATTTAATTGTGGTTACACAAGTCGGTTGAGAAAGAACTTGAGACACTACTAAATCTTTGAGTGATCCACAGGTCCAACACCATAGGTTTCACACGTAGTGACAGTGCTGAAGAAGGATAGTGGATGAGTCATGCATTGATATGTGCCAAGCCACTCATGCTGGTTTATTTGAATATAAAAGGCACATTTTCAGGGTGTCATAAGGTGCAGAACTCTTTCAGAAGCCATTCATTGCCGAATACAGCCAGTCACAAATGCTTTCAATTACAGTGATGTCATACTAGTTTCCGATACTTGCTTATGCAAGTTTCACTTTAAAT
The DNA here is from genome assembly GCF_964263255.1 of Lissotriton vulgaris. Lineage (NCBI taxonomy): Eukaryota > Metazoa > Chordata > Amphibia > Caudata > Salamandridae > Lissotriton > Lissotriton vulgaris. The sequence continues at coordinate 209,021,690 of NC_141686.1, read as the reverse complement.
GAGAAGTGTGAGTTTCATAAATCTAAACTCAAGTTCTTTGGTCATATGTTTTCTGAAGGGGCAATGGCTCTGGATACAATTAAAGTACAATCCTTGTCATCTACTTCTTCCCAACAAGATGTAACATATGCTGTGATCCTTTCATAGTATGGCCAGTTACTGTTCAGGATATATACTTGACTTTGCCAGTGCACGAGCCCCATTGAGACACATAACAAAACCAAATGTTCCATTTCGATGGTCACCTGAATGTAAACAAAACTTCAAGAAAATTAAGCATTCAATTGATAATGCCACTGAAATGGTATACTTTGATCTGAAATTGCAGATGGGGTTGTTGTTGATGCAAGTCCAGGTGGATTTGCATTCCATCCTTGCCCAGCACAGTGGTTATCCCAATGCGCGAAGACACATTGTGGCTTATGTCATGTGTTCCTTGATGGAAAGCATTACACAGTTGTCACCAACCACCAAGCATCGTTCATGATTTTTGGCAATCCTAATGCCAAGATGCCTCCTCACATTAAAAAGTGGGGGTTGTGATTACAGGCGTAAGATGATATAATTATGCATCGCCCTGATGGCTACCTCTCTTGTGTACCAGTACAGTGTCCTGGCACTACTCCTACAGTGGCTGGTGCTTATGTTAACTTCATCGTAAAATCCAGAACCTCAGCAGCCCTATCAGTGAAGCAAATCATTGCTGCCACGAGCACTGACAGAGATTTGCTACTACTCAAAGACATTGTTGCACATCAATCAAGGCGAAAACATACTCAACCCCTCCGTGATACCCGTCAATACAAAAAATTTAGTACTATGCAGGAAGAATATTCAGTTACCCCCAGCAGGCTACTCTTACGAGTGTGGAGAACTTTCATACCAAAGAGATATTGAACTGGCCCATGATAGCTAAATGAGCTCCACAGTACCGAGTGCAGTTCCTTTGTCTTTATGAAAGGGTTGAAAAAGAGTAAAGGGCTTGTAATTTGAACAACTGTTTTTCATCCAAATTAACCCCACATCCATTAAGTATAAAACTACCACTAGTAATAAGGCCCCCAACGCAATATTAGGTCCAGTAAAGGTCTCAATAAATTAGTCCCTTGCTCAACGCTTGGTAGCGGACAACAAGCAGTCAAGCCTTACTGAGGAGACAGGAGTGTAAAGCATTCAAAAACACCAATACATCAGCAAAGTAAGACACAAAACACAATAACAATCCCACACCACTTCATATCAATAGGGTATATTTGCATGAACAAATAGACAACAAATTGACCAAAATCCCATGTAGGGAAAGAGGGATATGATTTGTTTACAGATGAACCAATTTATAGTGCTTAAAAAACCTATAGCACCACTTTGAGGCATCTATACATGCTTGACCGTGACAAAATAAAAGTTTGAGGTTGACTGCAATGGAGCCCTGGTTGTATATGATAAGCGGAGACCTCAGTCAAATTTTACAATCACACTTTTCTGGAGGATTTTCTACTGGCGTCAATTGACCTTTCATAGCAGGATAAATTCAGAGAGGGCTTGTTTGCTCAAATTCCTGTGAGGCCCAGTCAAATCCTGGAAGTCTTGAGCTCTGGAGCTTTCAGCTAGACAAAGGTGATAACCTGGCTGGGTCGCTGTTGAAGTCAGTCGGCTTGACTCTTGATGTTGGGTCGGTTACATCATGAAACTTTTTCGCAAAAGTTCTCCAACGTTCTCCAGACTTCAGAAGATGCTTCCTGAAGGTGTCCTTGTAAGTTCAAAGTGTCCAAAACACAAATTCAAAGGTCTGGAATTTCCTAGAATGTCTCTGGAATGTCTGGATTACAATCCCCACAATGCACCTGGCCAAAGCCTGCAAAGTGTAGTGTACTGGACGCACTACAGCATGGGAACTCTTGGTGCAGATGAGGGTGGGCTCTGTCAAACTGTAGCTTGCAGGAAGTATACTCCTCAATCCTTATTGAAGTAAGGCACAGTCCCAGGACAGTAGTACCAGATTGTGAAGCAGGATCAGTCCGTCAGGGAGTAGGCCTTTGCATTTTAATCATGTTTCCAGCACAACAATCCTTCTTCTCTCTCCTTTTAGTTGCAGGCAGCAGATCAGAGATGTTATGCAGCTCTCGCATACTTATTCTGTGGTCTCATGGGATAAACAGGGGGGGCCTCTGTGCAAAGAGATGCTGGGTGCCTCCAAAAAGCATGACAACTTCCTCCATAGTGTGGCATATTCTTGTCCCACAAAGCACTGTTCTTCCAAAATTCAACATGGATGTATTCTGGCCAGAGGAGTAAGAGCTGGCTAACTGAACGTGCTGTTGTACCTCATTACCTGAACCTTCTCTCCAAACCCCTGCAAATTCCATTCTTGGCCATGCCACTTGGCAGGACAAGGGAGTGGGCCTGGTTGGCATTCCTTACTGTTCTGCTCTCTTTATAGCTCATATTTTATTAGCCATTCCCCTGTATGGCCTGGTCTTTGTAGCTCCCACTATCAGATAACCTCTCCATCCAGGCCACGTAACGCCTAACCAAAGCTGCACAGCTAAGCCTGACCAATCAGCAGAGACTACTAGAAGGATAGATTTTCTATAACCTATTTCCTCTATTAGTTATAATAAATTCAACCATGGCACGTTGTTGAATTTATCAATACCAATCTTTTAAGTTTTTGAATTATATTTCTGCTTTCCTAGCAAAAGTTATAACTAAATAAAATATTGCAATGTTAGCCTATAGAGCTAAGTATCTACAAAGGTGAAAAATGCAATGGGCAGTTCCTCCTTCACAGTGGTATATAAAACATCTTTTGTAAAGTCCCTGCTTATACTTCAGTGGCCGCCCACCCCTGAAACACCTTGAAGAGACCTTGTGGGTGCCTGATGTGTAAAAATAAAGTAGGTTATCACTTTTAGTGCCCATATTACCAAATTCGAATTTGCATACAATTTACTTGTAAAGACAGACTGCAAAGCAAGGCTGACTTTAAAATGACAGCTGGCACTGAGCAGTGCACATATGCAATTGCAAAAATAATTGCTAGGTCTTTAAATGTTCTTGCCCTATTATATACAAGGTACTTATAGGTAGTTTGAACCACTAGCCCTATCATATACTAGGGACTTGTAGGGTCTGTCATGGCCAATTGTAAGTGTGCCCCATTAAATGTTTCTTAATCATATCACTGGCCCAGGGCCTGGTTAGCAGAGCCCAGGGCACAGTCAGTTACCACTAGTATCAGTCAGCAAAATAACAGGGTAAACAGGGCAAATGGATTACTTTCTAACATGCCCTCCAACAAAAGGTGATGGGTGACTTTTCTACTCCCTGGTAGTCCTCGTCACCTAAGTGGAAAAACTTTGAAAGTCCATCTGCATTAGCATGAGAAACCCAAGGTCTGTGTTCCACTGTAAAGTCCATCCCCCTTAGATGAATCGACCACCTCAGCAGCTTGGGATTCTCCCCCTCATCTGCATGAGCCATCTGAGATGTCTGTGGTCAGTTTGAACACAAAAGTGAGTACTAAACAAATATGGTCCCAGTTTTTTCAGGGACCAAACCACAGCAAAGGCCTGCCTCTAAATGGCACTACATATTTGTTCTTTGGAAAGAAGTCACCTGGAAATGAAGGCAACTGGCTGATCAAGGTCCTCCTCATTTAATTGTTGTTATTGTTAATAGAAATTTGTAGAGCATGATCACCGGCAGGTCTCTAAGCGCTAAAGAGAGAGTAACTATTGCCCATCCCTGTGAGTGACTATTGGTCTACACCCAACACTGCCCCAATTCCTTCTTCGGAAACATCTGTCTGAACCGCAAATTCCTTTGTGGAGTCAGGAGACACATATGCTGAGCACATATCCTCTTTCAGAGTTAAAGGCCTTCGGACACTCTGGGGTCCACATCACTTTCTCTGGCCTCTTCTTAGAAGTAAGTTCTATTAGAAGAGCCACAATGGTCCTATAGTTCTGAGCAAATCTTCGATAGTACCCTGTCAGACCAAGAAACACCCTGACCTGTGACCGGGTATTATGAGCTGCTCAATCCAAAATGGTTTGGATTGTGGCCTGGAGAGGTTGTACATGGGCTCTACCTCCAAGGGTGCCTCAGATATACCACAAAAGTCTGCCCTATTTGACACTTGCTGGCCTTAATATTCAGACCTGCCTCATGCGTGGCCTGACACACCTCTCAGGTGATTTATGTGACCCACCCAGGTAAACATATACACAGCTATTTTATGCAGATAAGCTGCACTGAACTGTTCCAACCCAGACAGGACCCTGTTCACCAACCTTTGGAAGTAGCAGGGGCATTCTTTAAGCCAAAGGCAATATTTTGAACTGGTCACGTCCCTCTGGTGTGTGGAATGCTACCCTGTCCTTTGCTCCTTCAATGAGGGCAATCTGCCAGTAGCCTGAGGTTAAATCTAATGTTGTCATTTACTAATGCAAAAAGAACAATTGATGGACAGAATGCAGAACAATGTCATACATTCATCTCAGAACAGAGATCTGGGCCTAAATCCATTGAGTTTTTGCTTACCATGCCATTCCAGTTTGGACATAGCCATATGCAAATCAGTCTTCACCCTGCACCCAATGGGAACAGTCCAGCCCGAACTGCCAGGCCTGGTCCTCTCTGGACTGGAAACAAGCATCCAAGGACCGTTTTTGGGCCTTTAGCCCTCATCAGCCAGGATAGTTGGACTCCAGTGGCATGGAGAGCATGGGACCCACGTCTGGGCATACCCGTCCCACAAAAGGTGACAAATACAAAAAGAACAATAGATGGACAAAATGCAGAACAATATCATATATATACCCCATTACTAATTATCAACAGGAGAGAGAGGGACAATTATAAAGGAGCACTCTTGGCCCCCCAGCTAAGGTAGCTTAACCCCTTAAGCGCTGCGACCGTCCAGCGGCCGACGGCACCACTACCTCGGGAGTGCTGCCGTCGGCCGTTGGACGTTCCAACTGCACCTGCGCAATGGAACGTTCAGCACTGGAGCTGGACGTTCCAAAGCAGCTAAGGTGTTAACCAACAAAAGAGTGTGCCTCCTTACGAGAAGAGCAGGCAGGAATAATCTTACTTAAATTCTTTAGGAAGCCCTCTCTCTCCAACCTAGTTGGTGACATGCTTCATCATCGGACCCCACCAGGAGGGGTTGAGTGCCTCCCCGGTGTGCTGCGACACAAGAATTACTGCGGAGCTGGTTTTTCGTGAAAAGTGAAAAGTGGTGGTTTAAAAGTGTCAAGATTGTGTCCAAAAATAATTTATTAGTTGGCCAATACAACACACAAAAAAAAAGAATGGGATAGACAACTGGATAGATTGTTCAGTTTTATCCTGTGGTGTAGGGTTGACATGTTTCTGCCTAAGTGCTGTTATTTACCAGGCATTCATCAGGACCACAAAGGAGAGGATACCTCGGCGGTATGGGTGCGCTAATGCTCACCCTGCCCTGAGGACATGAATGTGTGAAAAATCCTAAATTTCAGCGGTTTCTTTCTTGGGAGAAACCAAATTGCACCTGTGTCAAGAGAGGAAACATAAAAAAACAAACACACAAAGAGGAACACACGGTTAGTCGTCATAATGCGCATCTGTAAACAGTTGTTCATGGTCTCATGTTCTTCTGACTGCACTTATGGCTTGGCTCCAAAAGCCAAGGTGTACTATGCTGAGTAGTATTATGCACTTAAAATCACATTATTGGTATTGACAGCTAAGGTATAGCGCTATAGTGCCTGCAGGCCTACTAGGGCATTTAGTGGTAATATTGAAAGCAATGCTTTCCAATTAAAGCAAGATTAGGCCCGAGTCATTAAGAAAACACCGCTACAACACACTACAATACAATTATACATATATATGATATCTCACATGTGGTGTGAAGGTTTTTTACACCATGGATCTCAGGAGGGGGTGGTGGCAAATTGGCACACCCTGGAAAAAGAAAGAGGGAGGGGAGAAGGGGATATAGGGAAGTCAGTATAGTACCCCTGTGATACACAAGTTACTTATCTGATGTAGATGCCGATTGGTCACTCACGCATTCACACACCAATCACAAGGATCTGAGTTAAATCCATCATTCTTTTGCTCACCACACCACTCCAGTTTGGACCTAGCCATATGAAAATCAGGCTTGACCCTATTCCTTGTTCCTTGTGGGAACATTCCAGCCCAAACTGCCAAGCAAGTTCCTCCCTGGACCAGAAACAAGCATAATGTGAACGGTTTCAGGGCATCAACCTTTATAAGCCATGATAGCTTGAATCAGGCTGGACTGTTCCTATATGTCACAGGGTCAGGACTGATTTTCATATTGGTCAGGTCTTAACCCAAATTTCTTCAATGGGGTGAATGTTTTGATTTGTTCTGCATTCCATCTATCAATTGTGTGTCTATTGCTTCCTCACCCTAAGTGTGCCTGGTAAGCCCAGACATAGGTACTGAGCTCACTGTGCCACTGTATTCAAGCTATCCTGGATGATGAAGTGTGAAATCCTAAAACTGGTCCTAGGAAGCTTATTTCCAGTCCAGGGAAGACCTGGCTTGGCAGTTCATGCTGGACTGTTCCTATGAGGTACAGGGTCAAGACTGATTTGCATGTGGCCAAGTCTAAACTGAGGTGACATGGTGGGCAAAAGAATGATGGACTTAACCCAGATCTCTTGATTGGGGTGAATGTTTTTTTGTTCCGCATTCCATCTATCAATTGTGTGTCTTTTACTTGCCTGACAGGTGACACAGGAGCAACAGAACTCATTTGGGCCTGTAGAAATCATTTACCAATGGGTTCTACGTCTTGTCCTACCCCAAATGACCTGCCAAGGGGATGTCATGACTTAAAGTCAGGAGGAACTCTCGATACTCCTGGGGTACTACCACCCTCCTGGTGGCCCTTTCTTTGAGGTTTCCAGTCTCACTATAGAGCAGTCCATCATCCCACTCCTCTTGCCTTAAGGCAATCTGTCTCAAGCGCTCAATTATGGGACACACTCTCTGTCCTTGATATAACTCTCCGGAGGGTCCATCGGATCCTGTAAGATCTGCCAAGTCTGACACCTCTGACAGGAATGGAGACCCAGGTAATCAAAAGAAGAGTGACCATAAAGATAAAGTATATAAAGGAGGTGGGTGTCGCACGTGAAGTCTGAGGTCAGTTGTAAGTGGTCCGATGGTAAGACCAAATTTCAAGAAAAAATACACTGTTTTTTCAGGAAACCCTCACTCACCCTAGTGGTGACATGCTTCATCATCGGGTCCACCGGGAGAGATCGAATACCTCCCCGGTGTGCTGCGACGCCAGGAGACTGCGGAGCAGGTTTTTGTGTGAAGATGAAGGGTGAAAAATACTGAGGTTTAAAAATGTCAGAGGTTGTACCAAAAAAACTTTATTCACTGGTCAACCTGACATATTAAAAATAAGATATGTGAAGGGAAACTAGCCAATTACTTTATACTGGTGTTTACCCTGTAAAGAAGGTCAACATGTTTCTGCCCGTTTTTATGTGTTACTTTACTGGGCTTTCATCAGGACCGGTAAGCGAGTGTGCCAATGACAGGAGGGGCGCGCTAAGGCCCGCCCTGCCAATGGTCGTGAAAGTTAAAAATAGCACTATGTGTAAAAATGGTGCAAAAAGAAAGAGAAACAAACTCATAAGTAGTGGGGTTTTACCTCTTTTGCGAGGAACCTTGGAGTCTGTAGGAAGAAAAATTGACAAACAGACAAATACAAACATAAACACAAAGATATCGAGTCATTGGTTTGTGCATATGTACAGTGGCCATAAAGAGTGACTTTGTGGCTTGACACGTGCTGGCATACCTATCAAGGGCCGTGGCCGGTATGCCTGGGTTGCGTAGTTGAACTCCTGCCGAAATCCGAAGTGGAGGGGCCTCAACTAACGCTGATTAAATCTATTCAGCGCGGGCTGTTGCATATGTGTGGTATAGCAACAGTGGCTAAACAGGCAGACTAGTCATGTCTAAGTCTATTTGTGAGGAAGTACAAGAAATATCTTGCTACCTATGGTGGGGTGTCAGGGAATGAACCCCGAAGGAAAAACAACGTTAAAGCAGCGTTCCGGTGCGAAGCGCCGTGACACTGCTGGCCGTGGTATATACATTACCCAAGCACACAACACTAAGTACAAGGTATAGGATGAATGTCCTCACTTGTAAAGAAATAGATCCACGCCCCATAGAACACAGGAGGGGGGTGGGAGCGACAATGGCACACCCTGTAAATAAGGGAGAGAGAGAAACAAATACACACAAAGGAGGATTTTAGAACTGGCAGGGTTCCATTCATACAACTTATCTGGTTAGAATGATGTCTCCAAAGTAAGGTCTCTTACCCCCGCAACGCTCAGCACCCGCTCGGCACCTAGCTTCACCCTCGCTGGATCTCGTGGATCCATTGCGACGGGCGAGCGAGGCGTTTAAAGGGCGGTGGCTGCGTGCGGGCCATTCAGGCGCCTTAGATGAAAGCGAGGCTTGGAGCCCAAAGCCGTTAAGCCAATGGGGGACGAAGGAAGGTACTCGCGTAATCTCGCGAGAGGTCTTGAAAGCGAGGCTTGCATTGAAACGCAAGCCTCGATCTAAGGATGGGCGAGGTCCGCCCTAGTTTCACCGGGATGTTGTCTAAGCGCTCACGAGATCACGTGAGAGATTGACTGAGATGACAACGAGGCTTGTAACTCAAGCTATAATGGAACGCAAGCCTGGAATTTTGCGTGGCTGGTGTTGGTACTATGCGGAAAGCGCAATGTCCAGCATAAGTTACCCAGTATTGATGAAGACTTAAATGAGCAGCATAAGTCTGGTCAGGTTAGCTGAATCAGGTTGTTCACATGGGAATATGTTCATGAATGAATCTAAATAGAAGCGCTGGTGTGAATAAACCACTCAACACGTGTGGTTATGGTATTTGCATTCAAGGAGGGAGGGAATAAGAGAACTCAGGATAGTTTTAGTGTTTTAGGACGCTGGTCCACGGAATTTGGTCATTAAGCCCATTTATATGGGTGCTGAGTCGATAGACCCAGCGCTGCTCTTTTTCGAACAAAATGTTTTCTCTGTTTTTTACACAGTTGACCTGTTCGATCACTGTCCAGGTCATGTCATTCGGAGTATGGTTGGTTTGCAGGAAGTGCTCGCTGAGTTTTGTGGTGATTTTTTTGCATCGAATGTTGCTACGGTGTTCCCCGATGCGTGTCTTAACTTTCCTGGTGGTCATCCCCACGTAGCGTTTCGCGCAGGGACAGGTGATCAAGTAAATCACGTTTGTTGAATTGCAGTTTGTGTGGGATTTTTGTGTCCACACTTTTCCTGGTTCCAAGTTGAGTTGTTTCGAATGAATGGTCAGATGACAGACACTGCAGTCTGTGCATGGAAAATGACCCGTAACTGGGGGTAGGTGCCAAGCATCTGTGATAGACCTGGTTGCTGTGTTTGCACTGGGGGCTGTTAATGGTCTTGTATGCACCAAAGCATCTTTAATGCTCCTGCCTTTTTTAAAAGAAAAAAGGGGTTTTTCCCAGTTGCTGAAATTGCTGCTGATAGTTCTCCAATTTTTATTGATGGATTTTTTCACTGTGTCTGAGAGGGTGCTGTAGGTGGTTACACACGTGAGTGGTGTTTCCGTGGTTGTCCTTACATTGTCCTCTAGTAGTGCCTCTCGAGGTTGATTTCGTGCTCTGGTTTGGCCTTTTTTCAATACTCCTTTGGGATACCCTCTTTGTGTTAGTTTGTCTGTTAGTTCCTTGGCCTGTTCCTTGTAGTCTTTAATATTACTACAATTTCTTCTCAGCCGTAAGAATTGGCCGTAGGGCAAGTTTTCCCTTAAAGGTCTTGGATGGAAACTCCTGAAGTCGAGGAGATTGTTTTTCGCCGTTGGTTTGTGGTGAGTCACAGTTGTGAAAGAGGTGCCCTCTATTTTAATTACCACATCAAGGAAGACGATCGATTCCCTACTGAAGTTATTAGTGAACTTCAAGAAAGGATCCAGAGTATTGACCCATTCTAGGAACTGCAGAAGACTGGCTTCCGTTCCTGTCCATAGTAAGAGAATATCATCAATATACCTCCTCCATAATCCTATGGAGGAGGCAAAGGGGTTGGTAGGTGGTAGGATATGCTTTGTTTCGTAATTATAAACATACAACCCCGCTACGCTAGGAGCGAAAGTACTCCCCATAGAGGTCCCTGTGCATTGTAGATACAATTGGCCTTTGTACTCAAAGTAATTTTCTTTGAGTGCCATTCGTGCACATTTCAGGACGAATTCTTTGGGGGTGGTGTATTCCCAAGTTTCTTTGTCTAATGCTTCCCCTAGTACCCGTAGTGTGTCTTCCTGTGGGATACTAGTGTACAGACTCTCTATGTCCATTGTTACCAGTATTACTGAGCTTTCAGGTAGAGTGGTATCGTTCAGTAATTTGAGTAAGCTTTTGGTATCTTTTAAGTAGGTTCTGGAGTTCTGTACTAGCGGTTTCAAGTAATGGTCACAAAAGGTGGATAAGGGTTCCAGAACTGACCCGATCCCCGACACTATTGGTCTGCCTGGAGGTGGGTCCACATTTTTATGCGTTTTGGGCAGGGTGTAAAAGTAGGGTATGGTTTGTCCCCCTGCCATAAGGAATGCTGCTTCATGCGGGGAGACGTGACCTTCAGTCTCTGCTTCCTGTACTAGGGCTCGAATGCGTTCCTTCATTTCTGTGGTAGGATCTGTGTTGAGGAGCAAGTAATTTGTTCTGTTGTTCAGAAGTGTCATGCAGGCCTTATCATATTCAGTGGTGTCCTGGATCACTATCCCTCCGCCTTTGTCGGCGGGTTTTATGGTTATTTCCTTGTTGTTTCTCAGGTTGTCCAAGGCCTTGTGTTCTGCAGCGGAAAAATTGTGGAATCGTTTGGGGTCTTCACAATTTTCCAGGTCTTTTATAACCGCCTGTTCAAAGGCAGTAATTGCCGCAGGGATCGTATGCGGAGGTGGCATAAATGTAGATTTGAGTCTGAAATTTGTGTCAAACTCCTGTTCTTCTGTCAGGGGCTGGTCCTTAGATTCAAAGAAGGCCTTTAATTTTAATTTCCGAAAAAACTGTGAAAGTTCACAGTGTAGGAGGAATTTGTCAGGACGACCGGTAGGGACAAATCCCAAGCCTTTTTCCAAGACTTTTGTTTCTTCTGGAGTTAAGACTTTTTTAGAGAGGTTGGTGACCAGGCTTACACTGCGATGGTGCTGGCTGTCACTGTTCTGCTGCGGGTGTGTTTCCCCACTGCATCCTCGTCTTCCCAGGTCACTTGTGTGTTGCCTCTGTTGCCTCTGTTCCGTCCACGTCCTCTCCCGCCCCTCCCTAAAAAAGGCATCGGTGGATGATTAAGGGGAAACTGGGGGTGCATGTACGGATTCCAGTTCATCATGGGGAACTGGGGTTGTTGATAAAACATCGGTACGGGACCGTTGTTAGGCTGGCCATAATTCTGCCATCTAGGTTGTTGATTTGGGAAGTTAGATCTACCCCTTCCTCCTCTCCGTCCCCTTTGTCTTGGACTCTGATTGCTAGCTGTACTCCCACTTGAGGAGTTGCTATCTGAGTCATCTGATTTGCTGGTGTCCTTTTTTGGAACACTGTAGTTTGGATCGGAGTAGGGATATACGTTCTCAAATTTAAATTTTTTGAGGTCTTTTTGGAATTTTGTGAGTTTCGCCTGCATCAGGTTGTCCTTGTACTCCGTGAGATCTTTATTGATTTCGTCCAACTTTTTTTTATAACCCGTTATTGTAGCTTTATATTGGGCTTCTGTTTGTTGGATTTCAATTAGCAGAGTTTCGGATAGGCGTAGTGCTGTCTTAATAATGAGTACCAGCCAGTCTCTGGTGCAGTGCCAGGCAATCATGGCCCAATCTCTTCTAAAGGTGGCGTCATTGAGAAAGATCCTCGGGGCGTTTGTAACCAGCAGCCCTTTGGGTGCTGAATTGGAGGTAAGGTATTGTTTTAGGATAGTTCCATGAAGTATGGTTCTTATTCTGTTGCGCTTTAGTTCGGTAAGTTGTTCCCATTCCGCTGTATGTGAGATAGCCTGAGATATTGCTGGATCAGCAAACATATTAGGATCTGCCAAAAGTTCGTCTATCTCCTCCGTAGAGAAAGTGAGTCCCAAATTTGCTGCCATTATCAGTACAAAATATAAGAAATTTATATTTTGTGAAAAAAAGGTTTGTGTGACAAGAAAAAAACTCTCACTGCTGTGCGCAGCTAAATATATCTCAACAAAAGGAGAGAGAGGGTTTCAGGGCACTCTTAGTCCCCAAGCAATATACAGGTAATCAAAAGAAGAGTGACCATAAAGATAAAGTATATAAAGGAGGTGGGTGTCGCACGTGAAGTCTGAGGTCAGTTGTAAGTGGTCCGATGGTAAGACCAAATTTCAAGAAAAAATACACTGTTTTTTCAGGAAACCCTCACTCACCCTAGTGGTGACATGCTTCATCATCGGGTCCACCGGGAGAGATCGAATACCTCCCCGGTGTGCTGCGACGCCAGGAGACTGCGGAGCAGGTTTTTGTGTGAAGATGAAGGGTGAAAAATACTGAGGTTTAAAAATGTCAGTGGAGACCCTTCCTCAGAGGCCAAATCTTCCCCTTAAAGGTCAGTTTCCTGCTGAACCTGTGGAGTTCACTGGGCTAGCTCCTCAGACCCATTCCATGGATGCTTAGCCCAATGCTCCAGAGGGCAAATGTTCATCATTTCCTTGCTGGCTAGTCTCAGAAAGTCACTGCACATACCAACTGTGGGAGCTCAAATATTCTCATATGGAGCCCTCTCTCCGCTTCTGACCATTCAGATGCTTCGAGAGACTTTCCCTGTAAACACTAAACTACTGTGAGTGCCTTCATAGAGCCAGTCACGCCTCCCTATTCCAAAATCTACCATAATAATAAAATGTAAAGGTCTATGAGAGAATTTAGATACACCTTTGGGAGTGGTGGAGCTGCTTCCGTTTACAAATTTCCCACGTATCTCGCTTCAAGATACTTTAGCGGAAATTCAAAAATGTGTCAAAAATCATATCACAATATATCAGATATGTTTTGTTCTTGAAGCCTTTGTCTGATTGTAGATATGACTTCTTTTTTGGGATTACTATTTATATCTTTTAATCACAAAAGTATTGCACAAATTTTGTGTTACAACCTTGACAAAGTCTAAGGAAAGACGAACCACGTGTTGGCTCAGTGGTGGTTTTATATTTTGGATTGACGACCTTAAGGAAAGAAAATTGCATCTATTTAAGAAATCCAAAGATTAGGGACCCGATTCACAAAATGAACTTAAGACTCAATCCTAAACTTACTACTATTTTGGTATTCACAGAATGCACTTAATACTTTTGGCATTCACAGAATGAACTTACTACTTTTGGTATTCACAGAAGTTAGGATCTTGTCTTAAGTTTGTCTTAAGACAGACTTAAGACAGATTTAAGACAAAATCCTAACTTCTGTGAATACCAAAAGTAGTAAGTTCATTCTGTGAATGCCAAAAGTAGTAAGTGCATTCTGTGAATACCAAAATAGTAGTAAGTTTAGGATTGAGTCTTAAATTCATTCTGTGAATAGGGCCCGTGGACTCTGCTTTTCCAGAAATATTTGGAGTGGAAATAGTTATTATTGTTTGAAATGAGTTTATGATCACTAGCTCCATAAAATTTGATGTAGGGCTATCACATTGACCCAGAATGTGGGAGTGTTTATGAATATATGGTTGTGCACACTAGTCATTTTCTATTGTGAATAAGTTTGTCTATACAACGATTTGTTGTGTGGTGAACATCTTTTGGTAGTAGATGTTAGAAATAACTAGAAGAGCACCCCTTCAACATAATTAGTGCATCTTACATTGTTTCACACTATTTTCAAATGCTAATATAAATTGACCGTGTGATGTGCCTTTTATAAAGAAACACTACTACCTATTTATTTATATTACTTCATACATGGAGCTCCTCTCTTGACACAGGTGTCTTTCCAGACAAATGGAAACATGCAACGCTTCTCCCTCTGAGAAAAAAACAAATGGTGACCCAGGTGATCTCAACAATCTTAGGCCCATCTCACTGCTCCCCACACCCGGTAAAATGTTGGAGAAGTTGGTACAGCGCCAACTGACTAACTTCATCGAGAGCAATGGCTCTCTGCATGATACACAATTTGGATTCCGGACAGGTTTCAGTGCGGAGAGCGCTCTTCTAGATGTGGCAGATGTAGGTAAGATGGTCGCTGGATTCAGGGGCATCAGCGTTGTTGGTGCTCATGGATCTATCTGCTGCTTTTGACACTGTAGATCATACCATATTGGTCTAAAGACTACAAGATGCTGGCTTTGGGGGGAGTTGCTGACCTGGCTGACATCATATCTCAGCGGTTGCACCCAGAGAGTCGGCCTACAACCATTTGAATCAAAACCCAAACACCTTTGTTGTGGTGTCCCTCAATGGTCAGCATTGAGCCCTTTACTCTTTAATCTCTACCAAGCTCCGCTTTTTTCTTTGATTGCCAACTGGGGATTGAAAGTAAATTCATACGCTGACGACACCCAGCTAGTTTTCCCTTTTCAAGAGCAGACAGTAGCTGCCTTTTAGAACTTTAAAGGGTGTCTGCGAGATATAGCACTTTGGATGAATACAAACAAACTAAAACTTAATGCGGGGAAGACAGAAGTTCTGTTTTTCAGAAAAGGCCCAGTGCCAGCTCCTGATCTGTGGTGGCCATCAGAAAAGGTTCCACCTCTGTCTCCTGCCACAAATATCAGAAATCTAGGTGTGAGATGGGAGGCTGACCTCTCCTTCTTGGCCTAAATTTAGCTACAAAGACATTTCAATTGCAATTGTTTTAATTAATTGTGCTAACTTAATAAAATACTATACAATAAGTCAATATGTGGTCTTTCAAAAATTAACTATACAATCCCTCATACGTGTTTAATTGGTTACCACCAATCCAGCCTTCTACTGCCTCACTGAGATGTCCTCAAAGCTCATCCATGACTGTGTTTTACCTTCTAGGTGTGCCTGAACGTTACCCTGTACTGTTCTGAAGTCAGACCATACTTCTTGATTAAGCATTGCCTCATGTAAAAGTAGAATTCTGCCTCATCTCTCTGTAGTGTCAGTAGCTTATCCCTCCTAACTACTGGGATCAGTTCCCACAAGAGTAAACCCCAAAGCTTGCGGCAGACCGCCCCCATCTCATGAGCCCTTTCAAATGCAGTCAGCCATTTGTCAATATCATTCCCCTCTTTGTACCTGGGCACTATTCCTTTAGGGAGCCTGGGGTCAAACCCACCACTCCAGGACATTTCAAAATCCTCTTTATTGTTGCTGCCTCCATTTCTTCTTGCTTTCTTTTCTTCCCTCTGCTTCTTAGTTAATTCTACGTTCTTCCGTCCCAAAGCTATCAAAGCTGGTTGGGCCTCAAGCTGCCTCTCTGCGAGGGACAGCAATGATTTTTATGTGGAGGATTCTGCCCTCCTTCCACTATCTGGAAGTATGTACCTAGTACTATAATTAATGGATGGAGGCGGCAACATCATCACCTTCTCTAGGGTGACATGGGGGGGTCAGCCTTCCCTCATTCTCTGGGTCTGACCTGGCCCAGGCCTTTGGGGATCTAACCAACTCTTCCTTCCTAATCTTGTTAGTAGCAGGTTTCCCCCTAGCCTTAAACTGAACCTTAATCTCAACCACTTTGAAATTAGTAATTTTAGCTAGATCCAGCTCCATGGCATCCCTTGTTTTGGGTCTCAAAATGGATTAACTAAACTTAGAACACATTTAAAAAAAACAATCAATTGAAAATCAGCTTAGTCTAAATTTAAAGAAATTCAAAAATAAACATTTGTGTTCTAAGACAATGTAGATGATTTTTAAAGATCCTAAGTTCACTACTTTATTTTGAACTTTAAACACAAGTCTATATTCACCCCGCTGAATGCCATATGTTGGAAAGTGAATTATTGGTAGGGGTAAGTATGCACCTACCACTACTAATAAGGTCACCAACTTGGTATAGGGTCCATTAAATGACTCAGCAAATGAGTCCCTTGCTCATCCCTGCTCACTGTCTAAAGTGCATCACGTGAGATGCTTCTAATTTGAAGCACCTGCTTTCACATTCACCAACTCCAGATGTCAGAAGTGAGGCTTATCCATCTGGGAATCAATTTCAGTATCTAAAGAACTTATTGAAGAGTTGTGATGTATATATTGATACACTTTATTTAACAAAGGGGAGATGTTATGTTATGTTAAATTGATTTATAGAGCTCTACTGTTACCCGAAGGTGTCCAGGCGCTATCGATATGTGGAACCTGAGTTGAGCAGTTAGGATGTTGGTTGATGGATTATTGACTGAAAGGCAAAGTTTTCAGAGTCTTCCTGAATTTGAGGTGGTCCGGAGTAGATCTGAGCCCAATGGGGAGATTATTCCAGAGTCTGGTGGCCGAGACAGTAAAACGTTTGTCACCCCATGTAGCATTCATGGTAAAGGGGACGAAAGCCAGTTTGGCATCTGAGGATCGTAGCAATAGGGATGGAATATACCAGCTAATGTTGTTTTGAAGAAAGAGAGGACCCAATATGTGTAATGATTTGTGCACCAAGCATTAAGCATTGAAGTAGATCCTTTTTCTGATGGGAAGCCAATGTAGGTCTCTGATTTTCTCCGAAATGGGAGAGAATTTTGGTATACCCATGAAAAGTCTAGCAGCTGCCTTCTGAAGCAGCTGTAGCTTCCTGAGGGGTCCTTTCAGCATATTGAGGTACAGCCCATTACAATAGTATAACTTGGCTATGACAAGGGAGGTAATCACAGTTAGCTGGCAAGGTTTGGGGAGATATGCAAGCAGTTTTTTACAGCATCTTAAGGTGTAGGAGGCCGAAGAAACAACCGCGTTCACCTGGTAGTTGAACGTCAGTTTGCTGTCTATAAGTACTCCCAGGTTTTTAACCTTCGTGGTAGGAATGGGGAGAGAACCCATGTTATCTGGCTGCCACGCGGGGTTCAAAAACACAGTGTTATTGCCAAACAGGATGACTTCAGTCTTGTTTGTGTTAAGTTTTAGACTGCTTTGCCCCATTCAGGAGCCAACGGCCGTGATACAGTCCCTGAAACAGGTAGGTGCAGTTTTGGAGTCCTGAGGGGCCAATGAGACGACGATTTGCATGTCGTCCGCATAAGATGTCAGGTTAAACTCAAAGGATTCAATGAGGGGGCCAGGCTAGAAACATAAACGTTGAATAGGGTTGGACTAATAGAGGAACCTTGAGGAACTCCACAGGGAAGGAGAAAAGGCTTTTAATCAAAGTTCTCTAGAGTGACAGAGTTGACTCACTCAGAAAGACGCTAACAGCTTAAGGGCTGTGCCTTCAACACCTATTTTATGCAACCTTGTGATAAGAAGGGAGTGGTGGACGGTGTCGAAGGCGGCGGAGAGATCAAGCATGATCAACGCGGCATACCCTCCTTGATCCAGAGTGATTTTTATTTCTTCTGTGAACTTAATGAGGGCTGTTTCCATGCTGTGAGAGCTCCGGAAGCCATATTAAGTAGGATATAGCAGGTTGTTATTGACCGGGAATGAGCTCAGCTGAGTGTTTAAAACCTTCTCTAGGATCCTGGCTGGAAGTGGAAGTCTCGATATTGGACGGAAGTTGTTAGGGTCATTCGAATCAAGTGAGGGTTTCTTAAGAAGACGGATGATATATCCCTCCTATATCCTTTTCCCAGGATATAGGAAAGACACCCGTCTGCAGGATGTAATTAAAGATGGTGGTAAGAACATGGGCAATGGGTTCCTGTGCCAGTTTAATAAAGGAATTATGACAGGGGTCGAGGGGAGAGCCAGATCTCAAAGTTGAGATTAATTTAATAGTTTCTGCAGTTGTAAGGGAAGTAAAGTGCGAGAGCTGCTGAGATTTGGCAACTGGGGGGTTAAAGTCTGAGGTCGAAAGGAAGGTGTCTAAGGGAGTACATATGCTGTTGGGGTGTGTAAAGGATGCAAAGATATTATGAACCTTTTTAAAAAAAGAAATCTGAGATCTTATCACATAGGTCCTGACTGTGAGCAATGGGAGCAGGGGCGGGGAGGAAAGTGATGTGACTATTTTGAAGAGTTCCTTGGATGAATTACTGGTAAGCATGATTTTGTTAGCAAAATATTGTTGTTTAGTAGATATCAGCACCACTTTGTATTGAGCGATGATAAGTTTGTAACTAGTCTTATCACCTGCTCCGTAATGTTTCCTCCATGTACGTTCAAAGTTTTTACATTTGAGTTTTTTGATCTTGAGTTCATTATTGTACCATGGGGCCGAAGGGGTCCTTCTGTTGCAATGAACCCTAGTTGGAGGGGCACGTTTTTCACCAGTCTTAATGATCCATGAGTTATAGGTATCAGTAGCAAGATTAGGATCCACGGGTATAGGAGGAGAGGAGTGAAGAGGCTTCTGATTTATTGATTTTATTCCATCTTCTGAGTGTTTCGGGACATTCGTAGGTGAAGAGGAAGCGGGGATTAGAATTTTAAAGCAGACTGTCAGGTGATCTGACCATATCCCTGGCAGGAGTTGTGAGAGAGTAAGATTGGTATTGTAGGAAAAGATGCCATCCAATGTGTGGCCAGGTGTATGCTTTGGTCCACTGACTAATTGGGTGAGTTCTGCGCAACCCATGAGGTTTACGAGATGGGCAGTGTCAGGGTCCGTAGTAGATTCTAAATGGAAGTTAAAGTCTCCCAGGCAGGTAACTTTGTCAGTGATAATGTCATGTTCAAGTATGTTACTTAAATGGGCGAGGAACTTGGTCCTCGGCCCGGGGGTTCTGAATGAATGAATGAATGAATTGTGTCTTATACCGCGCTAACTTAGCCCAATGGGCGTCAAGGCGCCTACATCAAATAAAGGAACTAGTCAGGTTAGACAGCAGTATCTCATTGGTAGGCTCTGATGAAGTACCAGGTTTTAAGGGCCTTTTTAAACAGGTCGATGGAGGGTAAGGTTTTGATCTCCACCGGACGGGAGTTCCAAAGCTGAGGAGCGGCACCAGAAAAAGCTCTCGCTCCCCAACTGGTCAACCTAGCGCGGGGCACTACCAATTGGTGTAGCCCGGCCGATCGTAGGCATCTCATGGGTACATAGTGGGTGAGCAGGGTACCAAGTGCGTCCGCAGGGCCAGCCGCAAGTGCTCTATATGTAAGACATAGGAGCTTAAAGGAGATTCTAAACTGGACGGGGAGCCAGTGAAGATTTCTCCTAGCAATGGTGGCAGATGATGCTATGGGAAGGGCCAGGACGAAGCGCGCTGCAGCGTTCTGTACAGTTTGCAGTTGATGGAGAAGGCCCTTGTTGGACTCCACATAAAGAGAGTTACAATAATCAAGCCTGGAGCCAACAAGAGCAATCGCAATCTGTTTGCGCGCCTGGAAGGAGAGATAGTGGAGAATTATTTTTAAGATCTTGATGACACCCCAGCAAATGGCCACGGTCCTATTCACTTGGAGCGTCATAGAGAGTGAAGTGTCAAAGATGACGCCGAGGTTTCTGGCCGATTGGGAGGGAGTGGGGCAGGTGCCGAGAGATGGAGGCCACCACTCGCTCGACCACACATGTTGGTCTTTACCGAAGACCAAGACCTCTGTCTTGTCGCCATTCAGCTTTAGGGAGTTAAGGATCATCCACTCCGCCACACGCTGCATGCATGACCTAAAGCTGAATGTGGATGTACTGACAGAGTGGGCCAGCGACACCATGATCTGGGTGTCATCGGCGTAAGACACCACCTCCATCCCCTGCGATCTTACTAGTCTAGCAAGGGGGGCCACGTAGATGTTGAACAGGGTCGGGCTCAGGGCCGACCCCTGTGGCACCCCACATTGCAATGACCTGGCAGGGGAGAGGAAATCTCCGAGCATGACTCTCTGTTCTCTGTCACGGAGAAAGGAGTTAAGAAGACTCAGGGCTGGTCCAGTAACCCCTGCCTCCCTGAGCCGAGATGTTAAAATGGCGGGAGACAGAGTATTGAACGCAGCCGTGAGGTATAATAGGACCAGCACTGTGGTTTGGCCAAGGTCAACTTTGCGGCGAATGTTATCCACCACAACAGTGAGAGCGGATTCGGTGCTATGATGTTTTCTGAATCCGTGCTGCGAGCTATAAAGATACTCACTAGACTCAAGAAAGGTGGAAAGATGTGTATTAAGGTGTGCTTCTAACATCTTTGCCGGGGCTGGAAGTAAAGATATCTGCCTAAAATTCTTAAGGAGGCTCGGGTCCAGGGACGGCTTTTTAAGGAGAGGCTTCACTATAGCCTTCTTCCACACCGGTGGAAAAGAACCCTGGACAATAGCCCCGTTCATGATTTCAAGCAGAGGCGGAAGAATGCTGTTTCTGCACTCCTTTAACTTTTTTAGCGGTACAGGATCCATTGGGGAGGAGGATTTGGTCCTGTCTAGCAGGAGATTAAGTCCTTCCAGTGAGAGTGCTGGAAATTGGGTGAAGGATTCGGAGGGGCCTTCAACCAAAGTATCAAGGTTGGCTATAGAGAGAGGAACATCAACGTCTGTAAAGTAATGTGCCTTTGAACGAGAATTTGTGTGTAACGAGAACTAAGAAATCGTGTGCCATGTCTGAACTCGGGTGGCAGAGTGGGCTAAAGAACGGTGATGGATTAAACCCAGATCTTTTGACTGGGTGTGAGTGTTTGGTTCTGATGCTCCGTCCATTACCACCCCCTTTTGTACCGCTTTTGGCCACCATAAGTGTGGCAGGGTATGCTCAGACGTGAGTCCCTTGCTCACTTTGCCACTGGATTCAAGCAAGCCGGGCTGAAGACGGCTGGAATGCCAGAAACCGGTCCTCGGAAGCTTGTTTCCGGTCTAGGGAAGGCATGTCTTGGCAGTTCGGGCTGGACTGTTCCCATGAGGCACAGGTTCGGACTGATTTGCATATAGCCATGTCTGAACTGGGGTGACAGAGTGGGCTAAAGAACGGTGATGGATTAAACCCAAATGTTTTGACTGGGTGTGAGTGTTTGATTGGTTCAGATGCTCGGTCCATTACCACCCCCTTTTGTACCGCTAAGAAATCGTGTGCTTCATATTCTATCGTAGAGGCATAAGTGAAAGTAATTTTCAAAGAGTCTCGGTAGATCACCGCTAGGCCTCCTCCCCTTTTGAGAGGGCGGTTCAGGGTGTAAGAAATGTAACCCGTCGGCGTCGCTCTAGCAAGGTCTGGGCCAGATGCCGCATTTGTCCAAGATTCTGTTATGAAGTCTATGTCGATGTTGTATTGCTCAATGAGTAGTGAGCATTCAACAGAGTGTTTGACCAGAGATCTTGCTTTCAGCAGAAGGCAGTTCAGGTTGTCTTGGTTGAGTGGGAGTTTACAGCCCTGTGCGGGTCGGTCAGCTTTGGTGAGTTTGTAGGGGACTATGAAGGGGAGTGAGAATTTGCAACCCTTACATTCCTTCAGGGTAAAAGGGGGGTCCTGGTCAGGGGTAGGATGGAGGCAGTCAGTGGTGTTTTTCACTGTATTAAGATTCAGAAGCTGGTCACGGGAATATGAAATAGGGTGAAGCCATGAAGGCGACTAGAGGGGGGTAGGGGGGCTGGCGCTGTGTGCGGTCGGTGCGCGGACAGGCGCAGACGGGCTTACCTTTGGTGTGCCTTCGGCGCGCAAGCGTCGCGCCAGATGCGCGCGTCTGCTGCTCGCACGACACATGCTGTGTATAGGTATGTGCCCTGGCTCAAGATTATTGGGCTGCTAACCTGTGCGATTCCCTCCTGGGTCACGTGGTCAGTCCCCCGGGGGCACTGGGATCGGCTTTAGTCAGGCTTGCACTGTGAAACAGCAATTTTTACCAAGCAAGTATAACCTTCAATTGCAGAGCGCCGCAATGTGAAACAACTTTAAGTAACAGTAATTATAAGAGATGTAGTTTCTTGTGAGATGGAGATGACAGGACCCTTTGGTTCCTGACGGACTCTGGAGAACAGTGACGTAAGTGCGTGGGTGATAGAATTCATGATTTAGAATGTTCAGTTAATTGTTACACACTGAGGAATAAAGATGTGCAATACCAACCGTTGTGTGTAGTGTGATCCTTTGAATATAAAGGAGATGGGCAGGATGCTACACTTACCTTCAAAATATTGTTGTAGTCGATGTTTTGGTTATGATATATTTTGTAACTGATTATGTATTTGCAGTACCCTGCTTGTATATCAGTTGATATATGGCACTTTGTTTGTTCTAGGTTTAGTTTTAAAATTACTTAACATATCTCAGAAATGTGCTTTGTAGAATTTCTGACTTGGAACTTTCGAATGTGGCAGTTATTTCAGTCTGTTTTTTGTTAATCTCTATAGAAAATTTGCTTTTTTGTGGAGTTTACCTGACTTGTAGCTTCCTGTCTAAAAAATTAATGTTATCTTAGTCAAATGATCACAACTCCAGAAGGAATAGAGCAGTGCCAAAACATAGTTATTGAGTTTCTATTTTATATCCAAGACTTTATGAATCCTGTTGCCATTTCTCATGCACTTATACAGAATTTTATATATATATATATTAGCAGCCCGTCCCGATGTTGTCCGGGTATGAATTGCTGCCGGCCAGTAGTATATTGTTTTGTCGGATTTCGTCTTGATAGCATTTCTCATCTGTGCCAGGCCTGTGAAACGCTCCAATTCACAGTGCACTGCTGATGCACTTAAGAGTGCGCGTTCAGTAGTGTGTGAACTCGAGTTTCCCTACTTCATTTTTCCTTGCAATAATATATAGCGCGAACTCGAGAACATGGCATGAGCAAAATTTACATTACAGAAGAACACATTAATTTGTGGTAGGCACGGGGAGACAAAGCGATTTGCCTGGAATCACAGGATGTTGAGCTGATGCCGAGATTCGAACGTAGCTCCCCAGCTCTAGTGTTCGCAATTCTAGAATTTGTGGCTCGAGGTGTGTCTAAAAGTGTATGTCGGTGCTGGCCATCAATGAGAGAGACCTGTGCATTTTTTCAAATTGGTGGTGAAAAAATATGAGATGTTGCTGGTGATGTGGGCAGCTGTGCCACCAATGTACTTACCAGGGAGGGTAAACACCCACTATTCCGCAACTTTCTTTCCGCATACCATTGCTCCGCATACTTTCATTATGAAAGTACCATGACTCCGCAATGCCATTATAACGCATGGCATTACATTTTATATGCTTTTACCACGCATACATTTACAACGGAATTCATTGTAAATGCCAGAATGGTAAAAGCATGTTTTTTTTAATGTTTGGATAAGGTAAGTATGGGTATAGGGGTATATATTTTGGGGTACTGAGGTATATGTTTTGGGGTGTTTGGGTATTTTAAGAGTTCAGATATAGTTTTGGGTTATGGGGTACAGGGGTAGTTTTGGGGTTTAGGGATAGGTATGGCTTTTGGGGTACAGGGGTATTTTTAGTGTTCAGGGCTACATTTGGGTTTTGGGGTACATGGTATATTTATTTATTGTTAAGATTGGTTAGTGTTGAAGGGTGTTGGGGTATTTTAAGGAGTAAGGGTGGGTTATGATTATGGGGTGCAGGGGTATTTAAAGGGAGCTGGTTGGGATTAGCACATGAGACTTGGCATGAAGGGCGGAATGTACCACACGCCCCCAGCATTTGCCACGCCCCCAGCACACGCCAACAGTACAACGCAGACACGCGCACAAGAGACTACTTTGCTGGCACGATTCTTTTACCTTTTAAATGTATATGGTGGGCGTCTGCATAGCCAATGTCCTTCTGCTGCAACTGCCCTTTCCAACGCTGTATTGGGTGTTGTGATTGGTGCTGTGATTCCTGAGATTACCCGCCTCAAAGGTTTGGGCTCTCTCTTTATTATATTAGTACTAGCAGCCCATCCCGACGTTGTCCGGGTTTGAATTGCTGCCTGCCAGTAGTATATTGTTTTGTAGGATTTCGTTTTGATAGCATTGCTTATCTGTGACAGGCCTGTGAGACGCCCCAAATCACAGTGCAATGCTGATGCACTTAAGAGTGTGCGTTCAGTAGTGTGTGAACTCGAGTTTCCCTACTTTATTTTTCCTTGCAATATTATATAGCGCAAACTCGACAACATGGCATGAGCACAATTTACATTACAGAAGAAAACATTCATTTGTGGTAGGCACGGGGAGACAAAGAGATTTGCCTGGAATCTCAGGATGTTAAGCTGATTCCGAGATTCGAACGTAGTTCCCCAGCTCTAAAGTTCGCAATTCTAGAACTTGTGGTGGGAGGTGTGTCCAAAAGTGTATGTCGGTTCTGGCCATCAATGAGAGAGACCTGTGCATTTTTCAAATGGGTGGTGAAAAAATATGAGTATGTTGCTGGAGATGTGGGCCGCCGTGCCACCAATGTACTTACCGGGGGCGGGTAAACACCCATTATTCTGCATCTTTCTTTCCACATACCATCACTCCGCATACTTTCATTACGAAAGTACCATGACTCCGCAGTGCCATTATATACATTTTATATGCTTTTACCACGCATACATTTACAACGAAATTCGTTGTAAATGCATGAATGGTAAAAGCATGTTTATTTTAATGTTTGGATAAGGTACGTATGGGTATAGGGGTATATGTTTTGGGGTACTGAGGTATATGTTTTGGGGTGTTTGGGTAGTTTAAGGGTTTGGATATAGTTTTGGGTTATGGGGTACAGGCGTAGATTTAGGGTTTAGGGATAGGTATGGGTTTTGGGGTACAGGGGTATTTTTAGGGTTCAGGGCTATGTTTGGGTTTTGGGGTATAGGGGTATTTTTAGGGTTCAGGGGTAGGTTTGTGTTTTGGAGTACAGGGGTATTTTAAGGGTTCAGGGCTAGGTTTCGGTTTTGGGGTACATGGGTATTTTTAAGGTTCAGGGCTAGGTTTGGGTTTTGGGGTACAGGGGTATTTTAGGGTTCAGGGGTAGGTTTGGGTTTTGGGGTACAGGGGTATTTTAAGGGTTTAGGGCTAGGCTTGGGTTTTGGGGTACAGGGGTATTTTAGGGTTCAGGGTAGGTTTGGGTTTTGGGGTACAGGGGCATTGTTAGGGTTCAGGGGGAGGTTTGTGTTTTGGGGTACATGGGTATTTTAAGGGTTCAGGGCTAGGTTTGGGTTTTGGGGTACAGGGGTATATTTAGGGTTCAGGGATAGGTTTGGGTTTTGGGGTAGAGGGGTATTTTAGGGTTCAGGGGTAGGTTTGGGTTTTGGGGTACATGGGTATTTTAAGGGTTCAGGGCTAGGTTTGGGTTTTGGGGTACAGGGGTATATTTAGGGTTCAGGGCTAGGTTTGGGTTTTGGGGTACAGGGGTATTTTAGGGTTCAGGGGTATGTTTGGGTTTTGGGGTACAGGGTTATTTTTAGGGTTCAGGTCCAGGTTTGTGTTTTGGGGTACAGGGGTATTTTTAGGGTTCAGGGGTAGGTTTGGGTTTGGGGTACAGGGGTATTTTATGGGTTCAGGGCTAGGTTTGGGTTTTGGGGTACAGGGGTATTTTTAGTGTTTAGTGATAGGTTTGGGTGTTGGTGTACATGGTATATTTATAGAGTTAAGATGGGTTAGTGTTTAAGGGTGTTGGGGTATTTTAAGGAGTAAGGGTGGGTTATGATTATGGGGTGCAGGGGTATTTAAAGGGAGCAGGATGGGATTAGCACACGGTATGAGACATGGCATGAAGGGTAGAATGTACCACACACCCTCCAGCGTTTGTCACGCCCCCAGCACACGTCCACAGCACAATGCATACACGCCCACAAGGGACTACTTTGCTGGCACGGTCCTTTCAAACGCTGTATTGGGTGTTGTAATAGGTGCTGTGGTTCCTGAGATTATCCACCTCAAATGTTTGGGCTCTCTCTTTATTATATTAGTACGGATATGCCGCGAGTGTGCCGGATCCTGTGTTAGAAACCTCTGACACTTGGGAACAGGGGGCCACATTGAAAGATTTTATTATTATCGGCACAGCGGGATGTTCTGCACCTTCCTGACCCACTTGGGAAAGAATTTGGAATAATTTGAAAGGGCACGACGGCACTTACTGGAGGTTGCTGAGGAACTGCCAGTACCAGCATGCTTTCTGGCATCTGCCCACAGGGGCGGGACTGGGACTCATTATCAGGTGTGCCTCAGCAAGCCCGTTATGCTCACTTTCATTCTGCCCGGGAACAAGGATACAAGATATCTTTGTTTTTAGGCGGTAGCCAGTAGGTAGTTATAGTTAGGATTTTTGTCAATGCAAAATTTCAAAATTCTATTTGGAATCACTTTGGCGCTGGTTGACGAATCTGCCTGAAAATTTCCTCAAATTTGCCTCGCGGAGGTCCGGTCCTTCCTTGAAAGTTTCGGGGGGATTCGTCAAGCGGGGGCCAAGATAAAAGGTGGGTCACAAAACGTGTTTTCCCCATGTTAATTTCCATGGGGCGGTCAAACTCACTTTTAGCCCGAACGGCTGAATGGTTTTCCACCAAACTTGGCAACATTGTAGGGACTGGTAGCCTGATGTGCCTTTGCTATGACTCAAGATATGTGCTCCAGTGGATTTTGAGTAATTTAGGTAAAAAAAAATATAGATATCTATAGGCGCGCCCCGCTGCTCCCTCCTTTACATTGTGAATCTTTAAAACAGAAGTGATAGGCCTGGTATGTGATGAATAAAATTCCTTGGTGAGTGCTCCTGCCAGTTGTGCATGCCTCGTAACCAGCTGGTCGGTGTGCTGTTTCCAATCTAATTTGTAGGACAGGGTGATGCCCAAGTAATTAAAGACTTGGGTCTGTTCAAGTTGGGCCCCGTCCATAACCACCTTCCCTCTCACATATTTCCGTTTGTGCAGAACCATGAATTTTGTTTTAGCTGTATTAATAACAAGGCCATGATCTGCACAAAACACTTCAAAGACTCCAAAAGCCTTCTGGAGCCCCTGTTGTGTCTTTGATATTAACAGGGTATCATCTGCAAACATCAACAGGAATCAGTTTTCCGGCCAGCTTAGGTGCGTCGGTCGGTTGTTGTTCAAAATACCTGATCACCCTGTTGATGTAAAGCGAAAAGAGGGTTGGGGCTAGTACACAGGCTTGGCGTACTCCCCTTGCGATGGGGAATTTATCGGTTACGCTACCCTGCTGGTTCCATCGGACTTGGGCAAAATTATTCTCGTGCAATCTAATTAAGAGAGATAAAATTTCAATTGGGATGCCCTGTTCTTGTAGAGCTTTCCATAACTTAGCACGAGGGGCCAAGTCAAATGCTGATTTGAGATCAACAAAGGCTGCAAACAGCATGCCCCCCCCAAGTAACACTACCCTCCAGTATATTAAAACAAACCTAAAAACTTGATCAATGGTACTAGTATGACAGCAAAACCCTGCCTGTAATGGTGACAGAATATCTTGCTCGTCTATCCAGGCATGGATGCGTTGCAGTACAAGCCTTGCCACTACCTTTTGAATGCATGCAATAAGGCTGATAGGCCTATAATTTCCTGGATCCAAGCTTTCCCCTTTTTTAAAGATTGGGATAATCTCGGCTCCCTTCCAGGTCTCAGGGATAGGTGAGCCTCTTGCAATGCCATTGGCCAGCAGCTGGATATAGGTAGCCCAGAGGTCCTTGTCGTACATAAATAAATCAGCAGGGACCGATTCCAAGCCTGGTGCCCTCGCTTTTGGAATGTTGTTCGAAGTTTTTAGGACATCAGCTTTAGTGAAAGTTAGATAGCTAATACTCAGGTTTGTATCCAAAGATACTTCACAGCCATCTTCTTCTATGAACTCCAAAGCAAACTGAGTCGCATAGTGGGAAACCCAAGCATTCGGTGACACATGATTCGTGGGTTCTCCTCTACTGACCCCCCTTCCCCACTTAACAATATCCCAGAAAGTGGACATGGATCGTTCTTTGCTGGCTCTCATGAGGTCATTCCAATAGCCATCATCCCATTCACTTTTTGCCCTGATTTGTGGTTTTTTGTACGTGACACGGGCATCCTTTATCTTCGCTATATCTTTTGTCTTTACTGCCTCTGACAAGGCCCTGTAAGCAGCCCTGTAGGATTTGTCAAACCATTGATCCTCCTTCCTTGCTGGCCTACTTTGTTTCTTAGTGACCTTTTTAACAAAGAAGGATCTCAATTTACTAAAAAACATGTCGTGGATCTCGCTAACGTTAGATACCGGAGCCTCGGCAACAGAGTTGCTCCTTAGATCTGTAATAGCTTGGGTAGTTAAATCCCTCATAGTTGCAACACTCTCTTCATTTGTGACACAGTTTGACCATCTAATACGTCTGTAGTCATTTGAAAGGGAAATTTGCACATTATCCCTTTGTACTTCGCTATTAGATAGATCAAACAGCCTAAATAGCAAAACTAGTGGGTCATGATCACTTTCGGCCCGCGGCTCTATCCACATATCGATAAGACTATACCAATTCTCCTTGTTGATAAGAATGTAGTCAATCCGACTATGTGATATACCGTTATTAAAGGTAGGGGCACCCAGTTTATCTGAACCGGTTCTTCCATTAGTGGCCCGCAACCCATGCTCCACACATAAAACTTTTATTTGCAATGCGGCCTCTGACCACTTTTTTATAGGTGTTAGGGACAACTGAGAGATTTCCCAAATACAGTCTTCTTCCAACGTAAGGTCTATATCATAATTATCTAGGGGTTCAAAACAACAGTTAAAATCACCTGCAACAATAGCGTTGCCGTTCAAACAATATTGTTTAAAAAGAATATCTAGTTGATTAATTGCCTCAGTGGCTTTCCCGCCTGGTAGACCCCTAGAATAAATGTTGAAGATATAAAGATCTTTACACTGATGTCACTGGAGTTTGACTAGCAAAATGTCAGGGGTATTTGTTACCAACTGGAAAACAGAGTACCCACTATTCTGTTTTACCCATGTCACCAGTCCCCCCTTTGACCTACCCTGTAAACTCGGAGTAGCCAACATATAAAAGTGTAGGTAACCTTGCTTTGGTTCTGGGGTTTCCTGCCAAGTTTCCTGGAGAAGGATTATATCCTTTGTGTCCAGAAAAGCTAGCCAGTCCAGAGATGTAATTTTACTTTTCAGACCTGCAACATTCCATGACACCAGGGTAAAATGAGCAGCAACATTGACATTAGGTTCATCAATGCTAGTAATTTGGCTAACCCTATGATTTTGAGGTGGAATATTTTCATTCATGCAATTATCAGTTACCACCAAGTTAGAAGATGTTTTAACATTTTCATTAATATTGTTGTTGAATACAGGTGGATCAATGAGATCATTATATCCATGTGAAACCTCCAAAATACTTTGATTACTCATTATGATTGTCTGGAGTGTGGAGCTGTCATTTTTCGAGGTGTTCAACTGGACTATAGCAACTCCCACTTGGTATTCGCCCGGTGGGATAGAACATGCAATGTTATTTCCCCTCTTAAGTCAATCACACTCATTCAGCCCTGATAGGGTCTCATATCTATTTCCCAGAGGCAGGCCCCATTCGTTAGCTGGAGCCAATATTCCTCGTCTGTTTCTTACAGTATCCCATATTGGCCCCGGGGTCTTAGGAAATGTTACATTTTGTTGTTCACCATAAAAGAATTTTAAAGTGATGGGAACAACAGTCCCACTTCTTCTTTGTGGCGGTAGTATATTGATCAACACATTAGGTAGAACAGCCGGATGGGAAAAAGTCACCGCTACACAGTCTCCTTTGAACCTTTTTGGTCTATTCCCAATCCAGATAACCCTTTTCACTGCCTTAATTTCGCCCGCTAATTGCTGTTTCCCTCCAGGCGCCATCTGCATATTCCCTGTTAGCCAATGCAGCGCCTTACTGGACAATGAAGCTGGAGTTTCCAATTGGCCTGTCGTCAAAGGTGGGACATTAGCCAACACCAGTACCACAGGAGAGGCTTCTTCTATAAATTGAAGAGGATCTATTTCTTGGCGTAGTGCAGGCATGATATTTGATGTTGCTAAACCACCATCTGTTATGTCAGGATGATTGTTCAAACTTAATTGTACCTGAGCCGGGTGGATACATGGCATCAAACCGCCCCCCCTCCATTGTTGTACTCCCAGTGATTTCTTTGGTTGCCTGGGCTAATTTTGTCACTAGTGTTGCCAATTTATCAACCTCATCCACTACCTTTGTTTGGATCGCGCCCATTTTTTGTATTTCAGTGGTTAATTTATCAATCTTGGCGCCCAGAGGCTTGATGATAGTTTTAATTTTGGAATCTATCATATCAGCTATCATGAGAAACAGTTCATTGTCCATAATGCATTTGGCACTGTCAGCCCCATACTCCGAGCTTCTAGCCTTAGTTTTCCCTGGAGGAGATGTCCTTTTCTTCCTTAGACCTGATCGTAGGCCTGCTCATTTTGGATGAGCTTTTCTAGAAGTTCTAACAGGTCGAGTTTCCTCTTCAGAGGAGAAAGAGAGGTCATCATCTGTGATTTGAGCGCACATCTCACGATCAGAATTGATATTTTTATCTGGATCATTTGCAACAAGATTTTCCAGGTCAACTACCGGGGCATTAGTTTGGTCATCGTTATCACTTACATGAGTGTTATTAACTATCTGATCAAAGGGAGCATCCAACGATAGATTTTCTGCCTGTAAAGATATTTGAGTTGGACTCAGTAGTTAAAGATCAGGAGACTGGCTTAGTCCCAGTGACTGTCTCCTGTTACTGTTTATCTTTGTAACCATTTGGACCAGTGTGGCTCACTGGTTAGAGGCGGCAGACCCGAGAGCGGAGGACGGCCCGGGACCAGGGTTCGATTCCCGGCGCGGCAGGTTTCTGGACCAGGGTCAGCGGACTCGATAATTCTCTCGCCTCGGTGCCCACTCTGATCAGCGATCACACTCGGCAACTCTGGGCATTAGCTTGCCTCATCTTCACTAACGGCCCCACCAGACCGCCGGGGATGCCTGGTCTCACCCTGGAGATACCCATTAAGGGACCATCTCTCAGGGAAGCCAGGAAGGGTTTCGCAGCGGTCGAAGCGCCTTGGGACCCTACGGGTAAGTAGTGCGCTATATAAATGCCTATACATTTACATACACATTTACATAGTTGTCCATTGTTTTGGAGGCGATTGGGGCTAGTTTTTTAGGCATAGTAGACATTCAATAAAGAGGTACACTTGAGAGGGAAATAACGAGTCACTAAATGCTACTGGAACATGAAGTAGAGGAAGTTAAAAGGCTCAGTTTGTCTTCCAATAGCAGTAGCGAGCTTAGATAATAGAAAAATTCCTTACTTCAAATGCAGGGGGTATGGCCCAGTCCAGTCGCGGACAGTCTCGGACTGTCTAAGACGGTCCGCCCTTTGTCCGGGCTTCGTCCGGGCGTCCCGCTCGCGTCCCGCGAGGCGGCCTCTGCGCCGCTTTTCAGTACCTCCAGGTGCGGGCGCGTCGTCAGCAGTGAGCGCCGCCGCGAAGCCTGCGGGAGTTGTGGTCCCGGAGCGGCGGCGCGAAGGATGACCCAGCTGACTCTCGGCCGGTGGCGGCGTGTGCTCTAGGACCTCGTCTGTGACCCCCAGTGACTCTCGGCGGTGGCGGTGTCCTGGTCCTGATCTCCGGTAAGTGCAGAAGGTGCTGTTCGCTTTCCTCTCTACTACTCTCTACTACTCACTCTCTACTACTCATTCTCTACTGCTCTACTACTCTCTACTATTCTCTCTCTACTTCTCAACCCCATACTACTCACTAACTACTACTCTCTACTACTCACTCTCTACTCTCTACTACTCGCTCTCTACTACTCACTCTTTACTACTCACTCTCTACTACTCACTCTCTACCACTCGCTCTCTACTACTCTCTACTACTCACTATTTACTACTCTCTACTACTCACTCTCTACTGCTCTCTACTACTCACTCTACTACTTACTCTCTACTACTCTCTAATACTCACTCTACTATTCACTCTACTACGCTCTAATACTCACTCTCTGCTACTCTCTCTACTGCTCCCTACTACTCTCTACTACTCACTCTCTACTCTCTATTACTCACTCTCTACTCTCTACCTCTCTACCTCTACACATCTACCTCTCTACCTCTCTCTTCACGCAGACATATGCACATATATATGCATATACATGCATTTGCATTTATATATATGTATGTGTATATATATATATACATACATACATATATAAACATATATAATCTGCATATCTATATAAATACAAATATAAATGCATGCATACATATACATATATGCATACATATGCATGTTATTTACATGAACGTTTGAAAAACACTAATAAAATCAAAGCTAAAAAGCCACCTCATTACAAACAGAATGGCTTTAACTTAAACGAGGGTGAGATCTATTGCATTTTCAATGCTTGTTTACTTTGGTTCCATCAAGAAGGCATTCAGATGTGTCACACATTTGCCATACATTGTGAATGTTAGCACTCTAGTTGCTCATTAGATCACTATAGTTAAGCTACTGCTCACCAGGGAAGTCTGCTGCTGGTATTCAAACTGCATGTTTCAGTCTGCATGTCAGAATTTTTTTAATGAAATAGAAGAGGATTTGAGAAGTCACTCAAAAAGTGCCCTAATTTTTCTTTCTGAAGCACTAATCATAATTTCTATGGCAAAAAGAACCCCCTCATTTTGTTCCTTTTTAAATTAAATGTTTTCAGACTTACCACTTCATTCCAATCAAGATGGCGTCTGGTGTGCCATACTTTTGTCATAAGTAAGACTGTTAGTGCTCTAGTTGTTCTTTAGAACACTCTGGGACATTCTGTCATTGGGCTATACTTGGGCTACATCTGGGTGATATTTGGGCTACATTTGCGCTCTTTTGTCTCTGGTGGCCATCTTGAGAGACTGCATGTTAGAATTTTTTTATGAAATAGAAGAGGATTTGAGAAGTCAATCAAAATGTGCCCTAATTTTTCTTTCTGCAGCACTAATCATACTTTCTATGGTATGGCAAAATATACCCCATCATTTTGTTCCTTTTTAAATTAAATGTTTTAAGAGTTACCACTTTATTCCAATCAAGATGTCTTCAGGGGTGCCAGACCTCTGTAATAAGTAGGACTGTTAGCGCCATAGTTGTTCTTTAGAACACTCTAGGAGGCTGCAGTAGAACACTAAGGAATCAACTGACAGTCTCTGTCCTTGTTGGATGTACATGTTTTACTGAGAATGTCAGACTTCATTCTCACATGACTGAGAAAGATAATGTGAATTTACAGAAAATATGCTTTCCGTTTAGCTTATAGATCCCCTTCCAAACCACTGTGGGAAAAGCATGAGATAATAGTTTTCTTTCAAACATGATTCATGATATCCCAGCAGAAGGCTTTTTCACATGGTAAAATCACCTTAGAACACACCAAAATTCCTAAAATGAGTAGGGTACCATCAACAAATGGTTTATAATGTAACTAAAGTCCTTCAACCTTCTATTAACTGCAATGGTTTTTAATGAGGTGCTATCATGTATATTGGTCCCAAGATGGCTGCCAACACTTCTTGGATGAAGTGCTGACAGCCAATCAGATCTCACGATGAGATGTGTGGTTAGGCTCCGCCCAGATATATAAATTGTCTTCCTTTTAATTTTCTCATGAACTACTGGAGGGATTTACACCATTTAAGCAAAAGCGTGATCTGCGAATCAGACTCTACCATTTTGCCAAATTAAATTTCTAGTAATTCCATTCAGCCGTTCGGGCTTTAGCCGTGTCTAATCGTCCTATGGAAAATGACATGGGGAAAACACGTTTTGAGAGCCCCCTTTTTCTCAGCCCCCACTTGACGAATCCCCCCCAAAACTTTCACTATGTATGTATGTATGTATATATATATATATATATATATATATATATATATATATATATATATATATATATATATATATATATATATATATATATATATATATATATATATATATATATATATCTATACATATATATATATTCACTGAAAAAAACCATAGGTTTCACACCAGTTATAGTTAGGAATTAGCATTTAAAAAACCTATTAAATTCACTGAAAAAACCATAGGTTTCACACCAGTTATAGTTAGCTGGAAATTTTACTGATATAAAAGCATTGAAATTCCCACGTTATAGTTAGTCGGACTCACTATAACTTGCGCGTGCAATGCACTGCTGATGACATCACATATTACATCACTCATGACATGGTCAGTGACATCACTCATGACACCATCCTTGTGACATAGTGACAGACCTCCTTTCACTATAATGTAACCCTTGAGACACATATTCAAAAATAGAAACTGAAATTTTTAAAAAAAATGGAGATACCTATATCAGTTACAACAAGCAATTCAGTAATTCCACTATCTATATACACATCCACTCATTCACCAACAGTTCTATATAGTCACTCATACATATACTCACTCATCATATGAAGTGATACACCTATACATCCTGTTACACACCGACATTCATCCAAAAGTTACTCACACACATATTCACACGTGCAAATAAACTATTGGACATCCATTTATTTGAATATAGAGTTATACACACACTTCCACCTTACTTCTATTGAAAATTACACATATTTATTCTCTTAAACAATCACTTATAGAAACACATACTTATTTAAAAAGGAAATCTTACAATCTCTTACTCTCACATATACTCACTTATATACATCAATATTCATATATACTAGATTAAAACATATGTAGTTACTGATAAAGACACTAGTGAGACAGTCATTCACTCACTAACAAACACATATAGACACTCATCCACCCATACAGTCCTGTACATATGCTGTCTTCAAAACACATACAAACAAAGAGTCAGTCACTCATGCATCTATGTGCTAAGTAATACCCCCACCAAACCATATAGACACTCATACTGATACTAATAATAATATCAAATAACCCATATACATACGCATGTTGCTACTTATCAACACATGTAGCCACTTATACACAAAGTGAAACACTAATATATGTATTTAAATTTTTAAACATAACTCACTAATATTTATTTTTCAGAAAGACACATATTCACTGGATGGTGTCATCAGTGATGTCATGAGTGATGTCACTGACCATGTCATGAGTGATGTAATATGTGATGTCATCAGCAGTGCATTGCACGCGCAAGTTATAGTGAGTCCGACTAACTATAACGTGGGAATTTCAATGGTTTTATATCAGTAAAATTTCCAGCTAACTATAACTGGTGTGAAACCTATGGTTTTTTCAGTGAATTTAATAGGTTTTTTAAATGCTAATTCCTAACTATAACTGGTGTGAAACCTATGGTTTTTTTCAGTGAATTTCAAAGGTTTTTTTAATGCTAATTCCTACCTATAAGTTTCACTTTATAAATAAGACTGTTAGCACTCTAGTTGTTCTTTTTAACACTCTGGTACATTCTGTCATTGGGCTACAGTTGGGCTACATCTAGTTGAATTTTGGGCTACATTTACAATTTTTGATCTCTGGTGGCCATCTTTGGGCTACATTGGGCTACTTTGGGCTACATTTGGGCTACATTTTGGCTCTAACATATATTAAGCCCAATGTAGCACAATACATATTTTTATAAAGTTAATTTTTTTACAAACCACTTCAGAATAGGACAACCTGTCCCTACAATTTTCCCATTTTTTTTTTTTTAATTTTTGGGGGGAGCGCTCCCAGAGCGCGCCCCGGAGTGCGCCCCGAAAAGCGTATTTCTGAAAAGCGCCCCCGGGCGCGCTCCGAGGAGCGTCTCGTGAGCGCCAATATCGCAAACGAAAACATGATTGTGACGTTCGCGTAGCCGCGACCGCGTGATACGCACGGCGTAAGCGCACCCGGAAGTACTCGCGCGAATACGATCGTGCAACGTAGGCGTCTGACACGCTTACGCGGCGCGCCTCTGGCCGCGCCCCGCGGCGCGTCGCGTAAGCGCGTCGGGTCATGTGACCAGAAAATAACACTTTTCATTGGTTCATAACAGTTTTGGTTTCATAATGATGAAGCCCATGGTCATGTGACCTGTAAATAACACTTTTCATTGGTTCAATAATTATTTTTTTCTAAATTTAGAGAAACCCACCCATTTCTCTCACTATTGATTTTCACTTGGAGAGAGCAAGAGGTGTTTTGTGAATTCTCTACTCATTAATTTTCCTGATCTACAGCAATGGCTGCAAGGGAGTCCTCCAGCAGTGATTCAGATGGATTTGTGCAAGAGGACCCTCCTCACCAGAAAACAAAGAACCACTTCATCTGGAAATTTTATGACATCCCTGAAGGACAAAAAAAAGTTAATGCAAGTAAAGTAACTTGTAAAATATGTGGAAGTATTTTATCCAGAGGCAATCCTCTAAAAAAATACAGCTTTGGAAATGCCAATTTAATTAGGCATGTCAAAAGAAGACACCCCAACAATTACTCCAGGGAGAGTGTCAGGGAGCTGGCAGAGAAGGCACGAAGAGATGGCAGCAGCACCTCCACTGGTGGAGCAACACCTTCAGGTTC
The DNA here is from genome assembly GCF_964263255.1 of Lissotriton vulgaris. Classification (NCBI taxonomy): domain Eukaryota; kingdom Metazoa; phylum Chordata; class Amphibia; order Caudata; family Salamandridae; genus Lissotriton; species Lissotriton vulgaris. The sequence goes on along the minus strand of NC_141686.1, from coordinate 208,985,078 downwards.
GGCACGTGCAAGAATGGTCCCTAACATCCAGCCGGTATTTGCAGGAATAAAATGTTTATGCACAAACTGTGACGAACTACTCTGTTACGGGGAGCAGAGCGTTGAACTCATTGCAATAAAGAAACAGGAACACCAATGCTCTCCCCGTCCCTAAATTTTCTCATTTTTTTTGCTCCTGTTGAGCATTTTCTGAATCCCTGTTTTTGTTTTTCCCCTGAAAAAAAACCAAAAAAAATATAAAATCGTTTCAAAAAGTATAAAAAAAATATAAAACAACAAAAACAAAAAAAAAGTTCTTTTCAGAACTACCTCCAATTTATAAAAAAATGCTATTTTTTTTTTTAAAAAAAGTGCCATTCTTTTTCTCAATCGTACGCTCACCGGTGCGCGTACCAGGCGCTCCCTCGGCGCAAATTTTAAAAAAAATTTTGGGGGGCCCTGTACGGCTTTTTTATGACCCCCACATCAAACCTAGGGGGTCAGGGGGGGTGTACCCTGCCCCCTTTTGCTCATTTCCCCCTTTGATTTTTACCACCTCAATCCTACCGAGGTACAAGATGGCGGCCGCTGCGGACTGTTTCGAATGTTTACAGACACCCGAGAGCCAATCAGCTTTCCATGCGCACCTCGCGTGTCGCGCCTGGAGCGCACTCCGGTGCGCGCACCTGTGCGCTGCTATAGATATATATATTTTTTTGAACCTTAATTACTCAAAATCCACTGGAGCACATATCTTGAGACATAGCAAAGGCACATCGGGCTACCAGTCCCTACAATTTTGCCAAATTTGGTGGAAATACATTCAGCCGTTCGGGCTAAAAGTGACATCGACCGCCCTATGGAAATTAACATGGGGAAAACGCGTTTTGGGACCCCCCTTTTATCTCGGCCCCCGCTTAACGTATCCCCCCCAAACTTTCAGGGAAGGACCGGAACCCCGCGAGGCCATTTTCAGGAAATTTTCAGGCAGATTCGTCAACCGGCGCCAAAGTTATTCCAAATAGAATTTTCAGATTTAACATTGAAAAAAATCCTAACTATAACTACCTACTGGCGACCGCCAGTAGGTAATATATATATATATATATATATATATATATATATATATATATATATATATATATATATATATATTTATTTATTTATTTATTTATGTGTATTCTCAACTCAGAAACCATAAAGGTTGTTGCAAATTTCATTGTTATGTATTTGTCTGTTTCAGCAGCTGATGTTCAGTTCATCAGAGTAACAACTACGGATAAATGAACTCATTCCATTCAAGTCTTCTTCACAGGTTTCCTCCTAGCCAAGGGAGATGAAAGAAAGGAACCATACCTCAGTGAAAGAATTCATCCTAATTGGTCTTTCAGAAGATCCAAAGCTGCAGCTACCACTGTTTTTCTTGTTCATTCATGTCTATGTTCTCACCCTGGTGGGCAATCTTGGTATAATGACCCTAATCAGGATATCACCCTATCTTCACACCCCCATGTACTTTCTGATCAGTAACTTGTCCTTTGTGGATCTCTGTTACTCCTCTATCATAACTCCAAATATGCTGGCAAATATTGTATCAAAGACAAAAACAATTTCATTTTCACAATGTTTTACACAGACATTTTTCTTTATAGACTTAGGGAGTGTTGAAGTGTTCCTTTTAGCAGTGATGTCTTACGATCGTTTTGTGGCAATATGCAATCCACTGGTTTATGCTGCCATTATCACAACTCAGTCTTGTCGGTCCATTGTGGCTGTCTGCTATTTAGTGGCCTTCATTCATTCCATGATTCACATCATTTGCATATTAAGGCTGGATTTCTGTGGCTCCATGAGGATTGCTCATTTCTACTGTGATGTGCCACCACTGCTAAAACTCTCCTGCTCTGACACCTCTCTTAATGTGGCGATACTTAATTTTGTGACTGGAGGTCTCATTTTAGGTTCTCTCATCTGCATTCTTGTCTCATATTCGTATATTGTTTACACCATCCTGAAGATCAGCTCATCTAAAAGTAGATTGAAAGCTTTTTCTACTTGTTCCTCCCACTTGGTCTGTGTCGCCTTATTTTTTGGGACGCTTGTTTTTATGTATATAAGACCAAGCTCAAAGTATGCTACGGAACAGGACCGTGTTGCATCTGTATTCTACACAGTGATAATTCCCCTGCTGAACCCCATAATCTACAGCCTAAGAAACAAGGATATCAAAGAGGCCTTGAGAAAAATAATTAACAGAAAATCTTGGTGAAATAAAGCTGGATTGATCTGGTGTGTCGAAGTATGAAGAACACATTTGAGGACCTAATCATCTTGGGTTGTATATATAGAATTGCTTTTAAATGATGTCATGAATGCGCTTATGTGCACATGTTGTTTCAAATATGCATGCTATCAGAAGAAGATAAGGAATCTTTACTTGCGTAGGCCGACTCATAAAATAGTTTTATACCATATGTTACAAACACAATACATGCTCAAGTAGAAACATGGGCAGTGTTTTTGTTCTGCAGACCATGTTACATGCATTTAGTATCTCACTGCTGGTGTTGCAGTTATGTAGAATACATTCTGTTATCTAAAACTGGCCCAACTGGACCCAACTGTATTTCTCAGTGCTGCAAGAATCACCCCATAATATGAGGTTGGGTAATGGTTGCTGGGCATACATATTGTCTTGTTTTTCCTCTACTAAATGCCAATAGTTGTACATACAAAGCAATCAATACAGTTTACTAACACCACATACATGAATCCACTGCCACATAGAAATTATCGTTAATGCCAGGCGTACTGATTCACATTGAGGCTTATGAGATAGATCACTGCAATAAAGAGCTCATTTAGGGTCTAACCAATCAGTCACCTGCTGATGTTTGCAAAAATGGCATTTACTTTCTGAAAAAGTAGAGGTCCATTTCTAAAAATCTATATCAAATGACTCTACAGTGCATAAAGCTGGTGGTATTTAAGATTGTTCCTGATTAATTCCGGCAGGCAAAGCATGGTGGTCACATACAAGAAAATCACTTTCAAAAGACACATTAAAAAGGGTGGGTCTCAGGGTCCCCCTCCGGGCACAGCCCCTTGATAAAACAAAACCAGAGCTACCTAAAGTACACTCTTGCAAACCTATCAACTCTCAATTTCAAATAAGGCATGTGAGGTATCTGGACAGAGACATTTCCACTCATGTTGCCTCTAAATAATGGCTTCATGTTATTAAGAACGCTCTGGGCCATTTCTTCAAATCTAACTCAGATCAGTAGATAGTAATAGCCTGAGAAGTTAAATCTTAAGGTATAGTGTGATCATTTAAGACCACATAACTAAAGTCTGAGTCAATATCTTGAAGATAAAAGGTTTATTACATACTAAAAGCCAGACTGATATCTATGAATCTCAAGAACATACTATGAAAATACGAGATGTACATGTTGTACACTATTGGCCCTCAACAGCAAAGAGCATATTAGAACTTCTGTTGCAGCAAAAGACAAAAAAGGGAAAAGGATTTGATGATTAGACGAATGGTTTTGATCCTTCTCCCCAGACATTGAAAAGATTTGCAATATTTACTAAATCCTACACTAAACTAGGGACAGATAAACCCCATTAAATCAAGGCAGCAAGATAGTTTTCAGCATCAGAACCTCTGGAGAAGTTCTATAAGTAAGGAATCATGTATAGCATGAAGCCACACAATCAGAGATATCAAGAGAGGTCTGCACCTCTCCAAGCCTAAATAGAATCGGACTAACCCCCTAGGTGGGTTCACTAATTAAAATGTATAAAGTTCATTTCATAAATATAACCTCATGCACATCACAGTACTTTTCCAGTTCCTATAAAAGAAAATGGCGCCTTGAACACATTCCCCATAGTCCATTCTCCACTTCCAAAGTGTCCTGGGGACCCTCCCATTGTCGGATAGTACCAACTGGCAACACTCATGTTGTTCTTTATTAAAATTGTTTGAACTTGCCAATTATTCCTTGCCTACCGAACTTAGAAATAAAATGCTTCTTTTCAGTAAATAATGAATGCCTTTGTACTGCACCTGCTGAGGAGAAAACATGCCAAAACAATCTTTCAACTTATTAAATGTCTCTATTTTACGCTCAGGGCCTACAATCAAGCTAACTCAACAGTTTTCTTTAAATGCATATTAACTCTATAACCTACGTATCAGCAAATAAATTAAATCTTTAATAAATGAGTCAAGCTATATAATACAGTACTCTTATATGCAGCACAAACAACAAATTCATGTATTAATAAACAAAAATGACAACTGGTCACAATTCATAAAAAAGCATTAAGCACACATATGATTCATTCTCACTAATTCCTAGTGAATGCACTGCAATAAATGCATTTCAGCTCACCAACTTACAATCTAAACCTATAGTAAATTAATTTCAGCAATCCAGATGTTTCTGAAAAGGAATACAGTTAATATGTACACATATATGTCAACAACTTTTCATACCTTTGGTGCAACTTATCTCATTGGTATTATTGCATCCCACGAGTACATAAGGCCAAATGTAAATATATATATGTGGCATAAAGGGTAATGAGAGCCTTGGACTTTACTTACATATGTCTTTCAAGGAGAAACTGAAGAATCTATCAATCTCAAATATTCAGACATTTCGAATGTGTGTGTTCTCCTATAAAATTGTGCCCTTGAAAGAGAGGATGTACATTCTCTCTATGACAGGAAGATTTGTGGAGCTGACTGTGCAGCTTGAACTGGAGAGCCTGGACTCTCTTGTGAGTCAGACAGAAGACTGGATAGTGCATGAACAGTAAATTCATTTGAAAATGCTGTTAGGTGTTCTTAACTGCTAAAAGGCTCATATGAATCAAACACTTGAGACAACACCGTCAAGACGTGAAAGTAGCTTATAGGAAAGCCATGATTGAAATGTTATGAGGGAAGTCAGCCTTAACAATAAGTATAATCAGTACAGCCATTGTATCACTGCACAAGGTTTGATTAGTTATTTGTCTTATTAGGTTAATCTAGGCATATTTTTCTATTTCAATCCCCTACAGTCTGTACTATTCTCATAGGTGACACAAAGTAGTCATGCCCTTTTCCATCATTCTGAGCTCTGGTATCGCTCAGATTGAATCATGGTGCTTTGATGAAATAAGTGATAATGTTGTGGGATCACCTTTTGTATTTAATATAGCTGCCCCCCCCCCCATTATAAACTCTCGCCTAACAGCACTCATGCGCTGTTTGATGCAAGAAGTATTGTATACAATAAATGACTTGGAGCCCACCCTTACTTACTATTGGTTTACTCCATCTTCACTCTTCAATGCTGCCATTTAATTGTGCATCACAGGCTATTACATCATTTCTGTTACTTCAGGGAAGCATGGGCTAAGCACAAATTGATTATACTCAAATAGTTGCCAATCACTGCTCGTGTTATGTTAAAGGCACTATTTCTTTTTTCCCTCCCACCCCTTTATGCCTGGTGCTTCTGTCTTCTCTAGTGCAAACTCAACCCAATGGTAATGGAGCACATAGCATGAGCTCCAGTTACATTACATTCATGATTTTCTTAAATGCTTTTTATTTAGGCATGGATACACATTAAACAATATTACATTTTTGTTTTTGTTTAAGAAAGGGGCAATTAGGTGATTTTCTCAGAATCAAACGATGTTGAGCCAATGCCAAGACTCATTCCCTGCCGCCTGTGATTTTACAACGTTTGGTGCGTTGTACTGAATTGAGCCACCGGCTTGTACTATGTCATGGAATACTTCATTGTATCCTCCGTAGTTGCTTCCTCGTCAATGTTGGTTTCAGTCTCCTCTATTTATTATTGTTTGTTTCCCCTCTTGCACACCGTTGTTCAGGAAGACTTCAAAATATTAGTCCAAGAGGTTCAGTATTTTCAGAGCAGCCTGAGAGGGGGTAGCTCTACTCATACTAGGATCTGTGTTCAAGCTCCTGACAACCACCCAACAGTAGACTGGATTTAGGCCACTCTCCTTAGTAGACGTTAAAGAAAATGGATCTGACTGCATTACCTTGTAATCCCAGCCAAGCCAGACAACTACAAAATAGGCCCTTCATCAGTATATGGGCGGGAATCATAGACACGTGCTGTGCTTTTTCTGCAGTTTAGGGGAATGGCTAGCCGGACACAGGGAGCCCCTAGAATTATGCAAGGCTGTTTCTTACACCAGTTAGTTCACAAGCAGAAAAAAAATCCATAATGTATTCATATTCCCCCTCCCTACCTATACCAATGACAATGTTGCTGCAAAAAGTACAGCTAATACGTTACAAAGTGCTGTCCCTCACCTTAGTTTTGGAGGCGTTCATAAAACCCTCAGTGGAGGCTATGGTGGACTCAGGGCCCACTGTAAATTTTTGTGACGCTAAATATCTTCTCAAACTTGGTCTCGATACAACCAGAAATTGTGTAGCTGATACTATGTTATCATCTGTTCCTATCACAAAGCACACTGTTTTAGTTACATTACACTGTTGGGATCAACACCAACAGCATGGGGAGATAATCTTATTTGACATTACCTTTACTTCCACATTTTGTCCAGAGGTGTGTACTAAACCTAATAATGGGGTTCCAGTTGAAATGTATCACCACCATACCATTGCCACAAACGCTGAAAGGACATAGGTCTCCCCAAACAATATGAAGATTTCTAAGATGAAGTCAGTCAAGCACGTACAGAGACACTCCTCCCTCATAGGTCTTACGGCTGTCAAATCGAGTTAATTCCAGGGGTCAAATACCATGTAGTCACATCATTGCATTGACAGAAAAGAAAAATAAACACCTTAAGTAATTTCTTGATCAATATTTGAAGAACGGGTTTATTCATCCTTCTAAATCTCCAGCTGCGCCACCCCTCTTTTTCATTCTTCACTTTAAATGGTGACTGGTGTACGTGTATAGATTATCGTGCACTGAATTTGTTACTATTAAAAATCGCTATCCGCTTCCACTCATATCTGTCCTTTTGGATCATGTACTGTCTGATATTAATTTCACTTGTTTGGATCTCAGCGAAGGCTATATTTTGGTACGCATTAGGGAAGGAGATGAGTTGACAATGGTACTCAATTTGGTCTATATGAATATTGTGTGATGCTGCTTGGCTTTTGCAATGCCCCCGTGGCATTTCAAAAATTTTTTAGATGAAGTGTTGAACCCTTATCTAGACCAATTTATCATTGTCTATATAGACAATATTTTAATTTACCCACAGTCTGAATCAGAACATGTTACACATATTAGAACATTCCTAACAGATGTGAGACAACTTGGCCTCTTTTGTGTAAGTTGACTAAATGTGAATTTCATGCTTCTAAAGTTGAATGTTTGGATTTAATTTTAACCCCACAAGGGTTGCATATGTCCAATCAACATTTAACAAACAGTCAAAGAATGGCCAGTTCAACAGAATGTTAAGGACATTTAAAAATTCTTATGTTTTGCTAATTTTTATTGACGTTTTATTCCAGGTCTGAATGTTCCTGTTTCTAAGCTACTGTGTAAAAGCGTTCCTTTTGTATGGTCCTTCGCATACCCAGAAGCCTTCACTCAGTTGAAAACAGCTTTCACAACGGCTCCTGTCCTAAATCACCCTGATGTAACAAAACCATTCACTGTAGAAGCAGATGCTTCCAAATGAGTCAATGGGGACAATATCATCACAGAGGGATGTCAACACTGGCCATTTATATCCAGGGGCATATCTATCTATTATACCATTGTTGAAAAAGAGTTATTGGCAATTAAAATCGCCCTTATGGAATGGATACATTACTTGTTTGGTGCACAGCAGCTGGTCACAATCAATCAATCAATCAATTAATCAATCAATCAATCAGTACATTTGTAGAGCGCATCACTCACCCGTGAGGGTCTCAAGGCGCTGAGGGGGGAGGGGTGCTGCTACTGCTCGAATAGCTAGGTCTTAAGAAGCCTCCTGAAGGTTAGTAGTACCTGGGTCTGCCATAGGAGGATGGGGAGGGTGTTCCAGGTCTTGGTGGCAAGGTGGGAGAAAGATCTGCCGCCGGTGGTTGCTCTTTGAGTGTGGGGGACGGTGGTGAGGGCGAGGTCGCCGGAGCGGAGCTGGAGGTTCGGGGTGTGGAAGGTGAGGCGTCTGTTGATGTATGCTGGTCCGGTGTTGTGGAGTGCCTTGTGTGCGTGGGTGAGGAGCTTGATGGTGATCCTCTTTTTTGCGAGAATCCAGTGCAGGTCTCTCAGGTGCGATGTGATGTGGCTGATGCGTGGGATGTCAAGGATCAGGTGAGCAGAGGCGATCTGGATGTGTTGCAGACATTTCAGGAGTTTGTCCGAGGCTCCTGTGTAGAGGGCATTTCCGTAGTCTATGCAAACCAAAGGAATCATTAACACCAAGACAATTATGTTGGTCGCTGTTTTTTTCTGAATAAGATTTTATGGTAACTTTTAGACCGGGAGTAGAGAATAAGAAAGCAGATACCGTAACACGATATCAGGAAAAGAAAACAATGAAGGGTAGGAGGCCTTCTTTTTTCTATCATAGCACCTCACCACATTGTAGGAGCAGGTACAGTAGAGACTTTTATAGAGGACATGAAACAGGCCTTCACTCTAGTAGACTTATCCAAATGGGCTGCAGGAGATTCCATTACACAGATTAGAGAGGGGGTTACCATTTTAAGGATCAATACTGTTTGTCCCTATACTGACATTAAAGACTCAAGCAATTCAATGGTGTCATGATACACCATTTTAGGACATCCATGTGTTAAAAAAAATTATTTCAAAAATTCAAAGGCATTTTTTGTGGCCTGAGCAAAGGAGAGATGTTAAAATGTATGTAGCTGATTGTAATGTTTTTGTAAAGGCAAAAACTGATTGTTCTAAGCCAAAAGGGTTATTATTACTCCTGAAAGCCCCAGAAAGAAGGCGGGAAGATATATCTGTGGACTTTCTGATGGGTCTGCCAGCTTACCGACAGTTTGATACCATCCTAGTAGTAGTGGCTAGAGTTACAAAAATGGCATATGTCATAACTTGTAAAGGCGTACCGGCAGCCCCACGTTTGGTGCAATTGCTCTTGCAAAACATTGCTCAATTGCATCGGCTTCCAAGAGCCATAACTTCAGACACAGGAATACAATTCTTTTCCTACTTTTTGAAAGCATGGTGTAAGGCTCTGGGCATTCAATCCTGCCTATCCACCAGTTTCCATCCTCAAATTGATGGACAAACAGAGAGGGTAAATCAATGTATAAAACAAATACATTTGTTGTTTTATAGCTGAAAAACTTCAGGCTATGATGTAGATGCTGTGGCTTTCAAGGTTTGCAAATAATGCTGGTCTACACTCTTCTACTGAATATTCACCTTTTTTTGCGAATAGCAGGTTTCATCCACACTATTTACCATTAGTGATACACTATCCACAAGATGGAGTACCTCATGTAGAACAACCCATCAATCATTTGATGTCAAAGCAGCAAAGGAACTATACAAGAAGAATGCTGATAAAAAGAGACAAGGCAGGCCTATTTATAAAGAAGGTGACAACGTGTGGTTATCTACTAAAAATCTAAAATGTAAGCATCCTCACAAGTTCGAACCTATGTTTGCAGGGCCTTTTGCTGTTAAGAAATGAGTCAATCCTGTTAAATATCATATAGAGTTGCCTGAAACAATGAAAGCACACCTGGTGTTCACACCTCCCTGCTTAAACCTGCCTGTGAAAAGGCGAGATCATGTCCTCTCCTATCATCCTCAATAGATTTCACCCAATAACAGGTGAAGGATATTAAGGATATGAGAAGACGAAATGGACACATCTGTTATATGGTATCTTGGACTGGATATGAACCGGAAAATTATTCTTGGGAGTTGGCTCACACTATTAGGCAACTCATTAGATTTGTCATTTTCTAGGAACCATGAGTAGGAAGTGACTTGCACCTCCAGGAATTGCCTCAGGATACAGCATTTAACAGCACATAGAAAATAGGCAGACATCTACTATTGGAGTTTCCCTGTTAGATTATCTTCAGTGGCTCACGTTGTTCCTTTCGTTCTAGTGTTTCGCCAGAGACCATGTTCTGCTGCTTAGGTTTTGTGTTCTTTTATGGACTTTTGGGAGCAATTATCTTTTATGTGTGTGTGTGTCGAGAAATTCAGGTTCATGTCTGGTGAATAATTGAACCGTGTGTGGAACATTGTAGGCGCAGTTGGCCTTATCTCCATTTGTGACTTCTTCTGCAGAAATGAGCAACCTTTGTTTGTTTGTAGGATTCATGTTTGGAGTAACTTTTGTATATGGATGAAGGATTACCGAGGTATTGTATCTTCCATGAACTAGGACTGCTTGTTAATATGGGGAAATAGAAAGTAAGGATAATATTCTGCCTTATGACTTTTCATTTTATTAGAGAGGATTCATAATTATATTTGCATTGGGTGCCTTCAGTATCCTAGTGTGCAATTAATCTCTTACATGAATTCGTCAATTTAGAATTTTGATTGGAATTCCAGAAGCAAATTCTATGAGTAAGAATTTGCAAGACACGGTAAAGTGTTTACTTTTGTGTGCTTATTTAGTTTGTTTCTTCTCGTATACTGAAATGTATATGAGTTCTGATTTTCGTAGTATTTTGGAGTATTATTGGCAATGCATTTAGATCCAGATGATGATTAAAAATCTATTGTTTGTAGATAGTTTTCTTTTCACAGGTCTCCGTCCCAGGTGTCTTCTCTAATTCCCTTCTCTCCATTCGGCCTGTCTGTTACTCTGGTGTCAATAATACAGAGAGGGGGTTCCGGATGCGGGGTCACTAGGGAGGTACGGTTTCTGAGGATCTTAAACCCTGACAGCAATAATGGCTGATGGGAGTCCTACACCCTAATTAGATGACATTCTCAGGGTACGACTCGGCCATATTTTTTTCTGATAATAGTTTGCTATACTTTCGGTTTATGAATTGGTTTGAACTTAAAAGAATTATTAGTGAACCTTATTTTTTCTCTCACTCTGCTTCTGTTTGGTATACATCAGAACAACTCCTGACATCAATGCTTAACAGTTACAATTCTGTGAGTAGGAGAAGGACCGTGGAACCAAAAGAGATGGTACAGTGAGAACGCCGAGGTCATAATAAACCATGGAATGAAAATAGTGATCAACTGAGGCCTCAGGTCCACCTGTGAGCTATTTACGCAGATTTGAGGCAGGACCCCTGTAGAAAGGTTTGTGAAAACACTGAGCTATATTCTGAAAGCCCCATGTATGCTTCCTCACTTCTGTAAAGCAGAGCAAAATACACTATAGGGGAAAGAAGTAGAAGCAAAGCAATACAACTCTCTGGCCGGATATTTATAAAACCACCAAAGAAGCGCATATCTATCTATCTATCTATCTATCTATCTATCTATCTATCTATCTATCTATCTATCTATCTATCTATCTATCTATCTATCTATCTATCTATCTATCTATCTATCTATCTATCTATCTATCTATCTATCTATCTATCTATCTATCTAATCTATCTATCTATCTATCTATCTATCTATCTAATCTATCTATCTATCTATCTATCTATCTATCTATCTATCTATCTATCTATCTATCTATCTATCTATCTATCTATCTATCTATCTATCTATCTATCTATCTATCTATCTATCTATCTATCTATCTATCTAATCTATCTATCTATCTATCTATCTATCTATCTATCTATCTATCTATCTATCTATCTATCTATCTATCTATCTATCTATCTATCTATCTATCTATCTATCTATCTATCTAATCTATCTATCTATCTATCTATCTATCTATCTATCTATCTATCTATCTATCTATCTATCTATCTATCTATCTATCTATCTATCTATCTATCTATCTATCTAATCTATCTATCTATCTATCTATCTATCTATCTATCTATCTATCTATCTATCTATCTATCTATCTATCTATAATCACAAATGTGTTTGTGAAGTAAATACCCAGCAATGTTTCTTTTTCTCCCACAGTGTTTCCAAACCACCTATAATACTATAGGAGACACGTTGTTGGCATTTAAAACCAGAACTTTTGCTGCCATACACATACACCCTACAAATGTTACAGCCAATATATATGTATTACATAGTGGCAGCTGCTATGTAGTTATATTTAGGTTAGAGTTGCCATATGAAGAGTTTTTTTATGATGAATCTGCATAAAGCTTTACAAAAAAAACATTCATCCACTTTTGCTGATGCATCAAACAGGGGCAAGTAATAAGGAGGGTTCCATAAGTGGGCTTTTCCAAGTTAAATACCCTTGGAAACTTTGCTATGTGATGAAAAAAAACAAAGGGCACCAAGAAATTACATCAAATTGGGCAATGGTTTAAAACTTTATGCGGAAAATGTGATATGTGTGATTAAGTTGAAATCCATTAAATGAAGAGTTTTAAGCAAAAAAATATAAGTTATATGTGGACATTTGTTGCTGCAGAAGACCCGCCGTCCTCATTTTTTCTTGTCAACCATTTAGGTACCGTGTTTCATCCATGTCAGTTCCTTCCCGGAATGATGTATGCTTATCAGTGATACTGAGTACAAGAGAATGTGGTGTCCAAAACACTGATTTCCCATAAGACATTTCTTTTACCAAGAACAGTAACAACAGCTGAATAGAATTGCACCAACTTTGGCAAAAAGTTGGGAATTTGCCCACAAAGCATGCGTTTGTGAGAATTGTGGTGTGATCTAACATGAGTTTAAGCTTTAAAGTGGCTGATCCTCCACTGAGATTTGATGAACCATATTTGAATGAAAACTGTTTTCTTTTTTTTTCTTTTTTTAAAATGTATTTTAGTTCCACACTTCCAAGACATGGTAGACATTTGGCAATACATACTTTCCTTATATGGTTTTTACACAATAATCATAAATTATTTAATCCGCCTTTCACACTGGGTCATATCACGAAACTTCCCCATCAAAAAAAAATAGCCCTGAAAACACACAACTGTAGGTCTTTTTAACATTAATTAAACAATGATGTAGCTGGCATAGTACATTACTACAGTTATTAGTCCATGTATTCCAATCATTGTATTGCAAGAAGAACAAAAATCATCATTAATTATTCAAATAAGTAAAAAATTGTTCCCAGACCATAAGACCCAATTTGCGTTTTCTTGCCCCCTTCAGTGAATATAAACTAAATTCCAAACTTGCAATTCTATAAAACTTAGCCCTCCACAACTCCAATCTTGGAGGTTCCTGGCAAAGCCAGTCACCAAGATGGCGTCCGCGCGAGTGGACGAGTAGGCTGACCACTCCTCGCGCCCCTGCAAGCTGTTTGGGAGGACCGGACCAGACCGGGAGAGTTTCGGCAGTATACTGGGATTGCAGTGTAGTGTTCGGCGAAAGCGGCGGATTGTGTCCGCTTAAAGAATAACTTTTCGGCATCTTGTTGTTTGTGGATAACGAATGAAGTCGGCGAAAAAAAGCTGCCTGTAGTAGTGTGGTGGCGGAGTCACGGTGCTCCATCCTTGGCTCTTGATTTCTCACATCTGTGGAGCAGGGAGTACGGAGCAGAGGCTGAGGCCGAGGCGGAGCAAGGAGTGAGGAGCAGCAGGGGAAAAAACGCCGAAGACGCCGAAACGCTTATACTTGGCAGGGTTTTGAAGGCGGACTGTTACCGTTTTGAAGCTCGGTGTGCTACCATGTTGACGGTGGATAGGGAGCAGCGGAGTCTCCGGGGGAAAATCAGTAGGCAGGAGTGTGGTGATGGCTGAGCAGTGGTGTCCCACTTTGGTCTCTTGATTCATAGGACGGTGCAAGGAGCGAGGAATACTGGAGAGGCAACGACGAAGACGCTGAAAACCGAGTGAGGGCTTGCTCAAGTGTTACAATATTTGGGCAGGAGAGCCGAGAAGTGTCAAGTACAGCGTACAGGAGAATTGTGCGGGCGTGCCACTGCAAGGCAAGGTAAAGGCAAAGGAATAACATAAATAAATAAATAAATAAATAAATAAACAAATAATTAAATTTACCGACAGAGTGAGACCGTTGGGACTATTTTTTTTTTTAACTGCTAACTGCTAATTTAAGCATTGAAGCACTCAATTGCCTTAAACGGTGAAGATATGGCACCTAAGGGTACAAGGGGGAAGCAGAAAGCTACAGAAGATCAGGGGAGAAACGGAGCTTCCAAAGAAGGGGCCAAATCCGTCGAGGGCAAAAATACTCAGCCCAAAACACCAGCGGAGACAGGAAAGGACAGCGCACAGGTAGGGGCTAATGCCGGTTCAATTATGGGAGGCACGGATAAGAATGTGGTGATCCCATCTATTTTCACAGCAGCAGCAGCAGCAGCGGCGATAGGAAAAGAGAGAGCCAACGGGGACGGTGTAAAGACTCTAACTCTTGTTGTACCTTTGGAGGGTGATGGTATGGTCACCGACCTTGGCGCCATTGGAGGAAAGGGATAGGAGTAGGAACAGACTCAACCGGATGGGGAGTCTGGAGACTTTTACTCTATGTCCGAAGCGTCCCTACCCTCGTCTTGTGAAGACTTGGTATCACACTATGCGTTGCAAATGAGTTTGGAAGATGGGAGCCCGGCTAGTAGCTTATGCCAGGATGACTCTATTGATAACACAGAAGATATCCCCTCCACTGTTCGAGACTTAAATATTGAAGCCTCAGATCACATTAGAAATAAGACAGCTACAGAGGAGGCTACTAATCAAGGGCATAATGAGATCTCGCTAGCATTGATTTATGAATCGATAATCTTAGTGCGGGATGAGACCAGGAAAGAGAGCCACAGAGTCCAGAATATGTGTCGCAAACTTCAAAACTCGGTTCGAAGGCTTGCTAAATCACAAGCTGACACAGCTAATAGGTTCAACGAGGCGGAGACTCGTATTTCTAGCTTGGAGGATGCAGTTGAATATCAAAAAGGAACTAAAGAAGCCCTACAAGGGTCAAAACAGGATACCCTCTGGAAGTTACCGAACTTTGAGAACAGGGCTCGTCACAACAATTTGAGGGTCCTCCAAGTCCCTGAAGGAAAAGAAGGCCAAGATCCAGGCAAATTCATAGTTAATCTCTTTAAGGATGCCTTCCCAGAATTAACAAAGTGGGACTGGGACAGAGAGGTTGAGAGGGCACATCGCTTCCCATTTAATTTGAACGGGGCTGCTGAGCAATTGATGGAGAAGGGGGGAGAAAGAAATCTAGGTAAACCTAGGGCTCTGCTAATCTCTTTCAACAGCTTTTTGGCCCGGGAAGAGGTATTTAAGCTTGCAAGACCTAACAAGAAACGGCCTGGTCCTGGATTTCAGTTTTTTGTAACCCCTGATTTCTGCAAGTATACGGTTGATAACAGATGGCAATTACGGCAGCTAATAACCCCATTACAGGCTAAGGGTGCCCAAGTGTTCCTTCTTAATCCGGCAAAGTTGAAGATTATTTATAAGGAGCAAACTCACTTTTTTTCCAATGTGGGGCAGGCTAAGGAGTTTCTGAGCAAGATTACTAGTCCAACCAAGTAAGCACTAAACATGGGGGCAGAAATCAGAAAGATGGTATTATGAATGTTCTTTATTTTGTGTGTGTTTATCATAAAGTTGTAATTTTTCCTTAGGGAAGGGGGAAAAGGGGTTTAAAAAAAAAGGGAAAAGGAGGCTCTGTGGGTACCTAATCTATATTACTACCTCTTATGAATGACAGAGTACATAAGAGTAGTTTTACGTGGGTGAGCGGGGAATTGTCAGTTACATCTACAGGACCATAAGTCTGAATGCTTCGTTATTGGGAAGGGTGGGGGGTGGGAAAGGGGCTAGCGGGGTAGGGGGAGGGGGAGGGATGAGGAGGGGCAAGGGTTTGGTGGAGGGATTAAAAGGGGAAAAAAAATCCACACTTTGGTTGTGATACACCGGAAAGCACCAAGGAAATTCACTTTTGGACGAAAATTATGTTATAATGAAGAATTTATAGTTTATATGAAGAAGTGGATAGGAGATTTTCTTAAAATTAATATAAATTCGGCTTCAGTCAATATTGTTTGGGACACATTTAAGGCCTGTTTTAGGGGAGAGGTTTTAAGTTTTGGGCTATCCCGGCAAAGAAAGTTAAAAACAGAGATGGGGAAGCTATATAGGGGACTACAATTGGCAGAGGAGGATTTAACAAGAGAGATAGCTACCCAGGGAGATGTGAAAGTATTAGAGGCGGAGGTGGTAAAACAAAGGGTAAAAATACTGGGTGTATGGGATAATGAAAACGCCAGGAAATACTTGGCGTATCGCAAGATCTGCCATGAGTATGGTGTAGCCATTGGACGACCCTTGGCATTGAAATTACGTATGAAGGAGGCTAGTCGGAATATATCTGCTATGACAGATAAAACAGAGACTTTAAAAACTGGGCCTCAAAATATATTGGCAATTTTTCACGACTTTTATTCAGAATTGTATAAAACAGAACAAACCAATGTGGAGGAACTAAATCTGACTCCCTTAGGAACAATTGTTAAACTTGACCCATTAATGACTGATTTACTGGAGGCCCCGCTATCAAAGGAGGAGGTAGCTTTGGCTGAAAAAACATTGGCAATGGGTAAAGCAGCAGGGCCTGATCAATTACCAGGAGAGATATATAAGTATTTTTCTGAGGAACTTAAAGATTTGATGTTAGTTACATTTAGGGCTGCCCAAGAAGGAATATCACCGAAATCGTGGGACGAATCCACTGTTGTTGTTTTTAGTAAGAAGGGAAGGGAGATAGATCTTCCGGGTTTTTATCGCCCTATATCACTTTTAAATTGTGATGGAAAGATTTATTCCAAAATCCTAGCAAATCGGATATCAAAGGTTATTACCTCATTAGTATCTGATGATCAACATGGATTTATTCCAGGGAGAGGAACAGTAGCACATATCAACAAAGTCATTACATTACGATATAGCAGAGGTAGAGAAACACCGCCTAGGGTTGATCCTACTCGATGCTGAAAAAGCATTTGATTGTTTAGAATGGAAATACTTATGGATGTTGATGGAGAACATGGGGTTTCCAAATAAGTTTATGACAGCATTACAAACGCTTTATGTGGCACCGAATGCTAGGATTGCGGCAATGGGTATGACTTCTGATGCAGTGCAGATAACTAGAGGAACAAGGCAGGGATGTCCCTGCTCGCCTCTTCTATTTGCGCTGTATTAAATCCCGTTATTGGTATGTTAAATAGTAGTGCGGCGATTAAACCTTTTTATGTCCACGGTATACAGTGTTTGCCTTTGCAGATGATATTGCAGTGACTACAGAAGGCCCGGCTCTTTGAGTGGTAGAAATTCAACGTTTAGCTAAGACCTTTGGTCAACTGTCTGGTTACAAGTTAAATGCAGAAAAGACACAGTTGGTGTGTTCTCTAGCGGTGAAGGTTGATGCTCCTAGAGTAGTTGTCGAAGCAACCTACTTGGGGGTCAAGATAAGGGCAGCTATGTAAGAAGGTAGTGTCAGCTAACTGGGTTTCGCTGTATAGAAATATAGCGAAATCTCTAGAGAAGTGGGGGAAACTACATTTTACCTTAATTGGGAGAACTATATTACCAAGGGTTCTATACCTTTTTAGATCTATACCACTAGAGATATTGCCGGCCCAAATTCAACAATTACAGGCTTTGTGTGCTAGATTTATATGGACTCCTGGTAAACCACGGAGAGCTATGCGGCTTATGAAGCTACCAAAAGATAGAGGGGGACTATCGGTCCCTGACTTTCTATTGTATTATTATGTTTGCTTTTTGCAAAAGATGTATATTTTACTGATGGGAGGTGAAGAGGGAACCAATGCAATAACATTGAGTCTAAATATTTCGATATATCATTTGACCCTGGGAATAACAGCAAATCGGAGTCTGTTTAGGGAGATATAATGGAGCTACTACAAAAAAACGAAGTTTAAAACGGTAGCCGCAGCTAGTAAAGTTTGGAAGAAAGTACGCAAATTAATTGGTCTAGGAAACATAACGTACTATACCCGAATAAATGCAAAAAAAACTGCTCCCGGCCATTTGTCAGGACAGTGTGGTGAGGACCTGGCAGGTCAAAGGGATTGAGACGCTAGGGGATCTGTATGATCAAATTAGTAATCTTAAGCAGTTTTCTTCACTGACACAGGTCTATGGTATATCACAAACACAGTTTTCATGTTTTTGCAAATTAGGGATTATTTAGTTAAAAAGCATATTAAATTAATATCGAAGCCTTTGATGGAGGCTCTAAAGGCTCATAGTAGAATTGGTGGATTATATAAAATCCTAAATTCAAGAAAGAAGGACGACCTGGAAAAACATATGCTATATTGGGTGGAAATTCTTGGGGAGAACGAAATAGATATAGCAATAGAGGAAGAAATTGGAAGAGCAAGGGAAGCACTTATGTCAGGAAATTTGCAAGTACAATACTATAAAACTGTTTTCAGGTTATATTATACATCGGCATGAATGAAAAAATTGGGTATTAAGTATGATGGTAAATGTTTTCGATGTGCTTCACCCGATGCGGATATAGATCATATTTTTTATACTTGCGGCAAATTGCTTCCCTTTATACAAGCTATGGAAAGTTTCTTATCAGATGTATTAGAGACACCTGTTCGGATAACCATAGCATTGATGTTGCTAGGGATGGGTCAAGAGGTTTCCAAGGGGGGCAGTTTATACAAGTTCAGATACTTTTTTTTGTAGCAATGACTGTAGCTCGTTTATGTGAAAACTGTTTTCTACAGCGATTTATTCATAGAGGTTAGGCAAGATGTTCCAGAAGCAAAAATGAGAGCACATTTTCTATAATTGTGAAAGTTCTTCCTTAGCCATCTGGGAATAAAGTGTGACATTCTAGGAAAAAAATGTAGTGTTAAGCAGTATGTCAATTTATTCTGTAGTCTTCTACTGCAGCTTCCCAGAGTGTTCTATTGCACTAACATTCTATTTAAATAACATTTCTGAGGCATGCTTGATGCCATCTTTATAGAACCACAGCTGTAACTTATGCCATTTCCTTTAGACATTAACAACATGAAGATGTTTCCTTTGTCACATAAAGTACTGCTAGTTCTCCAAAACTCTAAAATGAGGACACATTTTCCATGATTTTTAAAATATTTTACTTACCTAATGTGAATAAAACAGTCTGACATTACAACTCTACACCAGCAGCAAACTGTCTGTTAAATAGTTAACTCCTAAGTGTTCTACTGAAGTATCCTTCAGTGCTCTAAAGAACACCTAGAACAATACAATTCTGCGGCCTGATCACAAAATAAATCTAGACATGTGGATTTTACGACTAGTATATATACTTTTACACTTTCGAGTAACTTTACTACTTTGGGATGTTGACAAAGTTTGAGTGTAAAGTTACTCAAAAGTGTAGACCTGCATGAGTAAAGTTACTACTGCCAAAAAAGAGTTAGTCCAGCATCCTAATTCCACTGATGCTGCAAACCCTCCATGAAAAATAAAGAACACATGTGATGAAATTGGAAGTCCAGAGAAAATAATGTTACATTATTATCATAATTTTTACACATATAATTACTATTATGTATTATTTAAGAGTTTTATATAGCGCTAGCCAGATCCAAATGTATCAGAGCACTTTACAACATATATTGTGATGCAATAAGTTATACAGTATTACAATGAACAGCATTGTCGTTAGTCGATTCTTGTTCAGGCAGTCTTGGGAATGAGTCAAAATACAGGGGTTGGAGAACTTTCTTATAGAAGTGTCTATGTTCTGCACGGGCAGGATTCCTTTGGTGGCAGAGGTCTGTCACACTGTGAGGCATCTCTCCATTCAGATGAGAAAGAGGTCTTTGAGCTGGCTTTTGAAGTTTATGAAGGAGAGATTAGTCCTGATGTGGACTGGTATGGAGCTCCACATTTTTGGCCCATTTCCCGAGAAGGAGCGAAACAGAGTTTTTTGTTTGCAAGTTTTCGGTGGAATGAGAAGAAGAGTGTTGGTGCTCCTGAGGTTCCTCGTTTGTCCTGCCTTATTGAGTTTAGAGGCCAGGTAGGCCGGTTTACCAGTGTAGAGTCTTATGTGTGAGACAAGCAGTTCTGAAGTTGGCACGCATTTCGATTTGGAGCCATTTTAGTTCTCTTAGAGAGTTAGAAATGTGGTTGTAATTCTTTACTCCAGTGATCTTCCTGGTAGCTACATTTAGAGTTACTCGTACCGGAGCTAAGTGAGTTTTTGTCGTGCCCGTGAGTGTTGTATTCCAGTAGTCCAATCTCGACAGAACCAAGGATTGTGTGGCCAGTTTAAGGTCGTTGGGGGGAATGAAGGGTTTTATTTTGTTGACTAATTTTGGGTTCAAGAATGTTCTCTTCGCTGAGTGGTTCTGAAGGAAGGAGGTAAACCATTGTAAGACCACCTTGTCTGCACGAATTCTCTCTCTGAGTGCAATTATGAGCAGCTTGTGGTCACCTGTATCAAAGGTTGCCGATAGGTCAAGGATTGTGAGTAGGCAGCCACGGTCTGTATCAAATGATTTGTAGACATCATCTATGACATTCAAGAGTGCTGTCTATGTGCTGCAACTTTTTCTGGAGCCTGATTAGTGAATATTTAGAAGGTTGCTGCTGTCAATGTGTTGTTTCACTTGCAGGAGAACTCATCTTTCCAGGAGTTTGGATAGGAGAGGGAGATTGGAGACCGGCCTGAAGTTGTTGGGGTAGTTTGGGTCGAAGCCCTTTTTTCAGAAAATGGCGTGACACAGGCGATATTTAGCATGCATGATTCCAGTACTCGGGGAGTTATTAATAATCTTGACCCAGAGGGATGCTGGTGAGGTTGAGCTTTTTAGCCAGTTGGGCGGGAATGGAGTCAGCTATGTGTGAGGAAGGTTTGACCTGATAGTCTGCTTCAGAGATGGGGTTGAAAGTCTTCCAGCTGCTCAGAGGGTGCCGAGGGGGTTGTTTGCTTTGTTACAGGGAGGTGGGTTATCCTTGTCTGACAGGTGGTGGTCATCAAGGGAATGTTAAATCTTGATGATTTTATCATTAAAGAAATTGGCATAGGTGTCAAATAGTTCTTAGGAAGCCTGTATGGTTGATGTGGGAGGCTTGGCTTTTTGTTGTTCGATAAGATTGAAGAGTTCTTTAGGACGATTTTTGGTATTGTCTAGTGCACTACGGAAGAAGGTAGATTTTTCGTTCTTAATATGTTTTTTATATTTCCCACGTTCTGATAGTGTTATTTTCGGCATTCCAATGTATGTTGAGGTCCCCTAGCATTATGTTGTTGGAGTCTAAGTGTGAGCAGTGTGTTATCAGGTCAGAAAGGTATTCTCCGAAAGAGGGAATGTTGTCTGGTGGATGGTGGAGGAGGTGGCAGTATATTGTTTTGTTGTCCTTCATCTTAATGGTAGAGGATAGATATTCAAATGTGTTGTAGGAGCAGGAGTCTATTTCGGTTATGGAGATGTTGCTCTTGTGGATGATTGCAATACCCCCACCACAATAGTTATTTCTGTCTTTGTTTATGATTGAGATTCAGTGTAAGCACAGGATAGGCTCCAGATGTGTGGGGATGTTCGATAATATTTTGCCTATTAATTTAATTTAATTTAATTTACAATATTTATAAATTATTGCAATGGCCCTTTTAATTTGTAGAACAAAACTTAGGTCAATTTGAATTTATTTTACACATAATGTTTGGTAATTTGTAACGCATAGTTATTACATTTAAACATTTTAATTTAGATGTGATTTTTTATGTTAAATCGCTATATATTTTGATATATTTAAATGAATTCTTTATTTATTTTATAATTAAGCTAATACTCCTGTGGCATTTTTTATTTTGTTTCATATTTAAAAAAAATATATAGACAAATAATGTATATTTTATTTCATTCATTTCAAGTTTTTTGTCTTTAAACCGTACCATATGGAGATCTCTGCGGTAGTGACAGAGATCTCTCCATGTTAAAATATAGGGAACAGAAAAAAAGGCTCAACATGTGAACAAATGGTTGCAGTATCATGGTGTTAAATAATAATATGAATAATTTTAATACATTCGTTTTACATGAGTAACAGAATAAAAAAATGAGTTTACAAATATCTTCGTCCTTCACTTCAGTAAAACATATTGACATGCAGAGTCAAACATGTCCTTCCGACCTGCAGTCTTTCAGTTAACTTGATAGTAATCAACTGTAGCATCACTGCAGAGCTCTAATGTACAACTAGAGTGCCAACCTTTTGTATTCAAGATAAATGTGAGTCATTCCTGATTGCCATTTGGTTGAAATGTGAGCTGTTGAATTTAAGGATTTTCCTGAAGTAATGAGCATTAAAACGAGTCATCATGACAATCGTCAGGAATGCCGTCTAGAATGGAGTTAATCCGGCTTGATCTGAAGCGAGCTCGGCCCTAAAATGGTGGCCTCATTGCGAATCACCGTGCTCCACCGGCGATCATGTAATTTGGCAATCAATCACCCCGCTGTGTTTCCCCTGCTTGCAATTAATGATGGTATTTGAGTATCTAAATGCACAAATATTGAGATTGCTTCAGCTAAACATTCTTGGCAATCTCTGCAATTGCGGCTATTTCAGCAATTACCTGAAATGATGCCAAAATTGTACCCAGCTGCTCATAAGAATGTTTTAATTGAGGTGGCCCCCAAGCTGACCCAAGCTGCTCTTTTCCTAGTTGGCATCCAAGCGGCTCCAATCTGATCTCTAGTGCTAATATCTGCAGGGGCCCTGTTGCATCTCACCAATCATAATGTACAAAATATTGCCCAGCAGCTCACAACATCTGCTCACAAGTGCTACCCTGGACCTAATTGGTCCCTAAGTTGACCCAAAGTTTTATCATCTGAAGAAGGCTGTTAAACCACTGCTCTACGTTTCATAGTGGTGCTTAAACCCATAACAAATTCTTACAAAATACAGTACTTCCACAAATTCCCGCAGGTTACCGTTGCCCTCCTACCGACTCTACTTCCGAATCTACATCCACCAACCGTCATCTTAAGTCATCTTAAATATCAAAGAGGAAAAGGACCCCAAGGCACACTACAAGCGCTCCAAAGGTGAACAAGGTTTATCCAACTCCCCCATCAAGGCCAAAGCCAAGATGAACAGCACAACAGAAATGATCCTCAAGAAACTGGCAGATGTCCACGATTTGGCAAAGTCAACTAAACAGAACACGGATGCCATGTAGATAGAACTAACCGCCATCCGTGCTGATATGAACATAATCAACCCTAAAATGATCACCACAAAACAAAGAATAAGTGATGTAGAAGACTCCTCAAATCAAACCAGCAAAGAGATAAAGTCTCTTTTGGCCATCACCAACAGTTTGAAACGTTAAACAGCTGAGCTTAAAGACAGAAATAGGAGAGGAAATAGCAGAAATGTAGGCATTCCCGAAGGATCAGAGGACTCAGCGGGATTGTGTATTGCCTTTCTGGAGAACTGTATCCCTCAAATTACAGGTTAGGTTTCACAAGTCTATAGAACTGGACCGAGTACACAGAAGACCAACCTATAACTCATCAACAAGGAAAACAACTCACCCACTCATCTGCAAACCCTTGAGGTACCAACACAAAGAAGCCATCCTCAGCTTTGCAAGTAAAAATCACTGGATCACTTTGAACGGCCCAAAAATTACACACAAGACTACTCAAAACCTACTGTGGATACAAGAAAGGGGTTTCTGCTATAAAGAGACAGACTACGAGTCAAAAATATCCAATTCTCATTTGCAGGTCCAGCTAAATTCAAAATCATAGAGAATGGTGGATTCTACTCCTTCACGGACCCGAAAGATCTCTAAAAGTACTTGGACTGCCCTACCATGCAAGACATGTACCACTCGAACACCTTTTCCAATAAAAGGAAAACCTGATATCCTTTTCTCCAAAATACAGCTTTGTTTATATATAATTTCCGCTGTACTCCAGCACACTCACGTATCGTTACCATAATATTACTAAACTTATGAGTAGACATGCATTAGCCATTTTATCTCTGCGATTACTATCAATTGTACACTTAGTTGCATTCCACTTTAGTTGCATTGGTTTATGCTTTATTCAATATGTTACATTCTGTTACAGGATGCCTCGACAACATTATATAAAATATGGCAGTTCACTATTATTTTGCTAAGCATGTATTCCACTGGAATGGTATTGGTTTAAATGTCATTAGAGTTGAGGGACCTAACTGCTAAGCTTTCCGACTGCATTCATTAACCTTATCTTCCAGCCAGCACAGAAATATTTCTACTCTACAGGTATGCCTTTGATATGTATTGTTCCAGTTGTAATCAATACATAGTACATATCAGAAGATTAACCACTATAGACTGCATTCTCTCTCCAAGTTGTCAGTTTGGCTCTTCTGCTATCGCTCCTCCAACTAACGATGTCCTCAGGGTTAGGGAGAAGGGAGAGGGGGTGCTTGGGTCTTTCAGGTTTTTACTTTTGGTATTCTCAGTTGTATTCTCATTTCTATTTCTATGATCATTTTCTTTATCCCTATTATAACTCCTGTTGTTCGTCATACTCACTAATATATACCTTTCATACTTAGCACGAGCTACTACTAGCAGCTTATCTCATATAAGAAACTAGAGCTACTGTATTGGCAACAGTCAGTATTATTCCCCCATATGACTAGACCTAACATGGTGACAGTTCCCCAAGTACATCTGGTAAACACCGTTCTCTACACAAATTCAGGTCCAACTACCATCACTTACATATACAATGACGCCAAATAAAACACCTAACATTGCAGATGATCTCGGCATCATCTCCTTAAATGTGAAGCGTCTTAACCACCCAATCAAACGCAGGAAAATCATTAACTAACTAGCAAAATCTAAAGGTGATAATATATTGCTACAGGAAACAAAACTATCTAGGGAAGACACAGCTTTTGTTGGACAAATGTGGATATCACATGTTTCATGCTCACCAGCGGACCACAAGAAGGTGGGAGTAATGACCCTAATAGAGAAAAAATCTAACATATCCCTTGAATGATATTCTCATGACGAAGAGGTCCTACTATTAGTTACACATCTGAGAAAGGGAGAAGACTCCATTCACATTGTAAACATATACAGCCCAAACACAGACGACCCAAGTTTCTGGAAAAATGTATTAAAAAAAATACAAAAACTTCCTCAGGATGATCTTCTCATAGTTGGAGGTGATTTTAATCTTCCACTAGACCCCATAATTGATCGCCAGTCCAGTTGCAAAAACCACACCACAAGATCTCACGGCATAGTACAGAAAATATGTTCTAAATTTATTCTCAAGGATTCTTGGTGCCTTCAACACCCTGACTCTAGGAAGTACACTTATTATTCTTCCCCACACAACTCGTATACAAGAATCAACTGTATACTTATATTGGGAACTTTCACATGCCTAATTGACCAAACAGATATTTCACCCAAGCTAGTGTCCAATTATTCATGTATCAGCGCTAAATTACCTGGCAGTCATTCTAAACCTTCGTCAAAAAGAGGGTACTTTAATAAAGATGTTCTATCATACCCCAACGACAAAAAGAAAACTGAAGATGCGCTCAGAAATATAACGATTGTCCAGAGACCAACGTGAGCACCCTCTGGGAAGCATTGGAAGCAACCCTGATGGGAGTCCTCATCGAGATCAAAACAAAAATCAATAAAAGTTATAACGCTGAACTAGGTAATCTAGAGCAAGAAATCAAATACCTGGAGCTTATACATGCCAAATCACTAAATATTGATAATATTCTCGAACAACTAACACAAAATAAATATGAATACAGTAACATTCTGAGTAAAAGAGCAGGGGTATAGATAAATACATTTCAAGGGCATCAAACTCTGTAAAGCCAACAGAGCAGGAAAAATGCTAGCATCCTACCTTACAGACAACCAAATAAAATATCTCATCAATCAAAGATGCAAATAAGCAAAAACACATTAAACAGAAGGAATATTAAAAAAGCTTTATATCCTTCTATGAGGATTCATACCAGAACTATCAGGGATTTAACTTAGAAGGGTGCACTCACCTGAGCAGACTGAACCTTCCTAAACTAAACTAAACAGATAAACGTGCTCTAAGGAAACTAATAAGCGCACTGGAAGTTTCAAAATCTATTAAATCTTTGAAAGACAATAAGGCCAAGGGACCTGATGGTTTCACAGCCACATTCTTTAAGATATTCGCAGTTTTACTGCAATCAACCATGGTCAATGTGTTGGATAAAATAGCAAATAAAGGAAGAAGAACAAACTCCATGACAGAGGCCAACATCATAATTATACCTTAGGAAGGGAAAGATCCCCTACTACCAAAAAACGATATACCAATATCCCTCATCAATGTTGACTGCAAAATGTATGCAAGAATATTAGCCACACGACTCAATGCAGTCCTTCCACAATTAAGAAGCAACTCCCAAGTAGGCTTCCTTAAAAACCGAATGTTGAACAACAACACCTCTCCCTTTGCCATGTACTAGAAAATGCGACTTTTAAACCAGCCCTATCCATAGCTACAACCCTGGATGCAGAAAATGCACTCGACAGAGTTTCATGGTCTTTTTTGAAACACTGCATGCACTCATTTGACTTAGGTGACCCCTACTTAACTATGGTCATGGCCCTTATGTGAAGCCCACTGCACTTATCGCAATTAACGGTTCCCTCTCTAAGTCTCTCATTCTCTGAGTCTCTCATTCTGTAACAAGGCACAACACAAGGTTGCCCACCTTCACCATCTCTCTTCCTATGAGCACTAGCGCACCTCTTACAAGACATTAAATAAAATAAAGATATTACAGGATTGGGCTTTATGAACATTCAAGTCAAATTAGCCGCCTGTGCGGACGATATACTAATAGTTACAGAAAGCCTGGGCCCTTCGCTCAACTCTTTGACGCTACTCTATACACTCTGGGTATAGGCTAAACAGAAACAAATCTGAAGTAAAACCCCTAAATGTACACTGCACTAGAGAGATTCTAGGTAACGCCACTCTAGATTGGCAGCCGGGATGAATCAAATACATGGGTATAGAATTTAGAAACAACTTGATCGACACACTACATCACAATTAAATTACCACTCTGGAGAAATTTAAGAAACTTTTAGACATATGGTCACCAAAAGTGTATCATCTGGTGGGGTAGAATTGAAATGATAAAGATGACGATAGACCCCCCTAATTAATTATCTTATCAACATGCTTTCTCTCATTAAAAGAAGACTTCCACCATAAACTTGATATCCTATGAAAATTCATTTGGCAAGGCACAAAAGCTAGAATATGACTAAAAAAACTCAGGCTGGACAAATCCCTAGGTGGTGTCAATCTAGCCAATTTTAAAACATACCAAACTGCCTACCTTGCAAAATAGGGCTCCTACTGGCACACTCCAGCATGGTTAGAAGATGAAAAGGCCACCCTTCACAACATTAACCCTCTTACCTTGCTCACCTCTAGCCACACAAATGTACTTAGATCAAAGTCAATATTTAAAAATAAAAAAAACGTGCTCCTAAAATTGGATAAGAAACTCACCTCCCACATAAAGCTTTCAAAGATGGAATCCATATGGAATAACCGCAATTTCCTATATAAATGCAAAACTTTACAATATGAAGCTTGGATCAACAAAGGTATCTTCTTCCCCCAGTAACTAGAACATTCTTCATACCGGTTAACTTTTAAGGAACTCCAAACGACATATATTTTAGATAATATGGAATTTTACAACTTTCTCAGGATCAGAACAACCTTTTCAAAAGCCAAACTGCATACTCCTCCCGATCTCTACCAAACTTTGTTGAAAATATCAATAAGCTAGGCCACCAAGTCTAACACCTATACAAACTGATTTGCCCTAAAACTTTGACACTCGATAAAAATCTTATTACCTTCTGGGAGCTACATTCCTCTAGCCCTCTAACTGAGACTACATGGCTGACTACCCATAATAAAATATCTCCGGTCTTATCTCAAACAATACTATGGCTCCTACATAAAGCCAAATAGCATCTGCTCGGTTACATTCACAACATCTCCGCTCAGATATGACCTGCTGGACCTGTAAGGAAGAGGTAGGCGATTTAGCTCACCTTATTCTCCATTGCAAGGTTGTATCAATATTTTGGGACAACGTATTCGGATTTCTATCAAAACTATTCAATTGCCAGCTAAAAAGAGAATTCTCCACTCTAATTGCTGGCTTTCTTAGTCCTGACAGAGTAAACCATATGGACAAAGCTCTCTTAGACCTCCTACTCACATCCACAATCAAAATTCTCCTGAATAATTTTAAGAACGGACACACAGGGACTTGTCTGATCCCTATTTAAGCTGCGCAGCCACTTTCATGCTGAATGGATCCAATAAATTGAATTTTCATTCATAATCTTCAGTTTATCCACTTTTTTTCTCCATTTCTTTTCGCCTTTTTCACCTTATAATTGATTTGTTTTACACATTCCTATACTCATTTCAGAATGTTCATGAAAACACAGGAGGAAGAAATGTTTCCACATGCCACAACCTTATTTAAAATTCACCCAATGAAATTAATGATAATTCCCTTCGTAAGGGGTATCTATAAATCTATAAAAAAAATCATAAACACAACTGTCAGCATTAATATTACACTACTCAATCAATAAAGAAACGTAATGCCACTATTTTACGTTAACATTGTTTGCCTCAAAAACACTGCTTGCAAAATAACACAAATTCATCTTTCAGCTGCTGTTCTAATCCATTAACCATATGTCAATTTAAACAACATTCCCCGTTGAAAACCCCCATTTTAATAACCATCACATAGCTAAAAGTCAAGCCTAAAGTGCTTCAGTAATGCCTTTGACCCCATATTGACCCTTAGCCTTCTTGTTTATCTTCTTTGCAATGATGGTGCTCAAGAGCGCTTACCGTGGCATGTGTTCAATATTGTTAGTGCAATTGGGTGGAGCACGGATCAAGCGAGCGCACCCTCATATTTTTGAAGCAGTTAGGCACAGTAAAAATGGAGTACACCGGAGTGCATCTCACTACCATTGAAGTACACTGAATAATTTGAAGGACACACATGAGGCTTCATTCAAAGTTTGGATTAATTGTATTACACACATCAGAGGCGCAGATAATATCGCTTTCCAAAACTCACCTTGGAAATCGTCAGCCAGACACATGTGGGCCAAACTAGATGTATATTTCACCACATAAAAACCACCATGATTACCCTACAGACACTGTTCATAATGTACTTCCCCTTCATACCTCCCCAGCCATAAATTGTGTTTAAGAATGCTTGTTACACACTCAGGTACTTCAGGCGTACTGGGCCTACAAAATTCTACCTCGATAGGGTTTCTTTCCATTACTTGAATACTGATACGATACCCAACATAAGCATGTGTAGTCTAATCTTTCAACTATTTTAATCTCTTTATAGCTATATTACTCTTCCATTCATTTTTCTTTTTTTTTCCTTTCCCCATACTTAATTTTAACTTTAAACATAATATTCTTCCACCTCAATTCGGGCACTATCCCCTGATTACTCATTAGTGTATAGTGCTTTGTATCATCTTGTACCTTGTACTTTGTATACCATTTGTGACAATACCACCTGCTTATCATATTGATGAAGTTGTTACATTTCTATCAAGCCAATGTATTCCATCACTTTTTTCTCTGTACATCATTTGCCGTTTCTTTGTGTTTTTCTTTTGGAAATGCCTAATAAAAACCTTTGAAATTAAAAAAGTACAAAAAATACTATTTATAAAATCCTTAAAACACAAACATAAAACATCATGAATCAGTTGGTTTCCTTTACACTGTATCAAAATGCTAATCAAAAACAATGTGAATTGTTCTTTCTGGCATAAAAAACAGTTCAGAGACAACTTGACATAATACAGCAAATCTCCATTGTAATCCATGATTATAAATAAAAGTATTCAGGGTGACATTGTATAAAATTTAGCGGCCTTAAAATAGGTAAAATGTTACTTTTCTCAAATTGCTAAATTATTTACAGAAAAAAGACTTCATGCATGATACTCTGTGACATTGGGCAATCACAGGGGCAGTTTGTTAAATTTGTAGACAAAATGTTAATTTCAGGGAAGCAAATCAGGTGATGAAAAATGTCCAGTTTTAAGCAAGTCAGAATAAATCTATGACTGGGATTTTATACAAATTTGAGAAAAAGTTGCATTGCATACATGGTTAAATGAGTTGAATGTTTTAAAACACTAGACTTTGGAATTTTAGTGGTCAGGCTAAGGTTCTCAAGACGCACCATACATTTGTTTTGCAAATCTTTTCTACTGATGAATTCCAGAGATTCAGGCTTCCCAAAGTAATCAGGGTGCCCCGGGTTGCAAAAAAGTGTCAGATATATGCCAACCAAGGCATACTCAGAGACAAACTCGACTTGAGGCAATCTCCAATATTGGTACAATTTAAGACAGAGTATTCTGATGACCATATCTTATGGCTTAATACTATGGGCTGCAGCAATATTAAATCTGTTAGGAATAAAACACCCAATTCTGTAAGGCAAACATATACAGAGGCACTTTTAGGGGTGGCAAGAAGGTACCATAAGAACTTGTTTTCCAACATCTGCAATGTCACACGTTTGGTGTGTCCCAATACTCCTTATCCGTATAGTGCCACACTCAGATATTTTGCTTTGTAAATCTTTATTGTCTCATCTGGGGCCTTTTGCCTAATCGCAGCTTTCTAGTGAGCGTTCCTTATCAAATAATATACTTAAATACCAATGACCTTGATTTTGATATCTCCACAAATAGCTGTTCTCTTCCCACATTTCATAATAAATGTTTTAGAAATATTAACCAGTAGTCAAAGGTCCTGCACATACTCAATAAAATGTGTAAGTAATCTCTGTATGCCAGGGGGGTACGGTCCATAAGAAGGGCGTTGTCAGCATAGAGGAGGGCCAGGACAGGGCAATGTCCCATCTGCAGAAGATCTTGTGATTGTGTAGCTAGCACAGCATCACACTATTTATATATAGTGAGAAGAGAAAAGGTGCTAGAACACAGCCCTTTCTTCTAACACCTCTCTCTCTCTATGCTGAAAGGTTGAACTCCCCATATTCCATATCTATCCCTTGCTCTAAATCCTGAATACAGGTCGCTTTTTGGTTCTGTATTCATTGCATTGGCACATGCCACCAGGACGACGAGTTCTATGTTGGAATGGGGGCACGTGGAATAGTCAAGAGTGGCAGTTGGTTTCTGTGCCTGCTCTGACACTTCCTGTATCTCTGTACCTAATAAAGAAGAAGTGTCTTACCTGCAGAATCATCCTTGATTTCTTTTTAGTGGCGACAAGCAGTTCTGGACCGTGGACCGGCGGAGAGGAGGATTCTTTTCTCCGGTTGCACATGTGGTTTTACTGGGGCTGAGCAGACATGGCCCAGCTGTAGTAGCCCAGCTACTTGCAGTTGAAGTGTGAATGTTTGTCCTTTCGTCTTTCAGCCTTCCACTGCCTTTACAGCCGTTTACACCCAGCTTTTGCTACTCTCAAGGCATCCGAGTACAACGGTGCAGATTTCTGAGCTCTGCCTGGTTTCCTCTTTGTCCAGGTGGCGGTACAATCCAAGGCCTGCGTAATCCTTCTCTCTAGATTCATGCATGTCACTTCAGCGTCAGTGCCTCCCGGATTGCCTCCCTGAAATAGAGCTATACTGAAAAGATCCTGCGAAAACATCCCCCATCTCCAAATAACTATAGTCTTGTTTCCAGTGTTTTTATACTTAGATCCAGATCGTAATATAGCAAAGGGAACCAAGAAATGGTCTGTCCAGATGACAGGGACAGGGGCATGCACCACGATGCCTTTCCAGTTAGCAAACTGGGCATCCAACATATGTCCCTTTATGTGGATGAAGGTGTTTGATCTGAGCCTGAGTTGCAAAGTATCCAACTCTTGACATAACTCAGAGGCTGCAGTACAGGCACTATCCTCAAAGTGTAAGTTGAGGTCTCCGAGCACTATGAATTGCTCGTATCGCAGGGCCGGTTGAATGAGGTAGTCCATCAGGCTCACCGCAAAGCCCTTAGAGGTACCGGGTGGTCTATAGATTAGAACCCCCTTAACTGTGTAACTCTGGTTCACCTTAATCGTGAAGACCCCAGCCTCACAGTAAGCATGAGCGGATTTTGCGGATTGGCAATCCGCGAATTTGCGGATTTGCAAACTCGCAATCCGCAAAATCCGCGAATTCCCGCGAATTTGCGGATTTTTTTTTTTTTTTGTGTTCGCCCGTGTTTCTGCCAGTTCGCGAGGGTTTTTACAATTTCGCAATTTGCGAACTTACCTGTCGG
This sequence comes from Lissotriton vulgaris, assembly GCF_964263255.1. NCBI lineage: Eukaryota > Metazoa > Chordata > Amphibia > Caudata > Salamandridae > Lissotriton > Lissotriton vulgaris. The sequence continues at coordinate 208,952,598 of NC_141686.1, read as the reverse complement.
GTCGCAAGTTTTGCGAACTTGTTGTTTCTACGTGTCCAACCTGTTTGGGACACTCTTCTTCATCACTGCCACTCTCTGTCACCACTGCCACTCTCTGACTACTCATGCCACCCTCTGGCCCACCCATGCCACCCTCTGTTTCATCACCACACCCTCTGGTTGTCCAGTGTACATTATTTTTGGCAAAGCAAAGCACACCTTCCCTGCCTCAAGTGACCTGAATTAATTTGGGGCTGATTAATGTGTCACAGAATATTTTTTTAGCTGGCACCTGCTTCCTTAGTGCGCCCTGATTAGTGATCTTTTGCACTTGCTAAGTGCTTTCATTGTTGCAAAATTAGTTACAACACCTGCCCTGCCCCAACTGACAATAATGAATTAGGGGCTGATTAATGGATTTTAACTTCCAGCCTGGCTCCTGCTTGTCTCCCTTAGCTGTAATTCAGGACCTTTGTGGCATATGTGTAACTATTCTGAGGTTCAGAGCAGGGTCACATAATAGTTTCAACTGGCAACTGAACTCTGGAGGGGCCCCTCAGGAAGCACTACAGGAAATGGCTACTAATGATGAGCCTGAACTTTTGAACCTGGTAAGTAGTTACTTTCAGTTTTGCTAAAATCGTATTTCTGCAATTTCGCACTTATTCGCGGGGCGCGAACTCACGCGAACAGTGCGAGCAGTGCGAGCAAAATCCGCTGCTCGCGGATTTGCGGATTTTTCAGGAAATTCGCAAATCTCGCGGATTGCGGATTTCCCGAAAATCCGCAAAATCCGCGAGCGGAACGGATTTTCCGCCCATGCCTACCTCACAGTCAGTCAGGTTAATATCTTCCAACATACACTGAATGGGATATTTGTAAATAATTGCTATCCCCCCCCACGAATCCGTCTATCGATTCGGCTAATAGCATAGCCCTTAGGGACCGCCTCTAAGATATCAGGGGCCAACTCCTCATCCAGCCAGGTGTCTGTGAGGAACATTAAGTCATAATGGGTGCCTACCAGCTGGTCTCAAACTTCCAATCTATGTTTCCCGAGGGACCGGCAATTCAGTAAACAGTAGGTGAGCTTCCTAACCGCCTCCACCTCCTCCCTCCCTTCTCCTAAAATAAATGGGCAGGAGCTACAGCCCCAACTTATGCTGTTACCCGCAATACTATGTTAGCAGCCATCTTGGATATGTGGGCGAAGATTCTATAGTTCCTGGCGGTCATAATTGTGGCCTGTTCGGCTGCGGACGGGCACAGACGGGCTTTCCTTTGGCGTGCCTTCGGCGTGCCAGCGGCGCAACCGCTACGCGGTCGCTGACACATTTCTGTAAATAGCTGTCTATTCCACCAGCTAGACCGCTAACCGCCCCCCCCCCCCGGAAGTGCCTGGCTCTCCCTACCCCGCCCTTCGTGCAATGGTACTGGTTACCGCGTCGGAGCAGGGTGGGTAGGAGTGAAGATTGAGCCCAGGACACACGCCTCCAGGTAAGAATGCCTCCAGGCTGCGATAGCAGTAAAGTGTAAAAATAACTATGTGCCGCCAATAAGCCCCACTGTTTTAGCACAATCTTCCCCCAGTTCTAAAAGTGCACAGGTTTTAAAATGGTTAAAATACAGCAGTGACAGCAATAATAGCGCGAACAACAGCAACAGGGCTCTGCCACCGCTCTACTCACCGCAACGCACCCTCGCCGCCACTTTCCTTTATGCCTTTATACAGTTGCTGCCCAGCTCCACCAGACGGACACAGAGCGGTTCCGGCCCAGGTGACAGCACTCAGCGGTGTTCAAAGTGTTCAAAGAGTGCAAATCCAGACCAGCAAGTATCAAACCCACAACTAAAAAGGTTCTTTCTGTTGATATTATATCGGAGGATGGTTCTGATCCAGACAGTGAGGAAGGCAATCAGGTTATGATGGTGTCTAATGCTTGTGAACCACGTGTTGGATGAGAAATTGAATGTTTCAAGTGAACCTGACAAAACCAGTGATGTCATGGAAAATGTAAAAGATCCAGAAGTGTTGAAGCTTGATTGCAATAGTGTCAGGGGACCATTTTGGCAAATTGGGCAAATGTTAACAATATATCCATGATGGCTGATTCTGGTTTCTTTTTCACTCCCTTGGTCGTGTAGAATGGAGCAGGTTAATCAATATTCCCTTGCGGAAATCTCTGGTTAAACCAGTAGCTTCTGGGGGCAAACCCATTCAGGTGTTGGAGGAATTTGACTGTGCATTAAACTGTAAAGTACATGCCACTCCTGCCGCCGTGTATGTGGCAAAAGGCAGGCCTTCCCTTCTGGGATGGTTGGAACAGAAACATCTGGGCATCATTTTAGGTCCCAACAGTCCTGAGCAATTTCTCCTCAAAGATGATTTCAAATATGTGTTGGCTGTGGGTGCACACAATTGGAAAGTGTCTTTCACACAATTTTTTACCAAAAATCTTGGAAAAATTAAGGGATTTTCCAATCAGATAACTTTAAAACAGGGGGCTCAACCTGTCATGCACAAGGCCAGATGGGTACCTTTTGCCATGAGGAAAGCGTTGGCCTTAGAATTGGAATCCCTTTGTCAGCAGGGTGACATCAAACCCATTGAGTGCTCCGAATGGTTATCCCCTGTGGTTTTGGCAGGGAAAAGGTATGGCGCCCTTAGTAAGTGCATAGACTTGAATGACCTAAATGAGATGATATGGGTAGACAGACATCCCCTACTCAACCTCACTGGGATGCTGGGTACATTGAAGGGAACACTCATTTTTACCACCTTGGATATGTCCTCCCCTTACCACCAGATCACACTGAAGAAAGAAAGTTGTCATATTACATCCTTGGTGACTCTTTCTGGTGCTTATATATTCAAGAGAATGCCTTTTGGTCTTGCTTCAGCCATATTTCAAAGGATCATAGAGCCAAATTTTCTGGTATTTCCAATGTGAAATATTTTCAAGAGAACATTTTGGTCTATGGCAAGAATATGGAGTGTCATGACATGTCATTGGCTATGGTGTTATCGATTTTAACTGAGAGGGGTGTCACTTTAAAGGCAGAGAAAAATAAGATTACAGTAGACGAGGAGGATAACCTGAGATATACATTGTCTGCTAGGGGGGGTGGAACCTAAGGAAAATTTGATAAAGGCTAAAAAGGGTTTCCCCACTCCACAAAAAATGGACCAGGTCTGATAATTGTTTGGTAGGTTAGTATTCTTGGCCAGGTTTATTCGTGTGTGCAGTGATGAAACACATCATGTGAGGATACGTATGAAGAAAAAACAACAATTTGTATGATCTCCCAGCCTAGAGAGTGAAATCCAACAAAGAAACATAGAACTGACCAGTGCGCTTCCTCTGAAACCCTTTGATACCCATGATCTGTCTATCGTTGTCACGTATACCAATCAGTATGGGTTGGATGCCATGCTACTCCTAAGAAGAAAGGGAAGGAAAGAAGTGGTGGCTTTTGCTTCTTGCACATTAAGAGGTGCGAAGTCCACCTACTCTGTTATGCAGCTGGCTTGTTGGTGCGATGTGGATCACTTCAGGCAATACTTATGTGGTTCTTAGTTTGTCATCGGTATCAACCACACGCCCTTAATAGATCTGTTCACCACAATGCACACCAGCAATGCCACTCCCCACATTGCTAAGTGGCACCACAGGTTGATGAAATTCCATATCCAATTGGAATACATTCCTGGGGCTAAGAATATTTTGCAGATTGTTTGTACAGGTTGCCCCTTTCTAATGTGCAATCAGGGGAGCAATTGGAGGATGCAGTTTGCATTATGGCCTCATTTGCAAAATCCGGTTTTAGTTGCATTTCCGAGGAAGAGTGGAAAGTTGCTGTGCAACAGGATGAAATGATTCAAGTAGTGGTTGGTCTGTAAAGCAGGGATTTGTTTATTAAACATGTTTTTCCAGAGTTAAGTATGCTTTTGAGTTTTGTGAGAAGAACAGATTTGTTGGTATTGCCAGTCGTGTTACAAAACTAAATTTTGGCTTTAGCCCATGAAGATCACCTGGGCATGAAAGCCAAGAAGAGGAGAATTAAAGAAGTCTTTTGGTGGCCAGGGATGGATCGGGAAGTTGAACATTTTGCGAGAGACTGTGTAGCATGTGCAGTTGGTGAGAAAACACAAGTCACATATCCCAGTCCCATTGAAGCTGTGCCAGTTCCTGACAAACCATGGTTGAAGTTAGGTTTATACATCATTGGACCGATATATGTTTTGGATAAATGAAATTATCCTGTCCTTTCCTGATCCACTATTTTCACTGGAAATATCAGATATCCCTCCTCCCACAGGTTAGCTGGTAGTTAGGTGTGGCCGCCTCTCTGTCTTCTGTGCCTTTGCTTTGAGTTTGCCCTATATTAACGGGTCGATACCAGCAGTGCTGCGAGACCGTATGGGATGAAATTAAGTGCTCCAGACAAGAGCCACAAACCAAGAAATAGAGGCTAAAAATCCCTGTGTCTAATACACACCTCCGCAACTGGAAACGCACTGCACAACTCACTTCCACAGTATAAGCGCCAACCAAAGCAGTGACAATCCAAGGCTGCAGAGCTACACACAGGGAACGCAGTCTAGCGCCTAAAAGGTGGAATCTGGAACCCGACTAGGGTCTGATCCATCTCCGCTCCCTCTCACTATGCGATCTTGGGCGAACCCTTCATCCCCCCGCGCCCATGGCTCCTTAGGTGGCAGCACTGGAACGGTTCAGTAATGTATTTAACGACCTACTGATCACCTCATTAAAACGAAATCTGAGGTTTACCTAACATGTGTACACAGAATAATATGCGGAGGGCTCTGCTAAATGGTGAAAGTGACGTTTTGAAAAAGTGTACCATATGCATACGCAACCTTATTCACAGAACACGAAACACACCTTTAGTTGATTGATTATGTAAGCGTAGCTGAGTCAATAAAATGTGTTTAATTCTAAAGGGTACATGTGTTTCATCCTTTCAAGAAAGAAAAGGGCAGGTGACGGCTTGGTTAAATGCACTGCTTTTTGCAGCCGGTCTTTCGCTACATTTCCCTCATCTACACATCTCGCTTGTATTTCGGGGTTTACTCACCCCCAGTTTTGTATAGCGCTGCGATCACCCCTCGCCAGCCAACAGAGGACGCGCATCTATCTCTTCCACTCGTGCGAGCACACGACTCGAAATAATTTGCTAATTAAACACTGGAGTGTTAATTCAGTCACAACCCTACGATTCTACAAACAAAAGGACAAAACGAAACCTATCGTGGGGCGGGACTGACAAAACTAAACCTATCATGGGGCGGGACTTCCGTTTTGTGAAGCCCGCGCCCACGGAGTGCCTGGAGGAGCACCGAGGGAGAGCCCCGCAGTCGGAGGCTGCACAAGTCCGGAGGGCCGTTGACCGGTGAGCGGGGAAGGTGGGGGGATGCCTGTATGTGTGCCTGTGTGTGTGTCTGTGTGTGCGACGGCGGAGGGGTGGGGGGGATGCTTGGTGCATGTGTGTGTGTGTATGCGACGGCGGGGGTGGGTTCTCTGTATGTGTGGGTGCGTGCATGAGCGCTCGTGTGGGTGTCTGTCGCTGTTTCTGCGCATGCAAGTGTGGTGTTGCTGCTTCCCAGGAGACAGCAGCTGAGCGCGTTCGCGAGCGCGTGGCCAGCGGAAATCGCCTCCTTGAAGAGGCAATGCGCGTGGCCGAAGCTGTCTCCTGGGAAGCACAGTCCGTGACAAAAGATCTCGGCGAGTACAGCGCTGACGCGCTGTATCGCTACGAGACCTAAAAATGAGACCTAGCTAGTTGTTAATGAAGGAATTGGGATGACCGATAGCTGGTTTGTCAAGAAGGCTATTTATATGGGAGTTATTTTGTCTGCTTTTTTGAATGATGTCATTAGGGATAATATGTAAACTCTTTTGTATAAATTTAAGCACGACCTTGGCAGACTAAATAGTCAACATTTATCTATAGGGGGTAGATGTAGCGTAATTAATGAACTCATTGTGGGAAAAGAGTCTATGGCAGAAATTAAATGATAGCTAATATATAAAGGGTGCTCTTTGAGACCCTTCCTGTTTGGATAACCTCTCCATGTTACACCACTTTCCATCACTGAGCTTGGCAGATCTGCCACTCAGTGCAATGATCTGCATTGGACCACAAAACATGGAACACCACTTTCCATCACTGAGCTTGGCAGATCTGCCACTCGGTGCTCTTTGAGACCCTTCCTGTTTGGATAACCTCTCCATGTTACACCACTTTCCATCACTGAGCTTGGCAGATCTGCCACTCAGTGAGAATGAGTGGGCGAGTCAGTCAGTGAGTGAGTCAATGAGTGAGAGAGAGTGGGTGAGTCGGTCAGTGAGTCTGGACAGTGAGTGAGTTAGTGAGTGGGAGTCTTTATTGAGAGCACATAACTAATTGCAATAACTAATATTCCTGGGTTCAGAAGTAGCGTGCTACTTTCCCTAAACCGCTTAAACGCCTATATAGGCGCTATATAAATCCAGACACAATTACAAAGCAGCCCAACTGGGAAAATGCATATGGCACACAGGCTAGTCTGGTTCCGAAACACAATCTTGGACATCTGACCACTCATGTTCATTTTTTGTATTTCTCTTATGTTATGTGTTATGTTATGTGCTCTCAATAAAGAATTACGTGAATTTACTTGTTACTTTGTGATATTTTAATACCAGGGAGGTGTGATCGTTAGTGGGGGCTGTGTGGTTTCAGGTGAATGGTTAGTGAGATGGAAAGGCTAGCGAAGTTTAGGTAATATTATATTACAGGGATAGGGTTTTAAAGAGGAGTATCCGCCAGTTGCAGAATTACATTAAGAAGGATTAAGGCAGGTATGACAAATGGAAGGTATGCATAAGATGTAAAGTAAAAAGAGGATCACTGACACTGACTCTCACTCACACTGCCTCTCACTCACACTGATTCTCTCACTATCACTGACAGACTCTCCCACTCTCGCACTCACTCACTGTCACTAACACTCTCACTGACTGACTCTCCCACTCACTAACTCACTCACTGACCGACTCACCCACTCTCTCTCACTCACTGACTCACTCACTGACTGACTCGCCCACTCATTCTCACTCACTGACTCACTCACTCTCAACACATATTGCAGTACAAATGCAATAGGTGTCACATTTGCGAAAGTTATAAGTATTGGCATTGTCATACACAATGCCAATAACTCAAACTTAAATGCTGCGAGACCTATTGCATTGTAAATGCTTGTTATTCAAGGCATAATCAGAGAGTTTTGCAAATTGTCTGTCTTCCTCTTCCTCTGCGTTATTAGCCAATACAAGATCACAGGTCAAAAAAGCAATGTCGTCGGCATAAGCAAGGGTTTTTGTCTTCTAGCCCTAGGTCTGAATTGCTGATAATTAAACATTGTTCTTCAATCTGCAGATGAAGGCGTATATGTAAATAGCAAACAGCAATGGGGAATAGGGGCGCCTATGCTGAGTTTCCAACGAAATTGCAAACCACTCATTTAATACCACATTCACAGTGACCCTAGCTGTTGGGTCAGCATAGCATTTTACCCACCTGAATCAAACCCAAACCAAGTCTAATTCCTGACATTGCTATCCTGAGACACTGCCCGATCAAAGGCTTTTTCTGCATCTGGATTGTTTGTTATGATTCAGGGAAAACCTCCTTTTTCCTCATCGGATTACAGACTTCATGGAATCCCAAACCATCTCTATAGAGGTGCTCCCAAAATTATCCCCCAAAAATATTGGGATCCATTGTCTCCTATGATTGCAATATTCTTCACTTAACAGAAGAGTTCATTTAAAGGTCCACAATTTCGCCTTTAAATTACGGTCAGCACCCTCTAGTTCTTAAACAAATGGATTGTGATCTGATTAAATCTGTGGTGCTTTCTCTATACTACATCCTTGGAATAATGAGTTGGACACAAACACATAGTCTAATCTGGCATACAATAAATAGAGAGCAGAGAAAAGGGTAAATCTGGGATCTAAGGTTTTTAAAAAATTCCAAATATCAAACAAACCATGATCTTGACATTGGTCCGCAATGCCTGGGAGACTTTTGGTTTCCTCCCTAAGTAGTGCCACACCTCTTCCAGGGGCCAATCACTTGGCTGACTAATATTACAATCTCCACATAAAATAATGAGGAGAGGCCATAGTTCCTTAGAAATAACTTTTATTACTCCAGAGTCATCCACATTGCTCCCATACATTCACATAGCAACATTTCCCCCCTGGAACTTAACTGACATTCTGCAATAACCCAAAGGCCAAACTTATTGGCTCACACAGAGTACATTGAAGCTCAATCCTAAGAGCCAGAATAGCCACTCCCTGCATCTGTACACTTGGTGTTGTACCACCAATCAATTTATGTCCCATGGATTTTAATAAATGCTGTTGCGCTCCCCTTTGATGTGGGCTTTGTGCATACATATATTATTTGCTGCAAGAAATTGTAGGCCCAACAGCGACTTTTTACTTTTTTATCATCATTAAATCCACAGATATTAATAGTTGCCACATGCATTTTCCCCATAAAAGATATGTAACTTTAACAATGTCATTACACACATATTCTAAAACATCCAGTTGAAATTCCAACGAGCCATTTCATGGAGCATATATGCACAGTGATTTCCATCTTCATAACTCACCAGCATGTGGATCCCCCTAAGCCTCCAACTGCAACCTCCCACCCACCTCCAAACCCAAAGCAATCAGGCTCAACCACGTTGCTGAATGGGGACATCTGCTGCAGTCCCATCTCCACCTTCGACCATTAGCTCTGCCCCTTAGCCGACATATTCACCCAATGTATAAATCTCAAACATGCTTGGACTATTACATGCTCAACCTTATTTACTACCAGATCCCCCACCTGTAATTTATTTTTGAAATGCTGGGCCTGAATCTCTGAAGTAGAACCATGCTTCTGACCATGAAACACAACTTTTAATATAGCAGGATTTTGCTAGTACACAGTCGCTCCCTTGTGGAAAAAGGGTCACAATCTTCTTTCTACTGTGGCATGAGCAAAATCAGGCTTGGAGATAAAAAGATATACCCTCAAAGTTTCTTTTAGCATTTGGATGTGCTAGATCATATAAAGCTTGCTCTAAAAGAAAAATCCCAAAGTTGCTGGTCAGTTTCTTTGCCAAAATCATAGGAAACCTATGCGCTCACTTGACTTCCTTGTCCCAGTCCCAGGAGGAAAGTTCGGAAAAGTCACCTTTCATCAAGGTTACAACATACTTTCTAATATCACCAACTTCAACATTCTTAGGAATCCCCAGCAGTCTTAAATTATTGAATAGTTGTCGTTTCTCAAGGTCTTGTGGAGAAGCGTGGCTCAATGGTTAGAGCGGCAGACCCTGATGCAGAGGTCTGGCCCGGGACAAGGGTTCAATTCCCGCCTCGGCGGCTCTTGGACTCAATTTCCCGGACCTGATAATTCTCGCCTCGGTGCCTAGTCTAATCATGGGTCCCACTCTGTGACTCTGGGCAATAGCTTGCTTAATCTCCACAACGGCCCCAGCAGCGCTGTGGATGCCTGGCTTCACCTTGGGGGTGCCCAGGAGTGGACATTTCACAGGAAAGCCAGGATGGGTTCCACAGCGGTATGAATACAGCGCTACGAGGCCTCCGGGTAGAAGTGCGCTATATAAAATACACTACATTTACATTCCAACTACCATATGACATTGGCCAAAACTGAGGGTGGGTGGAGTGCCACTACGCAAAGTTCACTAGAGTTGAAAAAAAGCTCTGCGGAACTTGGCTCCGCTCCACCATAAAAAATCCAAACAATGGGAAATAATAAATAACTTAACTGCTCTGGTGTCGTGCATGTGCAGTCCTCCCAAGATGTACAAAGTAGGGGTTTGTGACCGGAGAGGACTGCGAGGTGGAGAGACCACAGCAAGGAGGATGGCAGCCCAGAGATGCCAGAACAGGTAAGTGATTATTTCCTGTCTGACTTGGGCATGGGCCATTGGCTAACTCTGCAATGCCGCTGAGTCAGAGATTTTGCCCAAGCTCCGCATTCCCAATGGAGCGCAGAGTTAGCAATACTCTTTAAACTCCGCTGGCAGAGCGGAGTTCGCCACCCAGGTTAGTCAAGCTCGCCTGCTGTGACGCATCCTGCGTCTTCAGAGCTGCCACCTCATTTTCTAAAACATCTGTCTGAGTTTCAATCATACATAATCTCTCGGCAATGTCGCAGCAATTTTTACCAATTTTCCTCCGGGAGCTTTGACTTTTTTTTGCAGCCAACCATGCCCATCCATTATCGTTCTTCACTTCCTTCTGAAAGAACCTTAATAATGGCAGAATCAATGTAACAAGTGTTCCACAGATTTCTCAGTAGCTTGCGAACCCTGCTCATCCTCCAAATCTTTTTGGTGGGGGTGAGATATCTCTTTTCTTCCTGTTTTTTGTTCTGGGAGTAGCAATTGTGGGGCAGAATAGTCTCATCCTAATTCCTCTGGTGTATCTTTTCATATGCATGTAGTCAGGACTTTGCCCCTCCTGCTTCTTCTTTGGTACCCTTTTAGTTAGAGATCTTTTCTGCTTAACACCATCGCTGCTGCAGCAATTCTCCTCATATGCTGACTTTTATGTTTTCCCATTGTTCATGACGAGCTCAGCTCGTCATCAGCACAGCTCAACCATGCCTCATGACGAGCTGAGCTCGTCATGAGCAGCGAAGGGGTAATAGAACCAGATGCCTCCTCCTGCATGTTACTGCTCCTTAACTGGGAGGCCCCTTCCCCACTTGTCACTGAGGTGCTTGTGTCCAACATATGTGATTCCTCTGTCAGAGAAAAAAATGTCACCAATATTTTAGGAGTCAAACACATTCCCTCTGTAGATTTCCCCTCACAATTTTTGTTCCTTAGAATGCAGGGATCCTTAGTTATTAGCTCTCCCTTGTAAATATTTCCCATATCAGTAACCATGGTTAAAGGTATTCTACTAGCTGCCATCTCCTTAGTAGGATCTAGGTTTGCTACTATCAAGGGTGCCTCTAGAATGGTTACTCCATATTGCAGCAACCAGGGACCGGTTTCCATTTCAGATACACTAAGTGACTCCCTGCTTTCACTTATGGGAGTCAAGTTACTTGTGCTTAGTTCATTTCCCACATGGTCAGCAGAACCCAGGATTCCCTCGGGCCCTTTATTATTTTCCAGGTTGTGGCCCCTAAGTCTCATACAGGGGAAAGTAAACTTGTAATAGGTGGTTGCAACCCCCCGGTTCCCGGGCATTCCGTCGGGAGGTCCTCTTGACCTGCTCTACTTTTTATTTACCCAGTTCGGATTCCCCTTTCTCCACACCGGAATTACTGTACATAGGCACCTCTTGTTGCAGGTGGGAGACCACCGCATTAGATGCTGCCAATGTACCTGGCAATGCTTCCACCCTTTGCCTCACGTGGTCATAACCTTAGTCCCAGTGCGGTGCTGGGTCCCAACCCAACCATATTTGACCGCAGCGATGCAACTCAATTGTTCAGCAGCAGTAACTGCCACAGCTGCCAAGAGCAACAGCCCGCCAAGCCCCTTCCAGCTTTCATGGCCATTTCCCACCATCTTGCTTCTCCATGTATAGAGTTTTTTTAATGTAAATGTGGATAATATTATCATACATAACTATGCCATGACTTTAGCTTTAGTTTTTCCTGGGTGTTTGTGAGTATGTGTGAGGGTGTGTGTGTGGGTGGGTGTGCATGTACATAAATACTACTTTTTATGAAAGTGAGCATTTGTCTGGACACTCATTGAGGTCGTTCATTGTACATTGCATTGTGAGCCTTTGTTAGCCCTACACCTACCTTCTCTCTAAGAGGACATGGACTGCTCAATTGATGCTATCACTGAGAGAGTCTAGTCCAAAAGTTGCTCAGAACCTAGAGTAGCACAGGCCCCCTGGAAATCAGTAGTTTAAAATGCCTCAACCACCACAGTTGGGCCCAGTAGTTCCTGCTTGACCCGTGGCCCTCTGAAAGGGGTTCTGACAAACATATGTCAAAAACTAACTGAAAGTAGACTTTCCATCATGTTTCTAACATATTCCAAATAGAGCTGTGAAATGTACATTTTAATCACAACTAGGACTGTCTATAGAAGATCTAACCATACATCTCCATAACGAAAACAATTGTTAGTGTTTCAGTCACTGCAAGGGGCACCTATTTTTAATATCCAATGTTCCATTGTTTTATGTATTAGGCACCCTTTTTTGTTTATTTATTTTTATTTATTTATTTTTAAAATTTCTAAAGCACACAAATGCCTTACGGCGTCTCGGCGCTAATATTTGCATATTTCAGATTGCGAGGGTTATAAGATGTTACTGGTTAAAGAGCCAGGTTTTAAGATGTTTTCGAAAGGAAAACAGCGAAGTGTGTTCCTTAATCTGAGAGGGAACCTGGTTCCATAATTTGGATGCAGCCACTACAAAACGTCTGTCTCCCCATGTCACCTTTTTTGTTGGGGGGATTTGGAGCTGTTGGGCCGTAGATGACCGCAGTGTTCGGCTGGGTTTGTAGATTTTAAAAGCGTTTTTAAAGAAGTCAGGCCCATTATTTTTCAGCGCCTTGTAAGTGATACACATGGCCTTAAACTTTATCCTGCTTCTTATAGGCAGCCAGTGAAGCTCTCGAATTGTGGGAGAGATAGAGGCATATTTTGGAATCCCCATGAGGATCCTTGCAGCGGCATTTTGGACAAGCTGTAGCTTGCTCACCACTTGTTCCTGTGCATTGAGCAGAAGGCCATTGCAGTAGTCCACCTTGGATAGTACCAAGGAGGACATTAAGGTTTTGCCAGCAGTAGGAGGAAGAAAAGGGAGCAGTTTCTTCACCATTCTCAAAGTGTAAAAAGAGGCCGAAACCACGGCATTGGCGTGACTAAGGAATGTAAGCTTGCTGTCAAAAAGCACGCCCAAGTTTTTCACCTTGGCTACTGGCAATGGAGGTATACCCAGTTCCGAAGGCCACCAGACTGGAGACCAAGACGGGGTTAGTTCGCCAAAAACCAGTACCTCCGTCTTGTCGGAATTTAGCTTTAAGCAATTCTGGTTCATCCAGGTGCTGATGGCCTTCATGCCTGCCTGAAAATTCGCTGCCACAGCTTCTCCGTTTTTGTGTATTTCCAGGACCAATTGTGTGTCATCGGCGTACGATGTTAGCCCTATGCCAAATGACTTAATTACCCTCGCCAAGTCCGACACGTAGATATTGAAAAGTGTCGGACTTAGCGAGGAGCCCTGGGGAACACCGCACGGGAGAGAGAAATCAGGGGAGCTGAAATTTCCCATCTTTACGGACTGTATCCTGTTGGCCAGAAAGGATGCTAACGTTGCTCTGGCCCTGCCCTGAATGCCGAGGGTGGCGACACGGTCGATCAGAATAGAATGATCGACCGTGTCGAAGGCCGCGGATAGGTCCAGGAGTATTAGGATAGCGGCGCCGCCCCTGTCCATGATAATCCTGACCTCTTCTGACGCTTTTATTAGAGCTGTCTCTGTCCCGTGGCCCTTCCTAAACCCGAACTGCGTGTTGTGAGTTTGCAAGGGGCACTTTAAGAGTGGCATATTCATATATAATTATATATTTTGTTTACATTTAGTTGCCCTTTTCCTTTACATGTGTTACTGTCTTTCAACAACAACAGTGTGATAAGTGGCTCTCAGCTACTGACAATTGCTTGGGGATGAATTCTTGTCCCTTATTTTTCACCCACCATGCCACTCTGGACAATGTAAATCAGTACCAACCCTGCTCCTCATGGATCAGTCTGTCTGAAACTTCCAGATGAGGCTCCCTCCTGAATGGACCACAAGCAAGCCCTGACTGTTTTGACATACTTAGGTCCCAACAGTAAGATATAGCTTGAGTCCTAAAGCACAGTTGGCAAAGGACCCACACCTACACATGCCAGTATCATCTAAGGCATAATAGGCTTTCCTGTTTTCAGTTCCTATTTTTGGTAAATTCTGGTGTTTTTTTTCAGTGTTTTCAAGTGATTTCAGTACCTTAAACAAACAGTGGTTATGAGTATTTACACATTTTTGCGCAGTTAAAAACTACAGAAATAGTGTTTTTCCGAAGTTTTGGAATGTTTTTCTTTTATGATTGCTTGCTTTCTGCACTGATAGCGCATGGCATATAGACATTGTAAATATAGTGTATATGAGGTCTAAATAGATTCTTGCAAATTAAACCTATTGTAGTACACCATACAATACTTCCTCAGTGAGATTTTGGTCATGTGCGTTCACTCTTTCCTTCCCATGTAAACTTCAGTGAAAAGGCCCTCTCAACATTGGCACTTGAGATAGGCAAAGCCAAAACAGCCACTACTCAATTTGTTAACCCTGGCCACTGACATAGCTTTCCATGCTAATACTGGTTCACCTTAAGATTGCGATTCTCACAGCAGGTTCTGCAACATTTGCGCTGATCTGGGTGCTTATCCCCTCAGAGTTATTGAAGAGGTCAAAAATGAAGCAGCACTTTTGAAACTATGGAGGAAATTCACCATTACGAATGGGATCTAGAACCGAGTACCAAAGTGAGGTTGTATTGACTTCAAATGCCATTGCTGTTGGAGAGACATTTCTATGCGTCATTGCAAGCCATTTCTCATACATTGTAAAATAATGGTTCCGGAATTGCTCTTCACCATTGCTTTGCTTAGCAAGTGGCAAGCACTCTAACATGGACCATGTTGCAGTGCCAAAGTCACTAAATGTGTCACCCAGCCTACTCTCAAGGAGATGTTTCACATCTACACGAATGATGCTGAATAACTTTGCAGACAAAAGTGTTTTCTGACTCTAGTTTTTTTTTATTATGTCCACTACAGAAGTTATGGTTTGCTGTAAAAATCTAAGAATGCAGTAGATTGTACTTTTTTCAAATCACTATCAATGTGTGACCAAAGATCCTCACATTTCTTGTCTTTGGCATCATCACCCAGCAAACATTTTGTAAACAGTTGCCACATGGATAATATGGGCACATGCATCATTGTGAATTGCATTTGCAAACGGTGCGAATCACAATTTTTGGCCGTTTGTGAATGCAATTGACAAAATTGGGATGCATCATGTTTTTAGAAATCGCATTCATGTTGCGATTTCTAAAATTGCGATTGCATTTAAGAAATCGCAATTTTAGATTTCTTAAATGCAATGCATGAACATTTTAAATTTGCAAATTCTCAAATAGGTAGAGGTAAATTACCATGAAGTTGACCTTCATGGTAATTTGCGAAAACTTTCAGAAATGACTTCCCATGGATTCCTATGGGCCTCTAGGCACACAAGAATCAATGGGAAGGAATTCCTTTATTGCGATTCGCAAATTGTGAATCGCAATTAAGGAAATTTAAGAAATCGCAAAAAAAATTGCGAATTCGTAATGCATAGCCTTTTGCGATTTCTTAATTTCGATTCCTTAATTTTCGCAATTAAGAAATCGCAAACGGCAACAATGATGCATGTGGCCGTTAGACCCTTGGACTGAGAACCATCAGCTAAAGGACAGAGTTGGGATAACTCTTTCATTGATGCCACACAAAGCACAAAATGATAAATATTTGCGTTTTAGTTCCTGTGCATAAGAAAACAGTGCACCAGAATGGACTAAAAGGTAAATAGCATTCCTTATTAACTATTAAGATTCTAAAGATGCTTTCAGTATACCATCTAACAAGTGGCAAGTCACTCTTACAGGGAAGCACTTCAGCTCAGGTATCAATTTTGAAAGGTCATCACACAACTTTTTCATATACATAGCTGAATCACAGCAACTACAAACAGAAGGCCTCCAATCTTTGTTGAACTTGGAAATAAGCTTTTTTGCAGAGCATTCCAAGTGACACTGTGTTCCATGTTTTCCAAAAGTCTAGTGTCGTGTTTTAACCACTGTCCCAGATGCTTGGTGATGGTGCCCTTTTCACATATACTTGTCACTATACCTTGCCTTGAATTTTTTAAAGCCTGAGGTGTTGGCAATTCACCTACTATCAATACTGACTCACTAGAAATTGGGGGCTGATGTATTAAGGGTTTTTACCCATTCAGTGTGGGTAAATGCGATGGCACAAATTAGGAAAGATTCTTATGAAATCAGCTGTTTTACCTATCAGTGAAAGAATCAAACACAGCCAAAATAAAAAAATAAGATTTTGATATTTCCGGATTCTCTCCTGTTTATAAAATAATTAAACAAGACCTAAACATGCTTTTAAACCCTGCATCTTTAGACCAAAGACCACAATACTGAAAAAAAACAAAAGGAAGAAGAAACAATATTTGAGTGGCATCCCTAAACAACAAATCTGAAGCAGAATAAAGTTAGCCCAGACTTTCTCACTGCTAGTTTGTATAACAAAGTTACATTGTATTGGCCCCTTCAGGAAGAAAATAAAAATGACTCTTTCTCTCTCTTTTTCCTTTCTTTGGGCAGACCGAAGAGAGGCTGGAGAAAGAAGGGACGTGACACAATTCTGGAGGATTATCAATAATCCATGTTTTCAGGATAGTAATATCCCTGGGATTGGGACAAATATCCTACCAGAACAGTGGGTATCACATTTTGAGGGATTGTACAATCACAACCAGGATATAGATCTGGAGAGGGGGTGGGTTGGCCAACAGGGCCCAGTTATTGAGTTTTCTCTAGCAGAGATAACCGAGGTGATCCAGGGCCTTACCCGTAATAAAGCCCCAGGCCCTGATGGCTCACCACCAGACCTGTACCTGAGTAACATAGATTTTTGGGCCCCTATTCTCACAAGAGTGGTAAATGCGGCTGTCAAGTATGGTCTACCTCGCTCCTGGTCTACTGCAGTTTTTGTTCCCATCTTTAAGAAGGGCAATAGGGACAGTCCCCAATGCTATAGACCAATCTCCCTGATTGATGTCTCAGCCAAAATCTTGGGTCGGGTAATCTTACAGCGGCTCATGGAATGGACAGAAGACCACTTCAAAATTACGGATAAACAGTATGGCTTTAGGACAGGGAGGTCCACAAGTGACCAATGCCTCAACCTCTATCTGCTGGTTGCAAAATACACCAAAGCCAGCAATGAAGCTATCCATTTGGGGTTCATGGACTTAGCAGCTGCATTCGACCATGCTAATAGGAAAAAGCTATGGGTCTTGATGAGGGTTTATTGGGAATTGACCCTGGTCTGATCAACATCCTTAGAGAGTTACATCGGGACACCACAGCCAAAGTCCGCTAAAACACAGAGAGGGGAACACAGAACCATTTCCTTGTACTAGCGGAGTGAGGCAGGGCTGCATCCTTGCCCTCTTCTTGTTCTCGCTTTACATCAACAACCTAGAGCAGGCCTTGATCGCTTTAAATATAGATTGCCCAAGAGTAGGAACGCGTCATATACCGGTGCTTTTATATGCGGATGACACGTTCCTGCTTGCTCGCACTCCGAGGGGCTTGCAATGCCTAATCAATGGTTTTGTTACATCTATGGACATCTATGGACACCTTGGACCTGTCGGTGAACCTGAGCAAGTCCTTTATGATGTTGGCTGGAACTTAGTGGAGGAGCGCTGCACAAAACTAATATCCTCAAATGGCGCCATAGCAAATTTTGGCCAAAGGTTGGGTCGCTGGTCTCGGAAAAGGTCATGAACCTTTATAGCTCTATAGGCTGCTCGAAAGTTACGTATGAATCAGAAGTGTGGGGTTACATTAATGTTGAGCATATGCAACTGGAGGAAAATAAATATATGGGAAGGATCTTAAAAGTACCCCAGAGTACCCCAGCTGTAATTGTGCATAGTGAACTGGGAAGACCTTTCATTGAGGACCAGGTCAATCTAAGACCCATCATGGCATGGCCAAAAATCTGGGTAAACCCTGAGGCAGACTTAAGAAGACAAATTTTGAGAGACTGTCTGCACAGGGACAAAGGGTTAAAAATTCCAAGACTAAAGAATGTCAAGGTCACTTTGGAGGGTATAGATCGGAAGGATCTCTTCATTAACCCCAGTACAATCTGACACCCTGATAAATTGAAAATAAAAAGATTGTTGTCTGATCAGTTTTCTACACGTAGAGCAGAAGGGGAAATGACCAAACACTCAGTAGGTGCCCACAGTCTTATAAAGAATAACAAGGGCATGGAGCCATACCTGTATTTGATGCATAACGCACAGGATAGGTTTTCAATGACTCGTTTTGGGCTCAATTTATTAGCACATATACTGGCTGATCCGCCAGCTTTTACATTGACAATTGAGCAGAAGGGTGCCTGCGGCTGTGACAATCGGTCTCCGCAGGACACCCTTCATTTTGTACTTTTGTACTTTTGTGCCCCTTTTGTGTAAATTTATGGTTGACATTTTAAAACAGGAGAATTTTTGTCATGCCAAAACCGCCTTACTTTTTCTACAAGGAGCAAACGACCCATGGACACTCTGTTGTATTATGAATTTCATCAAGGTTGCTGTGAGGTTAATAAATACAAGAGGAGAGGGATAACTACTGGACCACTTAAGAACATACTTTTTATCTCGATTTTATATGTAATTCAAGATGCTCCTCAGATGTAATTTATTTCTATTTTAAACTTTGTATATATGTGTACTTTTATGATGTTTTTTAATCATCGAATAAAGAATTACTGAACTGAACTGAATGGTGTTTAGTTTTTGGTTGTGCAGGTTTTTTTAATGTGTATATGTTTTCACTGGTAAGGGTTATTTCTCTTTCAGTAGAGTTTTATCAGTTATTTTAGGTTTAAACCTAAAACCGGACAGCCTAGGCATAAACTACAACAAGGTGATGGACAAAATGCTTGATTTAATTTCAGCCACTGCCAATCACCTAAGATTACATTCCAGTCCATTGTTTTTTGATGGTTTGAACTGCTATCCAAAGTTATTGCCAATGCTAAGAGTTACTGCAAGCATTACTCCCATCTCCTTTTGTGTGGTTGATGTGATGCTGCCCGACGTTCCAAAGGTATGCCCATTTGGGGATCTTGTCCTCACTGTAAATGAAATTATATTTGTTTATAAAGCCGTTGGCTACGCTGAGGCCTTCCAGCGGTGCAGACGGCTCAGCTAATGGTCAAGCAGATATGAGTTAAATACAGTTCCTGAAAAGCCAGATTTTGAGAAGCTTTTGAAAGGCTAACAGATTGGGCTCATTTCGGAGATGTAGTGGGAGAGTATACGAGAGAATGGCTGCATTATAGGCAAAAGACTGTCTGCCACAACTAGATCTCGTTATTTTGAGGGATTCGGAGAGGAAGGAGGCCGATGTGCAGAGGTTTCTCCTAGGTTGGTAGGGGGTACTCAGAGACTGAATGACTGCTGGACCATTTTTCCAGCAGGCCTTGTGGGCCGAACACATGGCCTTAAACTGAGTCCTTTCCCTGATCGGCAGCCAATGTATGGCTTCCAAGGCTGGTTTTGCCGACTGATGGCGAGGAATCTGGAGAAGCAGTCGTGCGGCACAGTTCTGTATAATCAGGAGCTTATTGATGGTATATTGTGGGGCTCCCAGATAATGAACGTTCCCATAGTCTAGGCGAGAGAGAATAATAACCAGGACCATATTTCTTCTGACTTAAAAAGGGAGAAGGGGAAGAATATTTCGCAGCATCCTGAGTAGTCCAAAACACGTGGCTGAAAGTTTGGCTGCTTGGTGGTTAAAAGTGAGGAAATGGTCCAGCCAGATACCCAGACTTTTTATCTGATCTTTCGGGGCTGGGGCAGACCCAAGGCAGGCAGCCTGGAGCATGGCTGAGTTAAAAGAGGGAGAGTTGACCCAGGAGCATCAGCTCCGTCTTGAGGCATGAGAGTTCCATCCATTTGGCAACCTCCTCTAGGCAGCAGCCTAGAGTGCAAGATGACCTCTTGGGGTGGTTCAGAGCCACCACAAGTTGTGTGTCATCTGCATAGGTGATGATTTTTATGCCAAATGGATGGACACAAGGGTTTCATATAAACATTGAATAGGGTGGGGCTCAGGGAGGAGCCCTGGGAAACGCCACAACGGAGAGGCAACTGGTTGGAAACAGCATCTCCTTCAAAGACCCTGAAGAAACGCACTCTCAGAAAAGATTGTAGCCAAGCTAATGCGACACCAGATACACCTAGATTTTTGAGTCTGAGAATCAGAGTGCTGTGGTTAACAGTGTTGAATGTGGAACTGAGGTAAGGAGGATAATCGCTGCATTACCCCCTTGATCCAGGATCCTCCTGGCCTCCCCAGTGGCTGCAAGGAGGGCGGTTTCAGTTCCAAATTGTGGGCAAGAACCAGTCTGGGAGGGGTGAAGCAAGTCATATGATTCCAGAAAATCCACCATGATGGTATTTATGTGTTTCTCCAGAATCTTACTCACTTAGGGGTGAAGAGAGATTGGGCGAAGTTGGAGAAATCATCCTGATTGAGATTGGGTTTCTTCAACAGGGCCTTGACCATGGCGCATTTCTAGGCCAGGGGGACTATCCCAGATGTGATGGAAGAGTTCACGAGGACCAGGATAGGAGGGCCGATTATATTGGTGGCTAATGTAAGGACCTGGGGAGGTGCGGGGTACATCGCCAAGCCGGATTTAAGTTTGGTCAATATTGGGCATAGCAGAACAGAATCAAGGGGGGGAAATCGATCTAAAGAGGGTTGGGTTATCTGTTGTGGATCGGGTGCGAGTGATATGATGTGAGGATTTTGTGAGCTAGGGAAAGACAGATAAATGTTTTGAATTTTACGTGAAAAGAATTCTGCCAGGCTGTTGCAACATGCAAGGGCCCCATCTTGCGCAGGCTGTTTTTAGGGTATTTTAATGAGGGTTTTCGCGATTCGGAAAATTTCCTTAGGGG
Organism: Lissotriton vulgaris; assembly: GCF_964263255.1. NCBI lineage: Eukaryota > Metazoa > Chordata > Amphibia > Caudata > Salamandridae > Lissotriton > Lissotriton vulgaris. Next base: position 208,931,707 of record NC_141686.1, on the reverse strand, counting down.
AGTTTGCTGATAGATTGATCTTATTTTCATAGAAAGTAGCTTGGACGGTTTTGATCTTGAGTTTGTAGGATCTGATTGCCTCCCTATATTCTAATTTAGCAAGGTCAGAGTTATCCCTTCTCCATTTCCTTTCCAGCCTTCTACAGGTTTGTTTCATGTATCTCAACTTAGGGGAGAACCATGGGGCTATGTTCTGCCTGATGGTTTTGAGTCTAGGCTTCTTAGGAAGTACTGTGTCCAAAGAACCTTAGATCCACAGATTGACATTTTCAACAGCCAGGTTGAGATTAGGGTCAATGGGTGGTATGGTTTCTTCTAGGACGTGTTTTCACTGGTCAGTGGAGAGTCTAGACCAGTGCCGTTTTTGCATCAAGATTGTGTTGCGAAGAGGAATGGGTTCGGGCATTGCCCAGGTTCAAAGAATCAAAAAGTGATCAGACCAGGGGAGCGGGACAGGCGCTCCTACACTAAGATCATTACAATTGCTGAAGATAGGGTCCAAAAGATGGCCTTTGGAGTGCGAAGGTTTCAACACTTTCTCTCTAAACTGGAGTGCCATAAGATTCTCGATCAGCTCTTTAGCCATCTTGTCTGCTGGGTCTTTGAAATGAAGGTGAAGATCACCGAGCACTTTGAAATTGGGTGAAGCGAAGGATAAATTAGCAACAGTGGTAGGGAGATCGTTGAGGAATTATCTACAGGCGCCTGGAGGGCGATAGATCAGAATGCCAGACAAGGGATTATTCGGGGAGAACTCTTACGAAAAAGTAAGACTTTCACAGTCCGACAGAGGGTCTGCTATGATACGACAGTTAAGTTTGTTGTTAACAACAATGGCAATACCGCGCCCTCTACCGCTCTTGTGATCCACTCGGTTGATCAGGTAGCCGGGTGGAAGGGTTTGAATGATAACTGGGCCTGATTCCTTGTGGTGCCATGTTTCTGTCAGAAAAAGAACGTCGGGTTTTAGATCTTGCAGTAAGATCATTAATTCAGTGGAGAGTCTTGAGAAGGATCTACAATTTAAAAGAAACATCTTTAATAAAGGAGGATTGCCGTGAGAGTTAGGTGTTTTGATAAACGGCTGGAGGGAAAAGCCACAATATTGGCAGTGAGAATCGCCGTTAATAACATCCAGCGAGCGCCGGCAGATATTATTGGGTTCACCTCTGAGTGAGTGAAGGTGGAGCGAGCTGTAGGCTGTACTCTTTACCTGAAAATGGACAAGGGTTGAGGCCCCTGATCCCGGTCGGGCATGGAAAGGCACAGAGGGGCTTGCCTTTGGCACGCCTTCGGCATGCCCACTGCGCGCATCCGCTGTGCAGGAGAACAGGCATTAGTTTAAATATTGTCCTAGGACTCCTCGCCCTCCGGCTCCAGCCCGGAAGAGGGGAAAAAGAAAGTTGCCGGTACTCCCTCCACACTCCACTCCACCTCCACTGTGTAACTAGAACTAAGCTAAAACGGACTGATGAGTCCTAATCTAAAACTGACTGATGAGTCCCAATCAGGGCTTAACTGGGGTTGAACTGTGTCTGTTCTGTTACAGGAAGGACCTGACCTTGCTGTTTGAGCTGGATTGTTGCTAATGAAGCATGTATAAGACTCATTTGCATAAGGCTGTGTCTAAACTGAGGTGGCATTGTGGGAAAAACAATGATCAGTTGAAATGCTAAACAGAGGGATTGCCAGTGGTTAGACTTATTTCAACCATTCCTCCCATCACCTCTTGTGTGTTTGATGTACTGCCCCATGTGGAAAGAGTATGCCCAGGTTAGGGTTCCTTGCTCGTTGTGCCACTGGAACCAAGGTACACCTAACTGACGATCCCCTATCAGAGAGAAACCCGTCTTGGGTTGCTTGTGCTCCAGTTTAGAGAGGAACTGGACTGACAATTTGAGCTGTCAGTTTCTGCTGGAGTAGGGTCAAGACTGATTTCCACATGGCTGGGTCCTACGCTTGTCAGTAGTTAGACTTATTATAAGCATTCCTCCATCACCTTTGTGTGTTTGATATGTGACAGTATGGCTTTTTAACTGTAGTCTAGCCAGAGCATAGTGGTGATCCAGTCAGAAATCTAGGTTGTCATTCTTCCAGGTGGTGTAAATACACACTGCAGCCTTTCAGCACCATTTACTATGCCCCTACTGAGAATTTAAATGGACTTATTTGTTTATATCAATTTTAGCAGTATAAGTTCAGGGACACACCACACACACTGTGGAAATGAATAGCAATGTCCCAGGGCACAGACTCCTAATACCAGCCTAATATATGAAAGGTGACCACCTTTCTAGAGGTATCAACAAGCTCCCCAAAACATACATTGAAATAAACAACACACCCAAAAGTCCACAGTTTCTGGGTGTGCAGTGCCACAAGGATATTCCTTATAATTGGTAGTCACAGTGCATGCAATGGTTCTACTAGATAACACACAGCTAACTGAACACATTAAATAGAACAGATATTTTACATAATTGATCCATATTGAGCTCACAACAGAATTTGCCTTTTAAAAAATGACTAAATCAATAATTTCCTTTCCCTCCTATGTATATCTCATGCTGGGCAATGCTTATACTAAGCATTTAGATGGTACACGCCTAAATCATCACGAACCGCACTACGTAAAACATACTCTTTCAATATTACCAGCATTCAGATTACTGATATTTCCCTAATGGAAAACAGACTTCCTTGTGTGATGGAATCCTTGAAATCTAGGAAGTTGACTGCACTGCATGGCCAAAATGATGGACGAACAGCACTCTAAACATGTCTTACTCATCCGCTTATTGTGCCATTTTCTTCCACAAGTGCATGTCTGTCTTATTGAAAACAGTATGGGGCATTTTATCAAGGGCCTATTGCCACTTTAGCAGCACTTTTTTCCACTGACGTGGTGTTATTTCTATCCCCCTATTAGCAAGCTGTTGCTACCAGGAGTTAGTGACAGCTTTGGAGCGATAGCAGCCGGATTGTCTGTCACCGTACATGATTGCAATATTTATCGCTAATGACATGCAAGGTAGGCATTCCTTCTCTGAATTTCACAAAAACTCCCACTAACCGCAATTCGCGAGGATGGCCCGTACCCGCAAAGCGATAAAAAAAGCCACGCTATGGCCCGTTAGCTGCAAGTACTTAAGACTAGAAAATAGCTGGTCTTAAAAATGGGGATAAGTCTTGGGTCCCAATATATGCATGTTTTTGGTGCTGGACATCACTGCAAGCAATGTTGCAGCGCTGCCCTGCGACAAAACTGCAGTGCAGGAATGCGCACAATCATGAAAAGTGTTGCTGTGCTGCGACAAGACCGCGTTGCAACATTCTCACTACGCCCTTCTTGGGACAGCATGGATGTGTTGTAATGACTGGACAGTGCTCCATGATGCAAGTAATGACAGATACGTCAGAAATCCTGACTTATCTGTCTGCGCTAAAGTCACGCATTTCTGCAGTCAGGTCACAACCATTACGCAACTCCAATAATGCATGGGGCCAGCCTATCCCTGTGGCATTGCCTCACCCTCATGCCTGCCATCAGGCAGGCGGAAAGTACTGACGCAGTCCTGTCCATGAAATGTTGGCGCTGTTGGAGATCCATCGGTGGTCATTGCGGGCTGCGTTGACATCCTTTTGAAGCATTGGTGGAGTGTTGGTGCAGAGGTATTTGACGAGGTGTTCTGTGGTGGCCCTGAGTCAGCTGCAAGGGGGTGCGATGATGACGGTGGCATTCGGTGGGTAAGGTGAAGATGTGATGTTACCAATGCCTTGTCCTTGAAGGTCGGGCTGCTCCTTGTGGGTGATACTGCATCTTTGCAGTATCACCTGCCTTGCTGAGGCCTGGTCGCCCCCACGCTCCTCCTGCCTACTGTGCCTGCCGCTGCTACCTCGCGGATTCCTCGCATCATGCAGGCGACCCAGCCGCCGCTGAGCCGCCCGCCCGATTGGACCCGACTTTCCCGCCGCTGCCTCCCTGCGGCCCCGCCCCCCGCCAGCCGATTGGACCCCCGCTCCCGCCACCCAGCGGAATCTCTTCCAGGCTCCCTTCTTATGACGCCCACTCCCACGTGCAGCGTTGACGCGCAGCGGGCGTGCCGATTGTGCGCCGAAGGCGCGCCAAAGGCAAGCCCGTCTGCACCTGTCCGTGCCTGGACCGCGCCCAGCACCAGGACCCCTGGTCCCAACCGCCGATGCAAGACCACACGACGGATCTACGCCGCCGCCACCCTCAACGCAGTCAATGACGGGCAGAACCCTGCCTGCTACCGAGCCACCCCGAGACGCACCCACGGACCCTTCACCTGCCAATCCTGCCGTTTCTCCTGCTACCGGACCTGCACGGCCCCACCAAGCCCAGCACCAGCAGCAACCACCAGAAGTGCCTCCTGCTTAACACCCGCTCCATCCACAGGCACGCCGTGGAACTCTGGGACCTGCTTGACTCGACAGCACCGGACGTCGCCTTCCTCACCGAAACCTGGACGAACGCCTCCTCAGCGCCCGACATCGCCATAACCATCCCGGACGGATACAAGATCACCCGGAAGGACCGCGTCAACCAGACGGGAGGAGGCATTGCCATCGTACACAAGAACACCATCCGCATTTCAACTAACTTCGACGAAACCTTCACCGCCGCCGAACACCTGCACTTCCAGATATACACTGACCCCAAGACCACCCTCCGCGGCACCCTCATCTACAGACCACCGGGACCACGCACACAATTCAGCGAAGACATCGCAGACTTCATTAGCCCGCACACCCTTCCCTCCGCCGACTACATCCTCCTAGGAGACCTCAACTTTCACTTGGAGAACAACAACCACAGAAACACCACCGCCCTGCTGGACAACCTCGCCAACCTCGGACTCAAGCAACTGGTGAACACCCCCACCCACTACGCCGGCCACACGCTTGACCCCGTCTTCTCATCCGGCAAGGACATCTCCTTCAGCTACGCCACCGGACTCCACTGGACTGACCACAGCTGCTTCCACTTCAGCTTCAAAAAAACTACGACGCACCACCACCCGCAACAGGTCCCCCGCCGAAGCTGGAGCAAGATCACCGCCGAGCAGCTAACCGCCTCCCTCAGCCAGAACACTCCCACCAGCACAACGGACCCCAACGAAGCAGCCAGCAACCTCACCAAGTGGCTGACTGCCTGCGCCGATGACATCGCACCACTAAAGAACCCTCCCAGCAGACACGGCAGCAAGAAAACCCCCTGGTTCACCGACGAACTCAAGGAATCCAAGAAGAACTGCCGCACCCTCGAGAAAGCCTGGCGGCTCGACCACACCACAGACAACAGGACCGCCCTCAAGCATGCCATCCGCAAACACCATCAGCTGATCCGCGCCACCAAGAAGACGGCACTCAAAGAACGACTGGACAACAACACCCACGACAGCAAGGAACTCTTCAGCATCGTCAAAGAGTTCTCCAACCCCAGTGCCGGAAACAACGGCATCACTCCCTCGCAAGACCTCTGCACTCACTCGCCTCGTTCTTCCACCGCAAGATCGCTGACATACACAACAGTTTCGACGCACAGACCACACACCCTACCACCGAACCAACGCCCGCCACCACCACCCTCTGCAACTGGACCCCAATCAGCACCGAAGACACCACCCACACGATGAACTCCATCCACTCTGGATCACCAACCGACCCATGCCCACACCACGTCTTCAACAAAGCCGACGCCACCACCGCACCCCATCTCCGAGACACCATCAACTCCTGCTTCCACACCGCCACCTTCCCGGAGAGCTGGAAGCACGCCGAGCTGACCGCCCTCCTGAAGAAACAAACGGCAGACCCCACCGACCTCAAGAACTACCGTCCCATCTCGCTCCTTCCTTTTCCGGCCAAAGTCATAGAGAAGCCCGCCAACAAACAGCTTGCCGCCTTCCTCGAGACGAACGGATCCCTCGACCCCTCGCAGTCCGGGTTTCGGGCCAACCACAGCACAGAGACCGCCCTGATCGCAGCCACCGACGACATCAGAACCCTGATCGACAACGGGAAAACAGCAGCCCTCCTCCTCCAGGACCTCTCTGCGGCATTCGACACCGTCTGCCACCGCACCCTAGTGAAGCGCCTCAGCAACATCGGAATCCGAGAGAAAGCGCTGGAGTGGATCATCTCGTTCCTCACTGGAAGAATCCAGAGAGTCCGCCTCCCCCCGTTCAGATCCGAAGCCACCGAAGTCATCTGTGGCGTACCACAAGGATCTTCACTCAGCCCAACCCTCTTCAACGTCTACATGAGCCCCCTCGCAGCCATCGCATGCCAGCACAACCTCAACATCATCTCCTACGCCGACGACACCCAGCTCATCCTCTCCCTCACCAGTGACCCCACCACCGCCAGAGCCAACCTACACGAAGGGATGAAAGACGTCGCCGACTGGATGAGGACAAGACGGAAGTCCTCATCCTGGGATCATCACCCTCCACCTGGGATGACTCCTGGTGGCCCCCGGCCCTGGGCACCGCTCCCAAACCAACGGACAACGCACGCAACCTGGGCTTCATCCTGGACTCCTCCCTGTCAATGACCAGACAAGTCAACGCCGTCTCATCCTCGTGCTTTAACACCCTGGGCATGCTCCGCAAGATCTTCAGATGGATCCCCACGGAAACCAGGAAGACCGTCACCCAGGCACTCGTCACCAGCCAACTGGACTACGGGAACACCCTCTACGCCGGAACCACAGCGAAACCTCAAAAAAGACTCCAACGCATCCAGAACGCCTTCGCATGACTCATCCTCGACATTCCTCGACACAGCCACATCACTGGACACCAGACCTGCACTGGCTCCCCGTCAGCAAGAGAATCACGTTCAGACTCCTCACCCATGCACACAAGGCTCTCCACGACCTGGGCCCCAAGTACCTCAACGACCGCATGACCTTATACAAGCCCACCCGCCAGCTACTGTCGACCAGCCACGCACTCGCCACCGTACCACGCATCTGCAGAGCCACCACCGGAGGAAGATCCTTCTCCTACCTGGCAGCCAAGACGTGGAACTCCCTCCCCACCCACATTCGGCGAACAAGACCATCTCCCCTTCAGGAAGCAGCTCAAGACCTGGCTGATTCGAGCAGTAACTTTCCCCTCCCCCAGCGCCTTGAGACCCTCCCGGGTGAGTAGTGCGCTATACAAATGCTGTGATTGATTGATTGATTGATTGATTGATTGATTGATTGATTGATTGATTGATTGATTGATTGATTATCAGTGATGGCTATGGCGACGTCCGGAGCAGAGGTTGGTCCTGGCAGGCAAGGTGGCATCCAGAGTTGATGGAGAGGAGGGGGCTGACGTCATAGTAGTGGAGTGTCCAAGAGGAAGGTGCTGAGAGCGGTCCAGGGGCAGACGGACACAGACGGGTTAGCCTATGGTCTGCCTTTGTCCTAGGAGATGTCCAGTACAATGCAGGCAGTACATCATTAACAACGCAACTTTGACAATGCATGTGCCTTTTCGTCCCATTTGATTACAATGCATTGTAAGGTCAGTAATGTGGTAATTTAACCTTATTCAGGTGTGTATGTGATTTGGATGTAAAATATGAAAAATGGGGTGTTTTTTGGGGTAATATATGAAAAATGGGGTGTTTTTTGCTGTACAATATTAAAAATGGGGAGTTTTGGGGGGTACATTTTGAAATTTTGGCTTTTTTTGGGGGTCACATTTCTAAATCTTAGGTGTGTTTTGTGCCAATAAAGAAAAAATTGGGGGGTGCATTTGTCTCAATTGTGGTCTTTTGGTTGTCTTATGGGAGTTCAGAAAGGAATTCCAGTGTTCACGGTTGGGTTTGTTGTGCAAAGGTTATTTTTGGGTTGCACTTACTGTAGTGGGAACAATGATCTTCATGTCTCCACCAAGGAACATCTACTCCGTTGTTGCAATGTGCCTAGTAATATTATGTATTGGAATGGAATGCGATGTAATGGCATGCATCGGAACAACGTTTGTGCCTTTGGCACACGAGTGGGACGCCCGCTGTGCATGGGTGCACAGCAGCCACCATTGAGAAGTGTGGGTGGGTGTCCAGACAGCTGTGATATAGTAAACCCTGTAAATAACACTGGATGGTGTGTGGATGTGGGGATGTGTGTGTGAGACACCCCCGCGCCGCACGGCCACCAGCTGCTGCGTGTGTTCCCCTCTGCCTGCCTTCTGCCTCGCCTCGCCTTCTGCCTCGCCGCCGGCCTCGCTGACGCCGTGGTCGCTCCCCTCTGGTTTCCCAGTTGTTTTGCCCTAAATTTGTGCTTGTCTGTTTCTGCCGTCTGCTCGCGTATTTTGCTGTTTTTCCTTGTTTTACCCTAAATTTGTGCTTGTCTGTTTCTGCCGTCTGCTCGCGTATTTTGCTGTTTTTATTTGTTTTGCCCGTAATTTGTGCTTGTCTGTTTCTGCCGTCTGCTCGCGTATTTTGCTGTTTTTATTTGTTTTGCCCTAAATGTGTGCCTGTTAATTTCTTTGTATCCCCTGTGCCGTGTCCAGTTTCCTTCCTGATTGGCCGCCTACCTCGCCGCCCTCCGCTCTCGCTTCCCGCCACCGACATTGGCCCCGCCCCTTTTTCTCTTCTGTTCCCTCCCCGCTCCCGCCTCCCAGCTGCTCCGCCCACCCGCGCACTTCGCCTTAAATGGCGACCGTGCGGACGCGCAGCGGTCACGCGCAGCGGGCGCGCCGATTGTGCGCCGAAGGCGCGCCAAAGGTAAGCCCGTCTACGCCCGTCCGCGACCGGATCGCGACCAGCGCCAGGACCCCTGGCCCACGAAGACCCCGACCGACCCGCCTGACGTACTCCGCCGCCACCCTCACCGCTCTCAACACCGGCCGACTCCCAGAATGCCATCAAGCCTCTCCACGACGTACCCACGGACCCTTCAGCTGCCACGCCTGCAAGTTCACCTGCATCCGGACCTGCCTCGCACCAGCACCCACCAAGCCGAACACCAGCAGTACCCACCTCAAGTGCATCCTGCTCAACACCCGCTCCGTCCACAGACATGCCATCGAACTCTGGAACCTCCTCGACACCACAGCTCCAGACGTTGCCTTCCTCACGGAGACCTGGATGAACGCCTCTTCAGCTCCCGACATCGCCATCGCCATCCCAGAGGGCTACAAGATCGTCCGGAGGGACCGAAACACCAACCAGATGGGAGGAGGCATCGCCATCATCCACAGGAGCACCATCCGTCTCACGACCAGCACCGACGACTCCCTGACCACCGCCGAACACCTGCATTTCCAGATCCACACCAACCCGAACACCACCCTCAGAGGCACCCTGATCTACCGAACCCCTGGACCACGCACACAATTCAGCGAGGACATCGCCGACTTCGTCAGCCCACATGCCCTCCCCTCCGCTGACTACATCCTCCTGGGAGACCTCAACTTCCACCTAGAGAACAACAACGACCGCAACACCAGCACCCTGCTCGACAACCTCGCCAACTTGGGACTCAAGCAACTGGTGTCCACCCCCACCCACCTCGCCGGACACACACTCGACGCTGTCTTCTCATCCAGCAAGGACATCAACTTCAGCCACACCACAGAGCTTCAATGGATGGACCACAGCTGCGTCCACTTCACCTTCAAGAAAACAACGACCCACCACCACCAGCAACAGACCGCCCGCAGAAGCTGGAACAAGATCACAGCAGACCAGCTCGCCACCTCCCTGAGCCAGCACCCTCCTGCCAGCTCAGCGAACCCCAGCCAGGCCGCCGACAACCTCACGAAGTGGATCAGCAACTGCGCGGACGAACTCGCCCCACTGAGGACCCCGCCCAGCAGACCCGGCAGCAAGAAAGCCCCATGGTTCACCGACGAACTCAAGAGCTCCAAGAAGAACTGCCGAGCCCTCGAGAAAGTCTGGAGAAGGGAACCGACACCGGACAACAGGACCTCCTTCAAACTTGCCACCCGGAAACACCACCAGCTGATCCGCGCCGCCAAGAAAACAGCATTCAAGGACCGGTTGGACAACAACGCACACAACTGCAAGGAACTCTTCAACATCGTCAAAGAGCTTTCCAACCCCAGCACAGGAAACAACGACATCACCCCATCGCAAGACCTCTGCAACTCCCTGGCTTCATACTTCCACAACGCGGACATACACAACAGCTTCAACAACCAACCAACGCACACCATGACCGAACAACCACCCCCCACCACCACCCTCCACGCCTGGACCCCGATCAGCACCGAAGACACCATCCGCACGATGAACTCCATCCACTCCGGATCACCGACCGACCCCTGCCCTCACCACGTCTTCAACAAAGCCGACGCTGTCATCGCACCCCACCTGCGAGACATCATCAACACATCCCTCGACACCACCATCTTCCCCGAGAGCTGGAAACACGCCGAACTCAGCGCCCTACTCAAGAAACCAACAGCGGACCCCACCGACCTCAAGAATTACCGCCCCATCTCGCTCCTCCCGTTTCCAGCCAAAGTCATCGAGAAGACCGCCAACAAGCAGATGGCCGCTTTCCTCGAGACGAACGGATCCCTCGACCCCTCACAGTCCGGCTTCCGAGCCAACCACAGCACCGAGACCGCCCTCATCGCCGCCACCGACGACATCCGAGCCCTGATGGACAATGGAGAAACAGCGGCCCTCATCCTCCTAGACCTCTCCGCGGCATTCGACACGGTCTGCCACCGCACCCTAGTACGGCGTCTCAGCAACGTCGGAATCCAGGACAAGGCGCTGGAGTGGATCACCTCCTTCCTCGACGGGAGAACACAGAGAGTCCGCCTACCACCGTACAAGTCAGAGGCCACCGAAGTCATCTGCGGCGTCCCCCAAGGATCATCTCTGAGCCCCACCCTCTTCAACGTCTACATGAGCCCCCTCGCGGCCATCGTACGCAAACACAACCTCAGCATAATCTCCTACGCCGACGACACCCAGCTGATCCTCTCCCTGACCAACGACCCCGCCGCCGCCAGAGCCAACCTGCACGAAGGGATGAAAGAGGTAGCCGAGTGGATGACGACCAGCCGCCTGAAACTGAACTCGGACAAGACGGAGGTCCTCATCCTGGGCTCCTCTCCCTCCGCCTGGGACGACTCCTGGTGGCCTCCCGCCCTGGGCACCGCACCCAAACCGACAGACCATGCACGCAACCTGGGCTTCATCCTGGACTCCTCCCTCTCCATGACCAGGCAAGTCAACAACGTCTCCTCGGCATGCTTCAACATCCTACGCATGCTACGGAAGATCTTCTGGTGGATCCCCACCGAGACCAGGAAGACCGTCACCCAGGCCCTCGTCACCAGCCGACTGGACTACGGCAACGCCCTCTACGCCGGGACCACCGCCAAGCTCCAGAAGAGACTCCAGCGGATCCAGAACGCCTCAGCCAGACTCATCCTCGACATCCCACGAACCAGCCACATCTCCGGACATCTGCGAGACCTTCACTGGCTCCCCGTCAACAAAAGAATCACCTTCCGCCTCCTCACCCACGCACACAAAGCCCTACACGACCAAGGCCCGAGCTACCTCAACAGCCGAGTCAACTTCTACGCTCCCAAACGCCACCTCCGATCAGCCAACCACGCCCTCGCCGCCGTCCCCCGCATCCGAAGAGCGACTACAGGAGGAAGGTCCTTCTCCCACCTGGCCGCCAAGACCTGGAACTCCCTCCCGACCGACCTGCGCCTGACCCAAGACCACCTCTCCTTCAGGAAGAAGCTGAAGACCTGGCTGTTCGAGCAGTAGCGGCTCCCCCCCCCCCAGCGCCTTGAGACCCCACGGGTATGTAGCGCGCTTTATAAGTGTCACTGATGGATTGATTGATTGATTGTGAGCATGTGTTTTTCTAAATGTATTGAGGGAAGTCTTACCTCCAAGCTGTTTTCTGTGTCTTTGTAGCTGCTGCTTTTCTGCATCTGCTTCCGGGAAAAAAAAGTAGGCAGCCAGACTCCCTCCCCCGAGTCAATCACAACGCTGCGATTTTGCAGTGGGATTGTTAATTGGAAATGGGACTAGTCATGCAGCCAGGGTCCAGTGGGGTGGGCATGTTCTCTATCCTGGCTACAATGCAGCCTGCATTGCGAACAGAGAAGTGTGCATGTCTGTATTGGGTGGCCTGAGTGGGCCGACCAAACAGTCAATACGCACTTGAGTGTGAATGCCAAATCCTTGCATTCCCTGCTCCTTGTTTGGATTCATCCTCCCCAACAGGCGCTCCGTGCATAATCAAGCCATGGAATTCTGGAAACTACTCCACTCTCTTTTGCCCGACATCGCCTTCTTCACGGACACCTTTATCAATGCCTCCTCCATCCCCTACATTACCACCACCATCCCGGACGGATACAAAATCTAGAGGATGGACCTCACCAACCACACTGGGAGGGTGTATTGCCATTGCCCACAAGAGCACCCTCCACCTCACCACCTCCAGTGAAACCTTCCCCTCTGCCATAAACATGCACTTCCATATCCAGACCAGCCACAACTCCACACTCCAAGGAACCCTTGACTACAGGCACTCCGGGGCCCCGGACACACCAGCCAGCCCACCATCTCCACCTGGATGCCAGTCACAGCTAAAGACAGCCTCAACCATGAAAGGCATCCACTCATGGGCCCCACCAACCAATGCCCTCCACGTCTACGACAGAGCCGCGGCCGCCATCGCACACAAAGTGCAACGCAGCATCAACACCACCTTCAAAACAGGCATATATCCAGACAACTGAAATCGTGAAGAAGTCTGGCACTTTCTCAAAAAGACCACAGCTGACCCCTCTGAGCTCAGGCACTACCGGCCCATCGCGCTCCTTCCCTTCACAGCAAAAGTTGCAAAGTAAACAGTCAACAGGGAACTGACACGATTTATTGATGACAACGCCATCCTCGACCCATCCCAATCCGGATTGCGAATCAACCACAGCAACAAGGTTTTTTTTTAACTCTTTCATGACTGCATTCAGATATTACATTGGATATACAATTATCATCTTCTTCGTACAGTCTTTTCCCTTTTTCTCCCATTAAACTTGAAGCATCTGACTCATTGTCTCTCATAGCTGTGTTCATATAATTCGCCTATGACATCATTGACATCATAGACAACTCTATGTAATAGTAATAGTTCCTTACAAATGGGTTCTTACTGGGAACATCAAACTTCTCATCAGCGTTTATTCAACACTGGACCCAAAAGGTTAAGTCATAGCCAGTCCCCACCCCCCCTACATCCCTCCCCGTTTTGTACGTCTCCTGGCGTCCTAGCACATCCTGTACTGTAACATGGGCCTAGAAATCTCGGACAACAGACACATCCAAATGATTGTGTTCATCATACTCTGGCAGACCTGTACGCGTCATGGACAAGGCCCTGCTCGTGGGGGGGCATCAAATCCATGTCCTCTAGCTCTAGCAGCATCCGTTCCCAATCTTGTGCAATCAGGTGTTTCCGAATCCCCCTCTCCTCTTCCCTACGGAGAACTACGCTCTCAGCCCTACCCCACTTCAATAATTCGGATCGCCAGGTCTCTACAGCTGGGGGTCTTGCATATTTCCACCTCATGGTCAGTGCCCTGACCGCCAACAACAATGCTAAGTCGAGGAGCTTCAGTGGGGCCTTATGCCCTTTGGGTCTTTTCCTGTGTCCGAGCAGGCAAGGCAACGCTCCCTCCGGTAACTGCATGCACGTGACAGTGTGGAGTATGTGTCAGACCTGTCCCCAGTAACCGCTTAGGCGTGGAAAAGACAACATCATGTGGAGAAGGCCGGCCTCATCTGTCATGACACCGGGGACAACAATGGGAAGAGGGAGGGAACATCCTGTGCAGTCTTTTGGGGGTAAGGTATGCCCTATGTAGCACCACGGCTTGTATAAATTTAAACTTCACATTCCTGGACACCCTTCTAGGGTGTTCCAAAACGGCCATCCAGGCCCCATCCGTCATAGCCTTCCCCGTGCCCAGCGTCCTGGTGTTTCTGAGTGTAGTAAGAGGCGTAGTAGCGTATTCCCTAATGCCAGTGTATAACCACCATACTAGGTGTCCCCCTGTCCCCATGTAGTGAAGGAGGTGCACTAGTTCATGTTGCTCGGGTTTACTACGCTGTGGGGCCCATGTGTTGCGTATGTAGTGTGTCACAGTGACATGTAGAATGTATAGTTGTGGTGGGCCCCCTGTGACTATTACAAAGGAAGCGAGGTCTAACAGTGCGTCATCTCCGAACAGGTCACCTACTCTATCCACTCCCGCATTTGTCCAGGGCTGTAATCTACGGTGCGTCAGTCATCCCTGTGGCATTGGGATTACCAACAGGGGAATATTATCGGCATATGGCGGGGTCGTTGACGTGTACGCCAAAGCTTTCTGCCAGCATGTCAGGGCGGTATGCAAAAGAGGGTGACAATCCCGGGGTATCTTGGCCTTGGGTGAAAGGAGGGAGTGCAGCTCTCCGCGTGCCATCCGATCGCTGGTGAAATCAATTTCATGCAAATTCCTACCCGCCACCCATCGTGACAGCCATTGTAATTGACTCGTGTAATAATAACCGCAGAGGTCTGGAACGCCAAGGCCTCCCCGTCTGGTACCCAATTGAAGTTTTTTGAGACTTTTTCTCCACCGTCCAGAGCCCCAGATGAGGGTGATCAAGAGTGTGTTTAGTGTATTAAATATGTGTTGCGGGAGGAGAACCGGTAGATTTACAAAATATTAAAGCATGCGGGGAAGCTTGACCATTTTAGAGACGGCTATCCTACCCATGACGGACAGCGGCAGAGACGTCCAGAAGTGCACACTACTACGAAGGCCGTTAATGGCCCGTCGAATATTACCTTCAATCTGGTCTTCCGTTCGTCCATAAATGTTTATGCCCAAATACTTGAACGTGGTCTGCGCTATCGGAATTTTGGAGGCACCAAATTGTATGAGGGCAGGCCGTTGTCCGTCTTGAAATTAAAACCCTACCGATTTTGCCGGGTTGATCGCCAGGCCCGACACAGTTGCGAACCAGTCAAAAATAGTCGCAAGGTGGTTCTCCTCTAGGTCCCGGAAATATAATAGAATGTCATTGGCGTAGATTGATATCAGATTGTGCATTCCTCTGATGAAGATGCCCATCTCAGCCATCCTAGTCCGAAGGGCGATCGCCAGGGGCTCAAGGGTCAGGACAAACAACAGGGGCGACAGCTGGCAGCCCTGTCGGATGCCTCAGTGAATGTCATAACTAGAGGAGACTTCACATTCCTGGACACCCTTCTAGGGTGTTCCAAAACGGCCATCCAGGCCCCATCCGTCATAGCCTCCCCCGTGTCCAGCGTCCTGGTGTTTCTGAGTGTAGTAAGAGGCGTAGTAGCGTATTCCCTAATGCCAGTGTATAACCACCATACTAGGTGTCCCCCAGTCCCCATGTAGTGAAGGAGGTGCACTAGTTCATGTTGCTCGGGTTTACTACGCTGTGGGGCCCATGTGTTGCGTATGTAGTGTGTCACAGTGGCATGTAGAATGTATAGTTGTGGTGGGCCCCCTGTGACTATTACAAAGGAAGCGAGGTCTAACAGTGCGTCATCTCCGAACAGGTCACCTACTCTATCCACTCCCGCATCCGTCCAGGGCTGTAATCTACGGTGCGTCAGTCATCCCTGTGGCATTGGGATTACCAACAGGGGAATATTATCGGCATATGGCGGGGTCGTTGACGTGTACGCCAGAGCTTTCTGCCAGCATGTCAGGGCGGTATGCAAAAGAGGGTGACAATCCCGGAGTATCTTGGCCTTGGGTGAAAGGAGGGAGTGCAGCTCTCCGCGTGCCATCCGATCGCTGGTGAAATCAATTTCATGCAAATTCCTACCCGCCACCCATCGTGACAGCCATTGTAATTGACTCATGTAATAATAACCGCAGAGGTCTGGTACGCCAAGGCCTCCCCGTCTGGTACCCAATTGAAGTTTTTTGAGACTTTTTCTCCACCGTCCAGAGCCCCAGATGAGGGTGATCAAGAGTGTGTTTAGTGTATTAAATATGTGTTGCGGGAGGAGAACCGGTAGATTTACAAAATATTAAAGCATGCGGGGAAGCTTGACCATTTTAGAGACGGCTATCCTACCCATGACGGACAGCGGCAGAGACGTCCAGAATTGCACACTACTACGAAGGCCGTTAATGGCCCGTCGAATATTACCTTCAATCTGGTCTTCCGTTCGTCCATAAATGTTTATGCCCAAATACTTGAACGTGGTCTGCGCTATCGGAATTTTGGAGGCACCAAATTGTATGAGGGCAGGCCGTTGTCCGTCTTGAAATTAAAACCCTACCGATTTTGCCGGGTTGATCGCCAGGCCCGACACAGTTGCGAACCAGTCAAAAATAGTCGCAAGGTGGTTCTCCTCTAGGTCCCGGAAATATAATAGAATGTCATTGGCGTAGATTGATATCAGATTGTGCATTCCTCTGATGGAGATGCCCATCTCAGCCATCCTAGTCCGAAGGGCGATCGCCAGGGGCTCAAGGGTCAGGACAAACAACAGGGGCGACAGCTGGCAGCCCTGTCGGATGCCTCAGTGAATGTCATAACTAGAGGAGACGTGCCGGCCCGTGCGGCCTCTAGCTGTTGGGCGCGAGTACAATAGCTGGATCCATCGTATCAGGGAGTTGGGGAGGCCAAAACGTTTCAAGACCTCAAACATAAATGTCCAGGACAATGAATCAAAAGCCTGTCAGAGATGTAGTGCGACACAACCGGCCAGAGGGAGAGCCGGCGGCGTAGCAGCCACAAGGGCGTGGAGCCTCCTCGTGTTTTGGGACATGCTCCTCCCCGGTAGAAAGCTGCATTGATCCGGATGTATTAGGGCCGGGAGATGGGCCTGTATTCGCAGAGCTATGGTTTTACTGAGTATTTTATACTCCGTAGAGAGCATTGAGAGGGGTCTGTAATTAGTAAGGTCTAGGGTGTCCCTACCAGGTTTTGGGATTGAAATGACTGAGGCTTGCATCGTCGAGATAGGCAGGTGACCAGACTCATAGGATGCCTTATAGATTTTCTCCAAGACGGGTACCAGGGTCGTAGAATAAGTCTAATAAAATTCTACCGGTAGTCCGGCTTGGCCAGGAGTCTTACCTCGATTAAGAGATCGGATGGCCACTTTGATTTCCTGCTGCGTGATGGGTCCGCCCATCTCCACCTTCTCAGCTCGGGACAGGACTGGGAAAGGTAGACCTCCATGGGGGGGAAGGCGTATAACATACTTAGGTGGTCCCTAAAAGCATCATTTATGGCCGGCTGTGTAGATACCATTCTTCCCATGCTGTCCCTAATATGTGTAATCACTGGGGCCTCGGGACTGTCTCGTACCAACCGAGCCAGTAGAGCACCCGATCTGTCCAATTCGGCCTGTTGTCGCCATAAGTAGTCTTTGTGGTCGATGACTCTTAGTGTTTCTAAAAGTTTGGCATGCTCTATATAACTCAATTGTAATTCCTCCCTGCGTTCGATGTCCTCACCCACTGCCGACTCTAAGGTCTTTAGGCGATCCTCTATGTCACACAGTTTTCTGTGGATATCCTGCCTAGCACCCGCCATCTGTCCTATGGCTGCTCCCCTTATCACGGCCTTCATAGCATCCCACACCGTCAAGCTAGAAGTCGCCGAGTCCCAGTTCTCCCGAAAGTAATTGTCCAAGGTGTCCGACAGGGATGCGCGGAAGGGGCCGTCCTCCAACAGTAGCGGATTAAGTCGCCAGGTTGGCACTGGAGATGGTACCCCTCCCCATTGCAAGTCAAGTGTCAGAGGTCTGTGGTCGGAGAAGGTTTTAGCCAGGTAGTCTGAGGACGTACATTTAGACACCAATGAGTTAGTACACAAACATCTATCTAATCGGGTATGTAAGGCATGCACCGGGGAATAGTAGGAATATTCCCTGTGTGTCAGGTGTAGTGTTCGCCATATATCAGTCAGTCCCCAGCCCTGGAGCCAGGTCCTATAAGAGTCCACCAGTCTGTGTATACCCGTCGTCTGGAGGGGGGGATGGACCTATCCAGATCTACGTCTAAAAGCAAATTCCAGCCCCCCCCTAAAATCCAAGGGATGTCCACCCAGTCAGCCAGCGCTAGGCCCACCCTTGCAAGGAATGTATCTTGTTTAAATTCGGGGCATATATGCTGCCCAGAACCACTAGTGTGCCCTCCAGTGTACCTTTCACAAAGATATACCTACCCTGGTCATCAACCTTTCTCTGTAGTTCTACAAAGGGAGTACCGTGTCTCACCCAGATGGTAGCTCCTCTGGAGAAAGCAGAATATGTTGTAGAAAATACAGTTCCTCTCCACTTCATCCGCAGTGTGTGTGTCTCGGATTGTGTTAAGTGGGATTCTTTTAGGAAGACAATATGGGCATGCTGTCGGAGTAAGAATGCATGTACTCTGTGTCTCTTTTGTATGGCGCCAAGTCCCCGCACGTTCCAGGTAGCCAACCTGTATTCCCCTATGGTGTCAGCCATACTCAGTGATAAGTGCCTCGAGAAACAGTGTCCTCATCTGTAGCACAAGTAATATCTGCAATAACCAGGAGACGTACTTCTGCCCACCCCAAACTTGAACTCTTTTGGCGCAGCTAGAAAACATTGCTGTGCCGAACCATGAAATGTAAACCATAACAAACCAAACATTGGTGCATACGCCTTCGGGGGGTTGGCTTAGCATGTACCCACACAGCAACAAGGTTGTCCTACTCGCTACCACAGACGACATCCCACACTCCTGGACAAGGCCACTCCGCAGCCTTCATCACACGGGACCTTTCAGCGGCCTTCGACACCACCTCCCACCACACACTAGTCGCAAGACTACACGTAGCCGGCATACAAGAAACAGCCTTCGACTGGATCTGATCATTCCTCCCCAGAAGAAGCCAAAGGATCAGACTGCCAACCATCCTTCCCGATCCCACGTAAATTACCTGCGGAGTCCCAGAGGGTTCATTTCTGAGCCTGACCCTCTTCAACATCTACATGGCACCCTCTAAGCCATCGTCCGACAAAACCGCCTCAATATCGTATCCTAAGCTGATGACACCCAGCTCATCCTCTCCCTCACCAAAGACCGCACTACCGGCAGGCTCATTTTCCAGAAAAGGAATGCTAGATGTCGCAGTCCGGATGACCAACAGCTGCCTGAAGCTCAACGCCGAGAATACAGGAGTCCTTTTTCTTAGAACCACACCGTCAGCATGGGAAAACACCTGTTAGCCTTTGCCCTCGGAAGCCCAACTACCCCCTCGGACGATGCCAAAAATATTGGCATCATACTCGACCGATTCCTCGCGTTGAACAGACCCAGTCTAAGCCATCACCTCAAGCTGCTTCAAACACCCTCCGCATCCTCCGCCAGACCTTCAAATGGATACCCTCAGAGTCAAGGAAGATAGACACCCATGCACTCATCACCAGCAGACTGGACTATGATAACACACTCTACACCGCCTTTTACAAATCCCTACTCCACAAACTACTGACATTACAGTACACATCTGCCAGACTCGTTATTGGCATCCCCCGGCACTAACACATCAACCAACACCTACGTAAACTCCACTGTCTCCCCGTGGTTTCACCTTCAAAATGATCACTCACACCTACAAATGCCTACACAACAACTTAACCAAATACCTCAATGACAGAATCAACTTCCATGTACACAAATGAGACATCCAATCTTCCAACCTCGCACTGTCTGAAACCCAGCACATCCACAGAGCCAGAGTAGGCAGGTGCTCCCTCCCTGAACACCTCCATGAAGACCCTCAAAACCTGGCTCTTCGGCCAACAGGTCTGCGGCCCTCCACCCCTCGGTACCTTGAGACCCTCATGGGTGAGTGGCACACTTACAATTACCCTGAGTGATTGATTGATTGTTCCTATTCTGCATTGCTTGAGGTGGTGGGGCAACACTCTTCCAACAGATCGGTAAAGCTGCCACTGCGGCTGCGACATCTACGCGTGATAGGCATGAGCAACTCCACCACCAGCCCTCCTGCGCTACGCGTCCCACCTTCTCCTTACCTGGGCATTGACCCCATGGCGCAATCCACTGCACTCTCTCCAAATCTGAGCCAGGTGTGCTTTCACTAGGCTGGGTACCTGATTCAGTTGATAAAGCAGGGCTCCCTTAGGTGTGAAGTTGCAGCACTCAGACCACACAAGTTCAGTCTAGCACAGTGGCCTCACCCTCCAGAGCGTCCAGTGAGTGCAACATCATCCGTATAGTGATGCTGGGAGACGGCATCCACCACTGGTAATCTCCTCTGTGCACCCCGGTGTAGTAGTGGATCACAGTATGTGGAGCGGACCTCACTACATTGTGCACATGATCACCTCTACCATTGACTGCACCAAGGTGCTCAAGGCGGGCTTCTGACACAGGTCAGCAATGTGTCTTCATAGGACCTGCCAAACTTAACCACCAAGTACAGGCGATCGTCGCTCATCAATGTCTCCCGCCATGGCTCATCGAGTCCACAGCTACTCCACATCCCACTCCAGGCCATAGACACATGTCAAGCAAGGGATCCAGTAACCAGGCACAGGTACAGCAAGGGATACAGGAACCAGATGCAGGTCCAGCAGGGGATCCAGGAACCAAATGCAGGTCCAGTGAGGGATACAGAAACCAGATGCAGGTCCAACTAGGGATCCAGGAACTAGACGCAGGTCCAGTGAGGGATCCAGAAACCAGACACAGGTCTTGCGTGGGAATCAGGATCTCCTCCTGGTCAACTGGAATATTGGGAGGCTTGAGGGGGTTGTTGATGTGTGCTGCACTATGACCTGGCTGCTCAAATCTGCATTTCTGCTTTTTTTTGCGTCTTTTATAATGGAAGTGGACAAACTTGCGGGTTAGCGTGCCTTTTTCTATCGCTTATCGCTGATTCCAACTGCTATCGGTGGTTTCATTAACGCCATCGCACTAATGTTAGCTGCGGTTTTCGCCGCTGATCCCTGAAGCTATCGCCTGTTAGCAAAATGTTGCTAATCTGTCGCTAACAGGGCAATAACTTGCAGGGATCGACGGCAATAGGAAAAATAGCGCCAACCTAGGTTAGCAATAGTTATCGCCATTTCTTGGTAATATGCCCCAGTAAATCTTCACAGGCACAAGGCAGAACAGATGCATGGATTACTCAGGCTTGACAACTGGCGAAGGTCTCACTTCTCACTATGTATGTATGACATTTTACTGATTTGTGCAGGAACTTGCTTTAAATCTAGAAATCCAACACACATTGTGTCAAATTGTTGGTAGTGTATATAAAGTTATAGGGGGTTGACTTCTTTATTATTATTCTTTTAGTGCTGTTGTTTAGTTAAATAGATGTGCTCGGGCAGGGGAATGAACGGTACTTGCAGCACCCATTTTTGGCTGAACTGCTATCATGAATGTCAATACACCAAAATGCCAGTGGTAGCGGAGGTGACATCACTCATCATTTAACATTTACTTTTACTCACACATGCATGCCCACACACACATTTACACAGACACACATGCACACACACACACACACACACCCACACACACACACTCACTCACTCTCACTTAAACACTTTCACCCGCAAGAATGCATTTAAAATCATTGCATTTTTTAGTTACCTCTGCTGCTGGGGATGGTCATTTTCCAGCAAATTGTATTTCATTCTTTATTACACTAATAGTGAATAATAAAATACTATTCACTATTAGAGTAATAAAACATTGACATTAAAAAAAGAAAATGGACCTGCCCTTTTGTTCTTGGTGCTTATTTTGCGTCCTCAGAGGCCAGGGGTCGGAAAGGCAGTGCCAGCGGTCTCAAGGGGCACGCCAGGGGTCACAGTTACGACCCTAAAATTACTTCCTAGACTACTAGACTACTATACCACCTTCACTCATACAGGGGCATTTTCCGGTCTTCGTTTATAGACTTTGGATCCTTTGTTGTTCATTGCACTGCATACAGGTATATAGGACAAGGGCCTCATGTATCAAACCTGTTGCATCGCTGGGCCAACCAGAAATGCAACCGTTTTCACTGCACCCTCCTTTGGATGCGCCGTATTTAACCCCTTGCGTGCGGGGCGTATTCCCCGCCTGTGCTGACTCCTCCTTGCGTGGGCGGAGTCATGACGGATAACTTCCGTCATCAGCACAGCTCAACCGACGCTGATGACAGAACCGTTCTGTCATCAGCATGGAAGGGGTTAATGGTTGGCCCTCCATGTCGCAAAGAGTTACAGATATGTCTGTATTACTGACGTAGCTGTAGGCACAAAAGTGGTGCATTGCTGGGGTGTGTCTGAAAACAGAAGCAACTCCAGCAATGTCTCCTTTCAAATTGGGCCGCCCCATATGAAAGGGCCTTCCTCAGTCTTATGCCTGCTGTGAGGGCTAAGATTTGGACGCAGTGGCGCTGTCAAATCTGATAGATTTCAATTCATCACTTCAACAAGGCTTTTTTTGCATGGGTACTCCCACCCTGCATACATTATACCTCATGTAGGTATACTGTAGCGCAGGGCTATAACATAACATTTAACATATATATTTATTCAGTAGTGCATCAAAGCACCTTTACCTTTTTTAGAACATTCTGGCTTGGGAAGCTTCACAAATTCGTGCTTAAAAGTAGATCTTCGTTAGATAGAAACATGCCTTGACATGCAATCAAAAGTTACGTGTTTTAATTTGTCAAGCCATCAATTAAACAATGGTGTCTGTATGAGTAATTATTCACCTGTTCTTTACTTGAGATTTTTATGCATTATCTATTTGTCCAATTAATTGGCTACTTGGTGGTTGTGATTGAAGCCTCCAGGCTTACCTTCTCGCTATGAGGTTCCAGGGCTTCAAGCTGCTGGGATTAGGTCCCTGAGGTCACCAAATGATTTAAAGGCACCATCACATCACGCTTTCAGCCAGACTTCGGGCTGAAGCCAGGATCTCTCTCGACAGAAGACGCACAGCTAATAATGTCCATACGTGGAAACAGCCATGTCTCATTCTTGAGATAAAGATAGGTAAGCAGCACTGCTCAGACCCATGAAAAACGTGAAAACATCAAGACTTAAAGATCGACTTCAAGTTGCATAACTATGGAAAATAGTCGCTTTCTAGAGAAAGAGCCATATCTCGAAACGAATTCCTCAGTAAAAGAATTACTTTCCCCTTTTCAGTTCCTCGAACTGCTGACTTGGGCTTTTTTTTGCACTGGTGAGAACACATGTTTAAGCTGCTAAACGAATTTGTCAAAGTTTCGAATTTTTTCAATTTCTGAAAGTTGTGTGCAATTATGTTTCTAGTTTAAATGTTGAATTGCAACCTTTATTTTCAGCAAAACAAGTGTGGATATATATTGAGAGTGGCTCATGTAGTAAGCTGGCAAATAAGCATGACTTCAAAAAGTACACAATGGTTTGATGTGTTTTCACAAACATGGATGCTGATCACCTATTGCTGAATAATGGTCTGCTTTTAAAAGCAATTATGTCAAGCTGAAACCAATAAAAAGTTATAATACTTATGCCTAATATTTTTCAAAGGTTGCCTTGATTGTTGAAATCGAGCATTATAAAGGGTGACATTGTTGCCCAGGTAAATTAAACATCCACAAATATTTTTTTTTCCATGTTTATAGAACGCAAACCTGTGGCAAGGACACTGGAGAACTCTACATGAGCACCAGTTACATTGCCTACAAGGTAAGATCCACGAATTAGGGACGGAGGATTTAGTGCCAGGAATCTCAGGATGTTGAGATCAGCAAATCTGTCCCTCTAGCTAAATCCTCTGCCTGACGATGTAAGCAGGAGGGAGGAAATAAATAAACAAAACAGTCCAAACACGGTGGTAAGCATAATTCGTTCATGCTTTTTTGTGTCTATTCACTGAAATTAATTTTCCCTTTAAATTGATTTACGGCAATGGGTATCAGATCAGGCAGGCGTATTTTTATGTCTCCACTACAGACACCTTTAATTGAGTGTTTTAAATATATATACATGGGTCAGCCTCCGCTCATAAATGAATGGGTTTGTTGCCTTCCTCCGATACCTTTTTTGTTTGATAACATTCATCCCTTTCCTGTTGTGTGATACACACAGAAGCATTTCAGTCTCAGTGTGTTAGCCAAGACATTTTGGGGCGGATTTACGATTTTTTCACATAGCGTACTGTAGCAGCTGAAAATGCTGCACTGTGCTGCGCTACGTGGTCCCCCCCCCCCCCCCCACCCCCCCCACTAGCGATGGTGCTTAAATCAGCTGCCGGTCGCCCCGTAGACACCCTTGTGCTATGGTGCAAGGGTTTCTCTGTGAGTCTACCATAGGTTTTGTACTGGAAGGACCCCAGAATACTGTGCACAGACTCACTTTAACAGCCTTCCTACTTTAAAGTGCAGCACTCATGCAAAGTCGGAAAAGGACGGAGAAATGAAAGCATTTCTCCTTCCTTGTCCCTCCTTGAAAAGGAGGCAGCTAAACCCAATCTGTGTTTGATTCGATTTCAATATAAAAATCATAAAAGCAACAACAGTTCATAAATATACACCAATACATTTCATTTCATAAAAAGTAACATCTGTCAAAATGAGATTAAATCAATAGAATAAATCAGCTAATCATTGAAGAGCGAGAAAGTAGATCAAATTGATTAAACGTCGAGATGATGTGACCACTCGATACAAGACCATTTCTGCCCATCCGGTGGTTGCTCTGTGCTTTTTGACATTGCGACGGGACATATAATGTTCTAGGGTAGAATTCGCTTAGGTTCCAGATAGATATAGGCCCATCTCCTATTTGTGGCTGCCAAGACTGGAGGTATGGGACGACGTATTTATTCCTGAATTTTACAAGTACCAAATCGCCCACAATATCTTTTAGGAGAGGTCCTAGCCAGCCCACCCTTCTAACGCTTAGTATGGTGGCATCGATGTTGGGTGGCAGAGGTCTATTTTTGGTTAGCCAGAACACTACCTTGTTTCTTAGGTCCTGATGTCTTTTGTGTTTCCCCTTTGGGAGTTCTGGTACTCCTGAGAGGACGCACACAATAGGAGTCGCCTCTGGTGGCAAATGTAGATGGTTGGTTTTATATGACATATTGTCTTAATTAACCGCTGTTCCCTTATGTCATGACGTTTCTTTGTTCGGCCCTACTCTAGGGTAAGAACTCCGTAATGTTGTGGCGGCTTTCGAGAGGTTTAAGGTTTTCATATGTGGGGTTACTAGTTGATTACGGGTGGTCTTACCTTGTATGGTGGTATTGGGCATTTCTGTGGAGGCTGGACGCTGTGGTTGAGAGGGTTCTGCCATAGTTTTTATAAGTAACGTATTGGCCTTAATTGCTGCTTCGACACCCGTGAGCCTATCCCCTAAGCTAGTCATTTTATCAATCAACGGGGATAATATTGACTTCATCATGTTTTCGAACGAGGCCAATAAAGAAGCCTGGATAGGTGCGTTCGATGTGGCAGTGCTGGGAGTGTTGGGCAGTGGGGGATTTGGGTTTAGTTTTTGTTGCTTGGCCTGACTCCCCATTTGTTTGACCCCATCTCTCTTCCTTTTAGCAGAAAAGACCTGTGCGGAAACTGCAGATTGTGAGTTTACTATTGGTCGTGTTATAAGGGGAGTACCCTGTAGGCTTTGAGTTAGTTGAAGTGGACTACTGGACCCAGGACTAGTCGTTGCTATAGCGCAGATAGGAGCACTAGTTTGCACATTTCCTGATTCCACAGGAGCGTACGTGGATTTACACATTTTGTTTAGTACTTCCAGTAGTGATATAGCTGGGGCTGCATCGGCATTCTGTGAAGGAGAAGACATACTGGGAGAACGATCCATGGCTGGGGTTCGTTCTATTCTCTCTAATTCACTGGCAATGGGGAGTATTTCACTCTTAATATAATAGTCCATTGTTCCCCTAAGCAAGTCACTCTGGGAGGAAAGTTTTCTGGTGCCCCCCTTGCAGGTCATAACTTAATAGCTTATAATGGTGACCACTGAATCAGTATCAACTACCGAACAAATAGTTCAACAGTTCCACTATGGTGATGCTTAGGAAGGACCTGTCAGAAACTGGGGATTGTCAATGGGTTTCTGTACCTTTAATCTTTTTTCTTCTTTTCTTAGTTCAGTACCAAGGGGGGTGCCCCGTCCTGGCCTCCTCTAGCCTTTGATGGAAGCAGATGGCCCGCCCTTGTCCCGGGCTTCTCTCGGGCGCTCCCGTGCACGACTCGCGGGGCGAGAGGCATTCTGCGCTTATCAGGCACCTCCGGGCGCTGTGCTAGCTTCAGGGACGCGACCTGGCCACCGGGGCACCTGGGAGTTGAAGTTTCTGGGCCCCTCCCCAGCTGCCGTTCCCCTCACGGCGCCTGCTGGGACCCGCTATTAGGAGGATGCATAAGCCGTTGCCCTCACGGCAGGATCGAGTGAGTCAGGTGTCCCTCTGAGCACTCGGCGCTCCGCGCTTATCAGGCGCCTCCGGGCGCTGTGCTGGCATCAGAGACGTGACCTGGCCGCCGGGGCACCTGGGAGTTGAAGTTTCTGGGCCCCTCCCCAGCTGCCGTTCCCCTCACGGCGCCTGCTGGGACCCGCTAGTAGGAGGATGCATAAGCCGTTGCCCTCACGGTGGGATCGAGTGAGTCAGTTGTCCCCAATCTACTTTATTTAGTCAAATGTGCTTAGCATGACAAACCTTGGGTGGTTGCATGGAAATGCACACAGAACACCCATGGCGCAAAGTAATGTACTAATCCGTTATTTCCAGTTTAGTGCTGGAAAGTAGATTGGGAAAAAAGATTTTGCTCTGATATGCGTCACTTTTGTGATGCAAACGGTGCAACATTGTTAAAAATCCCCACCCCCTTTTTTAAAAGAAATACATTATGCAGAGGGGCTTTTAGTCATCAATCTGCACCCATTCGCCTGGTGTAGTATTATCCACAGTATATTTTCTCCCATCACAGAATAAGGCATGGCTAATAACATTCCTTTTAATGTCTGGGATTGTGGTCAAATATATATTTTATTTCACCAGGATCTGGTGATCCATAGTGACTCTACAAGAGCACTCAGTGTTATGCTAGCAGGTGTTCTTTTCATGTGCCTGGCTTTATCCGTCTGACTAGCTCTTGTAGTCAAACACATTCATACAATATAAATGCATACAAAGATATGCACACAGAGAGGGGCTAAAGTGGATACCTTTTTTATTTACACATTTTTTCGTCTGGTGTCCGAGCACTTCTTTGTCATCAAGTACTTTACTTTCCTGGCTGTGTTCATGGCTGTGGTCCATCTGGGTATGAGCCGAGGCCAGTCCTGTATCACTCTCTTCTAACAGCATCCCTTCACAATCCCTCTTTTTTTCTCTATCACAACACTTACCTTCTTATTCAATTACACAGAACCTCGCAGCTGCTGTAAAGCTCTTGCACATTTTGTAAAAGAGCTGGTCGCTGCTCACTTCTTCCGTTCTCCTGCACCATCGGTTTCAATGTATTTACTTTTTGGGTTTCACCTTCGCAGCAGTTGTGCTGTGCTTGTGAAGTCTATAGCTCTCAATATACATCTTAAAAGAGGCTTCTCTTATCAGTTTTCCGTCGCCAAAGTATTGCTTCCATCTACTTTTGGAGAACTTCTTCTTTGTAATGTTTTGCCTACACAGCACTTGTACTGTACTTGTTTACCTAATCATTCCCCCCCTGGCTGCCCACATTTCAAGCATGTTTGTTGTTTCCAATTTATATTTTAACATCCTCCTTTGTGTCGGTTGAGCTCTCACAGTACATCTCTTACAATGAAATCACTCTCTCATACTTCACTTATGAGAGCTCGGCCAGCATGTCTGCACTAAGTGGTATGGTGCTGTATCACACTGCTCTGTGGGAGCGCCGATGGCTGTCATCATGCAGCGACATGTCATGCTCTGCAGCGTAGGAGCACTGTGCCATCCTACCTCTCTGCAGTGGCTTTTCATTGTCTCTTGTCGTCATCCCCTGATGGTCTTTGCTGTTATCCAAATGTTCGCTCTGTTCTGAGCTCCAGACACCGAGAAATACACTTCTTATCAATATTTCTGACTATCTAGCTCTTTTCTGCCCATCTGCTCACCCCGTTTTCGTGTCTCTTCTTGGGTGACACCTCAACCCCCACAAACTGGGCACTGTTGGGTCCTACCTCCCTCCTTTGTCTGCAGTGCTTAATTTGTGCTGGTGCTTTCCGGTGCTTAGCACCGCCACCTTCTTATCAGGGCCAGGTCTACATTCATCTGCTGCACGTGATGGTCACGTATTGGATATTGGTTGCAATGATGTATTTAATTCAGTTTACCTCACTGCAGCCGCAGAGTTTGATTCTTGTGACCATCTCCATTCTCGAGTCCCGGTCAGTAGTGGTGTTGCGGGCCTTGTGGCTGCAAGTCTGAGCTGAGGCTGAGGCAAGAGCAGCCAGTTAGATTCATGAATCATTAAATGTTTATTAATGGCGGCCCTTAGTTCACTGTTGCCGGTGCCTAGTGGGCGGTCCGCGGGACACTGATTCATTGGGCTGGATTTTAATTCTGCACGGGCTGTGCGTCAGCAAGCAGTGTGCACAGATTTTTTCCAAATTGCCACACCCCTTTATACCCGCATTCCTGCACATCCGTTACTAGCAGCAGCAGACCCGGAACCAGTCAGTGCCATTTGTGTCCTGGCCGGCCACCATGAGTACAGGTAAATTAATTATGTACTGAGTTAAGTAGTAACCAGTGGTCATGATTGATGCATTGCCAATAATATGACATAATCACCATGCCAAACTAACGCTTTTTTTTTGGGAGCAGAGTGGAGGCATGACGGACATCACAATTCGGAAGTCATGCATTTCAGCTAATAATACTGTCCAGTACCACGGGTGCACTTTAAAAGCTGATTAGGCGTACAGTTATTTTTGCGAACCACATTATTTCATATTTTTTTCCAGTTCACGTTTTGGTATTTAGTTATTGCGCTGTGTCAGTTTTGAGGGTAGGCAAGGATATAACCTGACCAAATGACCACAGTGCGACGGTAGCTCCGGCTTCAAAAAATTCAATTAATAATGATCATGAAGATTCACTCATTGCAGTGCCTGGCCTGGCTTATTAGCTGGCACCGGCCGTACACTTAGTTATAACAAGATATTGGCGGACCTGGCCGGGGATTAGTTAAAAGCTCTGCCCCAGTGAAGTATGTATCCTCCTCTGCTTTAAAATACTGATCTAAATAAATCTGTTCAGGCTGGCTGGCAAAAATCGGGCTCATCTGACTGTGTCTCACTCTCCCTGTCCTCGAATGCCCATTCTGTTGGGGATGGCTCATGGCAGCACAACTAAGCCATAAGTACAATTAAAAGTAGGTAGCTAAACTGAACTCTGCTCTTGTGGGTTTAGGATTACTTCAACTTCTAACCCTGCCCCTGGCCTCAGCACACACGGTCTTGTAGACCATAAGTAGTCCCATAATGCTTGATACTGTTGTCAATAAGAGACAGCCTGGAATTGTAAGTTGACGGTTACTTGATATGTTATATGTACCATTATTCCGTAGAATAACTTGGCTTGGTCACATGAGATGCATATCAGGCATTGAGGTTGAATGACTTGATTCTGTGGTGCACTGGCACTGGGAAGAGAAGTAAGGACCATCTTGAACCTAGCAAAGTATTGTAACTTTTATTGGGATGCCCAGTGCCATCCTATTACCGCCCCATGGCACAGTGTTGTTATGCACCTAGTTACTTGTTATTTTATCTCGGGATTAGCCTGTCAAACAGACAAGAATAGAAATTATACTGCAAATCATAACATAAAGAATACATAAGAAATTGTTATGTGCACGTTCACCCAAGGGTACCTTGGAGCTGAACAACAGATCGTTATAGTTACCCAACTCAATGGTACTCATTTTATAGACCTCAGAAAGATGAAAGGCGAGGGGATGTGCCAGGTTTTAAACCTGTGACCACACAGGCAGGAAATTAGAACCTCTAACTGTTAATGACGAAAGCCATGGCTAATAGAGTAAGTGGGTGGAGCCAAAAAAGTAGGTGTGGCCTCCGACAAACATTTGCGCACCTGCACTTAAGATTTTACAAATTAAGCACTGTTTTTCTGACACTCTTAATCCCTTGCATGCTGCCGCTATTCTGCGCCTGTGCGGCACATTCCGATCGCTTGTGCAGTCATGACGGCCCCCAGCCGTCATCAGCACACAAGCACTGTAGTGCATGACGGCTGGGGGCCATCATCAGCATGCAAGGGGTTAAACAGGGGATATATCCGGCCCAGCCCTCACTATCCACCTGTGTGTGTGCCTCCTTGACATGGCGATGTTTTGCTGCAGTGGTTTCTGTGAGCTATTGATAGGACACTAAGGGCTCATAATTGTACACACATTCTACATATCTTTAAATATGTGGCACAGAAAGCTGCTTCAAAGCAATTTCATTGGAAACAATTTCTTGCTTTTGCCAGTGCTCCAGTTTCAGTTTCTCAAAAGGCAGTTTATTTGAACCCTCAGATCCTGCCAGGCCATTATTGTAGTTCTAAAATGAGTGCAAAAATGCTCAGCCTGTACCCTCAGTACTGTGTAACACATCTTGCTGATGCTCCACAACTAGAAAGTTTTGAAGAAAGCTCAGTTTAAAGTTCACTCAAATTCCTGAGCTGCTTTCCATGTCTTACTTAACCTGTAGTTCATTCACATCCTAACTGCAGCCCATGGTCTTTGTAACTATGTACAGTGTAACAGCACTGCTTCTGCACCCCAACACTCATACACCTTTTCAGCTTAGCTACACAGCTTCTTCAAACCAAGGTGTGTCACCCTTTATGGTGTGCTCCACTGCATGTGCTACTTGTTGCAATATACTGGCACAGGTTCTGCCAACACCCACCTCCCACCACTTTCTGTGGCATGCAGTAAAATGTGAAGTGTTCTGGCACTTTTCATGCCACCCACTACCTTCCTTTTATGGTGTGTTTCAACGTTTGCAGTCTGCAGGCACAGTTTTTGCTCCCATGTGTACTCCCTCAGTGTAGACTCAATGACTGACTTTCAGATGAGCACTTCAATGAGTCAATGGAATACAATGGAATTTTCTTAGAATCTTCAGGTGCTTTCTGGCTCTCAAACCTTGACAAAGCTCATATGCTCTTCCGCACAGTGTACTGTTTGCTGCTGGTGGGTTTTTTGACTTGGTCAATGTGTGTTCTTCCTCATCTGGGTCTGACGATTGTTGTTGATATTGCTGAGGGTTGTCTTTGGACTGTGCGGATTTTATCTCTTTCCCTCTCTTGTGAGAATTGTTGCTGCCTCTTGCTTCTTTCCCTCCTGTGTTTGTTTAAGGTGAATTTTGGCTCTGATTTCTGAGGTGTGTTTTCTTTCATAGATTTTTTGCAGCTGCTTTGTTTTCCACCCATTTTGGATTCATGATTTTCCATGCCACTTTCATGGACTTCATTTGACAATTCTTTGGTTGTGACAATGAGGCATGTTTCCCCATGTGACATACTGCTCTGTGATCTCTTGACTGCTCGACTGCTATGGTTCTTGAATTACCAGATCTCTCTTTCCTTCAATACTGGGTGGCATTGGGTGATAACCATGTGTGCTAGGCTGTGATGTTTCCATGTTGATGGATCTTTGTTATCTTGAGACCTTTCCTTCCTCTTACTCATAGCTTCTCTTTCAGTCTCTTGTGCCCACATGTCTGGTTTGTCAGGTGTTCTCTTCCTTTCTCTACTTCATTGCATTGAGATAACATGTTTTGCTCTTAGCCCACTCACCAGCTTTGGCTCTATCAAGGATTTCCCTACCTATGAATAGCCTTTTGAGATGTCTATGCTGTGTGATTGGTGACTAGAAACCCCTAATGATCTGAAAACAAATTGTGTCCTTATCTGTGAACATATCAAAAGCGCAATGCTGTACCAGGTTTTCTAACCTTATGACAAAAGCTGCTAAGGATTCAATGAGTTCCTTGCATGACAAATTGAAAATATGGCAATCTTGATCGGTATTCCTTGATGTAGTTTGTCTTTGAGCTTTTCATATGAGCCTGTCTTTTTTGTTGAAAATGTCCTTATGATATGCTGACCATCTTGCCCCACTAGATCAATACGAAGCTGCAGCCTTTGTTTTTTATGGGATTCTCCTGCTGAATCAAGACATTTGACCAGCGACGCCGCCCATCTCTTCCCCCTTGGCCTCAAAATCCCTCTCTTATCCTCTGTGTCTGGAGGTGACACTTTGAGGTGGAGATTCAAGGTGTGTGCCTTTCTATCTTCAGGTATTGTGATGTGGTGCTGTGGAACACTGCTTGAAAGGTTTGCTGCAATTATGTCTCATGTCTTTGTTACATGTGTTAGTCTCTTTGAGTGTTATCATTTATTTCAATTGCTCTTATTGAGGTCCATCACCATGCCTGCACGCATTTCCTACGCCCTGGGGCTATACACATTTGAGGTTTGCTTGTTTGCCCGACATCTCCCCCTATGGCACACTGATATACAGGAAGATGTTTATTCCAGGACAGAGGCAATTCTCGTCAGTACCTTCTGCATTGATTAACCCCATCATCCCGGCACATTTCCATTTAACTTTCAAGTCATCATCCCCTTAAACAAAGAAGTGCTGACTCTGCCAGTGCTTGTATTTACTCATGCTCGCCTTCCAGTACCCCAGCAACAGACACACTCTATGAGCTTCCTCCGGGAAACAAAATAGCAATCCCCGTTTCTTTATATGTGTATCAATTTCAAGTACTGAGTAACGCAGGATGGATTATACACAGGGCATGAGTCGGGGGTATATGTGGGTGGACGGCGTCCGCCCACTATTTTCACAGGGTGGACACAGTGCACCCTGCCGAGAAATTGGGCCCCACCCAAAAAAATTACTGACCTTTTCCCGGTGTTATTTGCAAACACTGGGACGCATTCAGCAGCGCCTGCACATTGTTGTCTGCTTTCGATCGCAACAACGTGCACATGCCTGATGTCACGCACCGTTATGTCATATGCCACGATGTCACACACTATGATGTCACGCGCTGTGATACTACTTGCATTCTGATTAACGAGGTCAGTCCCCCCACTTCTTTTTTTAGAACTTGTGCCCTGATTATATAATTATCTTCACAATTCAGCAGCAATGACTAACATACAATGTGACAAACACACCTTATCAATTCTAAAATGTCCCCATCAAAACCAATAATAGCTCAAGACTCCCAATATGTAAATTAAACTATGCTGTTCAGCCTATCACTTTTGCCTAACCTCAAACCCAATCAAGGACCGCGCTGTGAAACTGCCATCGGCCACATTGGCATAGTTCATTCCTTCCCGTCTGTGTGGAGAGAGAGGGAAAAAATGTTTGCGCTAGGGCTGGCTTAGCACTTTCCTGGAACGTGAGCCAAAAGGGGCCGGAAGTTGTTTTACAATTGTGTTTCAGTGAAAAGACTGGAATTAAAACAGCAAACACTGGTCTTTACACAGCAAGAAAGACAGGAAGTGTTTGTTGCAGCGGGAATCCCACAGTAATCCTGCTTTGGAAGATCTAGGAAATGTGGCAGCATTACCTCTGATTATCGTTACCCTGATTTCCGATTAAGGTCGATGGATCTTTGCCACCATAATGACCAGGGAGCTTCTATATAAACAGAAGCAATCCATAAAATGCAAATAAACATTTTAAACAATAATGAGAGTTATTTTCCAATCAAAATGTATTAATCTCTGACTCTTCATTCAGTAGTCAGGTATCGATCAGGTTACAGAATTGATAACAGAAAAATTAAGTTAGTAGAAAGCATCATAATTTGCAAACAGCGCGTTCCATAAAGGAACAAATTCCTATTCTAAGACAATGGGGCTCAAAATGATGTCAGTCTGAACTCTGAAAGAGTCCTAGAATAACGAGTGAGTTAGCTTTTAAGCTATTTCAGTCATTAATAATTGCAGAATCTCCCATGAAGAGAAATCAAGCATAGAGCAAATAAGCCTTGGCAAAGCCAATTAGTCAAAGCACAAATCAGAATGGAACTAAACCTACATCTAATCTGCCTATATCTGCCTACATTCTGCTCTCTATCAAAGGTCTGATCTCTCCTTCACTGCATCTGCAAATCACTTCTGCTCTCCTCCCTTCATGTCTGCATCGGAGTCTGAAACTCTCAAAGGCCTCCGAAAGTCTTCCTACCTGCGATCTGGAAAGGATTCTCTCCCCTCTCCATCCTTTCTGAAACTCCTAACTAGGAACAAGCTTATCAAAGTATAATGTTACAAAGCATGCAATGTGACTTTTCTTCCTCCAACTGGAATCGAGCATTTTCCAAAAGGATGCCTCCACCCATCAACAGATTCATATGTCATCTTTCAGACAGGCGAAGATCCTTCCCACTGTACATTCTGCATCTTATTTGATACAATTTCATCTCCTAACTTCTTTTTAAAAAATACATTTTATTTCTAACTACACACATAACATGAGCAGCAAAAAAAACTTTTTTAAATAAGCAAGAAATATTAAACTTGGTAATGCACTTTTAAAATATTTTCTCTGTTCTCACTAAAACAAATAATTAAATTAGGCCTAGTTCAACATTTGCAGCAACTACAGAGAAAAAGCTCAGACTGAGGTCACAGCTGTAAATCATGCCACTGTTCTCTTCACACAGAGAGAAAAAAATGTATTTGCTTATCTTGAAGCTCAACCTAAACTCCGAGAGCAAGAGCTGAATTAGAGCTGGTTCTGTGTCTCCCTTTTAAAATGTCGTGCTATTTAAAATACAAGTTATTTTCTACTAATGCACAGTTTAACACTTTCACAAGTTAGAATCACATTTTCATAGTGAGAACACAATCTAACTAAACGCATTTAAATCAAACTATGAATTACTTGCACATGGTTTACATAAATTACATACATTGCTAAATGAAAGTGTCTAGCTAAAGTCTGTGCATTTCAGAGCTCATGTTTTCACTTTGTGGCACAGAAATCTGTGTGTGACTTTTCAAATGCAGTTTTTCCATTCTGAAGCAAAGGTAGGTTTTCCATTAGTGAAGAAAGCACAGTTTAGGCTCTTTCAAGTTTATCACCCACCCTATTGTAAACCTGCTTCTTTGAGATGCAAGTGTATTGAAATGCGTTCATTTTGGAGGCCATTGTTCCCATTTGTGGAATGAATAGCCGTTTTGCTGTGTGCATAGAAATTTGAGTGGGGGCCGAAGCTTAAAAGCAGCATTTCAGAAAATGCAGTTGGTAGGCATCAACATGACTTTTGGCTTGGTTCCTCGAGTCTGTTTAAGGTTATGACGTGGGGAGGGATGTAGCCTGCACAGGGAGCTTTAACTGGAAATAAAACAAGGAGGAGGGAGAGGAAGGGAGACGGGGAAAATACTGCGCCATTCCCAAGAGATGCTTGCATGGATGCCTGATCTTCTCTTCAAGTAGTACGCCGAAGACATGAAGTGCAAAGCGTGGTTTCTGTGTTTGATGAAAAATATACGTTTGTTCTTGAATGGGTGGTAGCTGGCACTGAAGCCGCAAGGTATGTTTGAAGGCCAAATTCCACCCAATAACCTTCTCTGGGTTTTTAACATCTCGCTATCCAAATACAGCTATTCAAATCTTGCATTTTTACAAATTATCTTCTGTCAGTTTTATTCCAGCTTAACCAGCTGAAATTTAACATCTTTCTCCCTTCTGGCTTTCCCTGACACAAAGAGGCTCATCTCTCTCTCTCTCTCTCTCTCTCTCTCTCTCTCTCTCTCTCTCGCTCTCTCTCTCTCTCTCGCTCTCTATTTGGTGCGCCTTACAATGATGATTTTAGGAAAGGATATCTCGCTTAAATAATGCTGGTAAAACTAAAATATAGTCAAGTGAGAATGTCTTATAGTGGGCTTGGGAAAGGACTGACAAGGAGCAGAGTCACATACTGTCATTGTCTGTGTTGAAACTGACCCTTTTTGCAGGGTTATCCCCAAACTTTTGGCATCTTCCTCCCTTGTTTTTCCATGACCTGTTGGTGTTGGCAATAGGACTCTGGGCACGTTACCACTGCTGATCAGTGCTAAAGTGCATATGCTCTCTGTATAAATTGTTATTGTGATTGGTTATCCATGACTGGCATATTTGTGTTACCAAGAAGTCCCTAGTAAAGTGCACTAAGTGTGTCAGGGCTGATGATTCAAATGGTACTAGTGGGCCTGCAGCACTGATTGTGCCACCCACAGGAGTAGCCCTAAAATAGTGTCTCAGGCCTGCCAGCGCAATGCCTGGGTGCAGTTGCTAACTGCCATACTGACCTGGCAGTGTCCTCACTGGCCAGGCCTAACCCTTCCCTTTCCGTACACATTAGACACCCCTATGGAAGGCCCAAAAAACCCTACTCGGGGCAGGATGCAGTGTATGTAAAAAGTAGAGCATGTACTAGTGTAGGTGACATGCTCTGATAGTGAAAAACTGCCATTTTCGTTTTTCACTATTGAAAGGCTATATTGCCCATATGCTAGAATTGTGAATGCTGTGTATACTTTCTACCTGCATATCTTCCCATAGGAGCAAGATAGAACATTGAAGTCTGGTATCCCTGAACTCAGAATGTAATTACACATCTTTTAGGAAGGATGTTTTTTAAATCCTGTGTTTGAAAACAGCACGTTTAGAAAGTGGTTGGTTTCTTGTCTGACCTTTCTGTGTGCCTTTGCCTGTTTGTGAATTGACTGTCTGGTTTGTGAGTGACAGGGGCTGGGGTGGCTCCAGGAGGCTGGATGAGTCAGCACTGGGGTTAATAGCTCCATCTGCATCTTGAGTAGTGAGAGGGGATAGCACTTGCGCCTGAATAGGGCTGTGCCTGCCTTCCACAATGCTGGCTCCACCTCCTGCTGTGAGGCTGACGACCCTGACACTCTCTCTCAAAGGAAGTCCTGTAAACAGAGTTATCCAGGACTGACCAGAACTGGTTTGGAGTAGGCAAAGGGTTCTCTGCCTTCAGAGAACAAAGACAATATTGGTATAAAAAGGGATAACCAGACCCCAGAAATGTAGATCATCCTGGAATCAAGAAGTAACCTCTGCCAAGGAGGAAACTGGAAGACTGAAGAAGAAGGACTGACCTGCTGTACCGCTGACTTGCAGTTGCTTTGCTGCCAAGGAGAGGGGAGGACTTTGCTGTTGCTGTGTCCCCTTGCTTGAAGAGATTTCCAAGGGCCTGAGGAGAGCTGGCCTACTGTTAAGAAGTCCCAGGAACAAAAGAACTTCACCCCCAGCTTCCATCCTGAACTCTGCTGTGTGAGTCCTGACTTGCCTGGAGAGCTTGATCCATTTGTGGGGCCTCTGGAGGTAGTTTCCCGCTGGTTGGGGAGCTGGAAAAGAAGAAGATCTTTAATTTGCATGCATCACTCGCTTGCAGAGCACATCGTTGACAGTGCAAGAGAATTCCTGTTGCGGCGAAGATGGTCGCAGCGCCTGTTGATGCTGGAAGAACCGACACATTATTCGCTTGCGGAGCGCATCGCCCCAGTGCGGGAAGATTTTTGTTGCTGCGGGTATCGTCGCAGAGCCTGTCGTCGCTGTGAGAAATCGTCACACCGCTTGCTAGTGGACCGCATCACTTCACTGTGAACATTGTCGCAGCGTTCAACGCTATCGCATCGAGGGGTCGCAACAGAAAAGGGTCAACGCTATGCCCCTCATCACCGCCACACCGAAGATCATTGCCGTCCCGAAGATCGTCGCATTGTCCCTTTGCGAGACGCATCCTACCGGAGAATCTGCATGCTGGAATCCACACAAGGTATCGCATCGCTTCCCATACAGACCGGATTTGGCGCAACACGCCCGCTGCATGCAGCGGGATTGTCGCACCGCCTCCCCAGGGTATCCAAAGTGGCACATCGCTTGTTTTTCGCCGCTGCAGTTGCCGCTTGGAACTTTCATCTCATCTAAAGGTACTTTTGGCTAAAAGTGAGCAACTGTAGATTATTTTGGCGCAAACCCTAGAACTCTTTGAAAATTATAATCTTGAACTGTGTATGTTGGATTTTTGTCGTTTTGGTCTTGTGTAGTTTAGATAAAGATACGTTATTTTTCTAAACTGGTATGGAGTCCATTTGTGGTGTTTTCACTGCGTTACTGTGAGTGTTGGTACAAATACTTTACACCTTGCCTTTGATAAGCCTGTCTGCTCATGCCAAGCTACCAAGGGGATGAGCAGGGGTTATCCAAAGAGTGTATCCACCTTATCCTGACTAGAAGCAAGGGTCCCTATTTGTAAATGTAAATGTAAATGTAGGTGTACTTATATAGCGCAACCTGTCACCCAAAGGGCATCCTGGCGCTTGCTTAGGGAATCCGTCCTGGTATTCCCCTGTGAGAGGCCCAGGCAGGGTGTCCACAGGGTGAAAGCCAGGCATCCCGCCGCGAGGGACTGTTGTGGAGATTAAGCAAGCTATTGCCCAGAGTTGAAGAGTGAGACCCCGTGACTCGAGTAGGCACCGGAGCGAGAATTGTCAAGGCAGTGGAATTTTTGAGCCCGAGACCCGCTGAGGCGGGGAATCGAACCCTGGTCCACGGTCGATCCCAGCATCCGGGTCTGCCGCCTCTAACCACTGAGCCACACTTCGCCACTATTTGGACATTGGTACCTACCTCTGCCAACTAGAGACCCCCGGATCTAACAGTCTGGCTTTATTTAAATCTCTCTTTGCTCTTTTTGCTCAGACAAAAAACTCTGGGACATATTTACAAGCCTCTATTACCACCTTAACATCATTTTTCAGGACGTTGTGGTGGTTATAGGGCTTCAGTTTATTTACAAGGCAGCGTTTTGACACTTATTGTGGCTTACCGCTGCCTTGCAAATAAGGCACCCATTCACGCAATACTTAGCATGAAAGATGGGGAAATGGGTGTTGATTTTGACGCTGCCCCATATTTACATGGGTGCAGTAAAGATTGTGCAGCATCAAAGTTAAGACTAGGGAAAACCTGGCCATGCCCTGGCGCAACAAGGAGAATTATTTAATTTCTCCTCATTTTTGCTGTTTCCCTAGGTGATGCTTTGTGCAGCACACATGAGAACAGCAAAACACCCTTGATTGTTTATGTGGAGGAAGGTGTCTCTTTCTGCACATAGATAATCATTAAAAAAATTACATTTTGCAACTTCTCTGTGTGCTGAATTAAGCTCCACACATAGAAGTTACAAATCGCCATTTGAAGATTGTTTATGTGCAAGAAGGGGCACCTTCCTGCACATAAACATTCTTTCCCTGCAATGCAGACACCCTTGCACCATGGTGCAAGGTGCATGCTTGGGGGCTAAGGATATACATTTAGCAGCAGCTCAGCGGGAACTGTAGGGCTGCACCATATTTTTGTAAATATGGTGCAGCTCGGTGATTCAGAAGTGGCATAGTGCGGCGTTAAGCCAAGTAGGCTAATGCAGCGCTCTGACACTTCTATTGTAAATATGACCCTCTATTTTCTCAGGTTGCGTTATATGTGCATTCTCAATCCTGTGTAGGTGAGGACACTTCTTACTTGATTAGCACAAACACTACAGTCTATAGATGTTTGGAGTATAAAATCCCTGTTGAAATCCTCAGAGAAGCTTTTTCTTCTTTTTAATATTAGTACTATACAGTCAAAGAATAATTGGTTATTTTAATGGCCTATCAAGTCAACTTGCAATTTTTGCTTCTATATTTAAATTTTATAGTGTTTGATGAGCAACTACCTAGGAATATAGTAACAAGTAAGGGGGACAAAATAAAACAGGCAACCTTAGTGACACCAGGTAGAATATCTTAAAAGTTCAAGGGAAGGCTAACGTACACATCCTAGTGGTTGAATGCTTTTTAAAAACAGTAATTATTCTGTTTGAAAATATCAACATGCAGTTTACTATATTGTGTATGAACAATACTCAAGGCCAGTGTTTCCAGTTTCATGCATAGAAATCTTAACACTTTGCACTCTGAAATTACCAACTTACCTCCTCCACCCGATTCCAACTGTTCCATCTCTTGGGCACATCCGGTAGCCTCAAGCCTCTGTCATAGTAGGCCTGCCTGGTGGCTGAACGCCTTGAAGGAAAAATCATATTTCCAGGTGTAGATTTAAAGGAGATACAGGTTCATACCACAGCCTTTCGCTAAGTACAGGCTAAGTACAGGCCACAGGTGACTGTTTAACACTATAATAACACTATA
Organism: Lissotriton vulgaris; assembly: GCF_964263255.1. Taxonomy (NCBI): domain Eukaryota; kingdom Metazoa; phylum Chordata; class Amphibia; order Caudata; family Salamandridae; genus Lissotriton; species Lissotriton vulgaris. The sequence continues at coordinate 208,891,403 of NC_141686.1, read as the reverse complement.
TCACAGCACTATATTATCAAGTGCACAATAATGATGGGTGGAATACTTGAAATATTCTCAGCCACTAGCAGCCATTCTGAGATGCATCCTTTTCCACTGATGTTCCTTTGTCTGTGCCATTACAGAGACCAGCTACATGCAAGTCAGTCACGCTTCTGCCCCAGAGAGGACAGTCCTGTCCAAAAGGTTAAGCCACTTCCCTACTAAATAGGAACTGAGACCACTCAGTCTGGTTCGGCTTCATTGGGCCTCATCAGTGGAGTCAGCTTTAGTCCAGTGAAAAAGCGCTTTTGGGCCCCACCTCTGGGTTCTGCTATTTAAGGACACCAAGATGAAATGGGAATTAACAGACATCTTTGGTTTCAAAGTGCATCTCATTGATGTTAGATACTGCTCACCCACCACTCCTACAGTGCTGACTTTACACTCACACACCACTGACATTTTATGCATTTAGAAATTTATAGAGCGCACAGCTACCTCCAATGGGGGTGTCCCGGCCCTAAGGCAGTCAAGTGAAAAAGGGTACAGACAGCATTAGGAACAGTTGAAGAACCAGGTTTTTAGAGCTCATTGGAAGGCAGTTTCTGGTTGAATCAGGCAGAGAGGGAGCGGCATGACATTCCAAAGTTTAGCGGTCTTGACCGCGAATGCTCTGCTGCCTGGCCGCACATTGCAAAAGCAGGGAATTGTGAGGAGCTTCTGGTGGTTGGATCTCAAGGCCCGGTCATGTTGGTAATGTTGGAGTCTGACTCACAGGTAGGCCCGGCCTAAGACCATGGGGGCTCTGTGAACCAGGGTGAATACCTTAAATTCTATGTGCCTAATGAGGGCAACTAAAGAAGGTTTCTCAAGTGGGAAGTTATGGAGTGACGGTAAGGTATCTTACAGATTATCTGGCTGCAGCATTCTGAATCATTTGCAGTCTGTGAATCAGATATGCTGGAAGTCCCAAGTAGAGACCATTGGCGTAGTCCAGGTGAGATGTGATTAGGGCGTGAACCACCGTCCTCCTACAGTTCAATGGGAGGAAGTGGAGGAATTTCCTCAGAGTTCGCTGCTTCCCAAAGCAGGAGGAGGAGACTTACCAAATCTGGGATTTACAAGAAAGCTCATTGTCGAATTTGAACCCCAAGTTTCTTACTGAGTCTACTGGCTCAGGAGGGGGATTCAGTTCTTGTGGCCACAAGAGAGCAGCGGGTGGAGGGGCCCGCTAGTTGAAGAAGAGCTCCTCGGTTTTATCCAAGTTCAGCTTTAGGCAATTCTGAGTAATTCAAGCCGAGATGTTACTCAGACACCGTCTAATGTTTAAAAACGTAGCCTCTGATCTTCCATTTAAGGAGAACAACAGCTGGGTGTCTTCCGCGTAGGAGTCGACTAGGGCTGTGAGCGGTGTAAGGTAAGCATTGAAAAGGAGAGGACTCAATGTGGATTCCTGTGGAACCACGCACAACTCTGGTTTCTGGGAAGAAACAAAGGAACGGAGGAAAACTTGTTGTGACCAGTTCTCAAGGAAGGACCGAATCCAGGCCAGGGCTGCGCCCTGTATTCCTAGGCATTTTAATTTCTCCAGGAGAAGTGGATGGGCACCCGTGTCGAAGGCCGCGGACAGGTCCAGCAGCACAAGCATTGCTGTGTTGCCCTGGTCAATAGTCCTGTGAACACTCTCTGACATTTCTAGGAGTGCAGTTTCCATGCTATAGCCACCTCTAAAACTAGATTGGGAGTCGTGGAATCGATTTTTAGATTCCCCGAATTCTCAAAGTTGACTCTGTACTCTCTGTTCAAGGATTTTCACCAGAGCAGACAGAAGAGAGGTAGGTCTGAAGTTTTTATAGTCCTGCAGAGTCTGCATCCGGTTTCTTGAGGATTGGCAGCAGGAAAGCCTATTTCCAAAGTGCTGGATAGATTCCCGAACTCAGAGAGGAGTTCCAGATCTGGTTCAGGGGGTATTAATACAGGGGGCCAGAAGTTTAAAGAACTGGACAGGGCGGGGAACTCCCGGTGAGACAGATTTACATGGTAATAGTTTTTTAATGAGGGCATTGAGGGAAAGTGGATGGAATTTGGACAATGACCAGAGTTGTCAGGAGAAGAATTGTACTCAGATAGATTCAAATTAGAAGGGAAAGTGGCATAGATAGATTGAATTTTATCCTGGAAAAAGTTTGACAATCCAGCAAAGAGGGAAGGGGAGGGAATCATGGTACTGTCAAGGTCTTCTGCTGGTTTGGTTAAGCCTTGAACAATTTTGAATAGTGCTTTAGCTGAAATATCAGCTAATTTAATCTTGTAGGCCAAGTAGTCCCGCATAGTGCTTCAGTTGAGTTAGTGAAATATTTTTAGAGCCTTTCTGTAGTAGAACTTGACTGCTGTTGATATGATTGTCTCCAGGACTGCTCCAATTTTTTGCATAGGCTTTTCTCAACTCGAAGCTCAAGGGGAAACCAAGTGGCAGACATATCTTTCATCCAGCATTTATATTCCACTCACCCTCCACCCAAACCTCTCATCCTGAGCTCTACCTGCTTATACAGCACTTTTACTATTGACATACCGCTCACCCTATACTCACACACCACTTATCTTGTACAGGGTAACATCTCTCACCCTGTGCATTCACACAATTCTCATTCTGCACTGAACACACATCAGTCACCATGCATTGAGGCACTTTCAACCTGCACTCGGATATTTATCAGTCAACATTCATGTACCACTGACCCTGTACAGAGAGCACTCACAGCATTCTCCAGGCACTCATACACTACTCCAACATAGCTTAACTTATTATTAATCCCATAGATGAAACCTAATGCATTTACCAATGCATTACCAATGATTGTTTGTTCATCTCTATTGCTGGGGAAGCTTATTTCACCCATGCTGTCCCTGCCATGCCCTATGGCCAGTGCTCCATGCCTTAATCCCTCCCTACACTTCATTTTGAGTTGTTGTAACAGGAAGTGATGTCTAGTGTACTGTGGGAATCAGGTGTTTCAGGGTGATAGTGTCTTCATCACGCCAATGGTGGTCTACTGGTCCCAGCAGGCCACCATTCCTGTGATGACCTCCTTCTACAGTGCATCACAATTTGCAACCATAACAGTCCACAGATAACATATAACAAAAATAAATCTATATTACATATTTACATAATACAAATCAATCATATAATGAAAATGTATTGTATAATTCACAATTATGTTTAACTAATTAACATATCCCATCCTATGTCACAATAAACCCAACAACCTGCTACGACAAAAATCGAAACCATTTAAAATTACAATCTATATTTGAAAAAGTAGCCTTTAAATAAACAATAATAACATACAGAAGTCAAAAAATAAAAAAAACACTTTCAAATAAGTAATATTTGTAATCAGTATATTATTGAAAATGAAATTAACATAATATTCTTACAATTGTATTAATTACCTCACAAATGTATTTTCCTGTAAATCATATTTTTGGATCAATATGTTTTTTGCCTTGCAATAATTATTTCCCAATATTTCTGCCTCCTGATATTTTTAAATCATTATTTTTTCCAAACACTCTGAAACTATAAGAAACAGGACCAAGAGGATCAGGGACAGTGGGCACAGAATATCGAGATGCACAAGGACTATGAAAACAAAAATAGCATAACCTTGGTCGGGAGTGCCAGGTAGCTGAGACTGGGGATACATGCAGCCAAAGTCAGGTGGAAGGGTTATAAGTGGACCATGAAATAGAGAAGGATCAGCACCCTGAGTACCATGACCAGAAGAAGCATGGTAAGGAGGAAAAAAAGGGTCAGGAACATCAGGACCAGGAGGATTACTGCCTGGAGGTTCAGACCATGTGTCAAGGAACAGGATGCCCAGGAAGATGAGCAACAAGATGGTCAGGCACAGTTAAAGGAGGACCATGATGAGTTTGTGCAGCAACAAGATGAAAAGTAGAAAGAAAACCTGGGCTAAGAGAATCCGGACCAGACCCAGTAAGACAAGATTCGGACCAATAGAAACAGACACCAGCATAAGCATGGAAGCCAAGAATACCAGAAGGATAAGAGCAAAGAGGACCGGGACCAGAGCATGGAGGATTAAAAGGATCAGCACCAATTGTACCAGGAACAGGAATAGGAGTGCCAGGGGAACCATGAACATAGGGCAAGGGCCCAGAGTACCCGGTGGATCAGACAGACCAGGACTTGAAGGTAGAAGGATCTAGGTTAGGAAGATCAGAAGGACAACAACTGCCAGAGCCAGACAGACTAAGGTGACTTGACCTGGATGTCTAGGAGGACCAGGGCCAACATTACAAGGCTCAGACATATCCAAACAAAGGGAACCATGATCAAATTAACCCAGACCTTATTGAGTGCAGTGTTAGAAGGGTCATGGGTACAAGGATGATCCAAACAGGAAGACAAGAGCTGAGAGGGCATGGGCTAAGAGGATCAGAGACAAGAGGCTTGGTACACTGGCGGGACCAACAGGACCAGTAACTTATGTACTGATAATTTGATTAGCTGGGTGAGAAGGATCAGAAGGACCAAGTTAAAACTAAGAGGGATAGGAGGATCAGGAAAGAAAAGAAAGAGAGAGGATTGGGATGGCCAGAAGTACTAGAACCAAGATGATTAGGCAAACACAAGCCCAAATAAGGAAGACCAGAAACAAAAGAAACAGGTATAGTGGTCACAAAACCAGGTAGAGAACACAGACTGTGAGAACCACCAGGAATCGGAAGACCATTGCTAGGCAAACCAGACTGAGAATGAGGAAGAGTAGGATAACAGAGCCTGAAGAATAGCAAAAAAAGCCAACAGGACAAGAGTAAAATGATCACAGCAATCAGGACCAATTGGACCACAATTAAGGGGAAACAGAAGCTAAATTGGAGGCCCAGTGTATCAGGACCAGTCATACCAGGACAAGGAGGACAAGGATGAAAAGGAAATGGAGGACCAGTATAAGGAAGACCATGATGAAAAGAGCCATGATAACCAAGCTGGGTGGCTAAGAATAGTTAAGAACAGGTTAACCTGAGGATGGAGGATCTGAATAAAGTAGAAAAGTTAGTCCAAGATGTCAACGAGCAGGTGGACGAAAGCCAAGAGTATCATGTTATTGTGGAGGAGGACCTGGAAAACTAGTCTGGTCAGGACTAGGTAGACAAGGACCATTAACATCAGGGACCTTTTAGGGGGGATTAAGTGGACTAGAAGGGTCAGAATAGGCAGGGGCTAGAATAGGGCTATGTAGACAAGAAATGCCAGAACCAAGCAACCAGGACATGAACTTCCAAGTGAAGCAGGAGGAATATGAACTGGGGTATTATGACCAGGCTGGCCATGATCAGGGGGACCAGAGCTAAGAGGACCAATGGAACCATACCAGTACTAAAATGACCAGACCCAGTCCAAGAAGACTTAATTAGGATCACCAGGACCAATGGAGTCAGTACCACGTGGACCACCAGGATCAGGGCAGATCAGGAAGACCAAAGCCTGGAAGAGTAGGGGTGCCAGTCCTAGGAGAACCAGAACAATGGGACTAGGTGCAAAAGTAACCAGTAGACCAGCAGGATCAGTATGAAGATCAGCAGTACCAGGATCAGGAGCCCCAGGAAGGGCTAATAAAAGGATGAGCCAGGAGCACAGAGAAGAGGATCAACGTCAGGAAGGACTACAGCCAGAACCCCTAGAATGAGGAAACCAGTGCCAGGGTCACCAGGGACTGTTACAAACTGATCTCTGAGTGTAGAAGACATGGTATTGTGCTGGCACATTAGACCAAGGGTAGATATGAGAGCATGGGGACTGAAACTTGACAGAAGATTTTAAAGTGGATGGGTGAAAATGAGTTTGTCTATAAAGGTTGGTGGAAAGGGTTTGAGCAACTTAGGGGCATATTCTCAAGGGCTTATCACCGAGTTATCAGCACTTTATCACAGCCTAAGGGGTGATAAATGTATTGCCCTTTCACAAGCTGGTGCTAACAGCCGAAATCACCAGCTTACCTGCGATAGCAGCCGCAGAAAACATCGCCACATATGACACCAGTAACTAAAGCTAATGAGATGCAGAGTAGGCGTTCCTGTGCAAAAAGTGGCAAGAACACCACTTCGCAACATGCTCAACAACCAGCCAGATCGGCGATAAGATCCCAAAACAGACAATAAGGCACGTTAGCAGTAGAGATTTAACACCTCCTTTTACCTGTATTAAAGTCGGACGACAACCTGCACCATTAAAGGGAGCTCAGCCCAGAGCCACATCTGAAGATTAACAGATGCCATGAAGCTACTGATCATACAGCTCCGAGCCCCAAGAGGGCCACAACACCCATCGCCACCGCCCCCAGGCCGGCACCCCCTCGGGTTCCCCCATCCCTTCCGAACAAAGATATGTTACATCACCTTTACAAAAGCATGAACAAAATAATTTGCCTGATGTCGCACAATTACAACACTTAACATCCATTCATCTTTGAATTTTCAAAAAAACATTTTATTCAAATTTATCTGGAAGAGTCATGGCGGGTCTTCTCTGGACAATCTGTAAGTCACAAAATGCAAGATAAGAAGCTGCGACATGTGCTCATCAAAGGACAAAGAGAGAGAAAGAGAAAGAGAGAGAGAGAGAGAGAGAGAGAGAGAGAGAGAAAGGAGGAGAGAGATAGAGACAGTGAAGGGAAGGAAGGGAGAGGGAGAGAGAGTGCGGACACTGCAGACCCAGGCCTCACAACCACATAGTGGTGTACACTGCAGTCCACCAGGCCCCTTATCTGAAACAGAGTCCAGATTTTTGAATGGCAGATTTCATACAATTGCACACACCATCATTTTATTTATTTATTTATTTATTTATTTGGCGATTTTTAGAGCGCGCAAATACCCGTAGGTGTCCCGGCGCTGTAGTTGCAAAACTCTCGGGGGCAGTATGGGAGGTTTAGGCAGGGAACAGCCATGTCTTCAGTTTTTTTCTGAAGTTTAGGAGGGTAGGAGCACACTTGATGTGTATAGGAAGAGTGTTCCACAATTTGGCAGTTGCCACTGAGAAGCGTTTGTCACCCCAGTTGGCCCTTCTTGTACGAGGGACCATGAGTAGGTGTGCTGAGGATGACCGCAGGGCTCTTGTGTGTTCGAGAGGTTGGAAGGCTCTTCTAAGGAAAAGGGGTCCGTGATCATGGATAGCCTTATATGCTATGCATAACGCTTTAAATTTGATACGGCTCCTTACTGGCAGCCAATGTAGCTGCCGGATGTAGGGGGAGACCGATGCAAATTTAGGGATGGATAAGAGTGTCCTGGCTGCTGCGTTCTGCACAGTTTGCAGCTTATTCAGGACCTTCTGTTGTGCGTTGAGAAACAGCGCGTTGCAGTAGTCGGTTTTAGAGAAAACCAAGGTACTGACTAGTGTTTTGCCTGCATGTGGAGGAAGGTATGGAATTAATTTTTTTATCTTTTTTAGTGTGTGGAGGGACGAAGAAACCACAGCGTTGGCGTGTTGCTGAAATGACAGCTTGTTATCGAAGATAACGCCCAGGTTACGTACCTTCGTTACAGGTTCGGGGGGTTGTCCCATCTGGTGGGGCCACCATTGTGGGGACCAGGTGGGTTGGAGTCTCCCGAATGTCATCACTTCTGTCTTATCGGAATTGAGTTTAAGACAGTTGGATGACATCCAGGAGCTTATTGCCTTCATTCCCGTTTGGAAATTGGCTGCCACCGAGATTCCATCGTTGTATATCGACAGCACCAGTTGGGTGTCGTCGGCATAGGTCGTAAGGGAGATTCCGCAGGATTTTATGACCCTCGCCAGGTCCGACACATAGATGTTAAATAGTGTCGGACTTAGCGAGGATCCCTGGGGTACTCCACATGGCAGAGAGAAGGTTTGGGATGTGAAATTGCCTATTTTTACAGTTTGCGGGCGATTTGACAGAAATGAGGCCAGGAGGTTTTTGGCTTTGTCTGTGATTCCTATGGCCCCGACACGGTCGATCAAGGTCGCATGGTCGACCGTGTCGAAGGCCGCAGACAAATCGAGGAGTATTAGTACTGCGGCTCCTCCATTATCCATCGTGGCCCTGATCTCATCTGCTGCTTTTAACAGAGCTGTCTCCGTTCCGTGGCCTTGTCGGAACCCGAATTGGGTGTCATCCAGTAGGTTATTATGGTGAATGTAATTTGACAGCTGGACGTTCATGACTTTTTCGAAAATTTTTGCAGGGAATGGGAGGCAGGCAATGGGCCTATAGCTGGCAGGCAGGAGAGGGTCTAGACTGGGTTTTTTGAGTAGTGGTTTAATTATTGCTTTTTTCCATACCGAGGGGTAGACACCAGATGAAAACATTGCATTGCAGATGGTGGTAAGAGGTGGAGCAATAACTTCCGGAATGAGATTAAGGATGCTAGGAGGGCAAGGGTCTAAAGGGGAACCAGATTTGGTTCGGGCAATCAGGGGTGTGGTGAATTCACAAGTAGTAGGTTCGAAAGCTGCGAATCTGGGGCCAGTATCCGCATTCGAGAGAGGGGTGGAGCGCACTACATCGGGAGTGAATGTGTTGAAAATGGCTCTGACCTTGTCCTCGAAGAAGTTCGCCAGTGAGTCAGAAAGGGCTTGCGATCCTTCTGACTGGGGAGCAGGTGGGTTAGACAGGTATGTTACTACTTGGAATAGTTTCCCCGAGGAGTTTTTAGCCTGATTAATTTGGTTTGTGTAGTACGTGGTTTTCTCTGTTGTTATGATTTTTTTATAGTTAGAGAGGGCGCTTTTGTAGATAATCTTATCAGACATATTAAAGTTGCGGCGCCACTGCCGTTCAAGGTTTCTGCAGTGCTGGCGCTGCAGTCTAAGCGACTCGGAGAACCAAGGGGCTGAAGGGAGTTTTCTGCTCCTCTGGGAAGTTTTAGACGGTGCTAGTTGATTGCAGGCTTCGCTCAGATTCTCTATGTAAGTGTCTGAAGCTGCTACGGGATCATGCTCGTTAGGTGGTGGGCTGTCCTGTATCATCTGAGTAAGACGTTCAAGGTTTAGGTTTTTCCAGTTTCTGAATTTGGTGGGAGGGGGAAGAGGCAAGCAGGGGGAAGTGGGTTTTGTGGGGATGGAGAAGCAGATTGCTGAGTGGTCTGTCCAGATTAAAGGAATGACCTCGGTAATGCAGATTTCAGGGTTGTTGGTGAATAATCCATCCAACGTGTGTCCTGCTTTGTGCGTGGGTTTTTTAACAATTTGTGTGAGTCCGGCTGTCTCTAGATCTCCAAGTAGCGTAGTAGTGTCCGGGTCTTCTAAAACTTCGAGATGGAAATTGAGATCACCTAAGATGGTGAATTGTGGTGATCCAATTCACCATCAAATCATCGCTTGTCCAGCCCTGTGCACACAGGCTGCTACACCCGAGCCCCTCCCACTACCCAGCGGTGAAAGCTTGCCCCTGCCCACCCAGGCCTCACTACTCACCTTCCGCCACCGGCATGTTTCCAAGAGGGCTCCGCACCGTGGGACACCAGGTCACACACTTGATTCTGGGTCTTGATATCGCAATGGCAGAGATCATATCAGTGAACACGGCATCCTCACAGGCTGCACACCCGCTCAGCTCTTTAGGTGCCACTGACTCTGTCACCCGCGAGGCAATGCCATGTGGCAGTAGGCCCACTCTGCCCGCTGGCTCAGGCCTACACTGCGGTCCAGCAGGTCTCACACAAATCCTTACCAGTTTGGACCACCAGGACTGGGCATTATCGCAGGCTGCACACAACTCAGCACTAAAGGTGCCCCTACCTTAGTGCACTGAAAGTCACCGTCCTGTGGAAGTAGGCCTGTGCTGGCCACAGTGTATATGGTTCCACCAAGTCTGTGCAATGCAAGTCATGGGCCCTTTATGATTGAGTCTTGTGGTGCGAACACCATCATGTCACCTCTGGCAGTGGGGACTATGATGTGGTAGGGCCCTAGGCCCTCATGCATTATTAATACCACAAGGCTACACCCATATAGAGAGTAGGAATGTCCCATTTTATTGCCAGGGTCACATGTCCTGTAACACTTGTGCTGGATGTGTGTGGTGTGTGTATAAACCAGCTGTGAGGGAGTGGCTGTGCTATGCCTGGGACATGTAGATTTGCCCCCCCTCCCCCTGTGAGCGTAAGCATAGTGGTCTGGTCTGGCATATGCCAGTCCAGCATAAGGGTGTGAACAATGACCCCAGGGCTCTGGGCGTGGTTCCGCCCTGGGCTGGACAATGAAGTAACTAATGCGTGTGTCTCTGTTGTAGTGTTGGCACGAACCGGACCGCAATCCGCAATGTGTCACTGTGTGACTCAAGTCACACAAAATGAGCACCATGGATGTAAGTGGGAATCACTTACCCAATATTCATCCATACTTCCACACTTGAATGATCAAAGACATGACACATCCGTATGAATATGAATGTTTAATGCACATTCCGTGGAGTGTTGTAGCTGGAGCAGTACAGGGCCATGCCAAGCCCACCTTACATTGTTGGACCATGGAGGGCCAGCCAGAGTCCTTTAGGGAATGACAAGTACATAGGAAGAGGAAGAGTTCAGTTTGCAGTCTGAATGCTGTGTCATTGGTGACCAAACAGAATATGGCAGTCTATATCGAAGTTCAAGCTGAGTGTCGCAGAATGTATTGGGGACAGTGGAAGGTGATGATGCAGAGGGCAGAACCAAGTGGAAACTGGCTATAAGCGTCCTTCTTTATCATGAAGGCAGAATCATCTGCATCTTCGTCCTCTGCTGTTTCATGTGCCTTCACATGTGGGTGGTGGTGTTCTGTCTCCAGCATTGTGTGGCACTGATACTTCAGGGGCCGGAGATGTGGATGGAGTGGTAGCAGCAACATTCATCCACACCAGGCCTTGTGGCAGCAATGCCAGAAGGAGGGTCTTTAGGGCATTGATTAACCCAGCTACCTCTTGCTGGTGTGCAGCCGTGGCTGCCGATCTTTCCACATGCGTCCGCTCCTTGTTCTCCATGATCCTTCGCATGTGTCTCAACTCCCTGGTGACATCGCTATAGCCACTCTGACTAGACAGTTGTTCTTGTCTCAGAGTCAGGACTCCAGCAATGTCAGCCATGGATAGTTGGAGAGCATGGAGCGGCTGTGGGTGTCCGTTAGTGACTGTGAGTGGTCCCTGATGGGATTTAGACACCCACGTATGGCATCTAGTTTGGCTGCCATGTGGTCAAACCCCACCCGCACCTGTTCAGCAGCATCTCCTAGCACCTCAAAACACAGCGTTGGAAGGCATGTGTTCTTCGAGGGGGTCCTGGGAGGCAGCCGTGGTTGTGGGGCTGCCTGCTGTGTGGTCTGTGCAGGGGGTGGGCTCCCTCGATGCAGCTGGGCTTCCCTGCTCGTTGAGGTGAGTTGACTTAGCTGTTAAGGAACTCTTGGAGGACGTCGGTGTTGCAGGTGTGGTGGTCCTCTTCATCATCAGAGAAGAGAGGTTCAGTCTACTCTGCAGGAGGTGTTGGTTTTCCCTCTGTAATGTGAAGTGAGATGCAGTTTAACATTGTGTTCACATGTATGTATACACATTGTACATGTTTGCATACAAACTGCATGACATGGTACATTGTGACTGTGTGGGAGGAGCAGCTTATTTGATGTGGGACAGTGACCATTTCAATAACATCACAGATGTGTGTTTGTACTTGTACATTGTCAACTCACATTTCCTTGCAATGCCAAATTTGATTGGCTAGTTTCTACACATACGCAGCACCAGTTGTGTCTTCTGTTCTGTTGTGGACTTGTTGCGGTTTGTACCACATTGTTGTAAATGTTGATCTGTTCTGCATGTTGTATGTGTGTGCTGCATTTTGGGAGAGTCTGCCCTGCAGCTCTGATGTTGCTGTTCCTTATCCCTTTCATGCGGTGTGCTTTGACTTCTTTGCTTATACAGTGCTGAGATGTTGCATACTTGGATACATTGGTCTCTTGGTTGGAATTGGGGGTTGGGGGCATGGTTTGTCCATAGATGTGCTATACTTAATTGTGCATGTGTGCCAATGTGCCCATCTCCCCTCATCCCCCAGTCCCTAGTTGTTACTCACCCTTTTGCTGTTGTGTCAGGTCATGTTGAGCAGTGTCCGGTCCCCCGATTCCTGCCACCGTCTCCACACTGATGACTGTGGACACCATTTCTTCCATCTCATCCAGCTTCTCCTGTGACGCAGGACTCCAAACTCCAGTCTGCATTGCTGCCTTCTGGTTGTTGCTGAGTTTCTGCTTGGTTTTGAGCTTCACATCATTCCAGCGCCTCTTGACCTCTTCCATTGTCCTCTTCAGCACTCCGACTGCTGTCACCTTGTCAACGATGGATTGCCATATTACATTTTTTGTTGCCAAAGACACAATGGAGGTGACGAACAGTAGCTGATGATGTTCTATCACCTCAGTTATCAGGATACTTTTTCTGCGGACTGAAACGCATCTTCATCTTCTTCTTGTCCTTGCCCTTCCCTGACCCCGGGGTCCCAGGCTGGACCTCCAGAGGGCTTGTGGGGTTCTGGTTGTCCTCTGTACTCTCTCCGGCTACCTCCATTGTCCTTCACAGTTGTTTTGCTTTTATTTTTTGTTTTTTTCAACTTTTATAGTGATTTTTCCCTCCTAATGTGTGTGAATTGTAGGCCTGGCGCAGCTTATTGCTGATTTTCTATCGCAACTTTTTTTTACGTTGGAGTTTAGATTTTCATCACCGTGTTGGTGAATTTATCGCTGAAATTTGACGCATTATCAGGATACTATTGCATGTTACTGCCATGTTGTGAATAGGACGTTAACACAGAGTTATTTTCCCGCTATAGACGGCGATATGAAACATTGTGATAACCAATTTTGGCAATGATTATTGCAAGTTCTTGTGAATATCCTCCTTAGATGGCTGAAGTCAGGAAATATGGTTAAATGTTAGTAAAGGGAAGCAAACGATATAAAAAGGATCTGATGAGCAGAAGAGGGGGTGAAGAATGCTCAGACAGATTGCCTCACTTGACCCAGAGAGGAACTCTGTTTGATTTGCACTGACATTCTATCTGCATGTAGGTAAGGTAGGCATGTTGCAAGGGGCAGATTTACTAAGAAGTCATGCATGGCATCAAGACAACTTGCTGTGTGGCGTGTGACAAGGAGAGAGCAGACATGTGCCAGAAATACTAAGATATGATGTATTTGTGCTCTCTCCCTGTGTTGGTGCACAGTGTGCTTCCTAGTGCTAACACAGGCCCCCTTGTGCCAGGGGAAGAGGGTGCCTGCAATGTAAGTTGGATTGTTTCTGTGTAGGACGGGGGACCTTCAAAAACAATGTTGTGATGCATATGAGACATTTACCTCTTTCTATGCAGAATGCTATACACATAGTAAGAAGAAGTAATGGGGAGCAATACTCATATTTCTCCTCTCCTTACTTAGGAAGGTATACCATTATGATGCAATCCCACATTTTCTCCGATTAATAAATGAAGGATCCATCAAAATCCATGGTGGATGCATGAGAACGTCCATGCTTCACCCATGCAATGCCTTCTTAACACACGGTAAGTGGTTTGTGCTGTCTTGCATTACTCTGGATTTACTAAGGGTTAGAAGGTGGTTCTGACACTATGGGCCGCCCGGATTTGTCACTTTTTGAACACCTAATTGCGGAGCTTTTACTGTGGGGTAGCCTCATAAGTGGGGACTCACCCACAGTTAACGCATAATGGGATAGACTGCATGAGGATTTTCCTGGTGTCCCCCTGACTTGACCAGGCCACTGCACAGCAGCTGGAGTAAGGGACACTGGTCTGGTTACATGCAGACACATGTGTACATGCGTGTGCACATGTGTAGGGGCTGCACAGGGGAGATTTCTAGTGTGCACAGCCAAGGAGCAGGTGCAGATAGACTGGTGTGGTAGGGCCTATGCAGAATGGGGTGGTGACATGGAATAGGGTTTATACACTGGGAAGGAACATGCCAGAGAAAGTTAGTATGTTTTACTGTTTTTTACTTCATTATTCCCCTATGGGGATGTGGAGCTCACGGGCTAGATTAACATTCCTAAGGCCTATAGATTCCACACACGCACTAAAGTCCACTGTTACGTGTCTGAGAAGAAGTATTCCTCGGAGTCCAAATTCATTTTTGTACTGCTTTTGGATCATCCAGAAATGTCATATTTATCTGAGTCAGCCAGAACCAGGGACTGACTGAGGGCTGACCTCAGCAGGCTGTCTTGATAACCTTTCTTTCGCAAGTTAAGACCTCTTCTCCAAGGAGGAGAAGATGGGTGGAGCTACAGGCTCATCCATCAGCAGCTATCACTGGGTGCCAGGCACCAGGCTGCACCAGGCAAAAGGCAGCTCTGGGCGGAAGGGGCTTTTTCAGAAACCATGTGACAGGAGACCCTGTACCACGCCATCGTGAACCAACCCAGAGGCCTGGGCAGGAAGGAGGAAGCAGAGGCAGAGAAGTGGTGTGTCACTGTGTGATAAGGCAAACAGAGACTTCCTGACAGCCCCCTCCCTAACTTCTTAAAAAGAACTTGCACAGCAAGAAAAGCTCTTGCTGGGGTGTGGTCTGCTGAGGCAGAAGGTGCTGGAGCCTGGCTCAATGGGCAGGTCACATCTGTAATGTGAAGTACCTTTGTAAGGTGATGTCATAAGCCAAGTGGGGTTATGTTGCTATACATTCCTGCTAGGGTGTCTGGCTGTATTTGCTGGGTCCTGTAATTTCATCTGTGATGCCTTTCAGGGCTGTAATTGCAATGCATTTTAATGATCCACAAATGTAATGGGTACTGTCATTCTAAAGTGATGCTTACACTAGGCATGAGCGGGAAATCCGTTACGGATTTTGCGGATTTTTGGGAAATCCGCAATCCGCGAATTTTGCAGATTTCCCGCATAATCCGCAAAAAATATTCACGGACGTAACGGGTGTCAAAAGTTGAACCCGCACTCATGTAACTATTTTACAATGGCGCCAGCAAGCTGCCAGCGCCGTTGTAAAATAGTTACAAAGTTAGCTTGCACAGGAACCACTAGATAAAACGAAGCAGGTGCTGCTTTATTTCATCTAAGTGCTTCCTGTGCAAGCTAACTTTGTAACTATTTTACAACGGCGCTGGCACCTTGCTGGCACCATTGTAAAATAGTTACATCATACATGCCAACATTTCAGAAGAGCAAAGTGGGAGATTTAAAAAAAAATCGGGAGAATGGGGCCTTGAATCGTGTTACTGGCATGTACGGGCTTCAATGCGCGCAATGGCAGGCAGAGAGAGGGTGATGCAAGTGCTGTGCACCCCCCACCCGTGGGCTTTCCAGGGTGCACACACAGCCGGCATGTCTGTTACATGAGTAGGCTGGGCACATTGTGTTCGCACGGGTTTCTGCAAGTTCGCAAGGGTTTTGTACAATTTCGCAATTTGCAAAATTGTACAAAACCCTCGCGAACTTGCAGAAACCCGTGCGAACACAAAAAAAAAATCATCGAGAATTCGCGGATTTTGTGGATTTTCGCAATCCGCAAATTCGCAAATCCGCAAATTCGCGGATGCCAATCCGCAAAATCCGCCCATGCCTAGCTTACACATGTATTCTTGCTGCTGCGTTTAAGTGAAGAACCCAGACTGATAGTCCTTAAGATTTAGAGGTGTATACTTCAGGGTCAGTAGGAAATGCGTAGTCTGGGTTATGTATCACCAGGGCAGGGTTACCTATTTTAAATGGTTGTTGAGATAAATGGGTGGGTCGCCACTGGGATGGTGCCAGTGCGCAGGGCCCTCGCTCCAGGTTATGTTCAACTAATTGCATTGGGGGACAATATGGTGTGCATACATGGGAATGGTGGTACTAGACCCCATCCCCCCTGCGGGAGGGGTGGAGATGTTATGCAATGTCACAAAATAATTCCAACAGCTTATGTATATTTGTAAATTGGTGCATAGTATTGAGTAGTGTGTGTGTTTAATAAATGCACTCTTACTTTTATAAAGCAAAGTACAGACTGGACAATCAGTTATTTTTTTGTTTTTTTAACACTTTATTTAGATCATTGAAACATTGCACCAGAAGCGTGCTCTTTCTTTAATACTTTTAGAAATTAGGCATTTTCTTACGTTAGCCATTTGGTACCTTCAGCCTGTCTCTCATGCAGGTCTGGGGAAGGTGACAGCTGGGATTAGTGGATTCCCCTAGACAGCAACACAAAATGGGTATTTAGTTGTGACTTGATGGGCCATCCTTGGGAGAAGGGAGGGTGGACGTGGACCCAGCCTCACTTCCAACTGAATGGTGTTGTCTTGTCCCCAAACAAAAGGCTGCATGCCCCACCTGTAGTGAGTTCAGAGCGAGGGCTGGAAGGAAGAACCTCTGTGGACTTCAAAGACCAGGTATAAGTACTGGACCTCTGACACGAAGGACTACTGTGCTGCGGAAGGACTTCCAATCTGATGGACTGATGCTTTGCTGGACTCCATCCTTGCTGTGTTGCTCTGCTGCCTGTTGTTTCCCTGCATGGGTGAGAAGGACTGGACCTGCATCACTTGAACCTAGAGTAACTCCAAGGAGCAGCTGGCTGGCATTCCTAATCTGAAGTCTCAGAGACATAAAAGACTTCCAACTTACCTTCATCTGCAACTGGACACTGCCATCTGTGAGTTTGCCCTGCCAAGTGGTGCCAGCCCAGCCCTGGATCCTTGAAAGTGAGGCCTAATGCGCTTGCTCCAGCAAAACCCAGTCATCCTCTGTCACACCAGTGCATCACTCCTGTTGCATGGATAAGAACAACTTAATTACTCCTATTTCATGACTAGAACTGGTGTATCGAGGTCCCCTCTTCTCTATCAATGGCATCCTCGACGATGACACTGAATCTCCACATTAGCAGCTCTGTGCTCATCATCACCAATGCATTGTCACTGTTGTGCAGATCATCACCAGTTTATCAGCCCTACTGCGTGGATCGACACTGATGCATGGCTTGGGCTGCATCCATCAACTTTGGAGTTCACACATTCAGGCTCAAGTTACTTTTGTCAAGAGGGTCTCACTAGGTCTCTGTATCTGGCCAGTGCTCCATATCCGTCACCCTAAAATGTGGACTTTGGGCCCGATTCACAGAATGAACTTAAGACTCAATCCTAAACTTACTACTATTTTGGCATTACCAGAATGCACTTACTACTTTTTGCATTTACAGAATGAACTTACTACTTTTGGTATTCACAGAAGTAAGGATTTTGTCTTAAGTTTGTCTTAAGACAAACTTAAGACAGACTTGAGACAGACTTAAAACAGACTTATGATAGACTTAAGAAAAACCTTTTTTGTAATTATTTTTATTTATTGCAAGAGGAGAAATAGATACAGTAATGAAATCACATTAGTTATGCATACATATATAATTAACTATACATATAAGTGTCATTGAAGATAGAAAAGAAAGGAGGAGGAGAATAAGAAAACAATAAATTAAAAAATAAGAAAAAATACAAAAAGGAATAAGCATGCCGGTGACACAATAGGATCATGCGTTTAGTCAATAAATGTTCCCCATATTTTTTCTCTTCCTTTTAATGCTTTTGGGCCTCTTAGTTTAGCCAATGAGAGCTCCATAGTGTAGATTTCAGAATTAAATACCACCAATCCATGACAGTTGGGGGTTCTTTTGATATCCAAGTTCTCGCAATGGCCAGTCTGGCGCAAGCAAAAATAATTTTTGTTAAATCTTTAAAGTTGCTGTTGGTGTCTTGTATGTCTAGCAGAACTAGATGGGCGGAGAGAGCGGGTGATATTATGTGTTTTTTGTTAAGAACGTCGGTTATTCCTGACCAAAAAGTTGAGAGTTTCGGGCATTGGTAGAGCATATGTTCTATGCCAGCAGCTTCTTTATTGCATTTTAAGCATTTGGTACGTGCATTAGAAGTATTGCCAGAAGTCCAGCTAGAAATTCTTTGTGGTGTATAGTATAATTGGGTGATTATCCTATAGAATTGTAACCTTAGATTTGAGGAATGAACCACTCGATTTATTTGTTTGAGTGAGCCCGTAATCTGGTTAGAGTTAATATTGATTCCCAACCTGTTAGTCCATTTGTCCGCCATTTTCCCACAATCACCAACATGGGCTTTATTTAAAAGAGTGTAGCTTTTACTAATAAGAGATTTAATATGATTTGTAAAGATACATTGTAGAATGTCTGATTGCTCTACACACTCAATTTTCATTTTATTGATCAAAAATATTTTATCTGCATTTATTTAAAATACATAGTGTCTTTGATTTTATAAAGTATTTTTAATGTATTAAAGCTTAAGAAGCCTTCCGGACCGTAGAGATCTCCTAGGTAGTTAATGCCCTGGTCTGTCCATTGAGTACAAGCACCATCGGTAAAAGATGTTTGGCATCCCTGGATTCCCCCATATTGGTAGTTCAGCGTTAAAAAAAGATATTTTATCAGTGTCCATAATTTGATCCCAAATTCTTTTGATGGCTCTAGCGGTCTTAAATTTGACTCTCTTGTAGTAATTAGGGTTGCGAACCCGAAATAAAAACTGATTACTTTGTGCCCCTAACAAGAATTGATGGTAGAATAAGGGGGTTTCTTTAGACAAGAGGCTACGTATTCGTTGGAAGAAAGTAGCAAAAAAATAAATTTTTAAATCCGGGAAATTTAATCCCCCTTTTTAATTGATAATTTCAGTGCCGTCATCGACCTATGGGCTTTTTTGTATCCCCAGATATAGTTGCTACAAATGCTTTCTATCTTCTTAATGTATGCTTTGTTCAGTTGTAGCGGGATGGATCTACACAGATAGAGTATTTTCGGTACTATTTCATTTTAATTGTATTAATGCGTCCGATCAAGCTGAGTGGTATTTTATGCCAGTTTTTAAGGGTGGATGTAATATCTTTAAGTAGGGGATCATAGTTTAATGGGATCATTTTATCAATGTTGGAAGTAAGTTTCACCCCTAAATAAGTAGCATTAGGGCATAAGCCTATTATCGGATGTAGGGTTTGATAGTTTGCTATTACTTGAGTTTTGTTAACATTTAGTCGATAACCCAAAATATCGCCAAAATCACTAGCTTCCTTAATTATGTTAGGTATAGCTTGTACCAGATCCGTAGTAAATATGGCGATGTCATCAGCAAATGCGGTGATTTTTAAGCGCTTGCCTTCATGTTCTATTGGGGTAATGTGTTCTTGTGTTGTTAGCGCATTTAGGAATGGTTCTAAGGCTAAGGCGAATAGCAGGGGTGAAAGAGGACACCCCTGACTGGTACCCTTTTTATTAAGAAGCTATCTGAGTTGTTTCCCAGATAGCTAACTATAGCTGTTGGTGCCTCATATAGAGATTGAATCCATCCCAAGTATTGTCCCTGTATGCCGAATGTCCTTAAAGTTGCCCCGAGGTACTCCCACCCCACTCGGTCAAATGCTTTCTCTGCGTCTAGCATAACCATTCCGAGTGGGGCGAGACAAACCTAAGACAGACTTAAGACAAAATCCTAAATTAAGTCTGTTTTAAGTCTGCCTTAAGTGTGTCTTAAGACAAACTTAAGACAACATCCTAACTTCTGTGAATACCAAAAGTAGTAAGTGCATTCTGTGAATACCAAAATAGTAGTAAGTTTAAGATTGAGGCTTAAGTTCATTCTGTGAATGCCAAAAGTATTACGTGCATTCTGTGAATACCAAAATAGTAGTAAGTTTAGGATTGAGTCGAGGGGTTCATTCTGTGAATGCCAAAAGTAGTAAGTGCATTCTGTGAATACCAAAATAGTAGTAATTTTAGGACTGAGTCTTGAGTTCATCCTGTGAATTGAACCCTTTGTCTTCATCAGGTGCAACTAGATGCCCCAAGCAAGCATTAATTGCTTCTAGGTTTATTCTGTAAAAAATAATATCTCAAGTCCTACTTGTTTGATTTTTGTCATTTTGGTCCTGTTTTATTTATTAAACTATGCCCTATTCTTCTAATCTGTTGTGGAATCTTTTTGTGTGTTTTTTTTCCAATGGGTTACTGTTTGAAGTTTTGCAGAAATGTTTAACACATTCTCTCTAGTTATGCCTGGCTGCTCTGTGCCAAGCTACTAAAGGTAAACTTCAGCAGGACTAATCTAGCTATTGTAATAGACCTGCACTCCATTGCGGTCTGCCTGAATTTGTGACTTTGGGGACAAGCAGACAGACCTCCTTCACTGTCCATGTAGAGTCAAGTGGAAGCCTGTTAGAGTTTGTGTGACTTTGTTTCAGTGGATCAAGACCAAAACAGTACTAAAGTGCATGAATCGTTCTCTAGTATTTTGGGCAGACTCTAGGTCCAGTAAGGAATACCTTTGCTATAGGAAAAAAATCCAAAATCCATGCTGGGAATAAAATCCCAGTATTCAATTGCTTACCTAATGGTAGGTTTATGTTGAAAGTCTAATCTTCAAGCAGAGATGAAAGTTGCTTAATGTCAAAAAAGCTTTGTTGTGGCCTGTAGGATTATGCTACATAGAGATAAGCTTACACCTTGCATGTTCGACATTATATAAAATAGCACATTGCGTAATATAATATATTAATGTTTTGAAGAAAGATGAATCCTCAAGCACTCACTGCAACAGCTGTGAAATGTGGAAAGAGCTGAGCCGGAATGTAAACCTAATTCTTCCAGCAAAGCAAAGAAATTATTTGTGCAAGAAGTTGGCAGTCCCGCCATACGAATTATGATGCGCCCGCCAGTGTGGCAGGTGCATCCTGTATAATGTACATTGCGGCAGGGGATTTTGCAAGCAGCACCCACCGCAATGTAAAAAATACATGTTGTGCTTTTACATGCACAATGTGACAGGCCCGGTGGGGGAATCCGCATCATAATTGGCCCCTAAGTGTTGAACTGTAGAAGCTGGATGATGACAGTGCTAGCACATATGGGGTCCACATTGTCACAAACACCATGGAAATCCACTGTGATATTTTTAGCAAAATGTATGGCTTAGAGACACTGGTTCAAAATGCACTTGACAGAAGAAGTACGCAGTGCATGTAATCAGAGATGTTTTCTTCTCCTGCCTCTATTAAATGCATTGCCTTGCCCAAGTGATGAATATGTAAGATTTAGATCCTACTTCCCTATTTCTCATGTGTCTCTCTTTTGGCAGACTCGTTTTTCTGGACTAATGGAAGAAACAAACTACACAGTTGTATCAGAGTTCATCCTTCTTGGTCTGACTGAAGACCCAAGGCTCCAGGTTCCCCTCTTCATTTTCTTCCTTCTGGTCTACATCACCACCCTGGTCGGAAATACTGGAATCATGGTTCTGGTCACATTTACTCCTCATCTGCACGTTCCCATGTATTTCTTTCTTAGTAATCTGTCCTTTGTGGACATCTGTTACTCCACTGATACAACACCAAATATGTTGGTGAACTTCTTATCAGAAAAGAAGACCATTTCTTTTCGAGGGTGTGTTTCACAGCTCTTTCTATTCTTCTTCACAGGGAGCATGGAAGTTTTTCTCCTGGCAGTTATGGCTTATGACCGGTATGCTGCAATCTGCAACCCTTTGCTCTATACAGCTATTATGACAAAACAGACATGCATTGGTCTTGTACTAGGGGCATACTCAATTTCCTTATGCAATGCTCTTTTAAATACCATTTGCACGTTCAAGCTGTCCTTCTGTAGGTCGAATAAGATCACACACTATTATTGTGATGTCCCTCCACTGCTGAAACTCTCCTGCTCTGACATCTCCCTCAACGAGGCAGTGTTATTTTTTGTAGTTGGTAGTCTCACTTTACTTTCTCTTTTGTTCATTGTCCTTTCATATGCTTACATTATTTTTGCCATCTTGCAAATTCACTCCTCAGAGAGTAGGAAGAAAGCTTTTTCCACATGCTCCTCTCACTTTGTTTGTGTCACTCTATTCTTTGGAACAATACTCTTCATGTACATACGACCCAGCTCCAGTTACTCAATGGATCAGGACAGAGTGACGTCAATCTTTTACACAGCAATAATTCCAATGTTAAACCCCCTGATTTACAGCCTAAGAAACAATGAGGTGAAGGAGGCCCTCAAAAAACTAAAACAGAATTGGTGTTAAAACATTTCATAAGTAATTAATCAAAAGGGGGGATTAGGGATTGGGACATCTGTTTCATTCCCCACGGTAAGTTAGTAATTAATCAGAAAGGAGAAACAGACACTTGTTACACTTCTAGACCATTGGTATAGAAGATTTTAGAGTAACCTCAAAAAACCCAATGCTGATGTAGTTGTGCGGTATATCTGTTTCATCCGCCCGCATTCGGGTTGTTGGCAGTTATCATCGGGTACTCCAAAAGTAGTGGTGTTGCCAGCCTCAACCCGAGGCACCTCTGGTCTATTGTGCAGTGTCCAGAGAAGTGAAAAAAAGTGTGCAAATTAAATTCTCAAAAAAAGGAAAAAATAATTTAAAAAAAATAATTAAAAAAACTGGAGAGTCACCCTTAAAGGCTTTTAATATTGGTGTGATTTCCAGATTAATTAAAAGGATTTAGGTACTACTTAGTAGATCGAGTTACTGGATCTGGGTAGTGTTATATATACAACGTCGACATGTTTCAGCTCTCTGGGCCCTAGGGGTCTATAGAGCTTTCGTCAGGACTCACATACACATAAACAATGGACTTTTTACTCACACCATTTGTGTAGTTTTAAGTAGGTTCCTGTTTTTATTTCAGGAAAAATCATTTTTCCGGGGGCAGAGCCAGCACAAGACGGAATCCCGAATACACGCGGCTCTGGGTAAAGCAGTTGCCACATCCCCGATGCAAGAAAGAGTTTCTCCGGTATAAGAAACCGGAGGAGCAATTTTCCTGAAATAAAAACAGGAACCTACTTAAAACTACACAAATGGTGTGAGTAAAAAGTCCATTGTTTATGTGTATGTGAATCCTGACGAAAGCTCTATAGACCCCTAGGGCCCAGAGAGCTGAAACATGTCGACGTTGTATATATAACACTACCCAGATCCAGTAACTCGATCTACTAAGTAGTACCTAAATCCTTTTAATTAATCTGGAAATCACACCAATATTAAAAGCCTTTAAGGGTGACTCTCCAGTTTTTTTAATTATTTTTTCCTTTTTTTGAGAATTTAATTTGCACACTTTTTTTCACTTCTCTGGACACTGCACAATAGACCAGAGGTGCCTCGGGTTGAGGCTGGCAACACCACTACTTTTGGAGTACCCGATGATAACTGCCAACAACCCGAATGCGGGGCGGATGAAACAGATATACCGCACAACTACATCAGTATTGGGTTTTTTGAGGTTACTCTAAAATCTTCTATACCAATGGTCTAGAAGTGTAACAAGTGTTTGTTTCTCCTTTCTGATTAATTACTACCGTTAAAACATTTCAGGCAACAGAATTGGTTGTGTTGTTGTTATTCAGACTACTCACTGTCAGATCAATGTTTTGACTTATGTAGCATGGATAGATTGAGCATATCATATTATATAATATCACATCATTTCATATACTGTTACATATCTCATATCATGCCATATCATATAATATAATCTCATCTCATATATCATATCATATCACATCATGTATCATACCATATCATATATTATAACATATCTCATATGGTATCGTATTATATCGTGCATCATTTCATATCACATCATATACTATAAACAATCTCATCATATTGTGTATTATATCATATCATCTTGTTTATCATATCATATATTATAACATACCTCATATCATACCAAATTGTGTATCATATCACATCATATCCCAAACCATATATCATATTGTAGTGTTCAATTCATGCATTTTCCTTTAGCATGTGTTTCTAGGTGTGTGTGTGTTTTAAGGTGTGCTGGCTTTTCCAACAGTAGAAGGGAGAAAAGTTGCAGTTTTAAAGCACACATGAAAAAAACTGAATTTATAATTTCATGCAAAAAGAGAAAACATGTTTCTTAAAGACAGCAATGGTGCTCGACATACTGGTATTTGACTAAGCACAAGTCCCTTTTGATGTGAGCAGAAGTCATGATAACACTAGTCTAGATGGGACTTCTAATGAAACCTACGACCCAAGAAATTGAAGAGCCAAAAGCAGCTGAAATTTAAAATGATCCCAGAGACATTGGTAATTGTAAGGTCCCAATATTCAGGAGTGTAAATGTCACCTGTGGGTCTCTTGCATCAGTCCAGCCAACATAGATGGGATCTCATTCCTCTAGAGTAACATGAAGTTAAGAATGATCGCATGTAGATTTGAATCATCGTACTACTTTATTGATTTGTTGTAAAATAAAGTTGAGTTGAATTGTGTCCTTAGGTCCTTTGTTAATATGTGAAAGTGTGTATCTTTTTGCCTGCTGAATAATTATTGTGTATGGTTTCAAATATGCTGAGCTCTTAAACATAGCCTCTTTGTGATTTTTTCTTCTGACAACAATAAAGAGGAATGTGTGTCTTGTATAGACTAAGTTATCGCCCTAATAGCTAGCTGCCACTAACAGCAGTTCGCTACAGCCTATAGGCGATAGCTACAGGTTTGGGGCCTGCTTTGCATGTTAGTGATATTTATCGCTAATGACATGCAAAGTGGGCGTACCCAAACTGTTAGCGACTGAAAACAGTAGCTAACACAGCTATCGCCTATTAGCAAGGCAGGCGAAGCAATAAAATTAATTGCGCTAAGCGCGATTATTACTAAATTCTAATGCCTGCTAAAAAGTTGACTTACCTGTATAGTCAATGTGGGGTGGATTATCACATTAAGTCCCCATTGGCATTAATACTAAAATATCACTGGATTTCCAGCGATATTCTTGCATTGAGCCGCTATCGCCGGATATTTTATCGCATTGGAGATAAACGTTGCTAATAGCACTTCAAGTAGGTGATAACTCATTTGCAAATAGGAAGGGGTCTCCAAGGGCCTACTTCTACTTAGGGAATGTTTTCATGCATCCTTTTTCCTTTATGGAGAACAGGCTGCATTTCCCCAGAAAATACATTTCTTGATTGAAAAGCAATCACAGACATGGTAGTCTCCTGACCCTAGCACGCCACCATCCCTGTGATTTCTGCGATTCCCATTGGATCTATTAGCGATACACTAGGAATTCCAAAATGTATTAAAGACACATCTGTACATTAGTTTTTGCGGTTTCCAAATAGCGAATCACAAAAGTTTTCTATTTGGTAATTGCAAACGATTACCAGACGACATATGGCCCTTTGTGATATAAAGAAATGTATAATAGATTTCCAATTTTATGTTAACCAGTTCACTCAAATAGTTACAAAGCCTGTTTAGTTTGAAAGTACTAGGCTTCAGCAAACATTTTTACACCTGTGAAACATTTAAAATATATACAATGTGCACATTTCACAAGATTTTTCAATACTAAATCCTAACAATATTTTTGCACGTGGAAGGCTTTTTTGAGTAGAATTTTTCTTTTTTTCAAGTTTCACTTCCGATACCGGAAAGTGAAATTCACAAATTTTACAAAACTCGACATACTTTTGATAATTTACCAGGCGTGACTTCCCTGGCTGACTAAATCCTGAAAACAGAACCCTTGGTAAACAGGCCGTTAACAAAGGTTTTGCACAGTTCTCTAGTCCGTGAGTCGACAAAGACTACAGAACTATGAATGCAAAGTCATCAATTAGTAAACCAATTAGCTTCTCTGACTGTAATCCACCTTCCATGGCGCAGCGGTTAGGCTGCAAACAGGTAAATGTGTGCTAGATCCTTTTTAAAGAAGTCTGTACCTGCATGAAATTTCCTAGGTAGCCTTTTAAAAAGTCACCGGTAGGCACTGCGCGGTGCCTGCCACTTTGTGTATGCAAATGCATACATGCATTTTTAGCATTGTGGCGGGCGGTGCAGATAGCACCGCCCGCCACAATGTTAAAAATGCAGGATGCGCCCGCCACTGTGGCGGGCGCATCCTAATACCCCCCACGGGACCCCCGCCCTTATTGCAGGGGGTCCTAAGTACCGTGAGTATGGCGGGCGGGCAAAGTCCGCCCGCCATCCTAATGAGGGCCCAAATCTTTAGTGAAGCACCATTTGGAGTTCTCCGACCTGGTCCAAGCACTTCAAGTAGATGTTGCTTTTGTAACTGAAATATGGGCAGACTGTGACTCGGGCCCAGAAATTGTTGCAGCCAGTCCATTAGGATACAGCGTTTATCGTTTAGACAGGCAAAAAAAAGCTGGGACTAGCTGTCTTCTTTCACTCTCATCTTAAAACGACCTATGAGCCATTAGTTACCTCTGGTTTTGAGGCCATAGCATTCTCAATTTAATTTCTGAATTTGCAACCATTTAAGAGAATACTTATCTATAGACCTAGAAGTACTTTCGCTGATGAGCTTGGCATGACTCTCGAATTACATGTTCTTAATGTTCATTTCCCTGTGTTAGGTGATTTTAATTTCCATTTGGAAAATGAAACTAACCCAGACTCCTCAAAACTAATTGATGCATTGAATGCACTAGGACTATCTCTTCCTCTCACCTGGCCAAATCATTGGGCATTTAACGGGCAGATAATGCCAAGGTGAAAGATATCCTTACTTCTGTATTCTGGCTACCAGCTGTCAATCTGGAACAGCGTGTGAATACCCTCTCGATATGGTGAAACTCGGCATTAGACATAGTGGCTCGGGTTAAACGAAGAATCATAGCTAAAAATAAGCTTCCCAGCCCTGGTACAAATAAATTCTCAGGAGATCAAGGCAAGACTGCCACAGGCAATAGCAGAAATGGAGTAAAACATATGAGGATGAGGAGTAAATCATCTACAGAAACAAATTAGCAGAACATAAAAACCGTATCAAAGCTGCAAAAACCTCTTATTACTCTATGCAGATAAAATTAGCTCTTGATGCTAACAAAACTCTTTTCAATTAATAAAAAACTAGTGACACCAGCAAGCCCTGATACTGCAGTAAATATTCAACATTTCTGTGACATTTTGGCCAATTTCTTTCAAGAAAGGGTCACCAACATGTGTAACAATTTCAATGTATTCAATATAGGTAGGACTGCCATCCAACAGGTTGGGCATCCCTTAACTTCTGCATCATTGCAAGCCAGATTCTCTTTCCTTAGGATCACATCAAAAGAACAATTTATAAACCTAATCCCATCAATTAAATTTGGTGCCCGCAGACCCCTACACACCAAAAGCAATCAGCTGATCCCTGTACTAATAGCACAAAACCTGGGAAAATTTTTAACAAAATGTTCAGCAAGGACATTTTACCGACATAATGTTCAGTCCCTGCTAAAGCAGGAAAACGTGACATTGGATCCAAATAACTATCTCCCAATATCCTTACTCTGTTTCACTGACAAATTGGAGGAGAAAGTAATGAACGAACAACGCTCAGAATATATAGAGGAAAATTCCCTTCTAAATGATACACAGCATGGGTTTAAAAATAATTGAAGTAGAGAATCTGCTCTGATAGTAGCCACAGAAGATATCTGAGAAACACTGGGTAATAGAGGAACAGTGGCTTTGATCCTTTTAGATTTCTCTGTGACATTTGATACGGTCAGCCATGAGATTCTAGTTGACCGTATGCTGAATTTGGGGATAGAGGGTACAGCATTAGAACTTCTTTAATCTTTTCTGGCCAATAGACCAAAAAATGTGTTGCTGGGTAATTTCATATCGAGGGAATATTCCCTGCCTTACGGAGTCCCTCAAAGTACGGCTCTAAGCCCAACACTATTTCATCATTACGTTACTCCATTAGCGGCTCTTATTAAAAATTCTGGCATCATACGTCGAAGACGCTCAAATCGGGGTGTCACTAACAAAAGACAAAGTGAAGACAAGCTCAGCCTTTAGGACCTGCATGAGCAACATGAGCAATTGGATGGACAATAACTGTCTTAAACTGAATGCTACAAATACTGAGGTCATCATTTTCAGAAACAATCCCTCATTTTGGACGACAGCCTAGTGGCCACCCGAGTTGGGCCCACTTCCCGAACCCACCAATTAAGTATAAA
This sequence comes from Lissotriton vulgaris, assembly GCF_964263255.1. NCBI lineage: Eukaryota > Metazoa > Chordata > Amphibia > Caudata > Salamandridae > Lissotriton > Lissotriton vulgaris. Next base: position 208,863,331 of record NC_141686.1, on the reverse strand, counting down.
ATCGTGGTTTCCTTTCAGAAAGTTAGTGAAGCTTAAAGACCAGGTGATCAGAATCACCTCCTCCTCATTTTGCTCCCAGAGTCTGGTAATAAAGAGTGAAAAATTCCTTCCTCATGAAAACTGTGATTATCACCCTGGTACTAGCAAGGATTGACTACTGCAACCGTCTCTATCTTAACCTTGCAGCAGGCCCCATGAGGAGGCTCTGCAGGATGTAGCTGCATGCTTCCTTTTCAAAATACCAAAACAGGAATCTTCCAAAGAAGCCATCAGGAAACTCCACTGACTACTATACATAAATGATGCAAGTTTAAGGCCCGCTGCTGGGCCTACAAATCAATGTATGGATTGGGACAAGATAGTTTTAAGAATATGCTTACATGGTTTGTCGCAGGCAGGATTCTCCATTCAGGTTCTGCCGAGAACATGACTATCTCCCCTTTTAGGAAGATCACCTGGGGTAGAAGTAGCTTTTACAGGACCACCTTGGTGCTTAGGAACAGTCTACCACTGACATTAAATACTGCCTCCTCCTTAATTGCCTTTATAAAGGCGTTGAATACCTGGGTTTTTTCACAAGACTGAGAGGCACTTGATTCCCTGCAAGAAAGCTTTTCAAACATCTCTGCACCTATCTATACCCTCTTCCTATAGCTCAAAAATGCCCTCAGGTAGGAGTGTTGCTTTTTATAGGTAAAGTAAGCTTTATTCGATTTTTCAAGTAAAATCATAAAAGCACTACAAAATCATTTATACATACAACGATTAAAAGTTTCGTATACATAATCAATACAAAATAGACGCTTACTTAATCATTGAGAATATTTCATGAAAAACAGAATAAAAAAACGTAAAATAAAAACATTTCATTAGTGGCAGGCGACGATGAACCACAGGGAGAAAATTTAACACAAAGATTTTCTGTACATTATTACCGTTTTTAAAAAACATGAGACGGCATAAATGATATGATCTCCTTCTAACTGTAACATTTTTTGATATGCTGGTCTACATTTTCGTAACCCCCATCGTTTTAATAACGGCATCAAAAATTGTTTTCTGGGGTTCGTATATAGTTTGCAAAAAAACATGATATGAATGTTAGATTGCACCGAGATGTTATCACAAGGGCATATTAATTTATTAGAGGACCAGTCATTAACATTAGGTAGGGTAACTATGCGGAAAAAAATGCCCAGACGCAAGCGAGTCAACAACATTCGAAGGTATGGGCTCTGTACGAGAACGAGGTAAGTTTGCAAACCCTCAGTTGGTGTGATTTCCTGGTAATTTAATACTGTGCGCCTTGATTTTTCGCTGTTCCATCTAACAGTTTCTAGGTGGATGGTTATCATTTTTTTCAAGGCTGATCTTGATAGTCCATCCAGGGTTCTAGGGTTATCAAAGTACTCTGGGTGGCCCAGATCAGTAAGCGTGGATCTCACATAAGATAACCATTTAACATTGGCTGCCCCGTCTAAGGCCAGACAGTCTTTGATAAGATCTCTATTGAAACTGGCTTCATGTGTAACCCACACTTTATGCCAAAGCAAAATGGGGGACATCTTAATGATGTCATTAAGATATGTAACTCCTATCTCGATATGTGACATGTACGTTTAGGTACTTTTGGCCACTCCCAGAAGGTAGCAAATGAATTGGTTTTTGCAGCTCTGTAGGGAGTGGTCTTTCTCAATACCCCATATGCCCGCGCCATAGGTGGCCGTAGAGACGTATTTAGCCCGATAAATCTGCATCAGCTCCTAAATAGGCTTGCCGCCAGTTCTATCGGAAAAAACACGCAAGGCGCCTATTGTGCGGCTATAGGCCAGCTTCCTAGCGGCTATCGCTGCCTGCCAGCGGCACCGTCTATCAAACAGAACGCCTAGATAACAAAATGTATCTGTAGTTACAAATTTTTGATTATCTAGGAATATGGTAGAAGGGGCTCTATTAATCTTCCGGGTACAGGGCATCGTGAATGTTTTTGAGATGTTAACTCTGAGGCCTCTATCCCTCATATAGCATGCAAAATTGGTTACCGCCCTTTGTAGACCAACTTTGGTCTGGGACATTATAGCCGCATCGTCGGCATATAATAAAATTGGGACCGGTGAGCCTTTAACAGTTGGATAATCATTAGGTAGGGTTGAAAGGTGCTGTCCGATTGAATTAATATAGTATGTGAAGAGCAGCGGGGCCAGAATACAGCCTTGTATCACCCCTCTAGTAATCGGGAATTTCTCTGTACATTCCCCCTGTTTACCATACCTAACTCTTGCCCCTGCATCTTTATAGAGCTCTTTAATAAAAGTAATGATGCAGGTTATCAATACCCAGTTCACCCAGTGTTGCCCACAGCAATACATGATCAACACAGTCAAACGCGGAGCTGAGATCGATAAAAGTTATAAAAAGAGCTCCGCGTTTGACATGAGTATACTTGGAGACGAGGAGGGACAAATTTAGGCACTGTTTAATTGTCCCTATTCCTTTTCTGAACCCGTACTGTAAGTGGGAAACAACATTATGGTCTTCCTCCCAGAGTTGTATTCTCTTTAAGATAATTCTTCCAGCCACCTTCATTGGTCCATCCAGTAGGGATATCGGCCTATAGCAGGTGGGATCATCCCTGTTACCTTTTTTAAATATAGAGACCACGATAGCATCAGTCCAGGTATCAATGAACCCACTCTGATTTCTCTTATTTAAAACAATTGTGAGCAAGGGGGCCCAGAAGTCCGGCTCTGCTTCATAGACATCTACCGGCATACAATCTGGTCCTGCGGCTTTGCCTGTTGCACTTTCCCTAATGGCATCATGAACTTCCTCAATGGTAAATATTAAGTCTATAGGGAATGGATGGACTAGGGGATATTCTGAGCAACTGTTATGTACTCCCTTTTCTGTAGATGGGCACACCCCTCATGGTGTTATACTGTCTCCAGAGATTGTGTGGTTATACAATTGTCTAAAATGGCTTAACCACCTTTCACCCGTTATGGCTAAATCCATAGTGTTAACACTATCCCTTGGCTGGTATAAAGATTTTTACCGCCCTCCAGAAAAGAGAACTGTTCTTTTGCCTTGATGCCTCCATCAATGATTCCCATGCATCCTTTTTCAAAGTTTGATGTTTGATGTTTGATGTTTGGTGGTTTTTGTATAGCGCTCTGTCACTCCAGGGAGCATCCTGGCGCTTTGTCTTCATTGCTGACAGGTTGTACGGTGTTTCAGCTTTCTTTCTTTAATAGATGATTTGTACACTCTCTTAGTCTCACGTATTAAGGCTGGATTTTTCGGTTTTAAGGACAGGGCTCTTTTTAGATCTTTCAGTGCCTTAGTGCACTTTCCGTTGAACCACCCTTCGGGCCTTTTGATATTTCCTTTAGGCACTCAAACCAGAAGATTTTTAATGTAATGCTGTATTTTTGAGAAAGCAGTCATTACGTTCTTTGGGTCATTGTGTTCCTCCAGACAAGCAACAACATCAGCAGCACATGATGTAAGTACGTTCTGCAAGAACACTTGGGGGTCAATTTTTTCCCATTTAACAACGTATCCGTTGGTTTTAGTTAGATTGATCTTATATGGGTAGGTGCATACAGTCCCTTTCTTACGGTGAAGCCCTGTGACATTTACACCAATAATCAGTGGATAGTGATTGCTCGTTAGATCTTTCCCAATTTCCCAGGAGGTTATAAATCCTGAGTTGACAGGGGTGATTAAGGCGAAATCAATTGTCGAATTACAGCCTCTGCCATTAAAAGTTGGCTCAAATGGAACAGGTGGTGAACAAATCTGGTTGACAAATGAAAAATCAAAATTAAAAACAATACCATTAAGAAGGGACCCCATCTTGGTGTGAGAAAAATGTATGGGACCATCCTCCCCATAATCTGACAAACCACACAAGTCTGTTTCGGTAAGCGAACAAATGGTACAATTAAAATCCCCCACCCACACAATCCTTTTTTCCCCTACAAGGTCTTCAGCAAGTCGAGTAATACAACTCATCATTTTTGCCATAGTGGGCTCCATCTCACTGCTTGACATGTTATTATAAAAGTTCACTAATACAATATTCTGAATAAGACCCCACTTAAATGTTAATATTTGAAAGTGCTGGTTAGAGAAAAATGTGTATACTTTAACATCCACAGTAGTTGAGACATAAATACAAAGTCCTCCCTTGTTGTGTCCCTGTGCTGATGGAATAGCCGGGGAATGAAAGGTCTGATATCCTAGCAGGTGTGCTTCCTCAAGAAGCCATGTCTCTTGGAGGCAGAGTATGCCATGATTTTGGATGAAATCTAACCAGGGCTTGTGGGTAATTTTGCTTCCAAGACCCGCCACATTCCACGAAAGCAGCGAGTGAAAAACCTTGCTAGGGTCGACTTGGTTGCATCCAGGTTTCTCCTTTGAATTAAGAGCATGCGGGAGGGGTGCATGTGGTGTGGCCGCTGTTATCATGGAGATAGCAAAACTACAATCATTTATGGGTAACTGGGATTGGTAAGGAACAGGGTTAGGATCCAAAGTAGGGCTCTTTATATTTTCCCCAGATTTCTTGCTTATCCATTGCTCCTCGAGTGTGCTGGCTGAATCAGCATGACCTGTAGCGCAGCCACGCGTCAGGTACCTATCAGGCGATTTTTCCCTTGTACATGTTACATTAAGTCATTCATTCTCATCCAGTCCGGAGAAAGGATGGAATAAATTAGACAGAGGTATGTCCCAAATATCCCTGGGATTATGGGTTTGGAAGTAGTCCCTGGAATTATTGACATAGGAGTTGTTGTAGTTAGACAATAGTTGGTTTGGGTATATTGGTGGGAAACAGAAATTATTATTCCTGCTGTGAAAGTTGTGACCAACCGGGTTCATAAATGAATCCGGTCTGTGGGGTACATGAGGTCTATACATCTTAGGAGGATAGTGAGTATGCATGGATTGGAAAAAGGAGAGTCATTCCCATTATAAAATCTTTGAGCTGGGTTCAAAGTTGGCTTTGGTCTATATGGGCCTTCAAATATCCATTTATTTAGAGGAGGATGATTTCTATTCATCGTTGATGGGTTATTATTAATTGAGGGCTTCGTAAGAGCTTCCAGATAGAAGTAGCTCAAGTTATGCGTAGAGATTCCTCCCTCACATCTCCCTGGGAACCAGTCACTGATATATGTGACCAGTCTATGGTCTTTAAAATTGACGATGATCACATCCCCTTCGATGTCCTTTGGTCTAGATCCCACCCACTTACATTGCCTAACTGAAACTATGTCACCATTTAGGTGCGTTGGGAGTGGTCTATTTTTTTGCAGCCAGTAAATGACCTTATTTTTAAGACTGGAATAGTGTTCTGGGTTACCATCTGGCGTGGTCGGGACTCCTGTGAGAACGATGACATAATTTAGGGATTCCGGGGGCAAATCAACAACGTTTCTAGTTCTTATTCTGGTTGTTTGGGTAAGCCTGCTTGGGGGTTCTTTTATGGTATGGCCTCTTTTTTGTGTACCTGTATGAGGATGGGGATTTTCCTTATTTGAATTATCAATAACTGTGGAGGGTTTAGTAATCGCCAATGGGTTAGGCCTCACTACGGCGGGCTTTTTAATTAATGTAGGAGTGGCAGTTTGTTGCTTGGGTAAGTCGTTAGGAGGCTGTTTGACTAGCGGGTACATATTACTTTGGTCGCCAGGTTTGTGGCAGGGTGCTACCTTTTGCCCTTGAAGGATCTGGTCCATTTTCTCTCCTAACCTTATAACCCTTTCAGTGAGTGAAGGTATCAAAGCCTTGATAAGGCAGTCAATATCATTTAATAGACCTTCATAACTTGGAACAAATATCGATTTGGCAGTCAAATGCCCTATTGAGTCCGCATTCCCTGCTTCTTTAGTAATCTTGTGCGAGGAGTACATATTACTAATAGGAAGTCTATTCCCCTTTTTGATTCCACCCTTCCTTCTTCTCTTTCTCAGTGGAGAGCCAGAGGCACTGTTAGATCCCTTAATGGGAGATTTTTTAGACTTTTTGTCAAGTGTGGTAATCGGATGACAATCAGATCCTAGGGGTGTAAATATAGGGGAAGGTACATTTATATCGTGGAGAGGTGCTACATCATTAGGTAAGGGAGAGCTTAAGTCAATTAACTGATTTTGGGTTGACTCAGAAGAATTAAGGTCAGGAATGACTATGATGTCGTTTTGGGCAGGGTAGTTGTTCTGGAATATAAGCGGGATACCATCTGTACTAAGTGGCTCAGCATCAGGTTCTTTGTAATTAATTTGATCTGTTGCAGTACTTCTGGGCGGGGAGTGGTCTTTCTTTTAACAACTCGATGGAAAGACGGCACCCAGCTCGCTTCTCTGCAAGCGTAATCTCCCTTTCGACTTCGCTCTTCACCTTAGCAAAGAACTTGCCCAATGGGCCTAAAATGGGAGCCCTGGCGTGACCGATAGGGGATTCGTTTCAAGTGAAGACATTTTAGGTGTGTAAAAGAGTTCAAGAGAACAATATAAAGGGAGCTTAAGGGTGAAGTCAATAACAAACCCGGCTAAACAAAAAGAGTCATACAGGGCACAACAAACATTAATACATGTGTGATACTAGTAGCATGGAGCTATAATCAATGTCAAAGAGTAGTGACTATACCGCGGATCCGCTTTCACAATGTAAGGGGGTGGCCCAGCCCGGCCTCCTTTGGCCCCTGACGGCCACAGACGGTCCCGCCCTTGTCCCGGGCTTCTCCCGGCGCTTTCCCGCGCGCTTCCCGCCAGTCTGTTTAGTTTATAGGAAAGGGGAGGAGCCTGCAGGGAGAGCGTCTCAGGAGCTGGAAATCAAGACGGGCGGGCGCTCCTGGGACTTGTAGTCCTGCGCCCACCCTCGCTCGCAGCCCTGCTCCAACAAGCGCCCCAAGTTGGTGGTTGGGTGCTCGATAGGATTCTCTTGGCAACAATGTTCAAATTAGGGCAGTGGCACAGTCCCAAACGAAGCGGGACCCGCGAAGCGGCTTCCGCCTGAGGTGGCGGGAAGAGCAATGCGAAACCAGGCAGCTCGCAGTGCAAGCCTTAGCAGCCCAACGAGAAGGAATTCAACGATGCTCCAAGTCCAGGCTGGTTTTACAGCAGGGATGATGGGGAGGAGCCTGCAGGGAGAGCGTCTCAGGTGCTGGAAATCAAAACGGGCAGGCGCTCCTGGGACTTGTAGTCATGCGCCCACCCTCGCTCGCAGCCCTGCTCCAACAAGCGCCCCAAGTTGGTGGTTGGGCGCTCGATAGGATCCTCTTGGCAACAATGTTCAAATGAGGGCAGTGGCACAGTCCCAAACGAAGCGGGACCCGCGAAGCGGGTTCCGCGAGAGGTGGCGGGAAGAGCAATGCGAAACCAGGCAGCTCGCAGTCCCAGCCTTAGCAGCCCAACGAGAAGGAATTCAACGATGCCCCAGGTCCAGGCAGGTTTTACAGCAGAGATGAAGGGGAGGAGCCTGCAGGGAGAGCGTCTCAGGTGCAGAAAATCGAGACGGGCGGGCGCTCCTGGGACTTGTAGTCCTGCGCCCACCCTTGCCCGCAGCCCTGCTCCAACAAGCGCCCCAAGTTGGTGGTTGGGCGCTCGATAGGATCCTCTTGGCAACGATGTTCAAATTAGGGCAGTGGCACAGTCCCAAACGAAGTGGGACCTGCGAAGCGGGTTCCCCGAGAGGTGGGGGGAAGAGCAATGCGAAACCAGGGAGCTCGCAGTCCCAGCCTTAGCAGCCCAACGAGAAGGAATTGTTGCTTTTTATAAATTACATTCAAATTCAAATTTAACTTGGGATAGAACCACAAGAGCTTCCAGCTTTTTCCATGTTATATTAAAAATATGCATATAACTACTATCATCCAATCACCATGACAATCTTAGATTTTAAAGCTGAGTTTTAACATAGATTGAACCATAGTCCTATAGTCTCTACATAAGATGTAGACATTGCATGACAATCTTCTCAGTCTGCTTTGGTTCTACTCGCATGCTCTATTATTCTGACACTCTACAATCAATCTATCCTGCCTCTTGCCAAGTAACAAGAGGTTTCCTAAGAAAAGGACTTTAGAGTTAGTACTGTCCTTCTTGAGACTTCTCTTTGATGTGGACCTGGGGAGCAGACATTGAGCAAGGATGATGTCACTCTTGATATCTTTAAATAGTACAAGCAGAAATATTTTTTTTTACTAGCTCAAGTATATAAAAATATTGCTTGACAAAGCCACTTGTTTGCCTGATTTAATTATTTATCTTATTATCATGCTAGGTAGAACAGGATCCCACATGACCCCTTTGACAGCAGCAACACATATTTTTGGTACTATTCTTACTCCCATTGTCAAATTTTAGTGCCAGAAGAAAACTGCTCATGGACATATTGAGAATCACAAAAGAAAAGCACAAAGCAACATTCTAATATATTTACATAATTTAAATATCAGCTTCCTGGAATATGTGATTTCTCCTTAAAACATAGTTAATAGGCTTACACCGAATTGGCATTTTTAATTTACTTGTAAATTCTTGGTAAAGTGGCACCACTTGTGCCCAGCCTGGTAATGAAATGCTACTAGTTGCCCCGTAGCACTGATTGTGTCACCCACTTGTTGCTCGAAACACATCGGCGGGGAGCACAATCACAGAGGACTGTCTCAAAGTACAAATGATCTGAACTTCATTATATACAGTTCTTGGATAAAAATAAAACAAGTGAGAGATCCTTTTTAAGGAAAGGAATGCTGGCCTAGTTTTGGAGCTATACATTATTCCCACCTGATAACAAATGCAGTGGGTCCTGATATTGTGTGGACACAATGTGAGTCACTGGGTAATTTGTCCAGATGTCCGGCATGGGAAGCGTGTAATCACTCTATGTGCTGTGTGTTGTGTTCTGATTGGATGAGTGTTCATAACTTCATTTGGTCTCTAACTTTAGGGTGTTTTTTGTAAATGTAAATGTGTGTATACTTGTAAAGCGCACTATCACCTAGCAGTTATCTAGGCGCCGTATACCGCTGTGGAACACTTCCTAGCTTTCCCTGTGAGATTTCACTTACTGGGAACCTCCAAGGTGAGGCCAGGCATCCTAGCGCTTTCCGGGCCATTGTGGAGATTAAGCAAGCTATTGCCCAGAGTTGCAGAGTGGGACCCATGATTAGAGTAGGCACCTAGGTGAGAATTATCGAGTCCGTGGACATTGAGCCCAAGACCCTGCCGCGTCGGGAATTTAACCCTGGTCCCGGGCCAGACCTCTGCCTCCAGGGTCTGCTGCTCTAATCGGTGAGCCACACTTTTCCACTTCTTGGGAACACGTAAAGCCTTCCAGCCATATGTGCTTTATTTCCCTGGGCTATTGTGGTGTCGCTGCCTATTTGTGGGATCAATCTGTGTTTTTCTGTACACATGTTTGTCTACCAGTGAAGCGCCACTGCACCTGTGGCCTGTAAATCAGTGGCATTAGGCCTAAGTCACAGGGCCTGCCTGACCACGTATCTCTGACTCTGGGTTGATGTTATGTTATATTATGTTAATTTAGATTTATATAGCGCCAAATCACCAGCAGGTCTCTTAGCGCTTGCTTTGGGAACCCGTCCTGGCTTTCCCTGCGAGATAACCCCTACTGGGCATCCCCAAGGTGAAGACCAGGCATCTCATTGCGGAGGGGCCGCATTGGAGATTAAGCAAGCTATTGCCCAGAGTTGCAGAGTGTGAACACATGATTCAAATTATCGAGTCCGTGGACATTTTTGAGCTCAAGACCCTGCCGCGTCGGGAATTGAACCCTGGTCCCGGGTCTGACCTCTGCATCAGGGTCTGCCTCCTCTAACCAGTGAGCCACACTTCTCCACATGATAAAGAGGTCGGGAAACAACACTTACTATGCAACTTTTACAACGCACTACGTTCACAACAAAACTTTTACACTGCAACATCCATTACAACCCATACCACTACAACGCAACCATTACAACGGATGTCACTACAACGCATACCACTACAACGCATACCTTTACAACGCAGTCATTACAACGCATACCATTACAACGCATACCTACACTATCCAACACTTACCCTACTGTTGCACCCCCTGGAGTTAGAATAGTAATTTGTACCCCTACACTATCCAATACTTACCCTACTGTTGCACCCCCTGGAGTTAGAATAGTAATTTTTACCCCTACACTATCCAATACTTACCATATATGCAATGTAATGGTATGCGTTGTAATGGTATGCGTTGTAAATGTAGTATGCTTTGTAGTGGAATGCGTTGTAAAAGTAGTTTCAAAGATTTTGTTGTAATGGCATGCGTTGTAATGGAGTGCGTTGTAATGGATGTTGCGGTGTAAAAAATGCTTTGTAAAGGTATGCGTTGTTAAAGTATGCGTTGTAACGACATACATCCAAAGAGGTCATATCTGGTGAACTCAACAACAGCAATGCAATTTAGTTGTTATATACATATGTATCATTGAATACATTGGCATCAACTTTTCAATATTAACATTCCCCGCTCTGGTTGAATTTTCAACTACATCATTTACCCCATATTTCATGACAGTTACATTATTAGGGGCTTGTCATGTTTCAGTTTTGACTCTTACTACTTCCCTAGTTGGTTACATTCTACCCAATTTGAGGACTGTGTTTTTATTGCAGGGAAACCCCACTTGTAGGAAACCACACAGAAATATTATTAAAATGGTACAGGCAACAATGACATACACAGTCCAGGAACCACTGGGGGAGCCAGAAAAACCAATTGGTGTACCATTCCTGCTAAGGGGCACCTCCCTCCTTACTCATATCTGTTTATAAATCGTTCAGTGTTTGGATGGCAAGGGTCAGTGTCCCATTCACTATAGCATTGCCTAGGAAAAAAGTACAGCAGGACACACCAATCTTGGCACACATTCCACCCTCCTTTGCAGTCATCAGGTCCAAAAGATATCAATATAGCATCACCATGAGGAAGATGTTGCTTAGTTTTTCTTTGATCTTTTAAGGCTAAGCTCAATAATGTTCATAATCTTCAACATTTCCCTTGTGGTTTATTTCAACCAGCTAGTGTTTGCCTTTGCCTACATAGTAAGAAGGGTACGGACCCTCCTGCGTCAACTTGAGTGTCTGAAAACAGTCCAAATTCTTATGCAATTTCCTTGAACAGAGCCCAGCCAAAAGAATCGGTTGAGTTTCAACGGGGTCCACCCTGAAACTGCCTGACCTGGGTCATTGGTTAGGTACATTGGGAAAAGGGTCAGTGTTTGATCATTCAGGTAAGTAATGGCTTACAAACATTCAAATAGTTAATGAAATAACAAAAATTCATCCCATAGTCATCATATAACTTATGCAAACTATGAAATTAATGAGCATAGAGAAAAATGGAGACTCAAAATCAATTATATAGCTCCAAAAGTATTACTCACAATATTAAGTCAACAGAATACTAACATAACTCTTGTTAGTCAAATTTGTCTGTATATTAATAAAATTGAGCGTGCTCTCAGTGAGGGGAAGGAAAGGGTAAATTGGGTAAGATGGGGTGATTCGGGCATCCTAAGACAGCATATTAATTTGATTGGAAGCGAATAGAAGCTATGGAATACAGTGATTTTTGACCGTTTTTCAGCCTATTGTCTCCTGAATCAAGCTAACAAGCGAGGAACATACCAAAGGTCCAGTATTGCTGGTCATTCATTGACCGCATAGGAAGTGCTCTCACTCTACATTGTCCTTGAACTTTTGATCTTGTTAGACTGTAAAGGTCTTTCTTCAATTATATTGTTATTGTGCTATTGTCACACCGCCTTTACCCAGTCCCCCACCTATCCAATCACCCCCATCTTACCCAATGACCATGAGGATGTCTGTGCGCCCACAGCGGTCATGTGCTGATACCATGTGTTCTGGAAGAGTGTTCTGTGTCTTGTATGTAGAATACTAGTGTTGGCTTCAGTGTAGTTATAAGTGACAAGGAGTGGTCCCTACGCACGTGCTGTGCAAATGTCGGGGAGCACTTCATTTGACTAAGTAGATTTCTGGCAATGAATGGAAGCAGCCAAATCCATAGTAAATAGAGGGTGTACATTGTACAAAAGTACATAACTATTGAACATTGCAGGGATTGGGTTGACTTCTCAGTCTGTAGGCCTCGGGTGACTGGGGTTTTATATTGCTTTTAGAAAAGTTCAGAAAATGTCTGTGATAAACGGTTGTGGTCTTTGACTCGCAAACTTTGGTCAAGCTGTGGTTATGGATGTGGTCCCTGAAGAGGTGGTGGGCGCTGTAAAGGGGGTGCACTTTAGTGGTTCAATAGCAAACTTGTTGCATCTGAGCTATTGTTCATGGTTTAGTTCACAGAAACATTTGCATCCTTACTTGTGTCATCATTAATTATTCTTGGGGGTTGCTGTACCTTTCTTTTGGGGGGGGGGGTGCCTTTACGTGGATGTGTGCAGTTTTAGTGGGGTACTAGAAAGTGGTTGCAATTGGGGTTGCATTTTTTTAAAACAGTGCGTGATTATTCATGGCTCTCCTTAATGTTAAGATCGTGCTTGAGCCAGCGTGCAAGTGCTGCTCTGCGAAGAGCTGTGGTAGTTCAGTACAGAGAGAAGCTTTGTCCACTCCCCGCCCTTATTTTTCTTTGGCTTGTGTGTTTGTCTTTTGTAAATACTGTCTTCATATTCATTATGAGGCTTTTTTTGTCCCTTTTCAGTACAGCCATGTCATCAATTATATCCTTCCATGGCTACTGGCCCCTTTACTTGCTTGTTACACAGGCGTGTACTATTTCCTTCATTAAGTTTCTCTATTTGGTGGCCGACGTGCTTCACTTACATTTAGCGGCCATGCCCGTTTCACTTTTGAAACCGCCTGGATAATGCTGCACCAGGGGCAGCTGGTGTGTGGAATGCTAGTGGTGGATCGCTTCCTCTGCTCGGCCAAGCTGCAACGGTCACGGCAGCTGCTGGAAATCGTCTAGGTGGTGCGGCTCCACTGGAAGTCCAAGGGTGAGCTCCAAGTACCGAGGCCCAGGAAGCACTGTCGCTGTAGGAGACGGACCAGGAAATGTGGAGTGTGTAGAGGGGCACACGTAGTGTCACACAGCTTTTCAAACAACTTTGGGGGATGTAGGGTCTAGAATCCCACAACACAACATTTTTTTGGTGCCTTTGAACTCCCTCCCATTGTCGTGCCTTCTATACCTCTCCACCCTTTCTCCCATTGTCCGTGCCTTCTTTTCCCCGTCCCGCCCTGCCTCCCATTGTCAGTACCTTATCCTTTCTTTCCTCACCCCCTTTCCCACCCGCCCTACTGTTGTCCATACTTTCTCTCCCCCACCCTCCCTCAATCCCGTTGTCTGGATGCCATGTTGCCAACCATTTGCACTACAATAGGTCTCTCATAAATTGGAGAGCTATTGCATTGCAAATATTTGTTACTTATGGGCCATTGGGTTCCCCATCAACATTACAAAAAATTATATTTCACAGGTGGTCTTTGTGAACTTTTGGATGATGTTGTTTATTTAACTATGGTTTTATGGGCGTTCTCAGTCTTCTTATATCCCATGTTCCTGAATGCTTTATTGCTGCAGGTGGTGCCGTATGACATACACATGCACAGGGATATGTAAAAAGGGGGGGGGTGTTGTTAGTGATTGCAACATGTTCCCCTCCTAGTCCCGGCACCCTTCATGTACTGTGATACTCCCTCTTTGTGCCAGGTGTCTTGACTATGTCAATTTTCTAGGTCTTTGTGTGATTTACTGTCTCTATGGTTGTGTACCAGAGTAGGACAGAGAGATGCTCTGTGGCCTGCCATGTGGTTGTGATGTGGCGACATCCGATATTGGGCCTATTGCTTTCCCCCAGACTTTGGCACGTATTTACTAGAAAAAGTCAGAGTGCAAAGCTGTGCCAAAATTGGCAGAGTTGCACTCTGATATTTTCAAAGTCCAGGTATGTGCAGTATTAAATACAATACAGCTTACCCCTGCTTTTTCCTTGGTGCTAGTGCTGAATTAAGCTGCCTAACACCAATACAGGCACCTTTGAACCATAGTGCAAGAGTGCCTGCATTTCAGAAAATTATTGTTTCTGTGCAGGAAAGTGTCCCTTCCTGCACATAAACAAATCACAATGTGTATTTGTTACTTCTATGTGTGCTTCATTTGCGATGTCCTTACCACTGACTTGAAGAAGTTAGTAAAATATGAATGCTTTGCTCCTGCATTTCGGATGCAAAACATGTGTACATTAACCTACTGCTTAAATGGCTGATTTCACACACGGACTTTATACACTTCACAAGGTTTCTATGAATATGAAAAAATGCACAAAAATATATTAATGGGTATTTAAATGACTGAAATGTCATGTTCTACACTTCACCAACTTCGAAAGGTTATTTTGTCATGCAGACTTTTACATTATTGATTTTTCACAAACTCGAGCAACAAAACATGTCAGCAACTTCTATCCATCTAGGTTTTATTGAAAGACAAGCACAAATTGCTTGAATTTAAATTGATTTTCTTCTTATGGCTGTGTCTTATGGTGCAAGAGATGCCTGGTCCAGGAGGTGATGTACAAAAGTATGTAAAGTTGGTTTCCTAGCTAACTCTGAAGCGAACTACCATAGGACCACAACGAGGAGTGCATATTCCCAGCTTGAAAATGTTCATGGTTATTCAACAGCCACAATTAACCACTTTTTACTTTTTTGGAGCTAAAATAACAATTATGTGTCGTGTGCAAAATGAAGCAAAAGGAAAAATGGCGTTTAAACATTTAATAAGCTCAGGCTAACTTAACACAGTATATAGAAACGAAGTAGCTATATGACAATCTGCACTGCTGGAATCTGGATTTGTACCCAAAGGCCTGCACTCTGACTGGCTATGCCTGTCGAACAATCTAGTACTACAACCCTTGGTACTGTGCTTCAAGAAAGATTAAGAAGTGGTCTTCCTGCAAGCTATAGGTCAACAGAGCCCACCTGAATCATCTCCACCAAGAGTCTCCATTGTGGAATGTGTTCAGCTGATTTTTAAGGATATGGCCAAGTGCATTGTGGATATTGCAGTCCAGACATCCCAGATACCATGTAGGAGTTTCCATACCTTTGGACTGGTGTTTGGACACTTGGAACCTACACAGATCCCTTCAGGAGGCATCTCCTGAGATTTGGAGAAATTTGGAGAACGGTCCAGACAGGATTTCAGATTTGTAACGCTGAAAGCTCCAGACTTTCAGGATTTGACTGAGGCAAGAAAGTCAAGCTGGCAAATCCTCCAGAAAAGTTTCTAAGTGTGAAGATCAAGTTTTGACTGGGGCCTCCACTTAGTGTATCTGACTAGGACTCCACCGCTGTCATTCTCAAACTTTATCTCTGTCCTGGTCAAGGGCAACCTGATGCTACAGAGTGTCGCTATACGTTATTTAAGAACTAGAAAGTGGTTAATCTCTAAAAATTCATATCTCAAGTTACATACACTGGATTTTTGTTGTTTTAATGTAATTTCAAAGATCAAAATATTTTCTATTTTTATAAATTGGTGTGGGATTTTTATTCTGTGCTGTATCTCACTTATTGAATGTATTGGTGCTTTGAATGTTTTTTTTACCTGTCTCCTAAGTTAGGCCTGACTGCTGGTTGACAGCTATCAAGGGTTGAGTAAGGGACTAATTTACTGAGACCTTAAGTGGACCTTATACTAGGTTGGTGGCCTTATTGGCAGTGGTAAGTTCATACTTACCCTTACCAATAAACTACTTTCCAACAAATTGTTTTTGTCGATCTGGGGAAGAGTTGGAAATGGGACCGCATTGAAGCAGCTTTAGTGTAAAATTGCAGCTCTGGATTTTAATGCAGAAAAGATTAGGGATAGCGAGTGAACAAAGGATATGGTGGCTTGAAAACAGCCCTATCACCCATTGCATCTTACTGTGCAGGTACATCTATGATGTACTGCAAGGTCTGGAACTGGGGCACCAAATTGTAGTATTCAAAATCCCACACAGTGTATATGTAGTGTCTTGGCTCTGCCCATCGCCCTCCTCACAGTGTTATGTTATGTCATGTTATGATACCTTACCTTATGTTATGTGAAATTGTAGAATGTGGCTTATCACCCATGGGGTATCCAGGCACTAAGTGCACTCAGTGCAAGCTGCAGTGTAGCACTGGAATAAAGAACCTATAGGAATGTGTCTGTTTGATATTGGCGCTTTCTATAGGCCGCCTATGCATCAATACGTTGTACATGCTTCCCTGGACAAAAACAAGGATATGAACAGTTTGCTTTTGAAACTGGTAGGACTCACATTTCTAACGTAAACTACAAGAGTAGAGAGCAAATCCAAACATTTTACAGTATACATTTCCGAATAGGTTTGCAAAAATGCAATGTTTACCAAAAGCCTCAAATAAATTTGCCCAAAGAACACATTAGCGAGAGATCTTCAATCCCTCTATCTCTCAGGATATATTCTTCTCTCCCTGTCTCCCTCTTTCTCCTTCATCCCTTTCACCTCACTCTCTTGTCGGCATTGTTCTATTCCTCACAGTTTCCTTCTCTTCTTTCCGAAAGTGCCTTGACCATTTTCCATCCCTTCTTGTGAAGGGAGATCGATGCATTTGCACAGCAAACATGAGAAGATCAAAACAAAATGTAAAGGTTTCTGTATTTCTCCTTCACCTTTTGAACTCCAGCGGGCTCTTATAGCAGCACCCCTGCACTCCTGCTTCTATCACCAATGTTGAACCTTCTAGATCCAGTCTGCACCTGCGGTTCGAGCTCCATCAAGTATTCTGAATATTTTAAATGTAGTGCAAAATGTCTAGTGTGGCGTGTGCTATCGCTGCTCTCATATGACAGATATCTAAAAACACTGTGGCTCCTCTTTGGTGCCTGGGATCCCTTTGACTATATCCCACCCTCTGTACACCAGCGCTTCTACGTCTGCTCTTGAACCCTCTTCCTGTCTGATTTTAGGTTCGTTCAATTCAATTTATCACAAAAAATGCTTTCTGAATTAATAGTGTTTTGGTCTGTCAGATGATCTTTTCTTTAATTTAGTTGTCTACCCACCTATCTCGTGTCCCTGTCACTTTTCTCTTTTTCACACTTTCATTCTTTTCACTCTCCATGAGTTGAACCACCTGTTCATATACAGGGCCGGACTGGCCGTAGCGAGCACCGGGCGTTTTCCTGGGAGGCCGGAAAGGTGGGGGCGGTGTTGCATCAGTGCTGCAATATCGCCCACAGTAACAAAAGCATCAGTGCTTCAGATTTGCACCCCCATGCCCCCTGGGGGGCTGGTCCAACACAATGGCCAGGGCTGCTTTGTGGGTGACCAACTGTCCGTAAATTTCACGGACCGTCCGTAATTGGGACCTCACGTCCGTTGTCCGTGAGGATCCCTTTTACGGACGCCTTTTGTCCGTAATTTTGCCCATCACAGGGAGCAGCACTGCTCCCCTGTTAGAGGCCTCAACCCTCCCACACCCCCTCCCTTGATGCTGGCGCCTGGCACTCCTCCTGGAGCACAAGAGCAGCCGCACCTGCCAATTGTCATTCTGTATGCCAGCTAATTGTCACATATAGAATGTCAATGGGGCAGTCTGGGGTGTGACAGCATGTAGAGGCCTTCTCCAGCCTCGGTGTACAGCAGGGCAATCTGTTAAAAAAATAGGTAAAACGCCAATGCTGCAATGTGAAAAAATGGTTTATTTAATGAAGCCTGAAAAATATGAACAGGTTATCGTTCTTTCACTGTCTGGTCATTTTAGAACTAAAGTATTGTCAATATAATATTCAACAAAGCCATGGTTGCTGCTTTCTTTATTTTAAGGAACTAGAAACCATTGACAAAGCCAATAGTCCTGGCTTGTTGTTGGTGTAATGATACTTGCTGTATTATATATATATGAATGCAATGACAGAAATAACATAATACCAGTCAGGCGCAACACTATGCTAAGCGCTGATTTGTAGCCTAGGTGTTTTAAACCACGCTCTTAATTACATTAAACACCCCCTTTGAAGAGACCCACCACTGTTTTTTACACCACTTAAAGCCCTGGTAACAACACCATGTCACAGTCCCCTCACATCCTGGCACTGTGCATCATACATGACTCATGACTTCTACGTTTTCAGTCTGCCTATGTGCAGGGGCATAGTGAATTCTCCCCCACCGCACCCACCCCGTGCTTTAGGAACTACAGCAAGGTGACGTTCTTGATGGGCCTCTTCTGTCTGCAACTCTGCAGACAAAGGCTCGGCTCATAATGTGAAAAGGAGGGTGAATAAATAAGTGAAGGAATGTGTAAATGGCTGGATGGATTACTGAAAGTATGAATGGATTAATGAAAGGGGGAATGGTTAGATAATGAAAGAAAGAATGAATGGATGAGTGAATGAGTGAAAAGGTAAATAGATGGATGTATGGGTGGAAGGGTAGATGGATAGGTAAAAGGGTGGATGGGTGTGTGGAAGCATGGCTTGTACAAGTCCAGATGACTTCTCACAAAGTCTATCTGAAGAAGTTTCATCATACTTCGAAAACAAAATAGAAGCCATCTATGAAAAAATTCTTGCATCCCAACCAAATAGTGATATCCTGAATGTCTCCTCCCCTAATAAAAATATCAACCTCACACTAACTACATTCCCTCCTGTCAACACTGAAGAGCTTTACACAATAATGACCCAAGTAAAATCTGGATCACCAAATGACCTTATTCCTGTTAAAACCCTAACCTCCCTCCGCACCCTGCTAGCCCCCCACATTCAGGATGTAATCAATCAGTCTCTCAAAGAGGGAAAAGTACCAGCTGAGTGGAAAAATGCAGTAGTGAACCCCATCCGCAAGAATGCGGCGCTCCCGTGGACAGAGCTCTCCAACCTCCGTCCCATCTCCCTTCTGCCTTATTACAGCAAGATGGCCGAGAAGCATGTCAATACACACCTGTCCAGCTACATCGAGGCAGCGGTCAGCCTAGACCACTCGCAATCTGGTTTTAGGCCCAACCATAGCACCGAATCAGCCCTCCTCTCAGTGACAGATAACATCAGAATGTCACTTGACAGGGGGAGCTCAGTGATTCTGGTGCTATTGGATTTGTCCGCTGCCTTCGACACGGTGTCGCACAAAATTCTCCTCGACCGTCTGAAGGCAGTGGGAGTAAAAGGGACCGCCCTTGCGTGGCTTGAAAGCTTTCTTGCAGACAGACAGCAAGGGGTCAAATTAGGCTCCCATAAATCTGTCTGCAGGAAGCTTACCAAGGGTGTGCCACAGGGCTCGTGTCTGAGCCCCACGTTATTTAACGTATACGTGGCCCCTCTGGCAGAGATTATAAGATCATACGGGTTCTTTCCAATCTCTTACGCTGACGACACTCAGCTGTTGTTCCCCTTTCAGACCATTACACCTGCAGTCATGAAATCTTTCCAAGATGGAATGAGAGCGGTGGCGGGTTGGATGGCCCAGAACTTCCTCCAATGCAATGTGTCCAAGACGGAAGTCATGTTGTTTGGAGGGGCCACCATGCTCTGGTCGCCGGATTGGTGGCCACTCGAGCTAGGACCTGTCCCAGCGCCCAAACTAACCATTAAAAATCTGGGAGTGCGCCTGGACCAAGCCCTGATTATGAAAGATCATGTCAGTCAGGTCACGGGAACATGTTTCCGTACAATAGGTCTTCTACGCCGTATCTTCCCTTTCCTACCTAACACCCTTAGGAAAACACTGGTACAGGCACTAGTTCTTGGACGAGTGGACTATTGTAATAGTCTACTCATTTCCGCCAACCATGAACAACTACGTAAACTGCAGGTGGTGCAAAATACTGCGGCAAGACTCATCCTGAATGCCCCTCCCCGCACCCCTTCTCGCCCTCTTCTTTCCCACCTTCATTGGCTCCCAGTGCAACAGCGAATAAATTTTAAAATCTGCTGTATCATGCACAAGTGCATATATGGGTCGGGTCCCAAATATCTAAAAGAGATTTTTCTTCCCTATTCCCCTGGACGTGCTCTGCGTTCCAGCAACACTATGCTGCTGCAGGTACCCAAAGTCACCAGAGCTAGGCAAGGAGGGCGAGCACCCTCCCTTAAAGGCCCCCTGTTGTGGAACTCTCTTCCACCCCAACTGAGGCTGATCACTAACCTCTTTTCCTTTAGGAAAAAACTAAAGACTCACCTGTTCGCACAAGAATAATCTGGCCTTTCTCTCTGTCATCCCCCTCACTTCAAATTTGCCAACTCATGCAGAAGCTACGCGCAGAGATACCCCTTCGGGGCTGATTCAGGCGCGATACAAGACTATAAATAAATAAATAAATAAATAAATAAATGGATGAGTGAAAGGATGGATGGATGAGTGGAAAGGGTAGATGATGGGTGAGTGAATGGGTGGATGGATGAATTCATGAGTGAGTGAAAGGGGTTAGATGGACAAAAGGATGGATAGATGAGTGAAGTGAAAGGGTTGATGGATGAGAGAACGGATGGCTGGATGAGTGAAAGGATGGATGAGTAATAGGATCAATGGATGGATTCATGAATGGATGAGTAGATGGATGGGTGGATAAGTGAAAGGGGGATGGAGAGAGAAAGGGAGGATGAATGAGTGAAAAGGTGAATGGGCGAACGGATAAGTGACCGGGTGGATGGATGAGCAAGTGAATGGGTGGATGGATGGGTAAGTGAATGGGTGGATGAATGAGTAAGTGAATGGATGGCTGGATGGGTAAAAGGGTAAATGGCTGGATGGGTGAGTGAATAGATGGATGGGTGGAAGAGCGGCTGGATGACTATACGGGTGGATGGGGTGAAAGGGTGGTTAGATAAATAATGGATTGATGAGTGAAAGGGTGGATGGAGGAATGGATGAGTGAAATGATGGATGGAAGGATATATGGTCGATTGGTTTGAAAATGGTTGAATATGTTTAGATATAGATGGGTACACAGATGGAAGGACAGAATGAATGGTGAAAGACTGAATGATGGATGAAAGAATGATTACACCTTGTAGCACCCATTATCTTAAGTAACATTTTCTAGACTTTCATGTTAATATGAGTCATTGTCTATATATAATGTGTGTGTGATTCAATTCAATTTTATTAAATATGTTTTGGAACTCCGTAGAGATCCACATATTATACACTTACAGACACAATATAAAATTTAAACCGTATATAACAACTCATGCAGGCAGTAATTTATACAAAAGCAATATACCATTCTACTAATAAAGTTCTAAGAAACATTTAAAATAATTAAAAATTTTGTTACAAAAAATTCCATTTGGGGGACTAAGGATAGCATCCAACAAGGCTGTTACGGTAGAAATACCAAACTGGATACAAGCCGGTTTATCCAGAAGCAACGGTAAGTCAATAATGCGGGACAAACTAGCAGGACGTGTTTGGCATCTTGAATTGCAAGGTTACAGTAATTGCATACATTAGATATGCCATACCATTTGGCCAACAACTTGTTCAGGGGGAGCAAGTCCTGCCTGAGAAGTAGCCAAAAGCGGTGTAAGCCGTGGGGGATGTTCCATGACAGGTAGGGTTGTATTTGTCTAATTGTATAGGAATCAACAACTTGAATGGCCCCCTTTTTTTGTATTATTAAATTCCGATCCCTCTCGTAACTTAGCTTCCATGTAGCTTGTTTTAGTTGTAATTTTAATTGGTTCATGGAAAGCTCTAGGATGGATGCTTCCTCCAAGTCCAAGAGAGTGATGGCTCTCCTATAGTTCTTTATTAGGATCGAGTATTCATTTAGTGGGCCCATCAACTCTTTTGTAATGAGAGATCTGAGAGTAGTTGGCTTTCCTTTGATCAGACTAATAACCCAGCGAATCACTCCTGCAAGTCCCTGAGCCCGGCTACTCCTAAGGCCGAGTTCTAAACGCAGGGTTGCAGCACTGCAACTGTTATTAACCGAGGATAGATTTCTCAGTAGGGAACCCTCCACTGTATCTAGGAAGCCCCATTCCGCTAGGTCAATTAATTCAACCCCATAGAGCAGAGTCGGGGGGACTTTTGCCCGAAAGGCCTCCAACAAGTGAACAAAGTGTCTCTGGCCAGTTGATTTATACAGTGCTCTTAGGCCTTTACCCTGTGACTTTGCTTTTCGGGAGCTGCTTTCAATATGTGATTTGTTGCCTAAACTACTAGTGACTACCATACCTAGAAAGACATATGATTTTACTCTTTCTAATTTCTGGCCTCCCAATTCCCAGCTAATGTGGTCCAACTTTAGTTTATTTCGTCCTTCCAAGCACATTATCTTACTTTTAGAAATGTTTCTTTTCAAAAAGTGCTCTTCGGAGAAGGTGTGTAGTGCATGTAGACGACTATTAAGACCCTTAGGGGTGAGGTCTAAGATTAAAATGTCGTCCGCATACATTAGGCAGGGGATGTGTCTTTCGCCTAAGCGTGGTGCAATTCCTACACATGTCGATAAAGTGAGGGGAAGGTCGCTAACGTAAAGGGAAAATAAGAGGGGAGCTAATAGGCAGCCCTGTTTGAGGCCATTTGCAGATGGAATGAGCCGGGAGAGACCTCTTTCTCCTCCCAACAGTACCTTACACCATGTGTTATCATGCAGATCCTGGACCAAGCGTAAGAGACTATGTGGCATTCCTAAGTTGTGTAGCTTTCTCCACAATACCTGACGGTCAACCTTATCAAAGGCCGTGGAGAAATCTATGAAGGCCACATAGACTCTCCCTTTCCTTGCTCTTATGTACTTGTCAACTATTACCTGGAGGGCAGTTAGATTATCCATGGTCCCGTGGTTTTTTCTAAAGCCTGTCTGTTCGAGTGGAAGGATTTTTGCAGATTCAACCCATGCATTTATCCGTTTAAGCAGGCATCTAGTAAAAACTTTGCCGATTGCATCCAACAATGCAATCTGGCGATAGTTCTGGGGGAGGAGACGATCACCCTTTTTGAACAATGGGACCAGGATGCTTCCCTTCCAAGAGGGTAGAACCTTTCCGCTTAATAGGCAGGAATTAAAGATAGGGCACAAGAGCTTGCTCCATTTGACCCTGTTCTGCTTTAACACATTGATTGGAACTTCATCGGGGCCCATAGCCCCTGAATGTCTCATTTCCCCAATGGCGAGATCTATATCTTTTTCTGAAAAGGACTCTACCGGCGGGCTTGTGTCTATTAACCATACCTGGGGTGAGACTGTAGGGTTACTGGCATAGAGGTTTGAGACAAAGTCCCTCCATGTATGTTCCTCGATAGGGATGGGAAGCGGACTGGTTCTCGTTCCGCACCCTTCACCTATAAGGGACCAAAATTGTCTCATTTCTCCATAAGTTGCTGCTTCCCTTATTTTTACCCAGATGGTGTCCTCTTTTTCTTTGCGAAGAGCATATAAGAGTCGTCTCCTTCTCCTTTTTAGTGTCGTTATTTGTCGGGATATATCCTCAGTTCTATTTAAATATTGGGCCCTTATAAGTTTATTCAGATCAACGTTAAGCAGTTTCAAGGGACAGGGGATTGTTTTGGTGGACTTTTCCTTGTTCTGTTTTTGAGCCCCTGTTAATATCGAGTTCAAAAATAGGGAAAAAAGCTCGTTTTCACGGCCATACCATGAGGGGAGCTGAGAGATTGCTATATCTAGCATATCCTCCAGGTAACGGTGAGCCCTTGCGTTCCAATAGCATCTTCCAGAACTGTTACCAAAATGTATTTGGTTACTATTCAAGGACCATTGGTCACATTTAGGAGGGTGTACGTTCATCGAGATGGAAAGGATTTTATGATCGCTGAATATGGTTTCGATTACAGCGATATCCTTTAGTAACTCAAATGAATGAGACCCTATTATAACATAATCAAGAATCGATTCCCCTTGATACGATTTGTGGGTAAAATTTGCTGGGGAGTCCGAGGGAAGACGACCGTTTGCGATTATCCCATCGGATTCTGCCAACTCATTTAATAATAATTTACCCCGTTTATTTGTTAATATACTTTCAGGGAACGTTGCTCGAGGAATATGGAGTGTTTCTTCTCTTATTTTGTCAGAAAATAGATTTAAGCTAAAGTTGGAGATCTTACAGTTCAAGTCCCCGGTTAGGATGATAACCGTTCTGGGATCTTTCTCCTTAATACTCTTTATATGGAGGAAGATTTTATTTAAAATTGTATTAAAACCTGTTTCAGGTGGAATGTAAGCGTTTATCAAGGCCAGGCGGTTTCCAGCTAAGAGGTTGCCTGACCCAAACAGAGTTACTACCTGAAAGAGTTTACTCGGGCCCAAGAAGTGGTCATAGTCCCAGTTTATACGGTTTGATAGAAGGCAAGCTATACCCCCACTGGCGTGGTCTTTTTTATTCGCAGTGGCGCTGCCTTCCAGTACAATATAGTCCTTCCCTGTTTGGATATTTCCATTGCACCATGTCTCCTGGTGGCATATAATATTTGCCTCTAGCGATAAAAGGAATTGTATTTTCTCCGGATTATTTTTTAGGCCTGCTGCGTTCCACGATATTAAGGATAGATCCGTGCTAAAGGAACTGATTGGATAATGGTTTACCCGAAGATTTGTCGGCCAATACTTTGGGGAGCCAATTCCAATGATCCTTCTCCTCTCTAGGGGCAATTTGATGAGTTAAAAAAGAGGATTGAGCATAGGATACCACACGAGAGTCTTTGGACTTACTTATTTTTAAATCTTTGATTTCACCTAAATTATTTATATTGCCTGTTGCAGCTAGCAGCAGGTGGGGGGGTGGATTCTGTTGGTTTAGCGCTTTGGTGGCATTATTCCGACTGGAGGGCATTAATACAGGAATTACATCTATTCCTCTACTCTGGAGGTCTTCTGCCCGTTGTAGGATGAGGTTAGCTACTAGTTTAGAATGAAACTTCACCCTCGTAACCGTCCCCACTTCAGACTTTTGTTGCAGAACTATGTCTAGGTCGGCAGATTGGATAAGTTTCAGATTGGCAGATTCTTGAAAGAATTTCAACAAGAGGGATCTGTTCAAGATACAGTCTGCTTCGAAAAGGGGAAAGAATTCTACCCATACGGTATCTATATTATTTTTCATGTATTCTTTACCCGGGGGAACCTTTGTAGGTGCTTCCATGGGGGCAGTTATGAAAGGATTGAATGATGAAATTTTTTGGGCGGGGAGATTTTGCTCATGCCCTAATGGAATTGGTTTATCTGCTTCTTGGTTCGTGGAACCTTGGGGGGGAACACCCTGAGCGGTTACTCCCTGGAAGGCAGGTGCAAAGGGATTAAGTATTGTTGTTGCTTGGGTAAGTGGCTTTTGCACCTGACCTGGGGAGGTCGACTTGTGTGCCACTATTGTATCCCTAATATTGTTGCTTTGTTGACCAAAGGTGAACATGTTAGCAATTGCTGACAAGGGAGATGTATGGGTAGATAAGAAGGGTGACGTTGCCTTGGATGTTAAGGCAATGTTTTCTTTGGCTGACATATTGGCAGAGTTTTTATTTTTTCCCACTGCCATCTGTACTTGGGGTGTCGCTTTCGGTAAGGGAGAGTTTAAGCGTTTCCTGAATAAAATTTTCCTCCGCCTGTTTTTTTCTATCCGTCTTAGCAATTTCCTCTTGTGCTTTCCGTTCTTTTGTATTGGCACAATTTTCCCTCTATTATCAGTTTCCCCCTTGATGGCTTCCTTCTCTATGTCCCCGTCCCCCTTCTGCTTCTTAAAAATAGGGAACAGATCATTTCCAGTTTTTAGCGGGGTTTCCGCGTGAAGTTTTATTTCAAAATCGTTATTTGCCGAGCCATTTAAACTGGATGATGACTGGGGAACGCTTATTTTCTCTTGTGCTGTTTTTGAAGTAATTATAGTTACTGGGGAATGACCATTTATACCTATCTTATCCGAGGCTGTGGGTGGGGAGGAGGGTCCCTTCCCAACCACATCCTTCTCTTTTTGGGTCCTCAGCAGGACTTTTAAGATTTGAGTCACTGTATCAAGCACACAATCAGATCCCCCCACAAAGTTTTCCAATAAATGTAAGATAGAAGCCAATAAGTGTTCTAAAATGTGTAGGGAGTCAGAAAATGGTTTGTCGGGCCCCTTACATTGGAAGGTATTTATTCCGGTCAAATTTAAATTAGGGCTGGAGGAAAAATGAGAGTGTGAAGTTTTTGATGGAGTACTACTGTATAGATGTAAGCCGGCATGGTTTGACATTAACGGGGTATTCTGAGGTAGCTCAGCTTTTGTGGGATCAGATTCTAAATACCGTTGACATAGGACTTCATCTAGAATCATTGGGGACAAACCGTTGTGAAATGACATTTTGGTTAGTGAATTGTTAACTGGTTGAGTAGCTTCATCGTGAGGAATTACCATGATGTTTAAATTATCTTGCTCTCTGTCTTTTTTTGTTTTTATGATTACCTCTGGTGCTAGGTCAATATTATTTTTCAGAGTTGAAAATAGGGGGGGTGAGAACTCGCTCTTGGGGGGAGATTGTGGCGTCCTAGTTGGCCCTGGACTCGAGTCTGCCGTTACCTTTTTAGTTTCAGGGCTCTCTCGTAGGTTATTAGGGGCAGAATCTAAGTGGGTAACTCCGGAGTCCTTTGGGTCCATTGCTTTATTGTCCACCCCTGTGGCTTTGTTTTTACCCTTTTCCCAGAAATTGAAGAGCTGACACGTACTTTTCATGTTAGTAGATTGGCTATGTTTATTTCTAAGGGGATTTGATTTTGTTTTGGTGCTGGACCTTCCTACTATTATTTGACCAGATCTTAGTTTCTTTGTCATCGTGACTGGGGGACACTGGTGTGGTTTCACAGAAAAGTAACGTGACACAAATGGATAATGAACTCTGTGATTACACTACAAGGGAATATTTGTAGGGGTCGGGGGCTTAAGTACCTACCCAGCTATACACAGGCTGAAGCTGCAATCTCACAGGTGGTTTAAGATAAGAGTGGAGTATAGTTTACCGGGCGTAAGGGATTGGGCCTAGCCTGGCCTTCTCGTGCCTCTGAGGGCCTCAGAGGGCCCGCCCTTGTCCCGGGCTTCTCCTGGGCGCTACCCGCGCGCTCCCGCGCAGCGGTATACTGACACTCTATTTATTGGATGGCCTTGGGAGAGGGCGTGGCCTTCAGGGAGAGCGTCACCAGGTGTTATCGGTGATGGCAGCTGCTGGGACTCTTGGGAGTTGGAGTCCAGCAGTCTGCTCGCTCGCAGCCCTGGTTGCCTCAAGCCCTTAGTTCAGAGAGGTCAGTTTCTGCAGGATGCTGCTCCAATGAAGCGGGACCAGCGGAGCGGGTCCGGCGAAAAGTAGCGCTTTGAAATGCGCTTCTGCAGGATCACAGAGCGCTGTCTCAGTCCTCCAGCACTCGGCACAGGCACAGTTCAACAAAGCAAAGTAGCGGAAAGGTATTCACTGCAGCTGTAGATCCGGCGCCTTTTGCAGGATAGCAGGGGGCGTGGCCTTCAGGGAGAGCGTCACCAGGTGTTATCGGTGATGGCAGCTGCTGGGACTCTTGGGAGTTGGAGTCCAGCAGTCTGCTCGCTCGCAGCCCTGGTTGCCTCAAGCCCTTAGTTCAGAGAGGTCAGTTTCTGCAGGATGCTGCTCCAATGAAGCGGGACCCGCGGAGCTGGTCCGGCGAAAAGTAGCGCTTTAAAATGCGCTTCTGCAGGATCACAGAGCGCTGTCCCAGTCCTCCAGCACTCGGCACAGGCACAGTTCAACAAAGCAAAGTAGCGGAAAGGTATTCACTGCAGCTGTAGATCCGGCGCCTTTTGCAGGATAGCAGGGGGCGTGGCCTTCAGGGAGAGCGTCACCAGGTGTTATCGGTGATGGCAGCTGCTGGGACTCTTGGGAGTTGGAGTCCAGCAGTCTGCACGCTCGCAGCCCTGGTTGCCTCAAGCCCTTAGTTCAGAGAGGTCAGTTTCTGCAGGATGCTGCTCCAATGAAGCGGGACCCGCGGAGCGGGTCCGGCGAAAAGTAGCGCTTTAAAATGCGCTTCTGCAGGATCACAGAGCGCTGTCTCAGTCCTCCAGCACTCGGCACAGGCACAGTTCAACAAAGCAAAGTAGCGGAAAGGTATTCACTGCAGCTGTAGATCCGGCGCCTTTTGCAGGATAGCAGGGGGCGTGGCCTTCAGGGAGAGCGTCACCAGGTGTTATCGGTGATGGCAGCTGCTGGGACTCTTGGGAGTTGGAGTCCAGCAGTCTGCTCGCTCGCAGCCCTGGTTGTCTCAAGCCCTTAGTTCAGAGAGGTCAGTTTCTGCAGGATGCTGCTCCAATGAAGCGGGACCCGCGGAGCGGGTCCGGCGAAAAGTAGCGCTTTAAAATGCGCTTCTGCAGGATCACAGAGCGCTGTCTCAGTCCTCCAGCACTCGGCACAGGCACAGTTCAACAAAGCAAAGTAGCGGAAAGGTATTCACTGCAGCTGTAGATCCGGCGCCTTTTGCAGGATAGCAGGGGGCGTGGCCTTCAGGGAGAGCGTCACCAGGTGTTATCGGTGATGGCAGCTGCTGGGACTCTTGGGAGTTGGAGTCCAGCAGTCTGCTCGCTCGCAGCCCTGGTTGCCTCAAGCCCTTAGTTCAGAGAGGTCAGTTTCTGCAGGATGCTGCTCCAATGAAGCGGGACCCGCGGAGTGGGTCCGGCGAAAAGTAGCGCTTTAAAATGCGCTTCTACAGGATCACAGAGCGCTGTCTCAGTCCTCCAGCACTCGGCACAGGCACAGTTCAACAAAGCAAAGTAGCGGAAAGGTATTCACTGCAGCTGTAGATCCGGCGCCTTTTGCAGGATAGCAGGGGGCGTGGCCTTCAGGGAGAGCGTCACCAGGTGTTATCGGTGATGGCAGCTGCTGGGACTCTTGGGAGTTGGAGTCCAGCAGTCTGCTCCCTCGCAGCCCTGGTTGCCTTAAGCCCTTACTTCAGAGAGGTCAGTTTCTGCAGGATGCTGCTCCAATGAAGCGGGACCCGCGGAGCGGGTCCGGCGAAAAGTAGCGCTTTAAAATGCGCTTCTGCAGGATCACAGAGCGCTGTCTCAGTCCTCCAGCACTCGGCACAGGCACAGTTCAACAAAGCAAAGTAGCGGAAAGGTATTCACTGCAGCTGTAGATCCGGCGCCTTTTGCAGGATAGCAGGGGGCGTGGCCTTCAGGGAGAGCGTCACCAGGTGTTGTCGGTGATGGCAGCTGCTGGGACTCTTGGGAGTTGGAGTCCAGCAGTCTGCTCGCTCGCAGCCCTGGTTGCCTCAAGCCCTTAGTTCAGAGAGGTCAGTTTCTGCAGGATGCTGCTCCAATGAAGCGGGACCCGCGGAGCGGGTCCGGCGAAAAGTAGCGCTTTAAAATGCGCTTCTGCAGGATCACAGAGCGCTGTCTCAGTCCTCCAGCACTCGGCACAGGCACAGTTCAACAAAGCAAAGTAGCGGAAAGGTATTCACTGCAGCTGTAGATCTGGCGCCTTTTGCAGGATAGCAGGGGGTGTGGCCTTCAGGGAGAGCGTCACCAGGTGTTATCGGTGATGGCAGCTGCTGGGACTCTTGGGAGTTGGAGTCCAGCAGTCTGCTCGCTCGCAGCCCTGGTTGCCTCAAGCCCTTAGTTCAGAGAGGTCAGTTTCTGCAGGATGCTGCTCCAATGAAGCGGGACCCGCGGAGCGGGTCCGGCGAAAAGTAGCGCTTTAAAATGCGCTTCTGCAGGATCACAGAGCGCTGTCTCAGTCCTCCAGCACTCGGCACAGGCAGAGTTCAACAAAGCAAAGTAGCGGAAAGGTATTCACTGCAGCTGTAGATCCGGCGCCTTTTGCAGGATAGCAGGGGGCGTGGCCTTCAGGGAGAGCGTCACCAGGTGTTATCGGTGATGGCAGCTGCTGGGACTCTTGGGAGTTGGAGTCCAGCAGTCTGCTCGCTCGCAGCCCTGGTTGCCTCAAGCCCTTAGTTCAGAGAGGTCAGTTTCTGCAGGATGCTGCTCCAATGAAGCGGGAACCGCGGAGCGGGTCCGGCGAAAAGTAGCGCTTTAAAATGCGCTTCTGCAGGATCACAGAGCGCTGTCTCAGTCCTCCAGCACTCGGCACAGGCACAGTTCAACAAAGCAAAGTAGCGGAAAGGTATTCACTGCAGCTGTAGATCCGGCGCCTTTTGCAGGATAGCAGGGGGCGTGGCCTTCAGGGAGAGCGTCACCAGGTGTTATCGGTGATGGCAGCTGCTGGGACTCTTGGGAGTTGGAGTCCAGCAGTCTGCTCGCTCGCAGCCCTGGTTGCCTCAAGCCCTTAGTTCAGAGAGGTCAGTTTCTGCAGGATGCTGCTCCAATGAAGCGGGACCCGCGGAGCGGGTCCGGCGAAAAGTAGCGCTCTAAAAGGCGCTTCTGCAGGATCACAGAGCGCTGTCTCAGTCCTCCAGCACTCGGCACAGGCACAGTTCAACAAAGCAAAGTAGCGGAAAGGTATTCCTGTGTGTGTGATGTAACACACTCCAACACCCTGCGCTACATACTTGGGATGAGTAACACTATAAAAGAAATTAAATACACATGAGAGACCGTCTAAGTGAAGATGAGGGGCACCATTGAAGAGTGGTAGCAAGGCTGGACTGCCCGGACCGGGCATCGGATGTTTCCCTGGGAGGCTGGAAAGGGGTGGAGGGTGGTTTTGTTACTGGGGGCTGGCACTGCAAAGTTCCTTGTATATCCAGTAGTTTTCAATCAACAATAAAAGCGGGCTCACTTATATTCAGGTGTGGTCACCATTGTCTGGTGACTAATGTACCTGCTGGAGTGAGATGCGAATTTTGAATCGTCTAATGTAGCAAGCTGCTGCCAAACTGAAAAAACGTGAAGTGGATGATTGTCTCAACCTAATATAAACTTATTTAGACTTGTGCTTAGGTGGTTGTTTATGTACTTACTTATATACTATTGCACAACCACCTCTAACGTGTCTGTTAAACGTACATTTTGTCCCGAAGTTTTGTCCTGAATTTTGACCTTTTGTCCTGAATTCTTGCCCTAAAATTAGTCGGTTTGTCCTGAATTTTTACACTCACCGTCCTGAATTTGCACATATGTTAGTTGGTCACCCTACTGCTTTGGGTTCCCAGTCCGGCCTTACAATTTCATTACAACCTCTGCCTGCGCCCTCCAAGCTTGAAGCTGCAGGGATTGGATCCCTGGTGACAGCACGTGCCTTAAAAGTACCGCAACATCACAGGCCGCAGCCAGCAGCGCAGTCAGGGCTGAGCAGAGGAACCCTCTCAGCAGAGGCGGCTCGGACACCATCAGTGCCTAGAAACGAAGAAACATTCATATAGAGAACTAACAACATAGAGGGTACGAGGAGGCGGCATAGAAATAGGGTGCGATGGCGGCGAAGTGTCTTGAGTGGGGGAACTTTGCGGAAGTGTTTGACTCTATGCATTATTTTTAAACTGGAACCCCACATATAATGAGGGCATAGAAAAGAGTACCAGTAAAGCTATTTTATCTTACTTAATTGGCTTTAAAGGGGCTGCATGTTACTAGCTCGGGTAGTTGAGAACTGCAGAGATCTGTGATGCAAAGTATAATACTGGTAAGACAACTCAGGGGGTTAACTCGCTTGCTGGCCAGTTGTGTGTGTGATATGGTCCCTTATGTTTGAATCACTAAAGAGTACTGGCGGATGCTGTATCCGTTCTACAGAATTATTTGTAATGTGTACACAATGTCCACCTTCCATAGGATGATACAGTGTGCTTGTATTGTGGAGATCCCTATTTCTCCAGCAGGATACAATGGAGTCAAATAGGTCAATGAAATATGCACCCTCTTCAATGATCTGCATGCTGCTTGAAAGTGATCATTTACGAATGCTTGCAGGTTTTAACACAACCTTATTTAGGATTGATAAAGTGAGTAAGTTGCTAGTGATGAAATGGTCTCAATAAATATCGAAAATATTGACGTCTTTACTGCCTCAACATCTGCTTTATGTAATGCACATTGAGGGCAGCAAGTTCCTTTACCCTTATCCCATTTGGCAATCTTATCAGGTGTATGGTACAGGAAAAAGCAGGCCTTATAAAACTGTGCTTGTAATCGCGCTGACATTAGAATGGATTGTGCAAGTCGAACATTTAAAAACACTTGCTGTCTGATATCCCCAGATATCCATGTCTTGCCATTTTTTATAGTGTTCATCCATGTCATTAGTCATAACAGAATTGAGACATCCATGGATTTTCCCAATTGACTCCCAAGATTTTTCTTACGGTCTCAGATATTACAAATCTCGCTGGCCTACTCCTTTTTCACAGCAAAAAACTCACACTTGTAGATATATAAAAAAAAAAAACAGTCAAGTTTAAATTAATTTTTCAACTCATCAAAGGTACAAAACCCTGAGGATTGCAAAAAACATCTCACCCGGAACACCCCACCAAGCACCCAATTCTTCATAAGTGGGTTTCTAAAAATCTCCGGTAGATTTTGCTTATTGACCAGAGGTGTATAAAAACACAACATGCCAATCCCGAAAGTTCTGCACACAGCACTCTGTACCTTAAATACACCATGAAGGGTCTCAAAGAGCACCATTTATATATAAGCTATCATTTAATTGCTGCCATAGACTCTTTTCCCACAATGAGTTCATACGCAGAGGGTACTTTGTTTCCCTACTTTCAGAATTTTCCGACAACAACACTTGGCTATATATCAGAGTAGTAGCCAAATAATATAATTTTAATTTAGGCATAGTGTAAAGAAGTTTAAAAGCCAGTCTGGGTCTGGAATATGACCAGGTAAATAGGGAGATCAAATTTTCCATTGATTTAAACCTCTTTGATGTAAACTCTAAAGAAATATGCTGAAGAAAGTATAACATTTTTGAAAAAGAAAGCATCTTAATTACGATACATCTACCCCTATAGATAAATGTTGACTATTTATTCTGACATGGGCGTGCTTAATTTTAGACAAACGAGGTTCCATATTATTCCTAATGACATCATCCAAACTAGCAGACAGAATAACTCCCAGATAAATAGCCTTCTTGACAAACCAGCTATCGGTCATCCCAATTTCTTCATTAACAATTATCTTATTTTTATTCCAGGCATAATCAGAGAGTTTTGCAAATTGTCTGTCTTCCTCTTCCTCTGCGTTAATAGCAATACAGGATCACCGGTCAAAAAAGCAATGTCGTCAGCATAAGCAGGGGTTTTTGTCTTCTAGCCTTAGGTCTGAATTGCTGACAATTAAACATTGTTCTTCAATCTGCAGATGAAGGGGTCGATGTAAATAGCAAACAGCAATGGGGAATAGGGGCACCTATCCGGAGTTTCCAATGAAATTGCAAACAACTCATTTAATACCCCATTCACAGCGACCCTAGCTGTTGGGTCAACATAGCATTTTACCCACCTGAATAAAACCCAAACCAAGCCTAATTCTTGACATTGCTATCCTCAGACACTGCCCGATCAAAGGCTTTCTCTGCATCAAGTAGAATTAAAGAAATAGAGTCCCCAGTCATACTGTTAGCATCAAACAGATGAATAACCCTTTGGATATCTTCTGTTTTAGATCTTCAGGGTTAAACCAATCTTGCATCACAGAAATGATTTTACGAATAATAAGTGCTAGCCACGAAGCTAAAACTTTAGAGTAGATTTTGGAATCTCCATTAATCAGCATTATTGGGCGAGAAGAGCCCAATTTAAAAGGGGGTCAACAAGGAAGCAAAAGTTATCGAGCAATTAGATAATATTATTTCTATGCTCGACCAGGTAACGTTGGAAATTGTTGGGGTGGATTTTAATCGTAAATTCGAGCCGCCAAGTGGCCTAGAAAATATCCTTGAACAAGAGGACAGCGCCAAAAATATTCTGGGAATTAAGACCAGTCGGGCGTGCTCAGTGGCGACAGCACAATTACTGCGTCTGACCACTACACATGGCTTACGAGCTTGTAATGGGCGTCTCCCATCAGACAGCCCAAGTCAGCCAACCTTTAAGAGGGTTAGCTGTAAAAGCCAAATTCATTATGTTTTGGTGTCAATTTCTCTCTGGCCGTAGGTAAATGATCTTGTAGTGGAGAATCGTGTTGAAAGTGACCACTACCCGATTACATTGAAGCTCAACAAGTCATTATTTAATCTGTTGCCTACGGGGAGAGATTGTCCTAAACATACTGACATTGAACCCTTGACTTCATAAAACCGTAGAGCATTTAAGTGGCCAGTAGTAATGGGAAATTATACTATTGTTAAAAAAATGTATGAACTCTATGTTGATCAGCTTTCCCCGTATATTAACTCCATAGTAGAGGAAATCCCCATTATGCCAATCCATGAAAACATCTCTTCAGGACTGGGTGAATTGCTGACCAAAAATAACAAGCGAATAAAAAGGGGTCAGCTAAACTCAGGGAAAGGGCACACATGGTGTGATAAAAGCTGCCGAAATGCCAAAAAGGAACTTATAACTCTAAGTTTCAAAAGAAGTTTATTGAAAAATCGATTGCAATACATAAAATCATAAAACTCTTAATGCAAAAGAATAGCAATCATGGCAAAAAGGAATGAAATTACAATATAAAGAGAAAAAAGAAAAGAGGAGAAGAAAGGAAAAAAGCAAAGGAGAAAGATAGAGGGGAAGTAGGAAAATGAAGAAAGAGGGAGGAGTAAAAGAAGGGGAAATCACAGAACAA
Source organism: Lissotriton vulgaris (assembly GCF_964263255.1). Classification (NCBI taxonomy): domain Eukaryota; kingdom Metazoa; phylum Chordata; class Amphibia; order Caudata; family Salamandridae; genus Lissotriton; species Lissotriton vulgaris. The sequence continues at coordinate 208,828,621 of NC_141686.1, read as the reverse complement.
AATTTTAATAAAAAATGAAGTAAAAATACAAACTAAGTAGAAATTCAACATAGACTATTACATAATAAAGAGAAATATCCATGTAGTATATGAAATGGAAAAATATAAACATATCATCGGGGTTTTAAAACTTCTTCACGAGAGGGGGTATGTAATGGATGAGATTTAGCAGAGACATTAAAAAATTCAGTAACAGGTAACCATAATAAGTCTCGTTTGATGGCAAGCTGAACAGGATATACATAAGCTCTGTCAAGTCTATGGTTGTAGCAAATACCATACCACCAAGCCTGAAAAGAGAAATTTGCAGCATTCTTCCATGACTTGGTGATCTGTTGAAAAGCAACTGCTAAAAGAAGATCAATGATGGAAACATTGGAAGTGTGAGAGGACCATTTGTCTGCTAAACTGCCCAGAAAAATGTGAGAGAGGGAAAACAGAAATTGAGTAGAAAAAATTGAATTGATTTGTTGCCAGACTTTAGACCAAAAAATATGAATCAATGGGCATGTGAAAAGCATATGTTTAAGATCAGCAGAAGTATGAGGACAGGACCAACAGGATGAGGAGATAGATGAATCAATATCATGTAATTTGGAGGTAGTAATAAGAAGTCTATTATAAACAAAAAATAATGTTTGAGTGTTATTGGCTGCTCTAGAAGACTTCTGTAATTTATTCCATATATCATGCCATAAAGGGATATCAAAAGAAACATTCAAATCAGTTTCCCAAGCAAGCTCAGTTGTTGATTTATCATGAAGAGGAGAGACACTCTGTAATTTCGTATAGATCTGAGAAGCCGAAGAAGAAGATATGACAAAGAGAACAGTAAGAGAGGAAGATAATGATATAGGAGGAGGAGAAGCAGAAAAGGAGTCATAACCAGATTGAAGAGCCACACACAATTGATTATATTTTGGAAGGAAAGAATCAGGAAGAGAAAAGCGAGATTGGAGAGAGGAAAAAGGAAGACAGGAGCCATCCTGAAAGAATTGATGAACCCAGAAGAGAACAAGAGAATGCCAATCACTCCAGAAGATTTTTCTATTTTTTATTTTGATCAAATGGTTATACCAAACGGAGGATTGTAAAAAACGATCACCGATATCAAGATCATTAAGAAAAAGAGGAAGAAAGACTTTCCTGGAATTTTTAAGAATGGGAAGAGACCATTTCCGCGGAATATGTTGTAGAGAGACAAATTCTTTAAAGGTAAAGGGAGGAAAGAAGGAAGATTCAACTGAAACCCATAAAGGAAAAGAGGAAATATCAGCAGAAGAAGGTAATATAAAGGAAACAGAATGAGAAAGAAAAAAGGATGGTATGGTAAGATGAGAAATCTGGGAAATTAACTCCACCTAAACATTTAGGATGTTTGAGTTTGGCAAAGGACATCCTAGCTTTTTTAATTGCCATAAGAATTTCGACAGAATAGAATAAATAGATTTATAACAAGTTTTAGGGATATTAATGGGAAGGTTAGAAAGAAAGAATAAACTTATCGGAACCAACATCATTTTAATGGAATCTAACCTACCCCACCAAGAAAGAAACAAAGGAAGCCATCTATTAGTGGAGTCAGTCAAAGTAGTCAACAAATTTTTAATATTTAAGGCAACGGTGTCTTTAATAGAGGGGGTAAACCAAAGACCCAAGTATTTTATTTTAGAGGAGTTCCAATGAAAAGACGAGGATAAAAAATCAGCTTGAAAACAAAATTTATTGAGCGGGAGATTTTCACACTTATCTACGTTAAGCTTATAACCAGAAACATTTGCATAAGACGATACTTTGGATAAAAAGGCTGGGACAGAGGTTTGAGGTTGGGAGATAAATAAAAGAATATCATCCGCATAAGCAGAGAGCTTCAATTGATTTTCTCCGTATCGAAACCCAGAGACGTCCTTATTTAATCGAATCCGGGATAAAAAGGGTTCTAATGCTAAAATAAAAAGAAGAGGTGAAAGAGGACAACCTTGCCGAACACCGCGAAGAAGAGGGAAAGAAGAAGAAACCAGACCATTTACAAAAATAAAAGATCTAGGGAAGGAATACAATAACATTTAGGACCAAAACCAAACCAAGATAAAGTAGATAGCATAAAAGACCAGTTGACTCTATCGAAAGCTTTCTCAGCATCCAATGCGATAGCAGCCAAGGAGCGAGCAAAGGAGGAGGATTTACTGAGAACATTAAAGAAAAGACGGGTGTTGTCCGAGAGATGACGACCTTTTATGAAACCAGATTGCTCTCGACCAATGAGCTGAGGAAGGATTTTGTCTAAACGTAAAACTAAGATTTTTCCAAAAATGTTATAGTCTAAATTAATTAAAGAAATTGGCCGACTTATTTTCCTTAGGAAGGAGACAAATTAATGCTTCTTGAAACGTGCCCTCAGCCCTCAGACCTTTGGGAGGAAATAAAGGAAGAAAATAACTTATGTAATTTAGGTATGAGGAAAGAAGAAAAATGAGAACAAAATTCGATCGAAAATCCATCCGGACCAGGAGCTTTGCCTCTTTTAAGAACTTGGATTGCCTCCAATATGTCTTTAGGGAGGATATTGTTATCTAGGGGTAAAAAATCAATATCAATCAATAATAGGGGGAGGAATGGAAGAAAGGTAAGAGTCAATAAGGGTAGGTGTGGGAGGAGATTCTGGAGTATAACGGGTTGGGTAACATTTTGAAAATTCTTTCAAAATATCTTCATCCTTATGTAAAGATACATTAGAAGAAGACACTATTGAATGAATTTTCGTACGCTCTTTTTTAACTTTAAGGTAATTAGCAAGAACATTACCTGCTTTATTTTGCGAAGAGTAAAATTTGGCACTAGATTTAAGTAAGACCAAATTGGCAGAATTGGTAGAAAGATTATTAAAGGAAAGTTTGGCGGAAATGAGTTGAGTCAGAACAGAGGGGGATTTGAATGAAAAATAAGAATGTTCAAGATGTTTAATTTTTGATGTCAAAGAGGAAATAGATTTGGAAACCAGACGACGTTTCTTGGCAACGTATGAAATAATGAAGTCCCTAGAGGCAGCCTTAAAAGTGTCCCGAAATAAATGAGGAGAAGTGTGAGGAGATTCATTTTCAGTAAAAAAGCAGGAAGCAAAATCGGTAGAGCAGCCGTGAATGAAGGGTCTAGAAGAAAGAATTGTTAAATCTCCATCTTCGTGTACCTGTAACAGGAGGGAGTAAATCAAGACCTAGGGAGACAGGAGCATGATCGGAAATTAGAATAGAGCCAATGTCTGAATGCATAATATGTTGGGTCAAAGCTTTAGAAATAAAAATGTAGTCAATTCTAGATTGGGATGAGTGTACGGGAGAGAAAAAAGTGTATTCTTGTAGAGTAGGATTCCTAAGCCTCCATGAATCAACCAGAGCTTGTTGGGAAATAGTGTTTGTAAATTGAGTATGTGCTTGAGAGGAAGAAAAACGTGAGGAAGATTTCCTGTCAAGAAACTGGTCCATAACCATGTTGCAATCCCCACCAAGAATAAAATAATCATCCGTATATTGCATGGAGGAAGAAAGAATGTGGGGCCAAAACAACTTATCAGGAGCAGTAGGAGCATAAATATTGAAAATGGTGAGAGGTATTTTATCAACTAATAAAGATACAACCACCCACCGACCCTCATTATCTGAATTGTGGGAAATCAATTGAACATTCAAACGTTTATGGCATAAAACTGCAAACCCATTACGTTTACCCGAACCAGGGGAAGAAAAACATGGCCCACCCAGTTACGACGCAATTTAGGGATTTCAACATCTTTAACATGAATTTCCTGTAACAAAGCTATATCTGCTTTCAAATGAGCTAAATGGGACAGAACACGTTGTCTCTTAATAGGAGACCCCAAACCTCTAACGTTCCACGTAACTATATTAATCGACATTTACAATAAAATATGAAACATAACCAAAATGCAAGAACAATGAAGTAAAAACATAAGCATATAATAACAATTTAACCACAATAGATGAAGATAATATAAGCAAAAGAGATAAGAAAAAATTGTAAACAAGAAGGAGAGAAGAAACTGAGGAGAAAAATGAGAAAAGACTGCAAAGGAAGAAAAGGGAGAAGAGAGTAAAACCGAAGAAAATAGGAGAGAGAGAGAGAAAGGATACAGGAGAAGAATACAGAAGAACAGACGAAGGAGAAGAAAATACACAAAGAGAAAATAGAACATACGTGAAGGATAATTGATGGAACAAAAGACATACCACAAGAAAACGGAGAGAACAGGGGTGGTGGAACCACATGAGGGAAACGAAACGCTGAACAGGAGACTCCAAAACGGGATCATGAGGAAACGGATAACTGCCAGGAGAAACAAGTGCGGTAGAAATTGAGGAGGGACCACAATACATCGTACCTAAAAAAGAGAGATATGAGGAAAAAAGAACAAGTTGAATATTAAAACACATACTGCAGAGAACGACAAGAAAAATCAACAACAAACATTGTAAACATCATCACACAATACAACAGAGAGAGAGAAACAATGATAAAACATGGCGAAAATTGGCATTGTAGAAAAAATAAGTCTTCATGGTCGAGGAACTTCCATGGATTCTCCATTGCAATTGTCCAAACATTTCTGAAGAAGAGCAGGGTCTTCGTAAGTGGTTGTCTTATTATTATAAGTCACTCTGAAGAGGCAAGGATGGAAGAAGCCATATCTAACATTCAAACTGCGCAGAGCAGGCCTCATCTCCAAAAACTGCTTTCGACGATCTGCAGTGACTTTAGCGTAGTCTTGGGCAAAAAAGAGAGTAGAACCCTTCCAAGTCAGTTTTCCACGTTGTTTCGCAGCATGTAATACTTTGAGTAGCTCCGTGTATTCCAAAAAATAAAGAATAACACCTCTGGGTTTCGAAGAGGCCGAAGCTGATGGAGAAGCTGAACCAAGATGATGAGCACGTTGAAAATTCAAAGGAGGAGTTTCAGGAAGACCCAAAAGAAATGGCAGGAAAGACTGAAAAAAGAATATTGGGTTCGGACCTTCAAGACCTTCAACCAGACCATAAATACGCAGGTTATTGCGTCTATTACAGTTTTCCAATTGCTCAATCTGCTGTTTAAGCTGAGATATCTCCTTAGACATATGAGGGACCTGGGTAACAAGTCCTTGACCTGAGTCCATACGATTTTCCAAATCCCCAACTCGTTGTTCAGTAAGGGACCATGCGGACTCCAGATTTTGTAGACGGGTATTCATCTCTTCCATATGTGGCTTAAGGGCACAAATTTCCTCAAGAAGGAGTACCATCGATATTGAGGAAGAGGAATTAGTGGGAGATGGCGGATTAACTTTCACTCTTTTGCCAGAAGTATTCGTTGACGTCGAGAGTGCTTTAGCATTTTGCTTCGAGCTGGTACGAGAACTAGAGGAAGATGTAGAACCTTTAGACACAGGGAAATCTGAGTTTGAATCCTCCACGGTTTCCTGAAGAACATTGAACGGATTAAAGTCTTCCAAATCGGCTTGTTTAGAGGCAAGAGACATGCCTCGAGGATTTCGAGGTGTAGCCATGACGAGACGTACAAAAAGGAGTCCGTCAGGAAAATTATGAGGAGAATCTCAAAGTTGTGAGGTAACAACAAAAAATTAGTCAGTCAACAGAGAGCAAAATAAAAGAATCAACGTGGTGAAATAAAGGTCAAAAAGTATCCAATATAAGAAGAAAAGAGTTGTTAATGCAGAGGAAAAAAAATTCTGAGTGAAAGAATCATCGCACACAGAAAGTAGCGAAAGTCCGCGGTAACGCCGAAAACAAAATGGCGGCTGCGACGTTATGCTAAGGTGGAATAACAAATTGAAGAAAATAAGGTCGCTAAATTCACCATGAGAGTAGATTTTCGCTGCATTAGGAGCAGCTCAGGTGCCGACGTCCGGGAAGGAGAAAATTCCGGTCCGGACCGAAGAAATAAGTCCTGGAGCCGTTCCAAACCCTCACGTCTCGGCAGAGCTCCTAAGAACAGCGGCCATCTCCGAAGGCTCCGAAGCCACGCCCCTCCAAAAAGGAACTTATAATGGCTGCAAAGAACAACAATGTACAAGCGCTGAGGGAGAAAACAAGGTGTTATAAGAGCTTAACAGTAAAGGCAAAGAAACACTGGGAGGAAAAAAACTGGTCCGAAATATTGGAAGCATGTAAGGCAAATGATCAGACCTTATTCTGGGGCCTGATTGCTAAAGTCTCGGAGGTGGAACCCCCAGCAGGGAGTCTCCTATTTTTCTAAGTTATACTCCCTAGTAACACTGAATTTATATTTATTACTGACGACCCAGGATCGAACGTTACACCCCTGTCTTTCAGTTTGGCAAAAACTATTGAAGCTATTAAAGTGATTAAACTGGGAAAGGCACCGGACCGGACAGGATCCCGGGGGACCTATGGAAGCATGAAAACATGTTGTGGGCCCCATATGTTAATTGCCTTTGTAATGATATTGCCAAGGGTGCCCCTATTCCCGATACGTGGCAGGGCGCTGAGATCGTAACAATTTTCAAAAAGGGGGATCGTATGAATCCGGCAAACTATTGACCAATTAGTCTAATTGAGGTTCTACAGAAAGGTTTTAAATAGGCTTAGTTCTTGGACTGAGGAGACTAATACCTTAACCAAGTACCAAGCAGGTTTTAGAGAATGGATTAGCACAATCAACCAGGTGTTCAGATTCTTATGCATCATCTGGAAATACATTAAAATTAAGGGGGAACACTTGTATGTGGCCTTCGTTGACCTTAAGGCAGCCTTTGACCTGATCCATAGAAAATTACTCTGGTCAGGACTGAGGGACCAGTGTGCTCCTGGGGAAATTTTGGGACAGATTGTCAGGTTGCATGAGGCTAACTTCGCCAGGGTGAGATGCGGCCCAAACGGAGAACTGTCAGATCGTATTAATATAAATAGAGGTGTCAGGCAAGGATGGGTGCTGGCACCCACACTGTTCTCCTTGTATGTTAATGATATACCAGACACCCTCTTGGGCAGCGAGCATGACTTTCCCAAGTTGGGTGGTCTCCATGTGTCCGCGTTGTTATTCGCAGATGACACCATTTTATTAGATACCTTTCGGTCTTACGGTGAAGCTAAACGATTGGAGATCAACTCGTCAAAAACCAAGTACATGGCGGGTAATCCCCATAGAACTTTTAAAAAGACATTAACTGTTAACGCGGAATCGATTGAACATGTCCTAAATTTTAATTACTTAGGTATTACAATAGATGCTAAACTAAACTGGAAAACTCAGATAGATAAAAGCAAAATGATCCTCTCACAAAATGTGGCACCAATAATAAGGTGCCACAAGATTAGTTACTCGAAATCTGTCACTCCAGCTTTGAAGTTGTATAAGCACAAAGCACAATCGGCCTCACTTTATGGGGCAGAGTTATAGGGGCAAGTAGCCAAACACGCCTTTATGGTACAAGAGAATATCTTTCTCAGGAATATCCTAGCGATTCCACGCAATTGTAGGCCCAACTGCGACGTTTTACTTTTTTATCATCATTAAATCCACAGATATTACTAGTTGCCACACGTATTTTACCCATAAAAGATCTGTAACTTTACCAACGTCATTACACACATATTCTAAAACATCCAGTTGAAATACCAACGAGCCATGTCATGGAGCATATATGCACAGTGATTTAACGATCTTCATAACTCACCAGCATGTGGATTCCCCTAGGCCTCCAACTGCAACCTCCCACCCACCTCCAAAACCACAGCAATCAGGCTCAACCACGTCGCTGAATGGGGACATCTGCTGAAGTCCCATCTCCACCTTTGCCCCCTAGATCCGCCCCTTAGCCAACATATTCACCCAAAGTCTAAATCTCTAACAAGCTTGGACTATTACACGCTCAACCTTATTTACTACCAGATCCCCACCTGTAATTTATTTTTGAAATGCTGGGCCTGAATCTCTGACGTAGAACTATGCTTCTGACCGTGAAACACAACTTTTAATCTAGCAGGATTTCGCTAGTACACAGTCGCTCCCTTGTGGAAAAGGGGCGGAAAGTCTGCTAAATCACCATCTTCTTTCTACTGCGGCATGAGCAAAATCAGGCTTGGAGAAAAAAAGATATACCCTCAAAGTTTCTTTTAGCATTTGGATGTGCTAGATCATGGGTACTCACAAACTTTCTCTTGGGGGCCAAATTTACACTGTGGTTTGTGTCCGAGGGCAGCACCAGTGGGGACGGGGTCCGTGGGGGAGGGGGCGGGACTAGAGCAACAAAAAATAAACTGACCATGAAGTTGATCACTGGTTCCTGCTGTGGACACCTTCGTCCACTGAGCCACCAGACCCAGCATACACACATCTCTCTCTCTCTCACTCTCTTTCTCTCTCTGTCTCCCTCCATCCCTCTCTCACTCTCCCTTACTCTGTCCCCCTCCCTCTGCCCCCTCCCTCTGTCTCCCTTCCTCTGTCTCCCTCCCTCTGTCTCCTGTTCCCTCTATCACTCCCTCACTCTGTCTCCCTTTCCCTCTCTCACTCCCTCACTCTGTCACTCCCTTACCCTCCCTTCCTTTCCCTCCCTCCCTAACCCTCTCTCACTCCCTCACTCTGTCACTCCCTTTCCCTCCCTTCCTTTCTCTCCCTCCCTTTCCCTCTCTCACTCCCTCACTCTTTCTCCCTTTCTCCCTTTCCCTCTCTCACTCCCCCACTCTGTCTCCGTTTCTCCCTCTCACTCCCTCACTATGTCTCCCTTTCCCTCTCTCACTCCCTCACTCTGTCTCTCTTTCCATACCTCACTCCCTCACTCTGTCTCCCTTTCCCTCCCTCACTCTGTCACTCCATTTTCTCCCTCCCTTTTTCTCCATCCCATACCCTCCCTCCCTTTCCCTGCATCCATTTCCCTCTCTCACTCTGTCTCCCTTTCACTACCTTGCTGTGTCTCCCTTTCCATCCCTTATTCCTTCACTCTGTCACTCATTTTCTCTCCCTCACTCTGTCTCCCTTTCCCTCCCTCGCTCCCTCACTCTGTCTCCCTTTCCCTCCCTCACCCCCTCCCTCTGTCTCCCTTTTCCTCTCTCACTCCTCACCCGGTCTCCCTTTCCCTCCCTCACTCCCTCACTGTCACTCCCTTTCCCTCCCTCCCCTCCCTTTCCCTTCCTCCCACCCTTTCCCTCCTACCATTTCCCTCTCTCACTCCCTCACCCGGTCTCCCTTTCCCTCCCTCACCCTAACCCTCCCTTTCCCTTCCTCCCTCCCTTTCCCTCCTTCCCTCTGTACTAGTCCCTTACCCGGTCTCCCTTTCCCTTCCCTTTGTCTCCCTTTCTTTTCCTCTCCCTCCCTCTCCATCTGCCATCTCACCCTGCCTCTGTGTCCGCCCGGGCTGAGACAGATTCGAAGCACACACATATACACAGTCGCACCGAGCGCATTAACAGGTCTTTAAAAGACCATTAGCATGTTAATGAGGCTGTGTTGTTTACCTATTAGCGCCCTGCAGCTCCACTCTAACTATGGCAGGAATCGCCCGGCCGCCCCCCATAGAGCAGCAGAGTCTCTGAGTCACGCTGCTGTAACTTAGTTTGCAGACAAGGTTAAAAAAAAAAAAAATTAAAACACTGGTATGAAGTGTGCAAGGTCCGCGGGCCACCAGGGAAGGCTTGCCGGGTTGCCAGCGGCCCGCGGGCCGTACTATGAGTACCCCTGTGCCAGATCATATACAGCTTGCTGTAAAAGAAGATCCCAAAGTTGCTGGTCAGTTTCTTTGCCAACATCATAGGATAACTATGCGCTCACTTGACTCCCTTGTCCCAGTCCCAGGAAGACAGTTCGGAAAAGTCACCTTTTAGCAAGATTACAACATACTTACTAATAACACCAACCTCAACATTCTTAGGAATCCCCAGCAGCCTTAAATTATTGCATAGTTGTTGTTTCTCAAGGTCTTCCAACTTCCATATGACATTGGCAAAGACTGAGGGTGCGTGGAGTGCCACTACGCAAAGTTCAATAGAGTTGAAAAAAAAACTCTGCGGAACTCGGCTCCTCTCCACCATAATAAAAAACAAACAATGGGAAATAATAAATAACTTAACTGCTCTGGTGTCGCGCATGTGCAGTCCTCCCAAGATGTACAAAGTAGGGGTTTGTGACCGGAGAGGACTGCGAGGTGGAGAGACCACGGCAAGGAGGATGGCAGCCCAGAGATGACAGAACAGGTAAGTGAATATTTCCTGTCTGACTTGGGCATGGGCCAGGTGCTAACTTTGCAATGCCGCCAAGTTTTTGCCCAAGCTCCACATTCCAAATGGAGCACAGAGTTAGCAATACTCTTTAAACTCCACTGGCAGAGTGGAGTTCGCCACCCGGGGTTAGTGAAGATCCCCTACTGTGATGCATCCTCCATCCTCCCTTAATTTAGCACTCCAGAAGGAACCTCTGCACTCTGTAAAGAGGCAAAAAGTAGCTCCCTGGTACACTCCTAGATTAAGGGAAATGAAACTATCATGCCGTAAACTTGAAAGAGCATGGAGACAAGATCGTTCTCAGATCAAAAAGTCAGACTACAGTGCCGCAATTAGGCTTTATAAAAAGGAAATTAAATCTGCCCAAGCCCAGTTTTATGATTTAAAAATTTATCTGGCAGCAAATGCTCTCAGAGAAATCTTTAAAGTAGCCAAATCTCTGATCTCTCCTCCTCCTGAGCGAATGTCATCAGACGGGGCATTAGCTCGCATTAACAACTTAGCAACTTTCTTCTTTCAGAAGATTCAGACCATCTACTCCTCTTTTTCCACTGATGGAATCGAATCAGAGGTTGCTACTACAGCCTGCCCCAACATCTCGGCTCCCTGTATTTTGGAAAGATTTACTTTCTTGGACTCTACCTCCCTAAATGAAATAATCTCCAAAGTCACATCAGGAGCCCCTAGTGACCCAGCATCCCCCCCCAGTTTCTCACTTTGGTCATGGATGTTATCCGACCAGTTCTTCTCGATGTTCTTAACACCTCAATTGCTACAAGCATAGTCCCGACTGGATGGAAATGTGCAATGGTCACGGCTCTTTTAAAAAAGCCCACTCTAGACCAAAACAATCTAGCCAACTTCCGACCGTCTCCCTATTACCCTGGACCAGTAAACTGCTAGAAAAGCACATTAACAACATCCTAGTAGACTACTTGGAATCTAATAGTCTGCTCTGTGTCTCTCAGACGGGATTCCGTACCCAACACAGGACTGAGACAGCTTTGCTAGCAGTAACCGAAGAAACACGAACTGTGTTAGACCGGGAAGGGAAAGCAGCCATCATATTATTAGATCTCAGCGCGTTCGACACAGTTAACCATGCTACCCTATTACATCGTTTGGAGGGCATGGGAGTCTTGGGCGCGGCCCTGGCATGGCTTACATCTTTCCTGGACGAACGCTTTTTCCAGGTGTTTGAGGGCGAGGCTGTATCCACCAAACAGCCACTCAGTTGTGGGGTTCCTCAGGGCTCTGCCCTGAGCCCCACACTTTTTAACATCTACATGAGGCCCTTAGCGGAGATAGTTCATCCATTTGGCGTCCGTATTGTCACCTACGCAGAAGACACTCAGTAGGTGGTCTCATTAGACCACTCTGAGGGGTCGTATAGCACGCTGAGCTCATGCTTAAAAGCAGTGGCTAAATGGATGAAATCCTCCTGCCTCAGATTGAATGGAGAGAAGACGGAGGTCATGCTACTGGGCAACCCTTCACCTACTAGTCTGGCCTCCATCTGGCCCACGTGTTTAGCCCCCCCTAACCCCCTACCCAAATCGGAGATAAAGAGCCTGGGAGTTTGGCTCGATAAATCACTGGACTTCACTTTTCAGGCCACCAAAACCGCATCCATCTGTTTTGGGTTGATGAGAATGCTCCGGAAGGTGCTCCCCCTGCTCCCATTCCAGGCGAGGAGAGTCATGGTCCAGGCCCTGATACTCCCCCGCCTGGATTATGGCAATGCTCTCTATCTGGGAGCCCCGGTGGCAGTGATTAATAAACTCCAGGTCACCCAAAACTGTGCGGCCCGGCTGCTTTTTCAAATTCCATGCTGGCAGTCGGCCAAACATGCCTTAAAAAAGCTACACTGGCTTCCTGTGGCAGCTAGGGTACAATTTAAGGCCATGTGCCTTGTCCAAAAAGCAATCGGCAGAACTGGTCCAGCCATAATGCACCCTTAAGCTACTCCTTACCTTCCCCTCAGAGCCTTGCGCTCCAGTTCGTTGCAACTAGCCACCACGACCAAGATAAACAAAGCTCGCTGGGGCAGGCGCTCATTCTCACACAATGCTGCGAGAATTTGGAATTCTCTTCCGCTTAACCTCAGAGAGAACAACAACCGGATGGCCTTCAGGAGGTTTCCAAAGACCCACTTGTTCAGTAGTGCATGTTAATCACCCTAGTTGGCTGCCTTGGATTTCAGTTTAAAGCACTGCGAGGCCTACGGGTAGTCTACGCGTTCTATAAATGTAATTTTTCATTTAATTCATTTCATTTCTTCAGAGCTGCCACCTCATTTTCTAAAACGTCTGTTTGAGTTTCAATCATACATAATCTCTCTGCAATGTCACAGCAATTTTTACCAATTTTCCTCAGGGAGCTTTGACTTTTTTGCAGCCAACCATGCCTGTCCATTATCGTTCTTCAATTCCTTCTGAAAGAACCTTTTTAGTGGCGGAATCAATGTAACAAGGGTTCCACAGATTTCTCAGCAGCTTGTGAACCCTGCTCATCCTCCAAACGTTTTTGGTGGGGGTGAGATATCTCTTTTCTTCCTGTTTTTTGTTCTGGGGGTAGCAATTGTTAGGAAGAATAGTCTCATCTTAATTCCTCTGGGGTATCCTTTTCATATGCATGTAGCGGGACTTTGCCCCTCCAGCTTCTTCTTTGTTCCCTTTTTAGTTAGACATCTTTTCTGCTTAATAGAACAAGATGCCTCCTCCTGCATGTTACTGCTCCTTAACTGGGAGGCCCCTTCCCCACTTGTCACTGAGGTGCTTGCGTCCAACATATCTGATTCCTCTGTCAGAGAAAAAAATGTTACCAAATGTTTAGGAGTCAAACACATACCCACTGTAGATTTTCCCTCACAATGTTTGTTCCTTACAATGCAGGCATCCTTAGTTGTTAGCTCTCCCTCGCAAATATTTCCCATCTCAGTAACCATGGTTAAAGGTATTCTACTAGCTGCCATCTCCTTAGTAGGATCTAGGTTTGCTACTATCAAGGGTGCCTCTAGAATGGTTACTCCATATTGCAGCAACCAGGGACCGGTTTCCATTTCAGGTACACTAACTGACTCTCTGTTTTCACTTATGGGAGTCAAGTTACTTGTGCTAAGTTAATTTCCTGCATGGTCAGCAGCACACAGGATTCCCTCTGGCCCTTTTTTATTTTCCAGGTTGTGGCCCCTAAGCCTCCTACAGGGAAAAGTAAACTTGTTATAGATGGTTGCAACCCCCCGGTTCCCGGGCATTCCGTAGGGAGGTCCTCTTGACCTGCTCTACTTTTTATTTACTCAGTTGGGATTCCCCTTTCTTCATACCGGATATACAGTCCATAGCCATCTCTTGTTGCAGGTGGGAGACCACCGTATTTGATGTCACCCTTTGCCTTGTGTTGCCATAACCTTAGTCCCAGTGTGGTGCTGGGTCCCAACCCACCCAAATTTGACCACAGCGATGCAACTCAATTGTTCAGCAGCAGTAACTGCCACAGCTGCCAAGAGCAACAGCCGGCCAAGCCTCTTCCAGCTTTCATGGCCATTTCCCACCATCTTGCTTCTCCATGTATAGAGTTTATTTAATGTAAATGTGGATATTATTATCATCATAACTATGCCATGACTTCAGCTTTGGTTTTTCCCGGGTGTTTGTGAGTATGTGTGAGGGTGTGTGTGTGTCGGTGGGTGTGCATATGCATAAATACTACTTTTTATAAAAGTGAGCATTTGTCTGGACCCATTGAGGTCGCTGATTGTACATTGCATTTTTAGCCTTTGTTCACCCTACACCTACCTTCTCTCTGAGAGGACATGGACTGCTCAATTGATGCTATCACTGAGAGAGTCTAGTCCAAAAGTTGCTCAGAACGTAGAGTAGCACAGGACCCCTGGTAATCAGAAGTTTTAAATGCCTCAACCACCACAGTTGGGCCCAGTAGTTCCTGCTTGACCCGTGGCCCTCTGAAAGGGGTTCTGACAAACATATGTTAAAAACTAACTGAAAATAACCTTTTCATTCTTTTTCTAACATATTCCAAATGGAGCTGTGAAATGTACATTTTAATCACAACTAGGACTGTCTATAGAAGATCTAAACCTACATCTCCATAACGAAAACAATGGTTAGTGGTTCAGTCTTCTGCAAGGGCAGCTATTTTTAATATCCAATGTTCCATTGTTTATATATTAGGCACCCTGCTTTGTGGGTTTGCAAGGGACACTTTAAGAGTGGCATATTAATATATAATGATAGATTTGTTTACATTGAGTTGCCCTTTTCCTTTACATGTGTTACTGTCTTTCAACAACACTAGTGTGATAAGAGGCTCTCAGCCACTGGCAATTGCTTGGGGATGCATTCCTGCCCCTTATTTTTCACCCACCATGCCACTCTGGGCTGTGTAAATCAGTACCAACTCTGCTCCTCAAGGAACAGTCTGTCTCAAACTTCCAGATGAGGCTCCCTCCTGAAGGGACCACAAGCAACCCCTGACTGTTTTGGCATACTTTAGTCTCATCAGTAAGATATAGCTTGAGTCCTAAAGCACAGTCGGCAAAGGACCCACACCTGCACATGCCCGTATCATCTAAGGTATAAATAGGCTTTCCTGTTTTCAGTTTCTGTTTTTTGTAAATTCTGGTGATTTTTTCTTTTCAGTGTTTTCAACTGATTTCAATACCTTAAAAAAACAGTGGTTATCAGTAGTTAATAATTTTTGCGCAATTAAAAACTACAGAAACAGTGTTTTTCCTGTGTTTTTGGAATGTTTTGCTTTTATGATTGTTTGCTTTCTAGACTGATAGTGCATGGCATATAGACATTATAAATATAGTGTATATGAGGTCCACATAGATTTTTGCAAATTAAACCTATTGTAGTACACCATACAATTCTTCCTCAATGAGATTTTGGTCATGTGGGTTCACTCTTTCCTTCCCATGTAAACTTCTGTGAAAAGGCCCTCTCAACATTGGCACTTGAGATAGACAAAGCCAAAACAGCCAGTACTCAATTTGTTAACTCTGGCCACTGACATAGCTTTCCACGCTAATTCTGGTTCATCTGAAGATTGTGATTCTCAGGGCAGGTTCTGCAACATTTGCGCTGCCTCTGTGCTTATTCCTTTCATAGGTATTTAAGAGGTCAAAAATGAAGTAGTACTTTTGAAACTATGGAGGATCTTCCCCTTTATGAATGAGATCTAGGACCGAGGACCAAAGTGAGGTTGTATTGACTTCAAATGCCATTGGTGTTGAAGGGATATTTTCATACATTGTAAAATAATGGTTCCAGAATTGCTCTTCACCATTGCTTTGCATACCAAGTGGCAAGCACTCTAACATGGAACATGCTGAAGTACCAAAGTCACTAAATGTGTCACCCAGCTTACTCTCAAGGAGATATTTCACATCTACACCAATTATGCTGAACACTTGGCATACAAGGGTGTTTTCAGACTCTAGTTTTTTTTTATTATGTCCACTACAGAAGTTATGGTTTCCTGTAAAAATCTAAGAATGCAGTAGAGTGTACTTTATTCAAATCACTATCAATGTGTGACCAAAGATCCTCACATTTCTTGTGTTTGGCATCATCACTCAGCAAACATTTTGTAAACGGTTGCCACATGGAAAATATAGCATTCATAGACCCTTGGAATGAGAACCATCAGCTAAAGGACACAGTTGAGATGACTCTTTCATTGATGCCACACAAAGCACAAAATGATGAATATTTGCGTTTTAGTACCTGTGCATAAGAAAACAGTGCACCAGAATGGACTACAAAGTAAATAGCATTCCTCATTAAGTATGAAGATTCAAAAGATGCTTTCAGCATCCCATCTAACAAGTGGCAATGATCTCTTTCAGGGAAGCACTTCAACTCAGGTATCAATTTTCAAAGGTCATCACACAACTTTTTAATATACATAGCTGAATCACAGCAAATACAAACATAAGGCCTCCAATCTTTGTTGGACTTGGAAATACGTTTTTTTGCAGAGCATTCCAAGTGACACTGTGTTCCATGTTTTCCAAAAGTCTGGTGTCATGTTTTAACCACTGTCCCACATGCTTGGTGATTGTGCCCTTTTCACATATACTTGTCACTATACCTTGCATTGAATGTTTTAAAGCCTGAGGTGTTGGCAATTCACCTACTATCAATACTGACTCACTAGAAACTGAGGGGCTGATGTATTAAGGGTGTTTACTCATTCTCTTTGGGTAAATGTGATGGCACAATTTAGGAAAGATTCTTTTGAAATCAGCCATTTCACCTATCAGTGAAAGAATCAAACACAGCCAAAATAGCAAATAAGATTTTGATATTTCCTGATTCTTTACTGTTTATAAAATATTTAAACAATGTATAGAGTTTTTTTAATGTAAATGTGGATATTATTATCATCATAACTATGCCATGACTTTAGCTTCAGTTTTTCCCGGGTGTTTGTGAGTATGTGTGAGGGTGTGTGTGTGTGGGTGGGTGTGCATATGCTTAAATACTACTTTTTATAAAAGTGAGCATTTGTCTGGACATTCCTTGAGGTCGCTGATTGTACATTGCATTGTGAGCCTTTGTTTGCCCTACATCTACCTTCTCTCTGAGAGGACATGGACTGCTCAATTGATGCTATCACTGAGAGAGTCTAGTCCAAAAGTTGCTCAGAACCTAGAGTAGCACAGGCCCCTTGGCAATCAGTAGTTTTAAATGCCTCAACCACCACAGTTGGGCCCAGTAGTTCCTGCTTGACCCGTGGCCCTCTGAAAGGGGTTCTGACAAATATATGTTAAAAACTAACTTAAAATAACTTTTTATTCTTTTTCTAACATATTCCAAATGGAGCTGTGAAATGTACATTTTAATCACAACTAGGACTGTCTATAGAAGATCTAAACCTACATCTCCATAACGAAAACTATGGTTAGTGTTTTAGCCACTGCAAGTGCAGCTATTTTTAATATCCAATGTTCCATTGTTTTATGTATTAGGCACCCTGCTTTGTGGGTTTGCAAGGGACACTTTGCGAGTGGCTTATTAATATATAATGATAGATTTTGTTTACATTGAGTTGCCCTTTTCCGTTACATGTGTTACTGTCTTTCAACAACACTGGTGTGATAAGTGGCTCTCAGCCACTGGCAATTGCTTGAGGATGCATTCCTGCCCCTTATGTTTCACCCACCATGCCACTCTGGGCTGTGTAAATCAGTACCAACCCTGCTCCTCATGGAACAGTCTGTCTGAAACTTCCAGATGAGGCTCCCTCCTGAATGGACCACAAGCAGCCCCTGACTGTTTTGACATACTTTAGTCTGATCAGTAAGATATAGCTTGAGTCCTAAAGCACAGTCGGCAAAGGACCCACACCTTCACATGCCCGTATCATCTAAGGCATAAATAGGCTTTCCTGTTTTCAGTTTCTGTTTTTTGTAAATTCTGTTGATTTTTTCTTTTCAATGTCTTCAAGTGATTTCAATACCTTAAAAAACAGTGGTTATCAGTAGTTAGACATTTTTGCGCAATTAAAAACTACAGAAACAGTGTTTTTCCAGTGTTTTTGGAATGTTTTGCTTTTATGATTGTTTGCTTTCTGCACTGATAGTGCATGGCATATAGACATTGTAAATATAGTGTATATAAGGTCCACATAGATTTTTGCAAATTAAACCTATTGTAGTACACCATACAATTCTTCCTAAATGAGATTTTGGTCATATGTGTTCACTCTTTCCTTCCTTCCCTCTCAACATTGGCACTTGAGATAGACAAAGCCAAAACAGCCAGTACTCAATTTGTTAACTCTGGCCACTGACATAGCTTTCCATGCTAATACTGGTTCACCTGAAGATTGCGAATCTCAGGGCAGGTTCTGCAACATTTGAGCTGATCTGGGTGCTTATTCCTTTCATAAGTATTTAAGAGGTCAAAAATGAAGTGGCACTTTTGAAACTATGGAGGAAATTCCCCTTTACGAATAGGATCTAGAACCGAGTACCAAAGCAAGGTTGTATTGACTTCAAATGCCATTGGTGTTGAAGGGATATTTTCATACATTGTAAAATAATGGTTCCAGAATTGCTCTTCACCATTGCTTTGCATACCAAGTGGCAAGCACTCTAACATGGAACATGCTGAAGTGCCAAAGTCGTTAAATGTGTCACCCAGCCTACTCTCAAGGAGATATTTCACATCTACATCAATTATGCTGAACACTTGGCAGACAAGGGTGTTTTCAGACTCTAGTTTTTTTTATTATGTCCACTACAGAAGTTATGGTTTCCTGTAAAAATCTAAGAATGCAGTAGAGTGTACTTTATTCAAATCACTATCAATGTGTGACCAAAGATCCTCACATTTCTTGTGTTTGGTATCATCTCTCAGCAAACATTTTGTAAACGGTTGCCACATGGATAATATAGCATTCATAGACCCTTGGACTGAGAACCATCAGCTAAAGGACACAGTTGAGATGACTCTTTCATTGATGCCACACAAAGCACAAAATGATGAATATTTGCGTTTTAATACCTGTGCATAAGAAAACAGTGCACCAGAATGGACTACAAAGTAAATAGCATTCCTCATTAACTATGAAGATTCGAAAGATGCCTTCAGCATCCCATCTAACAAGTGGCAATGATCTCTTACAGGGAAGCACTTCAACTCAGGTATCAATTTTGAAAGGTCATCACACAACTTTTTAATATACGTAGCTGAATCACAGCAAATACAAACAGAAGGCCTCCAATCTTTGTTGAACTTGGAAATAAACTTTTTTGCAGAGCATTCCAAGTGACACTGTGTTCCATGTTTTCCAAAGGTCTGGTGTCATGTTTTAACCACTGTCCCAGATGCTTGGTGATGGTGCCCTTTTTACATATACTTGCCACTATACCTTGCCTTGAATGTTTTAAAGCCTGAGGTGTTGGCAATTCAACTACTATCAATACTGACTCACTAGAAACTGAGGGGCTGATGTATTAAGGGTGTTTACCCATTCTCTGTGGGTAAATGTGATGGCACAAATTAGGAAAGATTCTTTTGAAATCAGCCATTTCACCTATCAGTGAAAGAATCAAACACAGTCAAAATAGCAAATAGCAAATAAGATTTTGATATTTCCTGATTCTTTACTGTTTATAAAATATTTAAACAAGACCTAAAACATGCTTTTGAACCCACAATACTGAACAAAAAAAAGGAAGAAGAAACAATATTTGAGAGGCATCCCTAAACAACAAATCTGAAGCAGAATAATGTTAGCCCAGACTTTCTCACTGCTAGTTTGTACAACAAAGTTACATTGTATTGGCCCCTTCAGGAAGAAAATTAAATTACTCATTCTCTCTCTTTTTCCTTTCTTTGAATGGTGTTTAGCTTGTGGTTGTGCAGGTTTTTTTAGAGTGTATATGTTTGCACTGGTAAGTGCTATTTCTCTTTCAGTAGAGTTTTATCAGTTATTTTAGGTTTAAACCTAAAACCGGACAGCCTAGGCATAAACTACAACAAGGTGATGGACAAAATGCTTGATTTAAGCCAGTAAAAAGATTACATTCCAGTCCATTCTTTTTCAATGGTTTGAACTGCTACCCGAAGTTATTGCCAGTGTTAAGAGTTACTGCAAGCATTCCTCCCATTTCCTTTTGTGTGGTTGATGTGATGCTGCCCGACTTTCCAAAGGTATGCCCATTTGGGGATCTTGTGCTCACTGTGAATGAAATGATATTTTTTTATAAAGCTGTTGGCTATCCTGAGGCCTCCCAGCGCTGCAGACAGCTCAGCTAGTGGTCAAGCCGATATGAGTTAAATATAGTTCCTGAAAAGCCAGGTTTTGAGAAGCTTTTGAAAGGCCAACTGTGAGGTACTAAACCCTGTAAATACCACTGGATGGTGTGTGGACGTGGGGATGTGTGTGTGAGCATGTGTTTTTCTAAATGTATTGAGGGAAGTTTTACCACCAACCCGTATACCGTGTCTTTGTAGCTGCTGCTTGTGAGAAAGTGAGTTCCTGTTGCAGTACCCCCCCTACTTTTTGCCTGATACCTGATGCAGCTGGGTCCATGCCAATCAAGTACACATGGCCTGTGTTTCTTCCCTAAAAACTATACTAAAGCCTAAACCCAATTGGCATCTCTGGCCATATATCAGCCCCTAGTAAATGGTACCCTAGATACCCAGGGCATTGTGACCAGAGAAGACCCCTAAGGGCTGCAGCACTTATTTTGCCACCCTTAGGGGCCCTGCACATTGACACCCACATACTGCCTTTGCAGGATGAGTGTCTAGGTACAGAACTAAACAAAGAGTCGACATGGCACACATCCCTGTATGCCATGCCCACAACCCCTCTGCCCAGACATACATCAGCCACCCCTCTAGCTGGGTGCTCTATGCCAGTAGTGTGGGCAGAGGTGCATGAGCCCTGTGTCCCTACAGTACCCATGGCCATTTCTGGGCACTGTAAGTGCAGTGATGCCATTAAGAGTATATGGTGCTGGGAGGTTGTCATTACTAACTCCACAGCACCACAATGGCTACACTAAACACTGACAAGTTTGATATCAAACTTCTCAGCACATTAAACCCACACTGTTGCCAGTGCGGGATTTAATGTAAAACGCACTACAGAGGGCATCTTAGAGATGCCCCCTAATACCTAAACTACAATCCACGTCTGGGCTGAGTGGCTACAGAGGCTGCCACACAGCAGACATGTTGCTGGACCCCTGGGTGGAGAGCCACTCGCTCTTCCGGGCCTACAACAATGCACATCCTGGGCGAGGTGCTATGTCTCCTCCCCCAGGATGGACAGGGGGAAGCTACAAAGGCATGCCCCCTCTGAGAGCTTCTCCAGACCCTTTGCTGTACCAAGCAACTGCCCCCCACCTGTTCTACCCCCACTCTGGCAGGAAGACTGGCGGGAAAAACTACGTGAGGAAGGGGGGGGTGCCAACCTTTGCCAACTCCACCCCTCAGGTAGAGAAGGCGATGGTGAAGCACGACCCCGGGCTCCAGCCATCTTGTAGATGGGGAACCCTGCCCAATCCCAGCTAGGCTCCTGCCCCCCTCCCACAGGAGAGGAGCAGGCTAGGGGTTGTACTCACCCCTGGACAGGGACCAATTGGTCCCTGCCCTTGCCCTACGTGTAACGCCCCTAAATTTAGTATTTAGGGGCTCCCTGAACCTTCCTTCCTTAGATCCAGATACCAAAACAATACAGAAGACCAAGAAACAAGAAGACCTGCTGTGCAGCTGCTAAGAAGTGGAAGACACCAACTGATTTGGCCCCAGCCCTGCCGGCCTGTCGACCCTCCAACCGGTTCCTGCTAAACCCCTGCGTCTCCAGTGGTCAGCAACCTCAAAAACCCCAGAGGACCTGACTGCCTTGTAACTCTGACTACCTGGGTCTCCCACGAGCAGTGGTACTGCTCAAAGCAAGTAACAAGCCCTGGTATCAGCCCAGAACCACGAACCCTGCACACTCTGCACCCGCCAAGCCTGGCCTGTGCTGGAGTGAACCAAGACCCTGAGGACATCCCTCTGGCAATTCTGACTCGGAATCCAGTGCCCAAGGACCCTCCTCGATGACCCAGACGACGCCTGCATCCTCAGGACAAAGGACCCCTCCGACCGCGACCAGCAGGGGGTAAGATTTCCCGACCTCAAACGACACCCCTGCACCCGGTGCCCCACGGCTCCCTGTGCCCAACTCCTGGGTGCCTACCTATCCTCCAAGATCCCAACTCCCACCTCAAAGTGTTGGTCGATCCTGAAGATCCACCGTCCCCGAGCCTGCCGCCTTTGTTCCCTTTTCAAGATCCTCATTGGATAACATTGAGCGCCCGACGGCTCAAAAGCACCCTGCACCCAGCCGCCCGAATGCCCCTGGCAGTGCAACCTGTACCCTATTCTACTTCCCCATTCGCCCTGAGCAAGTGACCAGAAGCCCAGCTCCCACAGCCACGTGGTCTGCTAGCCAGCAGCCACCAACCGAAGGCCCCATGCCTCTCATTGGATAACATTGGGCCTAACTACCTCTGCACCCGGCCGCCCCTGTGCCGCTGAGGGTCTACTAACTGTACCTACCTGAGTCTATGCCCAGAAGCTTAACTTCACCAGTCGAGTACTCACCTGAAAACCGATGACTCTCTTTACTGCCATAGGATAACATTGACTGGTTTGACTCGAAAAGTCTTCTAAGTGTGAAGTTTTGAAACTTTAAAATATTAATCAGAATTCAACTGAATAACTAATTTTGAATTACTCACCTGTGATCAGGAGAGAAGCCAGTACTGTACCTTGTAGCTCAGTACTGAACCGCAAAAGTAATCACAACCGTGTTTGCTAGTAATCTAAATTTCTGGCATAGGAAACCATTGACTGCTTTTCTGTTCAATTTCTTTTAAGTGTGAAGTTTTGAAATGTTAAAATATTCACCTAAAATCAGCCGAATATCGAACTCCGAAGTACTCATCTGTAATCAGGAGAGAAGCCAATAATGCACCTTGTAGCCCAGTACTGAACCACAAAAGTAATCACAACTGTGTCTGCTAGTAATCTAAATTTCTGCCATAGGACACCATTGCCTGTTTTTCTATGAAATTTCAATCTAAATGTCTGCCATAGGAAACTATTGACTGTTTTTCTATGAAATTTCTTCCAAGTGTGAAGTTTTGAAAACTGAAAATATTCATATAAAATTAGCCGTATTCCAAATTCCGAAATACTCACCTGTGATCAGGGGAGAAGTCAGCACTGTACCTTTCAGCCCAGTACAAAACCGTAACAGTAAACCGTAACGGGTTTACTAGTATTCTGTATTTTCTACATAGGAACCCATTGTCTGCTTTTCTATGAAATTCTTCTGTCTACTTTTGAAAACTTGAAATATTATTTAAAAATCATACGAAGTACTAAAACGCAATTAATTACCTACCTGTTTTAAGTTAAGAATCCAGTACTGGCCCCAGGAGACCAGTGTTGGATTACAAAAGTAACGCGATCGTACTTTACCTGCAACCTGAATTTTCTCCCATTGAATAACATTGTCAGATTTACATTGAAAAGTTTCTGTGTGAACTTTTAAAACAGCTTTATATTCATGAAAATTCACTACAGTAACTAAAATGTTGTTGCTAATCTGGTTTCAGTTTAGACCCCAGGACTGAATCTAGGATCTGGTCCTGGGACTACTAAAATAATCTGTATAGTAATCAACTGTACTTACATGTGGAAAACTCATTGAGCTCAATGCTATAGTGTTTTAGGATAGTGTTGCTTACTGTCAATACTGTAATAATTGTAATTGTGTTTCAGTAACTTTATTGCTCCTTTGCAAAGTAATTACATGAGATTACTCATAACGAGAAAAGTATATTTTTTATAACTGTTGGTTCTAAAAATTAAACAACTATATCTATGGATATAAAACAATTGCCCTGGAGTTCAGTCCTTGTGAATTGATACTTGTATAGCGCACTACTCACCCGCAAGGGTCTCAAGGCGCCTGTACGAACACCACTGTGGAACCCATCCTGACAGTCCTTGAGTGTGTGAAACCTTTTGCTGACTGAGTGTGTACAACAACTGCTTTACACTGTCCTCTGGTACTGCCTTACTGCTCGACCAAGCGACCACTTTGGAGAGTAAGGTCAGTGTAGAAATTTGAAAATATTGATGTACATAAGCAACGTTCATTTCCCTTTTCCCACTCCTCTCCCTGCGCGTACCATGAATACCGTAAAGCATTAACTACATCCCACTGCCAGCAAAGGCCTGTACCCATGCGTACATGACAGCCATTTTAGGCACCTTGGCCTCTTGCCCATTCATTAGAATCACTGACTTCCCTCCTGCGCGCATTTGAGCACCCCCCCCTCTCTCACTCTCACATGCATAGACCATGAAACCCTCTCCCTCTGCGCGACCCTGCCCTGAAAGGCAACCCTCCTGCTTGAACCATGCACCCCCCCCACTTTTCTCTCGAAGAAGCATCCTTCGCCTCAGCTGACAACCCCCCCCCCCCCCAGCTGTATCTGACTGCCCCTGTTCTCTCATGTACGGGTCATAAGATCTCTCTCTCTCTGTGCGACTCTGTCCCTGCGCGCACCCTGACCCCCTCCTTCTCCCTCACATGGACAAGTCATAAACCTTCCTCCTCTGCAAGACCTTGTCCTTGGGAGTCACGGCCGCGCCTGACCAACACCTCCTTTCCCTCCATGAATGCCCCTCTGTTGACAAGCACTCCCTCCGCGCTCGATTGTCCACACGGCATGAATACCACTCCTTTGATGACCCTTTCCCCCGGGTCCGACTGACCACACATGTCCGAGGCCATCGCCTAAGCCAGAGGATACCATTTACTGCACTTTATTGTATGAAGTCACTCCTCTTCAAAGGACCCACTATTGATCCTGGACTCCCCACCCCCTGGGCCACGATCAGGCGCACACATCCTAATAATCAGCGGAACATTCAGCTGCGTCATTGCTCTCTCTCTTATCAGCAGGTCAAGGGTCCCTATTGTGAACACATGTGGGGTATGATTGACACGAGGATTATGGGGTTATCTTTCCTTCGTTTCACAATGCTGTGACTGTAATACCAAGTGTTTTGTAAGGTATAAAAGGTTGAGTCTCAGCTCACTTGTTAGAGCACCTCCTGATGGCACCTTGTTTCGTGTCTGAAATGACAGGCTCTCCTCATGAGAATTAAACTCTGTTCTTGATTCCTGCTTCCAAGCGCCCGTCTCTTTATTTGGTAACTATTCAGAATGGGAACTAAGAGGCGACTTGCGCCAGCAGCCTGGGCTTCGATAGTAATGCGGGCTCCTGTTCCACAATTGGCGCCCACGTGGGGCCCATCAGTGACATGAGGTCCAGTAAGAGAGATCCAGACGATGAGGTGAATATCTAAATGATCGGAGTATACCTGCCTTGAGAGGGCCCTCGTCCGGCTGCCGATTGAATGAACTTCACCTATTCTGAATGGACCTCTCTTGAGTGACCTACTGTCCTGACTGGAATCCCACAGGACTGCTGCGGTAAAATCATGGAGTAAGAGAACGATCGGGCGCTGGAAGGAGGAAGGCGAAGAACTGCCCACACGGTCTGGTCCGGGTAAGGTCGCGTAAATGCGACAAATTGTGAAATGATTGTTTGTTGGATAATACTAGTATTACGCTTTTGTTGAAACCTCTGGAGATTCACTGTCTGCAAACGGGGAAAAACAACAGGCTCTCTCTTTGCAAGCAGTGAAGGATAGGTAACGCAGACTTTTGTCCCCATTGTAATCCGTCGTGCCTATCTTCCTCCCCCACTGTTTCCCGAACTGTCGTTCGTGGATTATTGTCTGGAGATTCTTTGTCTGCAAACAGGGAAGAACAAGGTCTCGCTTTGCAGGTAGAGAAAGAGTGGGTAACGATAACTTTTCGTGCCCACTTATTCTCCCCACTGAATTGTTTGATTGAACGAACATTGATTGTTCGGTATTGGTTCGTTTGAGGTATTCACCGCCGCCAAACAACGGAGAATAGAAATATTCTGCCTAGTCTTTGCCCGCTGTGATAAGATAGGTAATGCAGACTTTTGTCCCCGTTGTAATCCGTCATGCCTATCTTCTCCCCACTGGTTGGTAGCCTGTTTAGCCCGGACCGCTTATTAGAGATGAAACATCCAGCTCCACTGGAGGGCACACCTAATAAGGACATGTTCATTAAGTGTGGATTAGTCGCTATAGCTTATAATAGGTTATGGCATAAAAATACAAGAAAAAGAGTTGAGCGAAATCAGTAGGCCACTGATGAGTTATCAACTTCGCTAAAAATAAAATAAGAAACGTTAGAAATAACTCGCAATAAGAAACATAAAAAATGGCGAGGGAACACAAGCTTGACACCAAGGCAGCCACGAGGTAGCTAGGTTCCGTTGCCTATTTCTGCCCAAAACATGTCTGCCTCATTGCCCACCACGCCCAAATAACGGTCACATGAAATAGAAACAATTCAATAGGTACCTACCCCCATTCCGGAAGCTCCCGAAATGCAACAGGTCCGCGGTCACGCCCATCCGGAAGGCGAGGCCTCGAAGCACGAGGGGCTCGCCTGGCCACGGTCAGGGGGAGATGATGTTGGGCAGGCGGTCCAAAGAATGACAAGGACCTCTCCATCTCTTCTCTTCTGCCGCCCTGCGGGCCGCGGGGAGAGAGGGGGCTGTCTTGCCTCGGCCACCGACCACCCCTCTCTCTCACCCGATCCGGCTTTCGTCAAAGGCCGAAGCCAAGGCGAGGATGACGGCATTTCTTTCAGCTATAATGGCTGCAACTACACCCAACGCCTGACAGTTGCAAGTAGTCCCGCCACATGCCATCGCCTGCACAGTGACAAGTAGTCCCGCCACATGTCCACTTCTGGACAGTTCCAGGTAGTCCCGCCACATGTCAAGAGAAAAGGGGGGGCTGTCTTGCCTCAGCCGCCGACCACCCCCCCCCCATCTTCAATAGCCAGCACGGCCAATATCGAAACGACGGAGCCGAGGAACGACGCGGGGTCGCTGGAAGGGGGAGGTGACACGAACGAGCCTCCCCCACCTCCCTCCAGGTGGAGGCTTCCAGCGACACCCCAACGCTCTTGCTTAAAGAGGGTCCACATCGAAAAACGGTCTTTTGCCCGGGACGGGCACACGTCCCATGCCTTCTCTCCTCGACTTTGAAGATTCTATGAGAGCCGGGGGGGCCCCCGACCCCTCCACATGGGCGCCCCCGTCCCCCTCACTGGGACCCACAACATCGACGCACTCCTGCCGGCGCCAGCCCCAGTTTGGAAATGGCTAAAGCACAGCCAAGGTACAGACTTGTTCAGTTCCGGTGGAACACCAGAGTGACCCGGTAGGAAAATTGTTGTTGCCCTCCCCACTCTTTGACTGATGGTCCATATTGTTAGACTGTTACCACATTGCGAAAAACTTTTTGAACTGCCAACGGAAGGTTCTGGTCCAACCATGAGTCGCTGGAGACATTCTGACTATACCGGAACCTGCCTGACCTCACCCAAAATGGCGCCGATACACGAAACGAAACTTTCAAACTCCCTGTTCACCCGGATTGCTCGAATATTGATGCTCAGAGATATGTATGCATTTTTTGGACAATGGAAGTCGATAAGATGGATAATGAGTATGTGTTTAAAGGAATAAGCAATGTAAGACAGATATTGATCATGTGTTTGGACAATGAACTGATTTAGGGTGGGTACTAATTATGATTTGGAAAATGAATTGGTGTATTTTAGACAGTGAATGAGCATTTGGATATTGAATTAATGAATTAATTGAAAAACTGAATTCTTGATATGCATCATGCTTGCTCTGTAGGAAAGTTCGATACGATTTTATTGCACTGCCGCACTTTATGCAATGAACTGCCACCAACTTCTTTCTTCCTATGTACAGTTCCAATCTGCTCCGTGGCTGGTCCACTGGGTTGTAGGCCTGTATTTTATACACCAGCACTCCTTATTAAAGGTATTTTGAAAAAGAAAGCATAGTTGTAGCGATTGCATTAATGAGTTTTGAATGTATTACTACTGTGAGCAAACGAGAAAAATATGATGAAGGCTGAAGGTTAACAAGGACCCGATATTTAGCAGCTACATTATGTGTGACAGGCAGCCGGAAAAGTGTTTTAGACGCTTTTAAACGACACCACAGAAATACCACCTGACCGCCACCCTTACACACAACCTAAAGGGGTCGCGACCAAATAACTCATGTAGATACGCAGATCATCAATGATTATCTATCTGACGCTACTGGTCCCTCTGGGCTTAAACGCCGAGATGGCAAAGAAATGCACTACGTGGAAGTAGGTCGAGTATGTGGTAGGTAAAAACATTTCCGGATTACTGCATGCTGATGAGGTTTGAATGCTGCCCCCCCACCCCTTCTTTCTCCTCCCTTCTGCAGGTCGCGCTGGAACATCGGCTGAAGTATGGGAGAACGATGATCGAACCACCGAAGAAAAAGGGAAGGAGGGAATATGAGCATAGTCCTTATGACGATACGTTTTTAGAGACGTAGACTTAGATATGACTGTTCCTCCATTAGAGCATAGCGACTGGGAAAATGGACTGACACGGAAACTCGACGGGTACTGTATGACGGAAATTGACTGGAAATTAGCACGTTAGAACGACTGGGAGGATGGACTGACCTAGAGACTTGACGGGTACTGTATGACGAAAATTGACTTGAGATAACACGTTAAAGAATGTAACTAGACGTTTGACTAGGTAGGGAAGGGACAAAAGAAAAAATGCAAGAGTAAGGGTTACCAAGACTGCCACCCGTCTGGGAAATTAGAAATGTTGCTGATGTTCAAAATATACTGCTCCACCCTTCTCACACTCTTATAGATCTAGCCAAGCTGTCCGACTGTTCTCCCGATCAATACTTGCCGTTGCCTCAGCCTGGAGAACTTCCCACCAAAGGGAGGAACTGAAAAATGGTTTAAGATCCAACCATGGGTAAATAGCGCGACCAGGTTAATTTCAGATCGACTGACCGAGGTGTAAGTATTGGCAATTGAGAACGCTCGCAGAAATAACAAGCGAGAGGGAAAAGGAGGGAAAGGTAAGAAGAGCTAAGCACGTAGATAAATAGGATAGTAAAAGATAAATGGGATTTAAAAAGAAGATTTTGTTGGCCAACTATTGTTTTCTGTTTTGTTATGAACGTCTTATATACGTAATACAGGTACTGTCTTCCTTCGTCTGAGTTTTGCGTGTGTGTGTGTACTGTAGGGGTTTATGTTCTCCCTCTGTTTGCGTCTCTCCTTTACCTGACCCCCTACTGTTCTGTGTTATGAACGCACTAAATGACCTATTTTTGTACACGTCTCTCCCTTTCACTATCTCTCTCCCTTTCTCTATCTCTCTCCCTCACTCTGTCTCTCTCTCTCTCTCTACATGTCATACGTGTACCAAATGGCTCGTTTAGATTGCGGACGACTCTCACTCTCCGAGAGTCTCCTTATTTCCTCTTCCTTTTTATGGTAAAACCGTGCCTCGCTGGCACCAGTCTGATTGGATACTTATTGAACGCGAAGGTGTTCAGCGAAATTGACCGAAACTAAAATGATTGTATCTCGCCATATTACTACCTCTCCTTTCTGCAAAAATGAATGAACTCGAATTGGCTGAGGAGGAAAGGACAGGTAAGACGACTAAGGTCCCCCAATTTGGCCTTTTATAGGGGAACTGTATGTCAATGGCACCTTATTTTTCTGTTCATCAGAGACGAACACCAACGTCTAGATTGACCCCCAATGCCCAGATTGCCCCACCCTTTTTCACCCAAGCGCAAATGCCCGAAGCGTCCCCGCCCCACTTGATTGACCCCGGCTACTGTCCCCGATATATATATATGATGACCATGAGTAACTGCCGCCCTTCGAGAAAAACCTGTTTGACCCTGTCTTTCAATGATTGCACCCCGCTCTGTTTGAAAGAGTTAGCCAGCTCTAAAGGGAAATGTAAGACTGTTCAGGCTCGGGTTAGAAGGATGAGTCTCCCCTGAATGTTGTCAATCTTGGGGTTTTTGATGAAATACGCAAGTGACAGGAGTCTGACCTCTGTCCATATATGTCATGAACAAACGCCGATTGGACTTGGTGCGAACGCAGTAGAAATACCCACCTACTTACTTCATGGTAATAGACTTCTGACTATGACCAATGAGCATAACGCCAGGTGCTAGGATTGCGATTGGAATTCAAATGTAAAAATCTCTTCTCCTGCCAGTTCTCTAAAACTTGTTTTTACCCATTTAAGATACTCAATCACCGGAGGAGAAGGGCCGGACATGACGCACAGCCTGGCTGCAGATCATGAGACACATGCGACCTCGACCAAAGGTGGAGCCGCAGCACAACAAGAAACGGGACGAGGCAGCACTCTCAAAGGCGGTAAAGGAAAGGATGAAGGGCTGTCCTGAAGCTCTCTGTCCGCCAACCCACGTGTGCCTGGAGCCTCCGTCCCCCTTTTCAAGCCCGATTGATGGGCCCGCTTGCTTGTTATCCATTGCTCCCTTGGTCCCTTTGGTGTGTCCCAGGAAATCTGCCCCCACTCCGCCCTCTCACTCCCATCGACTATTTGAACAACACACCCTCTTTTCCATGTGACTTCTTGCCAAAAAGGAAGAACAGCCTTCAGGTGGGAATAGGGTGTTGCCACGGAAATATAGGTGCCGAGCATAAGGCACCACTAAAAGGATTGGTTAGGGAACAGGACTGTGGTCTAACAGCAGAGGACTGACCGCACCCTGCAACGTGTAAGGATGGATCTGAGCTGGGCCTATAGCTCCACCGCCGGTGCTCAACAGCGCCAACGAAAGGACACGGACTAGAGCCTACCAGTGATGGCTCACTGCTAAAAAAGACACTGTGACGAAGAGATCTTATTGGACTGAATTCCTCCCTCAACTACTTGGTCAAAATGTTCATTGGTCACATTCGTTTTTGAAAGTCAGAAGAATTTATGCTATGTACTACGTTTACAAATGCAATTTCCTATGTACTGCATTTTGCCAATCGCACCAACTGTTCATGATTTTTATGCAATATGTTAGTATTGACAAATGCTATTTCATCAACCACATGTTTATATGTACGCCCCTTAACTAGGAAGGATAGGAAAATGAACTTCATTGTTTATATGTACCCCCATCAACTACGAAAATGAACTTTTGCTATGTAACAAGGGGCGACTGTAGAAATTTGAAAATATTGATGTACATAAGCAACGTTCATTTCCCTTTTCCCACTCCTCTCCCTGCGCGTACCATGAATACAGTAAAGCATTAACTACATCCCACTGCCAGCAAAGGCCTGTACCCATGCGTACATGACAGCCATTTTAGGCACCTTGGCCTCTTGCCCATTCATTAGAATCACTGACTTCCCTCCTGCGCGCATTTGAGCACCCCCCCCTCTCTCACTCTCACATGCATAGACCATGAAACCCTCTCCCTCTGCGCGACCCTGCCCTGAAAGGCAACCCTCCTGCTTGAACCATGCACCCCCCCCACTTTTCTCTCGAAGAAGCATCCTTCGCCTCAGCTGACAAACCCCCCCCCCCCCCCAGCTGTATCTGACTGCCCCTGTTCTCTCATGTACGGGTCATAAGATCTCTCTCTCTCTGTGCGACTCTGTCCCTGCGCGCACCCTGACCCCCTCCTTCTCCCTCACATGGACAAGTCATAAACCTTCCTCCTCTGCAAGACCTTGTCCTTGGGAGTCACGGCCGCGCCTGACCAACACCTCCTTTCCCTCCATGAATGCCCCTCTGTTGACAAGCACTCCCTCCGCGCTCGATTGTCCACACGGCATGAATACCACTCCTTTGATGACCCTTTCCCCCGGGTCCGACTGACCACACATGTCCGAGGCCATCGCCTAAGCCAGAGGATACCATTTACTGCACTTTATTGTATGAAGTCACTCCTCTTCAAAGGACCCACTATTGATCCTGGACTCCCCACCCCCTGGGCCACGATCAGGCGCACACATCCTAATAATCAGCGGAACATTCAGCTGCGTCATTGCTCTCTCTCTTATCAGCAGGTCAAGGGTCCCTATTGTGAACACATGTGGGGTATGATTGACACGAGGATTATGGGGTTATCTTTCCTTCGTTTCACAATGCTGTGACTGTAATACCAAGTGTTTTGTAAGGTATAAAAGGTTGAGTCTCAGCTCACTTGTTAGAGCACCTCCTGATGGCACCTTGTTTCGTGTCTGAAATGACAGGCTCTCCTCATGAGAATTA
Organism: Lissotriton vulgaris; assembly: GCF_964263255.1. NCBI lineage: Eukaryota > Metazoa > Chordata > Amphibia > Caudata > Salamandridae > Lissotriton > Lissotriton vulgaris. The sequence continues at coordinate 208,796,543 of NC_141686.1, read as the reverse complement.
AACTCTGTTCTTGATTCCTGCTTCCAAGCGCCCGTCTCTTTATTTGGTAACTATTCAGAATGGGAACTAAGAGGCGACTTGCGCCAGCAGCCTGGGCTTCGATAGTAATGCGGGCTCCTGTTCCACATCAGTCCTGACTTTAACCTCTGTTATACCTCTGGGGTTGGTGGACTCCATGCATACTGCACTTCATTCTAGTCCAGTATATACAGAGCCACTTTCTCACACTGCTCTTCTGCGTCTGCTTCCAGGAAAAGAAAGTAGGCAGCCAGACTCCCTCCCCTGAGTCAATCACAACACTGCGATGCGGCAGTGGGATTGTTAATTGGCAACGGGACAAGTCATGCAGCCAGGGTCAGGTGGGGTCGGCATGTTATTTATGCAGGCTACAATGCAGCCTGCATTGCGAACAGAGAAGTGTGCATGTCTGTATTGGGTGACTTGAGTGAGCCGACCATACAGTCATTACGCACTTGAGTGTGCATGCCAACCCGCACATTCCCTGTTTGGATGCATCCTTCTCAACGGGCGCTCCGTGCACAATCAAGCCATGGAAATCAGGAAACTAATCGACTCTCTTTTGCCCGACATCGCCTTCTTCACGGACACCTTGATCAATGCCTCCTCCGTCTCCGACATTAACACCACAATTCCGGATGGATACAAGATCCAAAGGAAGGACATCACCAACCACACTAAGAGGGTGTCCTGCCATTGCCCACAAGAGCACCCTCCACCTCACCACCTCCAGTGAAACCTTCCTCTCTGCCATAAACATGCACTCCACTGCATCCTTGTGCAGGCACTGCCGAGAGCGAAACGGCTATTTTTGAATTACTCACCGGCTTCTGCTTTGCCTGCCAGAATTCTGCTCTTCATCCTGCCGTGAGGGGAACGGCCGCCGAGATCCTTCAGCAACATCATCTGTCCTGTGATGCTGGGAGACGGCACCCACCACTGGTACCCCATGCACCCTGGTTTAGTGGTGGATCATAGTATGTGAAGCGGACCTCACTACATTGGTGTGCAGGATCACCTCCACCATTGACTGCACCAATGTGCTCAAGGCATGCTTATTCCACTGGTCAGCAATGTGTCTCCATAGGACCTGTCAGACTTAACCACCAGGTACAGGCGATTGTCGCATTTCAATATCTTCTGCCATGGCTCATCGAGTCCACAGCTACTCCACATCCCAATCCAGGCCATAGACACATGTCAAGCGAGCGATCCAGGAACCAGGCGCAGGTACATCAAGGGAAACAGGAACCAGACGCAAGTCCGGCGGGGGATCCAGGAACCAAACGCAGGACCAATGAGGGATACAGGAACCAGATGCAGGTCCAGCTAGGAATACAGGAACCAGACTCATGTCCGGTGAGGGATCCAGGAACAAGACGCAGGTCCAGCAAGGGATACAGGAACCAGATGCAGGGCCAGTGAGGGGTCCAGAAACTAGTCTTGCATGGGAACCAGTATCGCCTCCTGGTCAGCCGGAATATTGGGTGGCTTGAGGGGGTTGTTGATGAGTGCTGCACTATGACCTGGTGGCTCAAATCTGCATTCCTCCTTTTTTTTGCATCTTTTATATTGGAAGTGAACAAACTGGTGAGTTAGTATGCCTTTTTCTATCGCTAAGGGGTTATTGCTGATTCCAACTGCTATTGGTGGTTTCATTAAAGCCATTGCTCTAATGTTAGCTGCGATTTTTGCTGCTGATCCCTGAAGCTATCGCCTGTTAGCAAAATGTTGCTAATCCGTCGCTAACAGGGCAATAACTTGCAGGGATAGACGACAATAGAAAAACTAGTGGCAACCTAGGTGTTAGAATTGGGGGTCTCTGGTTGGCACAGGTATGCACTTGTGACAAACAGGGACGCTCTCCTCTAGTCAGGGCAAGGGAATTACCCCTTAACAATAACCCCTGCTCACCCTCTAGATTTTGTGCCCTAATCTCCAGGGCACAAAATCAGTTAAGCATTTATGGTTATCCACAGTAAAAACACTGACCCCCACAAATGGACACAAGGCGGTAGTATGTATGAAAATACTAGTTCTTTATGTAAAAATAATAGATTTGCAGGCTTATCATAAGACCATAAATAACTTTAGAATTGGGATGCACACAATAGGTACTTTCTTTTAAAAAGAGTCTTTAGATCGTGAATAACTAGTTAAAAATGCAAGTAATTATTTTTAGGCGTTTCTGTGCATTTATTTGTTTCTGCAAAGCGTCTCTTCTGCACTCGTGCGCAGCATACTGACGGTGCGGGACGTGGCGGGGTTAAATGGCACAAAACAAAGGGGCAGGCCACGAAGGACTCTGGAGTTCGGGGCGCACAGTGCAGGATGCAGCGTTACCGTACCTTGGTATGTGGGTGGCTGGTAGGCGCGGTGAGGGCTGCGTAGGCGTTCTTGGCAGTAATCCGATCTTCTTCCCCTAGGCAGCAATGCGGTCCAGAGGCGGCCTGTAAGCAGCGTACAGCGAGGCTTTCTCTGGTGCGGCGCGGCCGGGGCAAGGAGCGGGACAAGTAGGTACGCTGCAGGCGTATGCCACGCAGGTAGTGCGCAGATGACACGCTTCTGGCGTGCGACGCGTACTTTCAGTCGGGGCGAGTCTGTGCGGGGAAATGCTTCTTCTGGGGATAGTGCGGTCCCAGGGAGAGGGTACGCTGCGGCGTACGCAGCATCTCCACGGGCAAAGGGCGAATCTCTCGAGTTCCTCCCCCCAGTGGGGATACAGCAGGAAAAATCGGAGCGTCCTTCAGGAGGGTGAGGCTGGTGTGGGCAGCCCAGCTTCACAGTGTGAAAACGGCTCGTGGTCAGAGCGGGTCACAAGGGCGGGAAAGCACAGGACGGCCTCGCAGCAGTCCCAGGGTAGAGGACGCGCTGGTGGTGGCTCTAGCAGCAAGGGGGAGAGTGTCTGCAGTTCTCACGGCTCAGATGCAAGCAGGGTAGAGTCCAATGTTCCTGGGACTCAGGTCAGGGGGCCAGCTCTCTTCCAGGCCCTTAGAGATGAGTTTGTGAAGCACAAGTTTTTTGAGTAAATAAAAAGCAAAAGTCTTTCAGGATTTCTTCCTCTCCTCTGGAAGAAAGGTTCCCACTGCAGGCCAGTCCTCCAGGATAAGGACAGTCTCTCTCCTTCAGCTTCCTTTGGTTCCTTCTCCTCAGGCAGAGGGGGCGTCTAGGTTCACAAGCAGGATCCGGTTTCTTGGGAGTAGGGCTCCTTCATTTATACAGTAATTTTTTTGTCTTCGCAGGCAAGGGGGGCCTTTGCATAGTCATTTTCAGCACTGGAGCACTTTGTTGTGCAGACTCTGCCTTCTCCTTTCAGTGTGTGGGGCAGGGACAGCGGACGCTCCGCAGGAGGTGGAGCCAGCATTGAGAGGACAAGTACAGTCAGGAGCACTTTGTTGACAGTCTTCCCTCTTCCTGGACAGTTGTCGGGCAGAGGCATCAGTCACTCCCCATAGGTAGAGCCAGCATTGTGGTGGCAGAGCACAGCCCTATTCAGAGTCAAGGGGCACTCCCACCACCCACCTTGGTGTAATACCTCCATTCACCACCTGCCATCCCCAGCCCTGTCACTCACACAGCCCAGACAGCAGATACACATCCTGGCAGAGGCGGCTGAAATGGTTAGGCAAGCCAATGCTAACTTTAAAAAAGTAGCATTAGCAAACACAGGATATTAAAATAAACTTTACTAAAAGTAAATACAGTATTTTATTATTCTGAGTTCAGGCATACTAAACTTGACTTTCTACCATGCTCCCTGAGTCTGTTGGGATTATATAGTATAATAATTCCAGCAGCCCATTCTGGCCTATGGAGAGTAGGTAGCCTTACAATAGTGAAAAACGAAAATGGCTGTAATTCACTATTAGGACATGCCACACACATCAGGGCATGTCCTACCTTATGCTTACAATGCACCCTGCCCTTGGGCCTACACTAGGGGTGACTCACATGAAGTAAAGGGAAGGGTTAGAGGCTGGCAAATGGGTGCACTTGCCCAGCCAGCATGACAGTACCAGACTACATGCAGGTTCTGCAATGGCAGACCTTAGACACATTTTAAAAGGCTGCTTCTGTGGGTGGCGAAACCAGTGCTGCAGGCGCACTAGCAGTATTTGTATTTACAAGCCCTGGCACTCCTGGTGCACTTTACTGGGGTCTGATAGTAAACCAAAATAAGCCAATCATGGAAATCATTTATAGGTACAGTTTACATTGGGAGCACTGGCACTGCGGAATCGATTGGCCTGGCGCAGTGCCCTGAGCAGAGAACACCAGCAAAACATTTGAGGCACGTCAGCAAAAAGTAGAAGGGAGACTCACACCAAGGTGCCAAGTCTAACACGTGTCCCCTCCAGCTGAAATGTGGGGAGAACTACTCTACCCCAGGGAGTTCCTCATCACTAAGGCAGAAAAACCTGGACAGACTGTCAGCATTGGAGTGATCTGTGCCAGGCCGGTGTTCCACCATGAAGTCCATACCCTGTAGGGAAATGGACCACCTCAAGAGCTTTGGCTTCTCACCCCTCATCTTCATCAACCATCTGAGGGGCCTGTGGTCTGTCTGCACCCTGAAGTGAGACCCAAACATGTAGGGTCTTTGCTTCTTCAACGCCCAGACCACAGCAAAAGCTTCTCGCTCAATTGCACTCCACCTCTGTTCCCGTGGAAGTAACCTCCTACTGATGAAGGCTACAGGTTGGACCCAGCCCTCCTCAGTCATCTGTGAGAGAACAGCCCCTACACCATGCTGTGAAGTGTCTGTTTGCACTAGAAATTCCTTGGAGAAATCAGGGGCCAGGAGCACGGGCGCGGTGCACATGGCAGTCTTCAGGGTGTCAAAAGCTTTCTGACAGGTGTCAGTCCAGATCCCTTTCCTGGGCTGCGTTATAGAAATCAGCTCTGTCAAGGGTGCAACAATGCTGCCATACCCCTTGACAAACCTCCTGTAGTACACTGGGAGACCCAGGAAGGCTCTCACTGCAGTTTGGGTCTTGGGGGATCCCAAGCCAGGATGGTCTCAATCTTGGGCTTGGAGGGGCGCCTCCTTGCCACTCCCCACTTGGTGTCCCAAGTACACCACTGAGCCTTGCCTGATCTGACACTTGCTTGAATTGATCGTGAGGCCTGCCTTGCGCAGTGCCATCAACACTTCCCAGAGGTGTTGCAGATGTTCTTCCCAGGTGCTGCTGAACACTGCAATGTCATGCAGGTAGGCAGCGCTGAACTCAGCCAGGCCCACCAACACCTGGTTGACCAATCTCTGGAAGGTGGCAGGGGCATTCTTCATCCCAAATGGCATGACATGGAACTGGAAATGCCCATCTGGTGTGGAGAATGCTGACCTCTCTTTGGCCCCATTGGTCAAGGCGATCTGCCAGTACCCAGACGTTAAATCAAACGTGCTGAGGAACCGGGCAGCCCCCAGCCGATCAATGAGCTCACCAGCTCTGGGGATGAGGTGCGCGTCAGTCTTGGTGACTGAATTGAGTTCTCTGTAGTCCACACAGAACCGGAGTTCTGTTGTGGATACTGGCGCTGCAGCCTTTGGTACAAGACCACTGGGCTGGCCCAAGGACTGCTGGATGACTCAACCACCCCAAGAGCAAGCATTTTGGAGACCTCCTCCTTGATGCAGGCTCCGACCCTGTCAGTTACTCTGTAAGCCTTGTGCTATACAGGCAAACTGTCTCCTGTGTCCACATCATGGCCGCACCAATCTGTGACACCAGGAACCAGGGAGAACAGATCAGGAAACTGCCCCAGCAAGTGGCGGTAGTCCCCCTGTTGCTCAGGGGTCAGTGTGGGTGAGAGGTTAACTCCATCTACTGACCCGTCCTTCTCTGAGGCCACCAGTAGATCAGGAAGAGGCTCAGTATCCTCCTCCATCCCATCATCTGTGGCCAACAGCATGCCCACTTCGGACCTCTCCAAGTGGGGCTTAAGGCAGTTAACATGTTGGACCCTCAAAGGGTTCCTGGGAGACTGCAAGTCCACCAAGTAGGTGACAGGACTCTTGCGCTCCGAAACCTCAAATGGACCTGTCCACTTATCCTGAAGTGCACAAGGCTCCACTGGGGCCAAGACCCACACCTTTTGTCCAGGCTGAAGCTCTACCAGAGTAGCATTCTGGTCATACCACCGCTTCATTTCTTTCTGGCTGGCTTCCAGATTTGCCTCAGCAAGTTGCCTGAATCGCCTGGTCTGGTTTCTGAAGGCCAGCATGTAACTGTATACATTCTGGGGAGTTTTCCTGGGAGATTTCTCCCAGCTTCCTTAACCAGACTCAGAGGTCCTCCCACTGGGTGACCATAGAGAAGCTCAAAGGGGCTGAACCCTAGAGACTTCTGTGGCACCTCACGGTATGCAAAGAGAAGGCATGCAAGAGGACGTCCCACTTAGGCCTCATGGGTTCTTCCAGACCCATGATCATGCCCTTCAGAGTTTGGTTGAATATCTCAACCAACCCATTTCCTTGGGGGTTGTAAGGTGTGGTGAATTTGTAGGTTACACCACACTCTTGCCAAAGGGATTTCATTTACTTTGATATGAAATTGGTGCCCCTGTCAGACACCACCTCTAGAGGGAATCCCACTCGGGAACAAATTCCCATCAGTGCCCGTCCCTCCACGGGGCCGTCACTGTCCTCAGAGGGATGGCTTCAGGGTACCGGGTGGCATGATTCACCAGGACCAGGATAAACCTGTTGCCCATGGCTGTCCTGGGGTCCAGAGGCCCAACACTGTCAATTCCCACTCGCTGGAATGGGGTACTGACTACAGGGAAGGGTTGGAGGGGAGCCTTCTGCTTCCTGCCACTCGTCCCACTTGCCTGGCAAGTCCAACAAGTCCTGCAATGAACATTTAAGCTCTTGCGCATTTGGGGCCAATGAAAGTGGGTGACAAGCCTTTCAAAGGTCTTGTCCTGCCCCAAATGTCCGGCTTAGGGAACGTCGGGAGCCAGCCCCAGTATGAAGGCTCTGAACTCCTGGGGTAGATTGGTGTTGTTACAACGCAGGCTATTACAACGCCTGCTGTTACAACGCGGTTTTTACATCGCATACCACTACAACGCATAGTGCTTTTAAGCGCTGGATAGTGATTTATTTAATTTACTATTCCAACTCCAGTCCTCGTGGATAGTAGGGAAGGTGTTGGATAGTAAATTAAATATATTTCCTATCCTAGAGCGCCCCCCAGCGCAATGCGTTGTAATGGTTTGCGTTGTAATGGTTGCGTTGTAATGGTAGTGCGTTGTAATAAATGCGTTGTAAGTGATGTTTCCCTCTGGGGTACCATCAGCGCACGAACTGACTCAGGTTCAGCAACCTTAGGCTCTGAATACAGGAGGTCATTCTCCCAGTGACTGAAGTGGGTACCGAACTGATTACCATTGGCCTGGTCTGCAGCCTCCTGCCGCACACCCACAAGAGAGGGGCATTCTCTCTGGTTTTTGCAGAATTCCTCCCTGGACGGGCCTCCTTCTTGCTACCAATGGGTCAGCTCAGGCAGGTCCCCCAGTTCAACTATCTGTTCATTGGTAGGCTCCAGAACATCCCCCTCAAGGTCTGCTTCCTCCTGGGCCGAGGGAATTTCAGGGGCCGGTTTCCCACAGCCCCTGTGCCCTCCCTCTAAGGCCGTTGCCTGGGCCTCTCCCTCAGGCTCCAGGACCTCTTCAACACCCCTACTGGCTGCCATTGACCGGGTGGTCACACATGCACAGTCAGGTAGACCCACCATCCGCAGGTGAGCCATCTTCTCCACCTTCTCTCAAGGGGAGCTTTCCAGGTTTTTTCCTAGCAAACAGTCAACAGGCATGGCAGTTCTCACAGCAACCTGCAGAATACCAGAGACCCCCCACACAAAAGGAACTTGATCTATTGGACAACGGCTCTCTGAGTTATCAGCATTGACAACCCTGCATTAGGCATGGGGTACAACCTACTCTTGAGACACCAGGTGATGCCTCACTGCAGTCACAGTGGCTCCTGTATCTCTAAGAGCCTCTACTTTCTTTCCATTGACGGTCACTATATGCCCATTTTTTTAGTGTTGGAGGGCAGGTAGTACTCAGGGACCATCTCACTGTCTCCCAAAGAGACTAGGGTCATCTGAACAGGGTCAGTGGCAAAATGACCCAGGTACCCACACTTGTAACATTGGATGGGCCCTCTGTGAACATGAATATCTGTTGGGGCCCAGTCTGTCTCTGGGGTGGGGGAGGCTGAGAACAGTTCCCTTGGTTCCCTTGGGGATTACATTGGGGGCCTTTTTGGAGCCCTCTCTGTTTACCCCTGTCCCCCCTCCCCCACTCTTCTGCTGGGGACCCTGCCCACCCTTGGCTGAGTCTCCCATTGAACCCTTGTGGACTCTGGTGCTGAGCCAGTGGTCCGCCTCCTCAGCAAGCTTCCTAGGGTTGGACAGCTTGCTATCAATTAGGTGCTGGTGTAGCTCAGGAAAACAATTACTAGACAAGTGTTCCCATGCCATTAAATCAAGTAAACCCTTGAAAATCATTCACTTTGCTACCCTTCACCCAACCATCCAGTGATCTGCAGAAAAAGGTTACATACTCCACATACGTACCCCAAGGAATCTTAGTGCAACCCCTGAACCTCAGCCTATACATTTCAGGAGTTAACCCAAACCTGGTCATTAAGGCTTCTTTCATGTGGGAATAAGAATTAGTAGCTTCAGAGGGTAGATCTAGCAGAGTGTCCCGCCCCTCAGTAAGGAATCGCCCCCACAACCCCGCTCCCCAATCTCTCTCAGGGACCCGGTGGGAAGACATGGCTACCTCATATAGGCCCTGAACCACTGCCCTATGTAATCCCCCTTAAAGTATTCCTTTACCACATCTTTAGACATGTACACCCTTGACTCTACCTGCACCAGCGTTGTGCTGCCACCAGAGGGAGTTGTTCCCAAACTTTTCGCTTTCAGCTCCAACTCCTTCAATTTCACTTCATGTTCCAACAGGATTTTTTTCTCTTCTATTGCCAATCTTTGTTGTTCCATCTGTCCATTAAGTTTTGCCATCTCTACTTCATGGGCTCTGGCTGCTGTCCTGTCTGCCAGCTCCTCTGGAGACAGGACTCTGCCAACTTCATGGAGGCTTTCTGGGGGTAAAATTTCGCCCCCATTCCCAGGTGCCCTTGACTCCATCCAGGCCCTCAGTGCCTTTTGGAAGTGAGTCTTGTTTCTACATCCGGTCTGGGAGACTCCAAACTTCTAGCAGAAACCTCTAAGTTGCTCCACTTTATAGCTCTCAAGTTTTTCATCTTCCCACTCTATTTTGTCTATGTTACTTCCACCAGAGACTATGGATGCTGCCCTCTCTACAGATTTTGGGCCAGGCATGATTCAAAAATGGAGATCTCTTTGCAAAAAAAAAAAGTTACAGTATGTGGCTATGTTTTGTGGTGATCAATAATTTACTGTACATAAACCATAAATGCAAATTCGAAAATACTCACCGCTGACTCCAATGTTAGAATTGGGGTCTCTGGTTGGCACAGGTATGCACTTGTGACAAACAGGGACCCTCTCCTCTAGTCAGGTTAAGGGAATTACTCCTTAAGAATAACCCCTGCTCACCCTCTATGTTGCGTGGAGCGAGCAGTCAAGGCAAATCCCCAGGGCACAAAGTCAGTTAAGCATTTATGGTTATCCACAGTAAAAACACTGACCCCCCACAAATGGACACCAGGCTGTAGTATGTATAAAAATACTGGTCTTTATGTAAAGATAATAGATTTGCAGGCTTATCACAAGACCATAAATTAGGATTGGGATGCACAAAATACTTGCTTTTAACTTGGAATTGGTACTTTCTTTTAAAAAGGGTCTTTAGATCGTGAATAACGAATTAAAAATGCAAGTAATTCCTTTTAGGCGTTTCTGTGCATTTTTTTGTTTCAGCAAAGCGTCTCTTCTGCACTCGTGCGCAGCATACTGAAGGTGCAGGACGTGGCGGGGTTAAATGGCACAGAACGAGGGGGCTGGCCACGAGGGACTCTGGAGTCCAGGGCGCACAGTGCAGGATGCGGTGTTACAGTACCTTGGAATGTGGGTGGCTGGTAGGCGTGGTGAAGCCAGCGTAGGCGTTCTTGGCAGTAGTCCGATCTTTTTCCCCTAGGCGTCAATGAGGTCCGGAGGTGGCCTGTACGCAGCGTACAGCGCTGCTCTTTCTGTTGCGGCGCGGCCGGGGCAAGGAGTGGGACAAGTACGTATGCTGCAGGCGTACGCCACGGACTTCAGTGGAGCGGCACGGCCTTGAGCAAGGGGTGCGTCAACGTAGGTACGCTGCAGGCGTACGCCACGGACTTTAGGCTGGTTTCACGCAGGTAGTATGCAGAAGACACGCTTCTGGTGTGCGACGCGCACTTTCAGTCGGGGCGAGTCTGACGGGGAAATGCTTCTTCTGGGGATAACGCGGTGCTGGGGAGAGGGTTCACTGTGGTGTACGTGGTGTCTCCATGGGCAAAGGCAAATCTTTTGAGTTCCTCCCCCCAGTGGGGATACAGCAGGCAAATCAGGGCGTCCTTCAGTAGGGCGAGGCGGGTGTGGGCAGCCCAGATTCACAGTGTGAAAATGGCTAGTGGTCAGAGTGGGTAACACAGGCAGGCAAGCACAGGACGGCTTCGCAGCAGTTCCAAGGTACAGGACGCGCTGGTGGTGGCTCCAGCAGCAAGGGTGAGAGTGGCAACAGTTCTCATGGCTCAGGTACAGGCAGGCAGAGTCCAATGTTCCAGGAACTCAGGTCAGGGGGCCATCTCTCTTCCAGGCCCTTGGAGATGAGTTTGTGAAGCACAAGTTTTTTGAGTAAATAAAAAGCAAAATTCTTTCAGGATTTCTTCCTCTCCTTTGGAAGCATTGTTCCCACTGCAGGCCAGTCCCCCAGGATAGGGACAGTCTCTCTCCTTCAGCTTCCTTTGGTTCCTTCTCCTCAGGCAGAGGGGGCGTATTGGTTCACAAGCAGGATCTGGTTTCTTGTGAGCAGGGCTCCTTCTTTTATACATTATTTATTTTGTCTTGGCAGGCCAGGGGGGCCTTTGAATAGTCCTTTTCAGCACTGGAGCACTTTCTTATGCAGACTCTGCCTTCTCCTTTCAGTGTGTGGGGCAGGGACAGCAGACGCTCCGCAGAAGGTGGAGTCAGCATTGAGAGGACTAGTACAGTCAGGAGCAGTTTGTTGACAGTCTTCCCTCTTCCTGGGCCAGGTGTCGGGCAGAGTCATCAGTCGCTCCCCAGGAGGTGGAGCCAGCATTGTGGTGGCAGAGCACAGCCCTATTCAGAGTCAAGGGGCACTCCCACCCCCCACCTTGGTCTAATTCCTCCATTCACCACCTGTCATCCCCAGCCCTGTCACTCACACAACCCAGACAGCAGATACACATCCTGGCAGAGGCGGGCTGAAATGGTTAGGCAAGCAAATGCTAACTTTCTAAAAGTAGCTTTTGCAAACACGGGATATTAAAATAAACTTTACTAAAAGAAGTATTTTATTATTGTGAGTTCAGGCATACTAAACTTGACGTTCTACCATGCTTCCTGAGTCTGTTGTGATTATATAGTGTAATAATTCCAGCAGCCATTCTGGCCTATGGAGAGTAGGTAGCCTTACAATAGTGAAAAATGAAAATGGCTGTAATTCACTATTAGGACATGCCACACACATCAGGGCATGTCCTACCTTATGCTTACAATGCAACCTGCCCTTGGGCCTACACTAGGGGTGACTCACATGAAGTAAAGGGAAGGTTTAGAGGCTGGAAAATGGGTGCACTTTCCCAGCCAGCATGGCAGTACCAGAATGCATGCAGGTTCTGCAAAGGCAGACCTTAGGCACATTTTAAAAGGTTGCTTCTGTGGGTGGTGCAACCAGTGCTGCAGGCCCACTAGCAGTATTTGTATTTACAAGCCCTGGCACTCCTGGTGCACCTTACTGGGGTCTGATAGTAAACCAAAATAAGGCAATCATGGAAATCAATTATAATTACAGTTTACATTGGGAGCACTGGCACTGCGGCACGGATTGGCCATGGTGCAGTGCCCTGAGCAGCGAACACCAGCAAAACATCTGAGGCACATCAGCAAAAAGTGGAAGGTAGACTCACGCCAAGGTGCCAGGTCTAACACTAGGTTACCAATAGTTATCGCCATTTCTTGGTAATATGCCCTAGTATATCTTCACAGGCAAAAGGCAGAACAGATGTATGGATTACTCGGGCTTGACAACTGGCGAAGGTCTCACTTTTCACTATGTATGTGTGACATTTTACTGATTTGTGCAGGAACTTGCTTTAAATCTAGAAATCCAACACACATTTTCAAATCGTTGGTAGTGTATATAATGTTATACGGGGGTTGACTTCTTTATTATTATTCTTTTAGTGCTGTTGTTTAGTTAAATAGGTGTAGTTGGGCAGGGGAATGAATGTTACTTGCAGCAACCTTTTTATGCCGAACTGCTATCATGAATGTCAATTCAACAAAATGCCAGTGGTAGCGGAGGTGACATCACTCATCATTTAACATTTACTTTTACTCACACATGATTGACCACACACACATTTACACACACACACATGCACATTTATACACACACACATGCACACACACACACATACACACCTCCCCCACACACACACAAACTCACTCACTCTCACCTAAACACTTTCACCGCAAGAATGCCTTTTAAATAATATTTTACTTACCTCAGCCGCTGGGGGTGGTCATGTTCAAGCAAATTGTATTTCATTCTTTATTACACTAATAGTAAATAATAAAATATTATTCACTATTAGAGTAATAAAACATTGACATTAAAAAAAAGAACATGGAGCTGCCCTTTTGTTCTTGGTGCTCATTTTGCGTCCTCAGAGGCCAGGGGTCAGAAAGGCAGTGCCAGCGGTCTCAAGGGGCACACCAGGGGTCACAGCTGCAACCCTAAAATTACTTCCTAGACCACCATGACTCATACAGGGGCATTTTACGTGCTTTGTTTATTGACTTTGGATCCTTTGTTTTTCATTGCACTGCATACAGTTATATAGGACAAGGGCCTCATGTATCAAAATTGTTGCATCGCTGCGCCAAACAGCAATGCAACAGTTTTCACGGCACCCTTCTTTGGATGCGCCGTATTTAATGGTTGGCCCTCCATGTCATAAAGAGTTACAGATACGTCACTATTACTGACATATCTGTAGGCACAAAAGTGGCGCATTGCTGGGGTGTGTCTGAAAACAGAAGCAACTCCAGCAATGTGTCCTTTGAAATAGGGCAAGCCCCATATGAAAGGGCCTTCCTCAGTCTTATGCATGCTGTGAAGCCTAAGGTTTGGACGCAGTGACGCAGTCAAATCTGATAGATTTCAATACATCACTTCAACAAAGCTTTTTTGCGGGGGGGAATGCCCACCCTGCATACATTATACCTCACGCAGGTGTACTGTAGCGCAGGGCTATAACATAACATTTGACATATGTATTTGATCAGTAGTGCATCAAAGCACCTTTACCTTTCTAGAACATTCTGGGTTGGGAAGCACAACAAATTAGTGCTCTTTGTTTGTTTGGTTTGGAGCAGTACACTTTGCCAGAAACTCACCTGCTCGCTGTTACTGCCCAAGGGAACCACGCACTGGGGATCTGCCTGCCCGCCTCCTGCCGCCTTACTCCTGATTTCACTGTGGAGTGTGGCCGCTGAGCGGAGAGTGGGCGGGGCAGAGGGCTGCAATCCCCAGCAGCCCTAGTGGCACCCTGACACAGCTTTTCGCGCTTAGAGGCGCTTAAAAACAACGTTATCCCGGTCGAGTGGGGGCTCCTTGTTTGTTTGGTTTGGAGCAGTACACTTTGCCAGAAACTCACCTGCTCGCTGTTGCTGTCCAAGGGAACCACGCACTGGGGATCTGCCTGCTTGCCTCCCCCCGCCTTACTCCTGATTTCACAGCGGAGTGTGGCCGCTGAGCGGAGAGTGGGCGGGGCAGAGGACTGCAATCCCCAGCAGCCCTAGCGGCACCCTGACAATGCTTTTTGCGCCTGGAGGCACTTAAAAACAACGTTATCCCGGTCGAGTGGGGGCTCTTTGTTTGGTTTGGAGCAGTACACTTTGCCAGAAAGTCACCTGCTCGCTGTTGCTGCCCAAGGGAACCACGCACTGGAGATCTGCCTGCTTGCCTCCCGCCGCCTTACTCCTGATTTCACCGCGGAGTGTGGCTGCTGAGCGGAGAGTGGGCGGGGCAGAGGACTGCAATCCTCAGCAGCCCTAGCGGCACCCTGACACAGCTTTTCGCGCCAGGAGGCACTTAAAAACAACGTCATCCCCGTCTCGGGGCGCGAGCGGGATGCCGGGAGAAGCCCGGGCAAAGGGCGGGCCGTTTTGGGGCCGTTCGGTGGCTGAAGGAGGCTGGTCTGGGCCCATTCCCCTTACATCTATTGTTCGCCACCATCGCAATTAGTATGACTGCCCCGCTCTAGATATTGAGAAAATTGTTTATTTACTGTCACATTTCATAAAGTCCTTTACCCAGTGACCATCCACTGGGCTTCCTCTCTGGTTGCCCCTCTAACAATATCTACCTATTGGGTAACATCGCTTGAAGGGAACTTATCCGGGGTTCTTCTTTTTTACTACTAAAGGTTATTCTTGGGAAAACCGAAGTAACTAAACTAAACAACATTAGCCCTGCCATTTATCCCTAACACTGACCTTTTTTTGCACCCATGGCTGCTAACCCTGAAAAAATTGTGCCTGTTGACGTAGGGGGAAATAGTAAAGGTACCTTGGACAACTACTTTAGAAAACCTGCCCCCGATATAGAAAGGGATTGCGCACTGGGTGAACGTAGGGCAGAGCGTCGCCGCTCAAGTGAATATAATAAAACCAGATCCCCTTTTGTTGCATTACCACAGACTAATCCAGCGGGTGTAGGCTTGACACCAGGAAATGAGGACCCATTATCTACGCAGGGTATTCCTATGCTCCTGCGAGATACGCCCCCTTCATCGACTGCCCTTAATAGTGTGGAAGAAAACAATACTTTAATCATTAGTGACATTAACACAGCCATAGAAATCATACCCGACACTCCTCGAGTAGTGGTTGGGAATTCAAAAAAGAAAGCTGGGAAACGGAAAGTCGCCAAAGTCATTTGACCCCCACCAAATAAGAGATGGAGGAGGGGAGGTGTTTCACAAAGAGTTAAGATCAGCCACACTGACTTTGGAAAGGGAAGAAAGACTACTGCTACATCTGCACTCACTACAAAGGCTACATTATCTCCTGACCCAGGTCAGGAGGTACCACATGAAATAACATCTTCCATAAATACCCCCACATTGACTGCATCTACACCTGGTTCAACATCCACCAGGAATTGTACGACCAAGGACCAACTATCTTCTGTCTCCCTTGATAGCATTGAATATCTACTCGGATCGTTCACATCTCCTATATTAGAGAGGCTGAAGAGGTTGGAGCAACGGCTGGGGGACTTTGAAAAGGCCATTACCAACAAAGCAGGTCTATTGAAAGATTCTGCAAAGCCAGTCCCACCACCCGCAGCCGCAGTGCCATCCTCTACCCCTGCAATCCAAAAGGATTTAAATCCACCTAGCAACCCTGTTAGCCGCAATCACCAAGAAGCGAACCCATCAAAGGCAGCTCACCAACTCGCCCCACATATTTCTAAAGAAATCCCGAAGGGGACTAGTATAGCTGTCGGAGGAAATAAGCATGAGGCAGGGGGGAGGGCACATCCAGACAGAGTAGGAAAACATAGGGCCCGCCAAGTTGAATTACCACCTGATGCGGTTCCCTATGTGGTTGTACTCACGGCCGTCCCTACCTTACAAGATGGTAGGAGGGAAGACTTTGATCAATTAAAAAATAAAACTATGCACTGGCTTAGCCAGCATAGACCGCTCCCATGTAAAATCAATGGCGAGATTGTCCACGTGTGGCGACTATCCTGGTTAGGGAGTCGAGACAAAGACATAGAGGGTGATCTCATAACTATAAACTTTAGAGATCCAGCTGCGGTCAAACACATCCTAAATTGGATCCCAAGGACCACTGGTTCAACCATTGTTCCTTGTGACCTAACCTATTTCTACCCTAGATCCCAGGTGACTCCCACAATGTCTCTAGGGGTCCCTTTCGGCCTATGGAATAATCCCCCTGTAACATTTAATAACCAACATATGTGGCAGGCTCCCAATCCCATGATGCCACAAAATGTATTTGGGTGGAACACCGTACCATACAGGGGATATGGGAATAACTATAGGGGGTTGGACCATACGCAAGGAACTAGGGGAATGGACAATTTGATGCCATTTACCCCCTTTGAGGTCACTAACAGATTTGAACCATTCTCAGGTTTGGATGACTGCGAATGACGGGTGGGGCCACCTGCTAACATGTCACCAACTTACTACACAAAAGGCAAAAAAGATAATTTGATTGCCCAAAATTATATTTTGGCTCCTGTACATACTATGACTATACAAGAATCCTGCCCCGTGATAGTCCCTCACCCTGAAATACAACTACCTGGGGAAGAAATAACATCACTCCTCCAGCTGGATAATTTGTGTAGGAAAATGCCCTGTGATACAATGGAACTGGCCCCTGTGACATCTACGGTTGTAACATCTCTAATTAGCATTGAAATTCCTGGCAGCATTATAACGTGGAACGTAGCGGGTCTTGCCCCAAAAATCAATGACGCAGACTGGCGATCAATAACTACGACCGACTCGATTATAGCTCTCCAGGAAACATGGGCTAGGGAGCAAACCCACTTGTTGGGATATAAAACTTTCTTCACTCCTGCAGTTCCGACCAAAATGGGTAGACATAAGGGAGGGTTGTCTATATATTTGTCTATCTGTTCAGGTCCTACGGTCCAAGGGAGCTTCTTGGATTGCCCATATTATCAGATATTAAAGGTAACATGGGGATCCCTGGAAAACCTAGCTATCATTAACTTTTATTAGAACATTGGAATGTTGGGAGCTCCATTGAAAACAATGGAGTGCTCTGGGTTTATAATGGCTGTTATAAGCCTGGAGCTCCAACATTCCAATGTTTCTTTATTCACAGCTCTGTCTGTTAACAAAGACTTCAGGGAACCTGAGGGGATTCCATTCCCCTCACACTCCCAAAAGGCTTTGTTTTTTTTGTTAGAACATTCTGTCCTCAGGTGACAGAATGTTCTAATAGCCTTATAGCCCTTCGTAGATGGGCTATACCGCTATTAAAGTCCCTCTCCCTTGTTAAAGGCCCTCGCCTTCGGCTCGGGGCCTTTAACGCAGGAGAGGGCCTTTAATAGCTGGTATAGCCCTCTACGGCGGGCTATAAGGCTATATAATAACATCCCGATAGCACAAGTGGAATCCACAATTAATAAACTGTCAAGCACCCTTAAGATGATCGTAGATAGCTGTCCGGGGGACCTGGCTCTCATGTGGGTAGGGGACTTTAATTGTCCATTATGTCCAAGGAGTCTACAGGAAGTGTGTGGCTGGGAAGATGAAACTTTGGGGGTGACAAGCCACTTTGCCCATACAAAACTAGGGGACATGCTTAATAACTTACTGGTGGACCATTCTATGGCATTTATTAATGAGGCTTGTTCAGCGCCTAAAACAATTACACCTACATTTAATGCTAGAGGGGCAAAGTCAATTATTGATTTTACCTTACTCTCTTCACGTTATGCCCCACTAGTTGATAAATGGGAAACACTAACAAGTGGCATCAGTGACCATTACCCCATCTCAGTTACCCTTAAGCTAAATCTGGATACGCTCCCCCTTAATACCCAGTGCAATTATGACTTTAACCCTATTCTTGGCCAGCGTAATGGATTTTGCATCAAATGGAAGAAGGTAATCCCAGAGAGTTTCCAAAAAAATTTAGTGAATATTTCCCATAAGGAAATCACTAAGTGTCTGACTCTAGAAGAGGACGAAGAACAAGTTCTGGTCTCCTTTAATAAAATCTATTGTTCAATTAAACACCTCTTGACCAGAAACCTGCGTAATATAGTCAAGAGAACCCCAGGGTGGTTTGATTCAAACTGCTCCAGGGCATTGAGGGAACTCAAACAAGCACTGCACGTTAACCCACTAGACAGAGCACAGGTTCAAAGGGCAAGACGTAATTACTGTGTCGCTTTGACTAGAAGAAAGAAAGATCTAAAAGCTGAAGCCTGGGAAGCCCTCCATGCAGCAGCAACACAAAAGAACACTGTTGCCTTCTGGAAGGCTGTGAATGTTCCTTTTTATCAAGACGGCCAAGGTCCACGTTTAGATAATGCCATTACGGCTCAGGAGTGGGTATGTCACTTCCAAGCCCTGTATGGCACCACGGTTTTCCCTGTATGCTTCCCCAAAACAGCAATAACCACGGATGTTGTGGATTCCCTGTTCCCTTTAGATATCCAAATTAAACTAGAGGAGGTATACAAGGCCCTAAGGGAAAGTTCAGCTTCGAAAGCACCAGGACCAGACTCTGTCCATATTGATGTGTTTAAAACGTATCCAGACCTGTGGGCCCCGATACTCACCAGGGTCCTGAATTGCATGGCCAAAGAGGTTTTATCCCAACATGGAAGGAGGCAATGTTGGTCCGATTTACAAAAA
The DNA here is from genome assembly GCF_964263255.1 of Lissotriton vulgaris. Classification (NCBI taxonomy): domain Eukaryota; kingdom Metazoa; phylum Chordata; class Amphibia; order Caudata; family Salamandridae; genus Lissotriton; species Lissotriton vulgaris. The sequence continues at coordinate 208,777,870 of NC_141686.1, read as the reverse complement.
GGGGGACAGGAATGATCCTGCCTGCTACCGACCCATCTCTTTGTTAGATGGTTTTATGAAGATGGCAGGCAGGGTCATTCTTGCTCACATTCAGGACTTGTTGGAGGGACAGGAAGTGCAATCACCTTTTCAGTATGGGTTCAGGGGTGGGCGGGGGACAACTGAGCAGGGGCTAAATCTCTCCCTAAAAATCTTGAAACATACACATGCAAGGAAATCCAACCTATATGTGACATTTGTGGACCTCAGTTCAGCATTTGATTGCGTTTTGCACGACAATCTCTGGCAGGCTCTGAGAGATATTGGGCTGGACAATAAAATAATGGACTACATCCGAGAACTCTATGTTGAGGCAGGTGCACAAGTAAAATATAGCCAGAGGTAGGAATGCACAGAGCTTTTTAAGGTTAATAGAGGGGTAAGGCAGGGATGCATATTGGCCCCCCTGTTATTTAACCTATTTATTATTGCTACACCGAGGAACACCCCTATATATGTACTACATGCTGAAGTTGCTCTTATTTTCATCACAGACATTATAAAACTTGCCCCAATTTTACTTTGGCATAACGTCTGGACCAACCCTGCCACAGAATTGAACAGATCTATCATAGAGGACTGCTTAAGCTATGATGGGCTGAAAAATATCAAATGGCTTACTTATATTAAGAACTTTGTCAGTGAGATGGGTAATCCTGAATATTTTACTGACCCAGCCTCACTGGAACTACTCTCGCGATCCATGTTCAAAAAGATGTTGCTGGAACATTTGGAACTGCAAAGGTGGAAGGGTGAAAGGACTAAAAGATCTGTCATGAGCCACGATGAAGTGACATCTCATTGGGGTCCCCAGTTGTATCTTGTAATAGATCATCCCCTACAGCATCGTAGGCTCCTGACATACTTTCGCCTGGAAACCTTTTTTAGACTTGTATCATTCCCGACCTGCAATGACTCGGCGAGAGTAAAAAGGCGGTGTCCCTGTGATGACAAATCATTCCAGTGAAATATACACTGTACTCTTTTTTGCACTTTATATAGCCATTCCAGATGACAAATCTTAAAACCTCTCTTGTTAACTTGGGGCCTAAGGAAAGCAAGAGATGCCTATAATAAACTCAGGTCCTTAGACGATTGTCTCACCATCAGTGCAATGAGCCTCTTCCAGAACACAATATTAAGAATGAGAAGGACCATCGTGATGGGATAATAAGAGTTAGCTAAGTACTTTTAACTATCATGTATTTTAACTGATTGTACTGTTTTATTCTTTTTAAACTCCTTTTCTTTAACCAAAAAAAATCAAATGTTAGTAATGCTTAATTTAGAATGGAAAAATGAAATTTTAATTGTGATTTTATCTGTATACTTTTATGAATTGTGAATTCAATTCGAATAAAGTCTTTTTGAACTTAGTGCTTAAAAGTAGATCTTCGTTAGATAGAAACATGCCTTGACATGCAATCTAAAGTTACGTGTTTTACTTTGTCAAGCCATCAATTAAACAATGGTTTATGGACGAGTAATTATTCACCTGTTCTTTACTTGAGTTTTTTATGCATATGTCCATTTGTCCAATTAATTGGCTACTTGGTGGTTGTGGTTGAAGCCTCCAGGCTTACCTTCTCGCTATGAGGTTCTAGGGCTTGAAGCTGCTGGGATTAGGTCCCTGAGGTCAGCAAATGATTTAAAGGCACCAGCACATCACTCTTTCAGCCAGACTTCTGGCTGAAGCCAGGATCTCTCTCGACAGAAGACGCACAGCTAATAATGTCCATCCGTGGAAACAGCCATGTCTCATTCTTGAGATAAAGATAGGTAAGCAGCACTGCTCAGACCCATGAAAAACGTGAAAACATCAAGATTTAAAGATCGACTTCAAGTTGCATAACAATGGAAACAGTCCGCTTTTTAGAGAAAGAGCTATATCTCGAAAAGAAATCCTCAGTAAAAGAATTACTTTCCCCTTTTCAGTTCCTCGAACTGCTGACTTGGGCTTTCTTGCACTGGTGAGAACACATTTTTAAGCTGCTAAACGAATTTGGCAAAGTTTCGGATTTTTTCAATTTCTGAAAGTTTTGTGCAATTATGTTCCTAGTTTAAATGTTGAATTGCAACCTTTATTTTCAGCAAAACAAGTGTGGATATATATTGAGAGTGGCTCATGTAGTAAGCTGGAAAATAGGCATGGCTTCTAAAATTTCACAATGGTTTGATGTGTTTTCACAAACATGGATGTGTTGCATCATTCACCTATTGCTGAATAATGGTCCGCTTTTAAAAGCAATTATGTCAAGCTGAAACCAATAAAAAGTTATAATACTTATGCCTAATATTTTTCAAAGGTTGCCTTGATTGTTGAAATCGAGCATTATAAAGGGTGACATTGTTGCCCAGGTAAATTAAACATCCACAAATATTTTTTTCCCTTTTTATAGAACGCAAACCTGTGCCAAGGACACTGGAGAACTCTACATGAGCACCAGTTACATTGCCTACAAGGTCAGATCCACGAATTAGGGACGGGGGGATTTAGTGCCAGGAATCGCAGGATGTTGAGATCAGCAAATCTGTCCCTCTAGCTAAATCCTCTGCCCGACGATGTAAGCAGGAGGGAGGAAATAAATAAACAAAACAGTCCAAACACGGTGGTAAGCATAATTCGTTCATGCTTTTTTGTGTCTATTCACTGAAATTACTTTTCACATTAGACTGATTTACGGCAATGGTTATTTCACCAGGCAGGCGTTTTTTCATGTCTCCACTACAGACACTTTGAATTGAGTTTTTTTAAATACATAAACATGGGTCAGCCCCCCGCTCATAAATGAATGGGTTTGTTGCCTTCCTCCGGTACCTTTTTTTGATTGATAACATTCATCCCTTTTCTGTTGTGTGATACACACAGAAGCATTTCAGTCTCAGTGCGTTAGCTAAGAGATTTTGGGACATAGTGTACTGTAGCAGCTGCAAATGCTGCACTGTGCTGCGGTACATGGCACCCCCCCCCCCTCACTAACGATGGTGCTTCAATCCGCTGCTGTTCGCCCCGTAGACACCCTTGTGCCATGGTACAAGGGTGTCTCTGTGAGTCTACCGTAGGTTTTGCACTGTAAGGACCCAGAATATTATGCACAGACTCACTTTAGCCATCGTCCCACTTTAAAGTGCAGCACTCATGCAAAGTCGGAAAAGGACGGAGAAATGAAAGCGTTTCCCCTTCCTTGCCTCTCCTTGAAAAGGAGTCAGTGTCTCATGCTAAACCCAATCTACTTTATTTAGTAAAATGTGCTTAGCATGACAAACCTTGGGCGGTTGCATGGAAATGCACACACACCACCCATGGCGCAAAGTAATGCACTATTCCGTTATTTCCAGTTTAGTGCTGGAAAGTAAATTGGGGAAAAACATTTTGCTCTGATTTGCGTCACTTTTGTGATACAAACGGTGCAACATTTTAGTAAATCGCTCCCCCCACTTGTTTAAAAGAAATACATTATGGGGAGGGGTTTTTAGTCATCAATCTGCACCCATTCTCCTGGTGTAGTATTATCCACAGTATGCTTTCTCCCATCACATGGCTAATAACATTCCTTTTAATGTCTGGGATTGTGGTCAAGATATATTTCATTTTACCAGGATCTGGTGATCCATAGTGACTCTACAAGAGCACTCAGTGTTATGCTAGCAGTTGTTCTTTTCATGTGCCTGGCTTTATGATGGCTGCCGAACAGTATGTTCCATTGCACCTGCTCTAGTGGCACTTCTGAGTCCTCTTTTGCTCTGGTCTAAAGCTTTATCCGTCTGACAGGCTCTTGTAGTCAAACACATTCATACGAAATAAATGCACACAAAGATATGCACACATAGAGGGGCTAAAGGGGATACCTTTTTTATGTACACATGTTTTCGTCTGGTGTCCGAGCACCTCTTTGTCATCAAGTACTTTACCTTCCTGGCTGTGTTCATGGCTGTGGTCCATCTTGGTATGAGCCGAGTCCAGTCCTGTATCACTCTCTTCTAACAGCACCCCTTCACAATCCCTCTTTTTTTTCTCTATCACACCACTGGCCTTCTTATTCAATTACACAGAACCTCGCAGCTGCTGCAAATCTCTTGCACATTTTCTACAAGAGCTGGTCCCTGCCCCCCTTCTTCCTTCTCCTGCACCATCGGTTTCAATGTATTTACTTTTTGGGTTTCAGCTGCGCAGCAGTTGTGCTGTGCTTGTGAAGTCTATAGCTCTCAATATACATCTTAAAAGAGGCTTCTCTTTTCAGTTTCCCATCGCCAAAGTATTGCTTCCATCTACTTTTGGGGAACTTCTTCTTTGTAATGTTTTGCCTACACAGCACTTGTACTGTGCTTGTTTACCTAATCATTCTCCCCCTGCTGCCCACATTTCAAGCATATTTGTTGGTTCCAATTTATCTTTTAACATACTCCCCTGTGTCGGTTGAGCACTCACAGTACATCTCTTACAATCAAACCACTCTCTCATACTTCACCTTATGAGAGCTCAGACAGCATGTCTGCACTAAGTGGTATGGTGCTGTATCACACTGCTCTGTGGGAGCGCCGATAGCTGTCATCATGCAGCAACATGTCACGCTCTGCAGCGTAGGAGCACTGTGCCATCCTACCTCTCTGCAGTGGCTTTTCACTGTCTCTTGTCGTCATCCCCTGCTGTTCTTTTTTGTTATCCATATGTTCGCTCTGTTCTCAGTTCCAGACACTGAGAAATTCACTTCTTATCAATATTTCTGACTATCTAGCTCTTTTCTGCCCATCTGCTCACTCTGGTTTCGTGTCTCTTCTTGGGTGACACCTCAACCCACACAAACTGGGCACTGTCGGGTCCTACCTCCCTTCTTTGTCTGCAGTGCTTAATTTATGCTGGTGCTTCCCGGTGCTTAGCACCGCCACTTTCTTTTCACCACCGGGTCTATACTCTACATTTATCTGCTGCACATGATGGTCACGTAATGGATATTGGTTGCATTGATGTATTTAATTCAGTTTACCTCAGCGCAGCAGCAGAGGGTTGTTCTCGTGACCATCTTCTGTCTCGAGTGAGTGTCCCAGTCAGTAATGGTGTTGCGGGCCTTGCGGCCGTAAGACTGAGCCAAGGCTGAGGCAAGAGCAGCCAGTTAGATTCATGAATCATTAAATGTTTATTGATGGCGGCCCTTAGTTCACTGTTGCCGGTGCCCAGTGGGTGGTCGGCAGGACACTGATTCATTGGGCTGTGTTTTGGTTCTGCAGGGGCTGTGCGTCAGCAAGCAGCGTGCACAGATTTTTTTTTAATTGCCACGCCCCAGTATACCCCCATGCGCTAACCCCACAGCGAGTCATCCGTTCGTTCAACAGTTACTAGCAGCAGCAGGCCCGCTTAACGGAACCAGTCAGTGAAGTTTGTGTACTGGCCGGCCACCACGAGTACAGGTAAATTAATTAAGTACTGAGTTAAGTAGTAACCAGTGGTCATGATTGATGCATTGCCAATAATATGCAATAATTATCATGCCAAACTAACAATTTTTTTTGGGAGTGGCGCGGAGGCGTGACGGTCAAAAGTCATGCATTTCTCCAGTACCACGTGTGCACTTGAAATGCTGAGGCATACAGTTATTTTCACGAACCACATTATTGTGTATTTTTTTCCAGTTCATGTTTTGGTATTTAGTTATTGCGCTGTGTCAGTTTTGAGGGTAGGCAAGGATATAACCTTACCAAATGACCACAGAGCGACGGTAACTCTGGCTCCAAAAAATTTGATGATCGTGAATAATGATCATGAAGATTCACTTATTGCAGTGCCTGGCCTGGCCTAGTAGCTGGCGCCAGCCATGCAGTTAGTTATAACAAGATATTGGTGGGCCTGGCCGTGGTTTAGTTAAAGGCCCTGCCCCTGTAAAGTATGTATCCTCATCTGCTTCAGAGTACTGGTCTTAATAAATCCGTTCAGGCTGGCTGGCAAAAATCGGGCTCATCTGACTGTGTCTCACTCTCCCTGTCCTCGAATGCCCGTTCTGTCGGGGATGGCTCATCGCAGCACAACTAATCCGTAAGTAGGTAGCTAAACTGAACTCTGCTCTCGTGGGTTTAGGATTACTACAACTTCTAACCCCGCCCCTGGCCTCAGCACGCACGGTCTTGTAGACCATAAGTAGTCCCATAATGCTTGATACTGTTTTCAATAAGACACAGCCTAGAATAGCAAGTTGACGGTTACTCGATATGTTATATGTACCATTATTCTATAGATTACCTTGGCTTGGTCACATGAGATGCAGGTCAGGCACAGGATTGTAACTAATATTGGGATGCCCAGTGCCATCCTAGTACCACGTCATGGCACAGTGTTGTTATGCACCTAGTTACTTGTTATTTTATCTTGGGATTTGCCTGTCAAACAGAGAAGAATGGAAATTATACTGCAAATCATAACATAAAGTATACATAAGAAATTGTAAAGTTCATGTTCACCCAAGGGTATCTTGGAGCTGAACGATAGATCGTTATATTTAACCAACTCAATGGTACTCATTTTATAGACCTCAGAAAGATGAAAGGTGAGGGGATGTGCCAGGATTTAAACCTGTGACCACACAGACAGGAAATTAGAACCTCTAACTGTGAATGACGACGACCATGGCTTATAGAGTAAGTGGGTGGAGCCAATAAGTAGGTGTGGTCTCTGACAAACATTTGAGCACCTGCACTTCAGATTTGACAAATTAAGCACTGTTTGTCTGACACTCTTAAACAGGGGATATATTGGGCCCAGCCCTCACTATCCTCCTGTGTGTGCACCTCCTTGACATGGCCATGTTTTGCTGCAGTGGTTTCGGGGAGCTATTGATAGGAGGACACTAAGGGCTTATAATTGTACACACATTCTACATATATTTAAATATGTGGCACAGAAAGCTGCTTCAACGCAATTTCAGTGAAAACGATTTCTTGCTTTTGCCAGTGCTTCAGTTTTGGTTTCTCAAAAGGCAGTTTATTTGAACCCCCCAGATCCTGCCAGGCCATTATTGTAGTTCTAAAATGTAGTGCAAACATGCTCAGCCTGTCCCCTCGGCACTGTGTGACATAGCCTGCTGATGCTCCACATCTAGAAAGTTTTGAAGAAGGCTCAGTTTAAAGTTCACTCAAATTCCTGAGATGCTTTCCATGTCTTACTTAACCCCTTCGGTGCTCGTGTGGTCATGACGAGCTCAGCTCGTCATGACCACACCCGTTTCTATTAGGATCCAGCACAGCAGGGGAATATCTTAAGCAGCCAAGGTGTTATCCTGGAGTTCATTCACATCCTTACTGCACCCCATGGTCTTTGTAACTATGTACAGTGTAACAGCACTGCTGCTGCACCCCAACACTCATACACCTTCTCAGTTTAGCTACACAGCTTCTTCTAACCAGGGTGTGTCACCCTTTACGATGTGCTCCACTGCATGTGCTACTAGTTGCCATGTACTGGCACAGGTTCTGCCAACACCCACCTCCCACCACTTTCTGTAGCATACAGTGAATTTTGCAGTGTGCTGCCACTTTTCATGCCACCCCCTACCTTCCTTCTATGGTGTGTTTCCACTTTTGCAGTGTGCGGGCACAGTTTTTGCTTCCATGTGTAATCCCTCAGTGTAGACTCAATGACTGACTTTCCGATGAGCACTTCATTAAGTCAATGGATTACAATGGAATTTTCTTAGAGTCTTTAGGTGCTTTCTGGCTCTCAAACCTTGACAAAGCTCATATGCTCTTCCGCTCAGATTGCTGTTAGCTGCTGGTGGGTTTCGCTCAGACTTGGTCAATTTGTGTTCTTTCTCACTCTGGCCTGACAATTGTTGTTGATATTGCTGAGGGTTGTCTTTGGACTGTGTGGATCTTATCTCTTTCCTTCTCTTGTGAGATTGGTTTCTGCCTCTTGCTTCTCTCCCTCCTGTGCTTGTGTCAGTTTAATTTTTGTTCTGATTTCAGAGGTGTGTTTCTTTTGCAGCTGCTTTCTTTTCCACCCATTTTGGATTCATGATTTTCCATGCCACATTCCTGGACTGTACTTGACAATTCTTTTGTTGTGACAATGAGGCATATTTCCCTGTGTGATGTACTTCTCTGTGATCTCCTGACTGCTCGACTGCTATCGTTCTTGAATTACCAGATCTCTCTTTTCTTCCGTACTGGGTTGCATTTGAAGATAACCATGTGTGCTAGGCTGTGATGTTTCCATGTTGATGGATCTTTGTTATCTTGAGACCTTTCCTTCCTCTTACTCCTAGCTTCTCTTTCAGTCTCTTGTGCCCACAAGGCTGCTATATCAGGTGTTATCTTCCTTTCTCTACTTCATTGCATTGAGATAACATGTTTTGTCCTGATCCCACTAACCAGCATTAGCTCTATCAAGGATTTCCTTAACTGTGAATAGCCTTTTGAGATGTCTATGCTGTGTGATTGGTGACTCGCAACCCCTAATGATCTGCAATCAAATTGTGTCCTCATCTGTGAACATATCAAAAGCACAATGCTGTACCAGGTTTTCTAACCTTATGACAAAAGCTGCTAAGGATTCAATGGGTTCCTTGCATGCCAAATTAAAAATATGGCAATCTCTTGATCCATATTCTTTGATGTCGTTCATCTTTGCGCTTTTCATATGAGCCTGTCTTTTTTGTTGAAAATGTCCTTATGATATGCTGACCATCTTGCCCCACTGGATCAATAACCTGCAGCCTTTGCTTGTTATGGGATTCTCCTGCTGCTTAAGAAATTTGACCAGCGACTCCGGCCATCTCTTCCACCTCGGGCCAAACTCCCTCTCTCATCCTCTGTGACTGGGGGTGGCACTTTGAGGGGGGGAGTCAAGGTTCGTGCTTTTCTATCTTCAGGCACGGTGATGTGGTGTTGTGGAACACTGCTTGAAAGGTTTGCTGCAATTATGTCTCATGTCTTTCTTACATATGTTAGTCTATTTGAGTGTTATCTTTTTATTTCAATTGCTCTTATTGAGGTCCATCGCTATGCCTGCACAATTTTTCCTCCGCCCTGGGGCTATATTCATTTGAGGTGTGCTTGTTTGCCAGACATGCCCCCTATGGCACACTGATATACAGGAAGATGTTTATTCCAGGACAGAGACAATTCTCGTCAGTGCCTTCTGCATTGCTCAACCCCATCATCCGACACCTTTTCCATTTAACTTTCAAGTCATCATCCCCTTAAACAAAGACATGTTGACTCTGCCAGTGCTTGTACTCATGCTCACCCTCCAGTACCCCGGCGACAGATGCACTATATGCGCTTCCTCCTGGAAACAAGATATCAATCCCCGTTTCTTTATATGTGTATCAATTTCAAGTACTGAGTAATGCAGGATGGATTTTACACAGGGCATGAGTCGGGGGTACATGTGGGTGGACGGCGTCCGCCCACTATTTTCACAGGGTGGAAGCAGTACACCCTGCCAAGAAATTGGGCCCCACCCAAAAAAATTACTGACCTTTTCCCGGTGTTATTTGCAAACACTGGGACACATTCAGCAGCGCCTGCACATTGTTGTCTGCTTTCGATCGCACCAACGTGCACATGCCTGATGTCACGCACCGTTATGTCACATGCCACGATGTCACACACTATGATGTCATGCGCTGTGATGCTACTTGCATTCTGATTAACAAGGTTAGTCCCCCCACTTCTTTTTTTAGAACTTGTGCCCTGATTATATAATTATCTTCACAATTCAGCAGCAATGACTAACATACAATGTGACAAACACGCCTTATCAATTCTAAAATGTCCCCATCAAAACCAATAATAGCTCAAGACTCCCAATATGTAAATTAAACTATGCTGTTCAGCCTATCACTTTTGCCTAACCTCAAACCCAATCAAGGACCGCGCTGTGAAACTGCCATCGGCCACATTGGCATAGTTCATTCCTTCCCGTCTGTGTGGAGAGAGAGGGAAAAAATGTTTGCGCTAGGGCTGGCTTAGCAGTTTCCTGGAACGTGAGCCAAAAGGGGCCGGAAGTTGTTTTACAATTGTGTTTCAGTGAAAAGACTGGAATTAAAACAGCAAACACTGGTCTTTACACAGCAAGAAAGACAGGAAGTGTTTGTTGCAGCGGGAATCCCACAGTAATCTTGCTTTGGAACATCTAGGAAATGTGGCAGCATTACCTCTGATTATCGTTACCCTGATTTCCGATTGAGGTCGATGGATCTTTGCCACCATAATGACCAGGGAGCTTCTATATAAACAGGAGCAATCCATAAAATGCAAATAAACATTTTAGACAATAATGAGAGTTATTTTCCAATCAAAATGTATTAATCTCTGACTCTTCATTCAGTAGTCAGGTATCGATCAGGTTACAGAATTGATAAGAGAAAAACTAAGTTAGCACAAAGCATCATAATTTGCAACCAGCGAGTTCCATAAAGGAACAAATTCCTATTCTAAGACAATGGGGCTCAAAATGATGTCAGTCTGAACTCCGAAAGAGTCCTAGAATAAAGAGTGAGTTAGCATTTAAGCTGTTTCAGTCAATAATAATTGCAGAATCTACCATGAAGAGAAATCAAGCATGGAGCAAATAAGCCTTGGCAAAGCCAATTAGTCAAAGCACAAATCAGAATGGAACTAAACCTACATCTAATCTGCCTACGTTCTGCTCTCTATCAAAGGTCTGATTTCTCCTTCACTGCATCTGCAAATCACTTCTGCTCTCCTCCCTTCATGTCTGCATCGGAGTCTGAAACTCTCAAAGGCCTTCGAAAGTCTTCCTACCTGTGTTCTGGAAAGGATCCTCTCCCCTCTCCATCCTCTCTGAAACTCCTAACTAGGAACGCGTTTATCAAAGAATAATGTTACAAAGCATGCAATGTGACTTTTCTTCCTCCAACTGGAATCCAGCATTTTCCAAAAGGATGCCTCCACCCATCAACAGATTCATATGTCATCTCTCAGACAGGCAAAGATCCTTCCCACTGTACATTCTGCATCTTATTTGATACAATTTCATCGCATAACCTTCTTTTTAAAAAATACATTTTATTTCTAACTACACACATAACATGAGCTGCAAAACAAACTTTTTTAAATAAGCAGGACACATTAAACTTGGTAATACACTTTTAAAATATTTTCTCTGTTCTCACTAAAACAAATAATTAAATTAGGCCTAGTTCAACATTTGCAGCAACTACAGAGAAAAAGCTCAGACCAAGGTCACAGCTGTAAATCATGCCACTGTTCTCTTCACAAAGAGAGAAAAAAATTGTATTTGCTTATCTTCAAGGTCAACCTAAACTCCGAGAGCAAGAGCTAAATTAGAGCTGGTTCTGTGTCTCCCTTTTAAAATGTCATGCTATTTCAAATACAAGTTATTTTCTACTAATGCACAGTTTAACACTTTCACAAGTTAGAATCACATTTTCATAGTGAGAACAAAATCTAACTAAACACATTTAAATCAAACTATGAATTACTTGCACATGGGTTACATAAATTGCTAAATGAAAGTGTCTAGCTGAAGTCTGTGCATTTCAGAGCTCATGTTTTCACTTTGTGGCACAGAAATCTGTGTGTCACCTTTCAAATGCAGTTTTTCATTTCTGAAGCAAAGGTAGGTTTTCCATTAGTGAAGAAAGCACAGTTTAGGCTCTTTCAAGTGTATCACCCATCCTATTGTAAACCTGCTTCTTAGAGATGCAAGTATATTGAAATATGTTCATTTTGGAGGCCATTGTTCCCATTTGTGGAATGAATAGCCGTTTTGCTGTGTGCACAGAAATTTGAGTGGGGGCCGAAGCTTAAAAGCAGCATTTCAGAAAATGCAGTTGGTAGGCATCAATATGACTTTTGGCTTGGTTCCTCGAGTCTGTTTAAGGTTATGACGTGGGGAGGGATGTAGCCTGCACAGGGAGCTTTAACTGGAAATAAAACAAGGAGGAGGGAGAGGAAGGGAGAGGGAAAAAATACTGTGCCATTCCCAAAATATGCCTGCATGGATGCCTCCTGGCACTCTCCGCTAGGATATCTTCTCTGCAAATAGTACGCCGAAGACATGAAGTGCCAAGCATGGTTTCTGTTTTTGATGGAAAATATACATTTGTTCTTGAATGGGTGGTAGCTGGCAGTAAAGCTGCAAGGTATGTTTGAAGGCCAAATTCCACCCAATAACATTTTCTGGGTTTTTTACCTCCCGCTATCCAAATACAGCTATTCAAATCTTGCAATTTTACAAATTATCTTCTGTCACTTTTATTCCAGCCTAAAAAGCTGACATTTAACATCTTTCTCCCTTCTGGCTTTCCCTGACACAAAAAGGCTTCTCTCTCTCTCTCTCGCTCTCTCTCTCTCACTCTCTATTTGGTGCGCCTTAAAAAGCTGATTTTAACAATGGATATCCCGCTTGAATAATGCTGGTCAAACTAAAATGTAGTCAAGTGAGAATGTCTAACAGTGGGCTTGGGAAAGGACTGACAAGGAGCAGAGTCACATACTGTCATTATCTGTGTTGGAAATGACCCTTTTTCCAGGGTTATCCCCAAACTTTTGGCTTCTTCCTCCCTTATTTTTCCTGACCTGTGGTTGTTGGCAATAGGACTCCGGGCCTTTTAACACTGCTGATCGGCGCTTAAGTGCATATGATCACTGTATACATTTTTATAGTGATTGGTTATCCATAATTGGCATATTTGTGTTAGTAAAGTGCACTAAGTGTGCCAGGGCTGGTGATTCAAATGCTACTAGTGGGCCTGCAGCACTGATTGTGCCACCCACAGGAGTATCCCTAAAATGGTGTCTCAGGCCTGCCACCGCTGTGCCTGGGTGCAGTTGCTAACTGCCATACTGACCTGGCCAGATTCCCCACTGGCCAGGCCTAACACCTCCCTCTCTGTAAACATTGGACACCCCTATGGAAGGCCCAAGGTACCCCTCCCTGGGCAGGGTGCAGTGTATGTGAAAGGTACAGCAAGTACTAGTGTGGGTGACATGCTCTGATAGTGAAATACTGCTGTTTTCGTTTTTCACTCTTGCCCATAGGCTAGAATGGTGAATGCTGTATATAATGCCACCTGCATATCTTCCCATAGGAGCAAGATAGAACATTGAAGTCTGGTATCCCTGAACTCAGAATTTATTAACCCATCTTTTAGGAAGGATGGTTTTTAAATCCTGTGTTTGAAAACAGCACTTTTAGAAAGTGGTTGGTGTCTTGTCTGACCTTTCTGTGTGCCTTTGCCTGTTTGTGAATTGACTGTCTGGTTTGTGAGTGACAGGGGCTGGGGTGGCTCCAGGAGGCTGGATGAGTCAGCACTGGGGTGAATAGCTCCATCTGCATCTTGAGTGTTGGGAGGGGATTTGTACCTAAATAGGGCCGTGCCTGCCTTCCACAATGCTGGCTCCACTTCCTGCTGAGCGGCTGACAACCCTGCCACTCTCTCTCAAAGGAAAAAAGGAGTCCTTTAAACAGAGTTATCTAGGACTGACTGGAACTGGTTTGGAGTAGGCAAAGGGTTCTCTGCCTTCAGATTACAAAGACAATATTGGTAGGAAAATGGATAACCAGACCCCAGAAATGTAGATCATCCTGGAATCAAGAAGTAACCTCTGCCAAGAAGGAAGCTGGAAGACTGACATTCTGTAAGGCTGACCTGCAGTTACTTTGCTGCCAAGGAGAGGGGAGGGACTTTGCTGTTGCTGTGTCCCCTTGCTTGAAGAGATTTCCAAGGGCCTGAATAGAGCTGGCCTCCTGTTAAGAAGTCTCAGGAACAAAAGGACTTCACCCCCAGCTTCCCCCATGGACTCTGCTGTGTGAGTCATGACTTGCCTGGAGAGCTTGATCTATTTATGGGGCATCTGGAGGTGGTTTCCTGCTGTTGGAGCTGGAAAAGAAGAAGATCTACAATTTGCACACATCACTTTCTTGCGGAGCTCATCTTCGACAGTGAGAGAGAATTCCTGTTGCCGCGAAGAAGGTCGCAGCGCCTGTTGTAGCTGCAAGAACCGACGCATCAAATGATTGGTAGCACAACGCCCCAGTGTGGGAAGATTCCTGTCGCTGCGGGTATTGTCACAGAGCCTGTAGTCATTGTGAGAAATCATCACACCGCTTGCTTGCCGACCGCATCACTTCGCTGCGAACTTTGTCACAGGGTTCGACGTCATCGCATCGAGGGGTCATGACAGAAGAGGATCAAAGCTGCGCCGCTCATCGCTGCCGCAGCGAAGATCATTGCCGTCCCGAAGATCGTCGCATTGTGCCTTTGCGAGATGCATCCTACCGGAGAATCTGCATGCCGGTATTCACACAAGGTATTGCATCCCTTCCCATACAGACTGGATTTGTCGCAACACGCCCGCTGCATGCAGCGGGATTGTCGCACCGCCTCCCCAGGGTCTCAGAAGTGACGCATCGCTTGTTCTTCGCCTCTGCATTTGCCGCTTGGAACTTTTGTCGCATCTAAAGTTACTTTGGGCTAAAAGTGACGCAACTGTAGATTATTTTGGCGCAATCCCTAGAACTCTTTGAAAATGATATTCTTGAACTGTGTATGTTGGATTTTTGTCGTTTTGGTCTGGTGTAGTTTAGATAAAGATGCTTTATTTTTCTAAACTGGTGTGGAGTCCATTTGTGGTGTTTTCAATGCGTTACTTTGAGTGTTGGTACAAATACTTTACAAATTGCCTTTGATAAGCCTGTCTGGTCATGCCAAGCTACCAAGGGGGTGATCAGGGGTTATCCAAAGAGTGTATCCCCCTTACCCTGACTAGAAGCAAGGGTCCCTATTTGGACATTGGTTCCTACCTCTGAAACTAGAGACCCCCAGATCCAACAGTCTGGTTTTATGTAAATCTCCCTTTGCTCTTTTTGCTCAGACAAAAAACTCTGGGACATATTTACATGCCTCTATTACCACCACAGCATCATTTTTCATGACGTTGTGGTGGTGATTGGGCTTCAGTTTATTTACAAGGCAGCGTTTTGCCACTAATGCGGCTTACGACTGCCTTGCAAATAAGGCACTACTTCACGCAATACTTAGCATGAAAAATGGGGCAATGCGTGTTGATTTTGACGCTGCCCCATATTTACATGGGTGCATTAAAGTGCAGGATCCAAGTTAAAGACCAGGGAAAATCTGGCCAAGCCATTGCGCAACAATGAGAAATGTTTCTTATTATTTTTGCTGTTTCCCTATGTGCTGCGTTGTGCAGCACACATGGGAACAGTAAAGCACCCTTGACTGTTTATGTGGAGGAAGGTGTCTCTTTCTGCACATAGATAATCTTTAAAAAAATCAAATTTTGCAACTTCTTTGTGTGCTGAATGAAGCACCACACATAGAAGTTACAAATCACCATTTAAAGATTGTTTATGTGCAAGAAGAGGCAAATTCCTCACATAAACATTCTTCCCCTGCAATGCAGACACCCTTGCACCATGGTGCAAGGTACATGCTTGGGGGCTAAGGATATACATTGATCAGCAGCTCAGCAGGAACTGTAGGGCTGCACCATATTTTTGAAATTATGGTGCAGCTCAGTGATTCAGAAGTGGCATAGTGCAGCATTAAGCCAAGTAGGCTAATGCCACGCTCTGACACTCCTATTGTAAATATCCCCCTCTATTTTCTCAGGTTGAGTTTATATGTGCATTCTCGATCCTGTGTAGGTGAGGACACTTCTTACTGGATTAGCACAAACACTGCACTCTATAGATGTTTGGAGTATGAAATCACTGTTGAAATCCTCAGAGAAGATTTTTCTTCTTTTTATTATTAGTACTATACATTCAAAGAATAATTGGTTATTCTAATAGCCTAACAAGTCAACTTGCAATTTTTGCTTCTATATTTAAATTTTATAGTGTTTGCTGAGCAACTTGTTGTTAAGAGGAGCCTCCACCTAGGAATATAGTAACAAGTAAGGGGGACAACATAAAACAGGAAAACTCAGTGACACCAGGTAGAATATCTTAAAAGTTCAAGGGAAGGCTAACTTACACATCCTGTTGGTTGAATGCTTTTTAAAAAACAGTAATGATTCTGTTCAAAATATCAACATGCAGTTTACTATATTGTGTATGAACAATACTCAAGGCCACTGCATCCAGTTTCATGCATAGAAATCTTAACACTTTGCACTCTGAAATTACCAACTTACCTCCTCCACCCGATTCCAAATGTTCCATCTCTTGGGCGCATCCAGTAACCTCAAGCCCTTGTCATAGTAGGCCTGCCTGGTGGCTGAACGAATCACTGACATAATATGGAAGGACGTGAGTCCCAGGCTCTCCACATCACTGGAGTCAAGCTATCCAGGCTGAAGAAGGCTGATAGCCAGAAACCGGTCCTTGGATGGTTGATTCAGGTCTAGGAAAGACATGGCTTGGTAGTTCGGGCTGGACTGTTCCAATGACGATACAGAAAAGGGGGTGGTGATGAACAGAGTGTCTGAATTAGGCAGACCACTCTTACCCAGTCCAAAGATCAGGGCTTGATCCATCACTGTTATTAATCACACTGCACCATCCCAGCTCAGAACCTGGCTATATGCAAATCAGTCTGTCCCTGGCCCAGTGCATCATGGGAACAGGGCAGACTAAACTACCAAGCCAATTCTTCACCAGAAAGGAGACAAGCTACCGGGGACCGGTTTCTGGCATTTCAGCCGTCTTCGGCCCGGCTTGCTTGAATCCTGATGGTGCAGTGAGAAAGGGACTCATGTCTGAGTATACCCTGCCACACCTATAGTGGCCAAAAACGATACAGAAAAGGGGGTGGTGATGAACAGAGTGTCTGAATTAAGCAGACCACTCTTACCCAGTCCAAAGATCAGGACTTGATCCATCACGTTATTTATCTCACTGCACCATCCCAGCTCAGAACCTGGCTATATGCAAATCAGTCTGTCCCTGGCCCAGTGCATCATGGGAACAGGGCAGACTAAACTACCAAGCCAATTCTTCACCAGAAAGGAGACAAGCTACCGGGGACCGGTTCCAATGAGGCACAGGGTCAAGGCTGATTTGCATATAGCCATTGTCTGACCTAGGGTGGTGTGGAGTGCAAAAAAACAACGGATTTAGGCCCAGATCTTTGTACGGGGGTGAATGTAAGACATTGTTCTGCATACTGTCCATCAACTGTGTTTTCTGCAATTTTCACCCCGAGTGGGCTGGGTATTCTCAGACGTGAGTCCCAGGCTCTCCACATCACTGGAGTCAAGCTATCCAGGCTGAAGAAGGCTGATAGCCAGAAACCGGTCCTTGGATGCTTGATTCCGGTCTAGGAAAGACATGGCTTGGTAGTTCGGGCTGGACTGTTCCCATGAGGCACAGGGTCAAGGCTGATTTGCATATAGCCATTGTCTGACCTAGGGCGGTGTGGAGTGCAAAAAAAACGTTGGATTTAGGCCCAGATCTTTTTACTGGGGTGAATGAATGTAAGACATTGTTCTGCATTCTGTCCATCAACTGTGTTTTTTGCAATAATATGGAAGGACACAATATCGTCCTACAAAAATATCGACACAAAAATATTGACAATAATAATATCGACATCCTATACATATCTAAAAACATACAAAAATATCCGAAACTCAATGTTGACCTACATAAACATCGATCTCACTAAAATCGACAACATACCTATCAAAATGTTAAAATGCCAATAGCAAACTAGCGTTGCCTGGGGCAGAAAGGGGCTGGGGGCAACATTTTGAGGCTTGCGTGCACTTCTGCCCCTGGCCCCCTCCCGCCCCTGCCCGGCCCGTCCCAGCCCGTCCCGGCCCCCCCCCTGCCTGATCCTTACCTCAGCCGCCGGTCCCACTCCAGGCCCCCTGCCCGCACAGGCCGCCACACTCCAGGCGCCACGCCCGCACAAGCCGCCACTCTCCAGGCACCCCACAAGCACAGGCCTCCGCTCTCCAGGCGCCCCGCCCGCGCCAATTCGCCCAGCAGCAAGCAGCAGATCGCGATCTTCGGCGCCATTTCCAGAAGTGTTGCCAGGGAGCGCAAACGCAAATGATTTCATCACGCAGACGTCGCGGCCGGCGCTACTTGCAAGGGACTACTTTATTTTTATTTCAAAATTTTTTAAACAACGTATATTTTTTATTTTTAATAGCCTATGTCCTTCTGCTTGCCCTGAGGTTTACAAAGATGTCTTGGGTGTTTTGATTGATGGTGTACTTTTCGAGTTTACCCCGCTCAAAGGTTTGTGTTCTCTCTTTATAATAGTAGTATAAGGTAAAACATATAGCAACAACTGTAACTGCAACCTAAAAAATATATCAGAACAATTAACACAAATAAATGCATTTTTGTTTTCAGATAAATAAAACACATAAAATACATGCCACAACTGAACAGTAAAGGACTTCAAAATCAAATACAGAATATTCAACAATGTAAGTATATACTATAGATATGTTTTTAAATGTAACTTAAAATACATACAGCTACAAAATATATTTCTTATAGAGTAACAAACAACAAAATGACAGAAGGAGCTGAATTTGTTACCAGCCAGAAAGGAAAACTATTACTCTGCTACATGGGTTACACTTATACCCAAGAAAAACAATTTGGGAGGAAAGTTAATTGGAAATGTTGTAAATATTACTCCAATACACAGCTCCTCCCCTTGGAAAGAGACACCCTGTTGCACAGCTTTGTGATTCAGACGTGTCAGTCTTTCTGATTAGTCATCAAAATTAATTCTTCCTCATGTTGGGGTTCCAAAAAGTATTTTATTTTTCATCAAGGTTTCCATAAAGTATAAATTTCTGGTTGTATGTCCAACATTAACATAATCCAATATCAATCCTTTCTTTGGGGAAAAATTATTATAAAACACACTTAAAACATACAAAACAAACGTTACATTCAGCGACAGGAAGTGTCTCCCAACCGCGAGCTGGTCTTCATCCAAATGACACAAAACGACCTAAAGCGGTTACAAAATAACTGACTCAAAACTAAACAAAAAGATTAACATTACAAATATAATATTTAATCTATTAAAATATTCCTTTACAGAAACAAAAATCAATAATATGTCAAAACAATTATATGTTATTATTAACTTGTATAAAAATACTTAACAAAATCTATATATTTTGTAAAATTATAAAAATAAATATTATAAAATACATATTTATTATTATAATTCATAACATCTGTATAAATTTACAAAAATCTGTACAAATGTTTTTCTAAATGTACATAAATAAACCTATGTTAAAATGTGTTCTTCATTTAAATATATTGTTTAAAAAATGAATATTAATAGTTTTAATATTAATAATAATTTAAAAATGCTATGTAAAACCAACATGTATAACAATATGTAATATGTGAATAAATTGTACCTGTTTTTCATAATTTCAAACAATACTTACAACTGTATTAAATTAGTTTTTTAATAAAATGTACAATTTCAATGAAAAAACATTTATTTTAATTACCATGAAATATATTGGCAAATATATGACTCAATTTATTTGTATAAAATAAAAATGTAATACTAATGTTGTTTGTTTAATTTTTGTCATGTTAATTAAAAAATGAAATATTAAAACTCTATAAAAATATGTATGAAATGTATTTATTAACATAAAAATGTACTATTTCCACTCCAGTCTACATTAATTCGGGGTAGGTGCTGGACACTAATTAAATATAATTTACTATTCCCACTCCAGTCAACATTAATTTGGGGTAGGTGCTGGACACTAATTAAATATAATTTACTATTAAAACTCCAGTCTACATTAATTTGAGGTAGTGCTGTAGACTAATTGAAATTAATGTACTATTCCCACTCCACTCTACATTAATTTGGGGTAGGTGCTGGACACTAATTAAATATAATTTACTATTCCCACTCCAGTCTACATTCATTTGAGGTAGGTGCTGGACACTAATTACAATTAATTTACTATTCCCACTCCAGTCTACACTAATTTGGAGTAGGTGCTGGACAATAATTAAATATAATTTACTAATCCCATTCCAGTCTACATTAATTTGGGGTAGGTGCTGGACACTAATTAAATATAATGTACTATTCCCACTCCAGTCTACATTAATTTGAGGTAGGTGCTGGACACTAATTGAAATTAATTTACTATTTCCACTCCAGTCTACATTAATTTGGGGTAGGTGCTGGACACTAATTAAATATAATTTAATATTCCCACTCCAGTCTAAATTAATTTGGGGTAGGTGCTGGACACTAATTGCAATTAATGTACTATTCCCACTCCGGTCTACATTAATTTGAGGTAGGTGCTGGACACTAATTTAAAGTAATTTACTAGTCCCACTCCAGTCTACATTCATTTGGGGTTGGTGCTGGACACTATTAAAAAATAAATAATATTTCCCAATCAAATCTATAAACCCAACATCCCGCTCCTAAAATATTTTCTATAAATATATTAAATATTTTAAAAGAATTCCAAAATAAAGTCAAATTTTAACAATATAACTTTTAATTTATACATTTTTAAAACACCCCCCACCCTTATCCCCTATTAACCCAACCTCCCGCTCCTAATCTTATATATACATTTGAAACAAACATAAAAAATTACATTTCATAAACAGATTAAATTTACAAAATTACTATACAAACAACAACTTCACATAAATAAACAAATATTACTAAAAAACTACACTTTATCGATATTTTAACACAACAGTATTTTCACATTCAATATTTTTAACTTCGATATAAAAATACACATACAAAAAATGATATTTTTGTTGTTGATATTAGATAATTCGATATATATTACCATTGATATTAAAACATCGATATTTTGTCACATCGATATTAAAAATTCGATATTATATCTACTTACCGGCTGAACGCCTTGTAGGAACCACCGTCCGCAGGAGGAGGAGACTTACTGAATCTGGGATTTACAAGAAAGCTTATTGTCGAATTTGAACCCCAAGTTTCTTACTGAGTCTACTGGCTCAGGAGGGGGATACAGTTCTTGTGGCCACTATAGAGCAGCGGGTGGAGAGGCCCGCTGGCTGAAGAAGAGCTCCTCGGTTTTATCCAGGTTTAGCTTTAGGCAATTTTGGGTAATTCAAGCTGAGATGTTACTTGAACACTGTCTAATGTTGAAAAATGCAGCCTCTGATCATTCATTTAAGTAGAACAACAGCTGGGAGTCGACGAGGGCTGCGAGCGGCGGAAGGTAAGCATTGAAAAGGAGGGGATCAATGTGAATTCCTGGGGTACCACGCACACCTCTGGTTTCTGGGAAGATACAAATGGATGGAGGAAAACTTGTTGTGACCAGTTCTCAAGGAAGGACCGAATCCAGGCCAGGGCCGTGCGCTGTATTCCCAGGCATTTTAATTTCTCCAGAAGTGGATGAGCACCTGTGTCGAAGGCCGCGGACAGGTCCAGCAGCACAAGCATTGCTGTGTTGCCCTGGTCAATAGTCCCATGAAACTCTCTGACACTTCTAGGAGTGCAGTTTCAATGCTATAGCCTGCTCTAAAACTGAATTAGGAGTCGTGAAATCGATTTTTAGATTCCAGGAATTCTCAAAGTTGACTCTGTACTATCTGTGCAAGGATTTTCACCAGAGCAGACAGAAGAGAGATAGGTCTGAAGTTTTTATAGTCTGCAGAGTCTGCATCTGGTTTCTTGAGGATTGGCAGTAGGAAAGCCTGTTTCCAAACTGCTGGATAGATTCCCGAACTCAGAGAGGAGTTCCAGATCTGGTTCGGGGGGTATTAATACAGGGGGCCAGAAGTTTAAAGAACTGGACAGGGCAGGGAGCCAGATTTACATGGTAATAGTTTTTTAAGGGAGGCATCGAGGGAAAGTGAATGGAATTTGGACAATGACCAGAGTTGTCCGGAGAGGAATTGTACTCAGATAGATTCAAATTGAAAGGGAAAGTGGCATAGATAGATTTTTATAGTGGAAAACGTTTGACAATCCAGCAAAGAGGGAAGGGGAGAGAAGCATGGTACTGTCACGATCTTCTGCTGGTTTGGATTGAATAGTGCTTTAATTTAATCTTGTGGGTCAAGTAGTCCTGCACAGTGCTTCATTTGAGTTAGTGAAGGATTTTTAGAGCCTTTCTGTAGTCGAACTTGACTGCGGGTGATATGATTGTCTCGAGGAGTGCTCCAATTTTTTACATAGGCTTTTCTCAACTCGAAGACCTGGGGAAAACCAAGTGGCAGACATATCTTTTATCCAGCACTCATATTCCTCTCACCCTCCACCCACACCTCTCATCCTGAGCTCTAACCGCTCATACAGCACTTTTACTATTGACATACCGCTCACCCTATACTCACACACCTCTTACCTTGTACAGGGTAACATCTCTCACCCTGTGCAACAATTCTCATTCTGCACTGAGCACACATCAGTCATCATGCATTGAGGCACTTTCAATCTGCACTCGGATATTTATCAGTCATCATTCATGTACCACTGACCCTGTACAGAGAGCACTCACATCATTCTCCATGCACTCATACACTACTCCCACATCTCTTAACTTATTAGTAATCCCATAAATGAAACCTAATACATTTACTAATGCGTATTCATTCATCTCTATTGCTGGGGAAGCTTACCTTCCCTATGTTGTCCCTGCCATGCCCTATGGCCATTGCTCCATGCCTTAATCCCTCCCTACACTTCATTTGAGTTGTTGTAACAGTGATGTCTAGTGTCCTGTGGGAATCAGGTGTTTCAGGGTGATAGTGTCTTCATCAGGCGAATGGTGGGCTACTGGTCCCAGCAGGCCACCATTCCTTTGATGACCTCCTGCTGCAGTGCATCACAATTTGCTACCATAACAGTCTACAAATAACATATAATAAAAATATATCTATATTACATCATTTACATAATACAAATCAATCATATAATGAAAATGTATTATATAATTCACAATTATTATTAACTGATTAACATATCCCATCCTATGTCACAATAAACCCAACAACCTGCTAGGACACTAATTATATTTAAAACAAAATCAAAACCATTTAAAATTACAATCTATATTTGAAAAAGTAGCCTTTAACTAAACAATAATAACATACACAGGTAATAAATAAACAAAACACTTTCAAATAATTAATCTTTGTAACCAGTAAATTATTGAAAATGAAATTAACATAATATTCTTTAAAATTATATTAATTACCTCACAAATGTATATTCCTGTAAATCATATTTTCGGATCAATATGTTTTTTGCCTTTCAATAATTATTTCCCAATATTTCTGACTCCTGATATTTTTCCAAACACTCTGAAACTATAAGAAACAGGACCAAGAGGATCAGAGACAATGGGCACATAATATCGAGATGGAGATGGACTATGAAAACAAAAATAGCATAACCTTGACCGGGAGAGCCAGGTAGCTGAGACTGGGGATACGAGCAGCCAAAGTAAGAAGGAAGGGTTGTAAGTGGACCAGGAAATAGAGAAGGATCAGCACCTTGAGTACCATGACCAGAAGAAGCATGGTAAGAAGGAAAAAGAGGATCAGGAACATCAGGACCATGAGTATTACTGCCTGGTGGTCCAGGCCATGTGTCAAGGAACATGATCCCCAGGAAGATGAGCATCAAGATGGTCAGGCACAGAATAACCAGTTAAAGGAGGAACATGATGAGTTTGTGCAGCAAAAAGAGTACAAGTAGCTTGAAAACCAGGGCTAAGAGAATCCGGACCAGACCCAAAAAGGCAAGATTCAGACCAATAAGAACAGACCCCAGCATAAGCATGGAAGACAAGGGGGGTCAGTGCCAAGAATACCAGAAGGATAAGAGCCAAGAGGAACGGGATCAGAGCATGGAGGATTAGAAGGATCAGCACCAATTGGACCAGGAACAGGACTAGGAGTGCCAGGAGAACCATGAACATAGGACAAGGGCCCAGAGTACCAGGCGGAGCAGACAGACCAGGACTTGAAGGTAGAAGGATCTAGGTTAGGAAGTTAAGAAGGACAACAACTGCCAGAGCCAGACAGACTAAGGGTGACTGGATCTGGATGTCTAGGAGGACCAGGGCCAACATTACAAGGCTCAGACATATCCACACAAAGGTAACAAGGATCAAATGAACCCAGACCTTATTGAGTGCAGTGTCAGAAGGGACATGGGGACAAAGACGATCCAAACAGGAAGACAAGAGCTGAGAGGGCATGGGCTAAGAGGACCATGAGACAAGAGGCTTGGTACACTGATGGGACCAACAGGACAGTAACTTATGTACTGATAATTAGATGAGCCGGGTGAGAAGGATTAGAAGGACCAAGTTAAATCTATGAGGAGCAAGAGGATCAGGAAAGAAAAGAAAGAGAGAGGATTGGGATGGCCAGAAGTACTAGTACTAAGATGATTAGGCAAACACAATCCCAAACAAGGAAGACCAGAAACAAAAGAATCAGGTATAGTGGTCACAAAACCAAGTAGAGAGCACAGACTGTGAGAACCACCAGGAATAGGAAGACCATTGCTAGGCAAACCAGACTGAGAATGAGGAAGATTAGCATAACAGAGCCTGAAGAATAGCAAACAGATCCAACAGGACAAGAGTAAAATGATCCCGGTAATGAGGACCAATTGGACCACAATTAAGGGGAAACAGAAGCTAAATTGCCAGCAGAGGCCCAGTGTATCAGGACCAGTCATACCAGGACAAGGAGGACCAGGATGAAAAGCAAATGGAGGACCAGTATAAGGAATACCAGGATGAAAAGAGCCATGATAACCAAGTTGGGTGGCTAAGAATAGTTAAGAACAGGATAACCTGAGGAAGGAGGATCAGAATAAAGTAGAAAAGTTAGTCCAACATGACAACAAGCAGGTGGGCGAGAGCCAAGATTATCATGATATTTTGGAGGAGGACCCGGAAAACTAGTCTGGTCAGGACTAGTTAGACTAGGACCATTGAGACCAGGAACCTGTTAGGGCAGATTACGTGGACTAGAAGGATCAGAATAAGCAGGGGCTAGAATAGGGCTAGGTAGACAAGAAATGCCAGAACCAAGCAACCAGGACCTGAAGTTCCAAGTGAATCAGGAGAAATATGAACTGGGGTATTATGACCAGGCTGGTCATGATCAGGGGATCCAGAGCCACAAGGACCAATGGTACCATACCTGTACAAAATGACCAGGCCAGTCCAAGAGACTTCATTAGGATCACCAGGACCAATGGAGGCAGTACCACGTGGACCACCAGGACCAGGGCGGATCAGGATGACCAAAGCCAGGAAGAGTAGGGGTGCCAGCCATAGGCGAACCAGAACAATGGGACTAGGTGGAAAAGGAACCAGCAGACCAGCAGGATCAGTATAATGATCAGCAGCACCAGGATCTGGAGGCCCAGGAAGGGCCTCCTGTTGTCAATGTTGATCTGATCTACATGCTGTATGTGTGTGCTGCATTTTAAGAGAGTCGCCCCTGCAGCTCTGATTTTGCTGTCCCTTATCCCTTTCATGCGGTGTGCTTTGAATTCTGTGCTTATATAGTGCTGAGATGTTGCATACCTGGGTACATTGGTCTCTTGGTGGGAGTTGGGGGTCCGGGGCATGGTTTGTCCACAGATGTGCTATACTTAATTGTGCATGTGTGCCAACGTGCCCATCTCCCCTCGTAGCCCCAGTCCCTGGTTGCTACTCACCATTTTGCTGTTGTGTCAGGTCATGTTGAGCAGTGTCCGGTCCCCTGATTCCTGCCACCGTCTCCACACTGATGACGGTGGACTCCATTTCCTCCATCTCATCCAGCTTCTCCTGTGGCGCAGGACTCCAAACTTCAGTCTACATTGCTGCCTTCTGGTTGTTGCCGAGTTTCTGCTTGATTTTGAGCTTCACATCATTCCAGCGCCTCTTGAGGTCTTCCATTGTCCTCTTCGGCACTCCGACTGCTGTCACCTTGTCCACGATGGACTGCCATATTCAATTTTTTGTTGCCAATGACACAGTGGAGGTGACGAACAATAGATGATGGTGTTCTATCCCCTCTGTTATCAGGATCCTTTTTCTGTGAACTGAACCGTGTCTTCCTCTTTGTCTTGTCCTTGCCCTTCCCTGACCCCAGGGTCCCAGGCTGGTCCTACGGAGGGTTTGTGGGGTTCTGGTTGTCCTCTGTACTTGCTCCAGCTACCTCCACTGTCCTTCGCAGTTGTTTTGTTTTTTTTCAACTTTTATAGTGATTTTTCTCTTCAAATGTGTGTGAATTGTAGGCCTTGCGCAGCTTATTGCTGATTTTTCAATCGCTGTTGGGCCCATTGCAACTTTTTTCATGTTGGGGTTTAGATTGTCAGTGACTTCATCGCTGAAATTTGACGAGTTATCAGGTTACTGCCGTGTTGTGAATAGGAGGTTAACACCGAGTTATTTTCCTGCTATAGACGGCGATAAGAAACATTGTGATAACCAATTTTAGCAATGGCTATTGCAAGTTCTTGTGAATATCCTCCTTAGATGGCTGAAGTCAGGAAATATGGTTAATGTTTAGTAAAGGAGAGCGAAAGATATAAGAAGGCTCTGATGAGCAGAAGAGGGGGTGAAGGAGGCTCAGACAGATTGTCTCACTTGACCCACAGAGGAACTCTGTGTGATCACCAACTCTTTGTACTGACATTCTATCTGCATGTAGGTAAGGTAGGCATGTTGCAAGGGGCAGATTTACGATGAAGTCATGCATGGCATCAAGACAACTTGCTGTGTGGCGTGTGACAAGGCGAGAGCAGACATGTGCCAGATCTACTAAGATATGATGTATTTGTGCTCTCTCCCTATTTTGGTGCACAGTGTGCTTCCTCGCGCCAGGGGAAGGGGCGCCGGCAATTTAAGTTGGGTTGTTTCTGTGTAGGATGGGGGACCTTCAAAGACAATCTTTTGATGCGTATGAGGCATTTACCTCTTTCTATGCAGAATGCTACACACATAGTAAGAAGAAGTAATGGGGAGCAATACTGATATTTCTCCTCTCCTTACTTAGGAAGGCATACCATTATGATGCAATCCCAGGGTTTCTCTGATTAATAAATGAGGGATTGCATCAAAATCCATGGTGGATGCATGAGAACGTCTATGCTTCGCCCATACAATGCCTTTTCAAAACACAGGGTTTGTGCTGTCTTGCATTACTCTGTATTTACTAAGGGTTAGAAGGCGGTTCTGACACTATGGGCCGCCCAGATTTTTCGCTTTTTGAGCACCTAATTTTAGAGCTTTTACTGTCGGGTAGCCTCATAAGTGGGGACTCACCCACAGTTAACGCATAATAGGAGAGACTGCATGGAGATTTTACTGGTTTACCCCTAACTTGACCAGGCCACTGCACAGCAGCTGGAGTAAGGGACACCGGGCTGGTTAAATGCAGACATATGTGTACATGTGTGTGCACATGTGTAGGGGCTGCCCTGGGGAGATTTTTAGCGTGCACAGCCAAGGAGCAGGTGCAGATAGACTGGTGTGGCAGGACTTATGCAGAATAGGGTGGTGACATGGAATAGGCTTTATACACTGGGTAGAAAAATGCCAGGGAACGTTAGTATGTTTTACTGTTTTTTTACTTCATTATTTCCCTATGGGGATGTGGAGCTCATGGGCTAGATTAACTTTCCTAAAGCCTATAGATTCCAGACACGCACTAAAGTCCACAGTCACGGGTGTGAGAAGAATTATTCTTCAGAGTCCAAAGTCATATTTGTACTGCTTTTGCGTTATCCAGAAACGTCATATTTATCTGAGTCAGCCATAACCAGGGCCTGGCTGAGGGCTGACCTCAGCAGGCTGGCTTGATAAACTTTCTTCTGCGAGCAAAGGCCTGTTCTCCAAGGAGGAGAAGATGGATGTAGCTACAGGCTCATCCATCAGCAGCTATCACAGGGTGCCAAGCAACAGGCAGCACCAGGCAAAAGGCAGCTCTGGGGGGAAGGGGCTTTTTCAGAAACCATGTGACAGGAGACCCTGGACGACGCCATCTTGATCCAACCCAGAAGGAAGGAGGGAGCAGGGGCAGAGAACTGGTGTGTCGCTGTGTGATAAGGCAAACAGAGACTTCCTGCCACCCCCCTCCCCAACTTCTTAAAAGAACTTGCAAAGAAAGAGAAGCTCTCACTGGGGTGTGGTCTGCTGAGCCAGAAGGTGCTGGAGCCTGCCGCAATGGGCAGGTCACATGTGTAATGTGAGCTACCTGTGTAAGGTGATGTCATAAGCCAAGTGGGGTTATGTTGCCAGACATTCCTGCTAGGGTGTCTGGCTGTATTTGTGTAGTCCTGTAATTTCATCTGTGATGCCTTTAGGGGCTGTAATTGCAATGCATTTTAATGATCAACAAATTTAATGAGTACTGTCATTCTAAAGTGATGGTTACACAAGTATTCTTGCTGCTGCGCTTAGGTGAAGAACCCAGACTGATAGTCCTTAAGATTTAGAGGTGTATACTTCAGGGTCAGTAGGAAATGCGCAGTCAGGGTTATGTGTCACTTGGGCAGGGTTACCTATTTTAAAATGATTGTTGAGATAATGGGGTGAGTCGCCACTGGGATGGTGCCAGTGCACAGGGCCAACGCTCCAGGTTATGTTCAACTAATTGCATTGGGGGACAATATGATGTGCATACATGGGAATGGTGGTACTAGACCCCATCCCCCCTGCGGGAGGGGTGGAGATGTTATGCAATGTCAAAAAATAATTCTAACAGCTTATGTATATTTGTAAATTGGTGCATAGTATTGAGTAGTGTGCGCGTTGAATAAATGCACTCTTACTTTTATAAAGCAAAGTGCAGACTGGACAATCTGTTATTTTTTTTGTTTTAACACTTTATTTAGATCATTGAAACATTGAACATGATAATACAAACAAACATTGGGGCCGATTAGGATGGTGGATGGTCCGCCATCCTCCCTGAAATGACCCCCTGCCATATTAAGATGGTGGGGAAGACCGTCCGCCACTTTTGCGCCATGGTCGCCTTGGGACCGTAGCGGAAAAGGTCTAAAATGGTGGTGGTTTCTACCAGACACCGCCATCCATATTAGGATGGGCTTTGGGGAATGCCCATAGCCGCCACTGAAAGGCATACGGTCTTTGATTTGGGGGCCCGTTGCGGGCCCCCAGGGTAAACGGGGGTTGGAGGGTGCACATAGGGGGTACCTATAGTACCCTCCTGCGTTTCAAAGCACAACATGGCAGGCACTGCGAGGTGCCTGTCATGTTGTGCTTTGAAACGCACAACATGCATTTTTAGCAATGCGGCGGGCGGTGCTTTTAGCACCGCCCGCTGCAATGTTAAAAATGTGGGATGCACCCGCCACTGTGGCGGGTGCATCCTAATTCGGCGCGCGGGACCTCCGCCCTTATGGCAGACGGTCCCTTGTCACGACAGGTGTCCGTCCGCCATCCTAATGGACCCCATTGTGTCAATTCTGATTTTTGCACTACTAAATTCAATTGCAATCGTGTTCATAACAGCATCAAAAACATTTTCAGATTATTACACTTATCCTGTAGCAGAAATCTTGCACTAAGCCCAACTCCACCTCCCAGTCACGTGATTGTTATCTCATTACCTACCCAACCTGATCTATCCGTGCCTCACATGAATACACCATGTCGAACATTGGTACAGTCTCCCTGTGTGTGTATGGCAGCTAACTGATCAACCCAATCCTTCCGGCACAATGCCGTTTTCTATCTGCTTATCTGAGGCCTGTTTTTGAGCAGTTACATAGTCTCCGAAAGGCCCCCATATGTTCCTGGGACAAGAAGTCAATGGCATCAAGCCAGTTTAGGACTCTGCATTAACATTGCAATATGCGATACAGCACAACCAATCCTGCACCTTAGAAGCAGACTTCTCGCACCAATGTATGGCAACTTTCCTTTTGTCCAAAAGCATCCCTACAGAGGCCAGCTTCCTGACCTTTTGGGGAATCTGCACCGTATAGCCCAACAACGCAAATTCAGGTACTGGATTCAGTGGGACGTGAATTAATTTCCCCAGGGTCAGGGGTATGCCTGCCCAGAAGGACTGCAATTGTGGGCAAGTCCAGACTAAATGTATAAAATCAGTATGAGGGGCGGCGCATTTCAAACATGTATGAGACCTGTTGATGTCAATCCTGTGTGCCATAGCAGGAGTAAAGTAGGCCTGGCGCAAAAATTTGAAATGAATCATTTTTTGTCTATTGTTTAGGAATATGTCTTTAGTGGCCACGCATTTCGCCCATTGGTCGTCGGTTATGAGTCCCCCTATATCCGCCTCCCATGCCTGATGGAGGTTCGTATCATTTACTGGTTTCATATTGATGCTAGCCTTATACATCTTGGAAATTAGTCGCCCCATCTGGATTCTCTATCACTAGTGAAATGAGAGGGGTAGGATTCCAGTTCTAGCGGGAATGTGGGAATCGTGGCCCGGAGTGCTGACCGGACACGCGCCATAATGAAGCGCGTCATAAAACTGCTACCTCTCAGCCTGGCATCTTCGTCCAAAGAGAATACATGTCCCTGGGGGAAAGGTCCGCTATTTTACTAATGTCCAGTATAGCAAGCATATGTTGTACTCTGCCCTCGCCTGTGAGCGGGAACCATCGAGCGTTAGGTAGGGGAAGTGAGGACGAATATAAGTGTGCAGCACCTTTTTCCTTTCTCAATTTCCCCCATGCCCAGGAGGTGGTAGAAACTGTTTGTATGTCACATCTGTTGCGAGGGAATCCTCCGGGGAGTACTGCGGACAGTTTATCCGGAAGCACCAGGTCCTCCTCTGGTCTTAGAAAGGGAATGTGTGCATCAGGGTGGTACCAGGAGTGTGCATATCAACATTGTGCGACTAAGTAATACAGTTGGAAGTCGGGAACACTGTACCGCCCTCTGTCGTTCGGTAGTGTTAGGATGGACCAGCAAACGAGTGGTTGTCTCCCTCCCCATGCCAATCGGACCAGATGGGAACAAAGTGTGCGGGAAAAAAACGTCCGTTAGTGGAATTGGTATATTATTAAAAAGATATGAAAATGTGGGAAGGACCACCATTTTCAGAATGTCAACTCAACCTGCTAATGATAATGGCAACCTCAGCCACTTATCAATCTGTTCCTCCAACCTGTGCACGGCTTGGCTGTAATTCAAACGGATGATGTGAGAGGTATCCTGATGTATGTGTATACCAAGATACTTTACCTAGTCCTGGCCCCACTCCAGGGGATACTCACATTCCCAGGGGGTCATGCCCGAAGTTAATGGAAAAATAGTGGACTTGTGCCAGTTTATACTCAGCCATGAGAAAGTTCCAAATCGTATAATTTCCCATATAAGATGCTGTCGCCCGCGTAAAGGGAAACTAAGAGGGGATTAGTGTTGAGCTGCAGTCCACGGTGCATGTGACGCTCTTGAAAATGCCTACTTAGTGGATACATTGCTTGAATAACTAAGAGTGGGGACAAGGGACAACCCTGTTGTGTCCCGCGGGACAGCTTAAAGGATATAGAAAGGGTGCCATTTAGACTGAGTCGCTCAACAGGCCTATTATATAGTAGAACGAATGTTGCGATGAAATGGTAAGCCCATTTGTCTCATAACTTCTAGGAGGAAAGACCACTCCAGAGAGTCAAACGCCTTCTCAGTATCCAATAATATCGTGGCTGCGGGGGTGACTGGTTGTATTCTGTGAAACACTGCAAACAGTGTGCATAGGTTCTATCAAGTGGACTGATGTGGAACGAAGCCATACTGCACCGGGGAGATAATGAACTCCATTAATTGAGCCAGTCTATTAGCAAAGGCTTTAGCCAATATTTTGTACTCCAGGTTAAGTAAGGACAAAGTGCGGTATGAGTCGCATTTTCTATGATCTTTGCTGGGCTTGGGGAGGAGAATTATGACTGCCTCCTGAAATGTGAAGGGGAGATTCTGCTTTTCCAATGCCTCCGCATAAACTTCGATGAGCTGCAGTGCCAGGAGATTTTTAAATTCTTTATAAAAATCTCCTGTGAAGCCGTCTAGTCCTAGGGCTGTGGAGCCCCGGATTGTTTTGATGGCGCGTGTAATGTCGTTTACTGATAATTGGGTCCGCCATCAAGTCTTGCATGTATTTTTCCAAATACACCAATGCGATGTTCTCGAGATAGTCTGTCCGGGCAGTGTCACCAGCGGCTGTCCGAGATGTGTAAAGGGTGGTATAATAGACTATGAATTCATCCCAGATGGCCGAGGTAGGGTCAAGTGTTTCACCGTCAGCCAATTGGAGCTCTATGATTATGACTTACAATTCAGAGGTCTCAGCATTTGTGCTAGCACCCTCCCCGGTCTTTCTCCCTCCCCATAACGCCGAACCGAGTGGTATTTTACCAGATACAATATTTCCGGGTCAGAAGTGCAAGCCTAGTTGCCTGATAGAGAAGGGTCTGTGACACCGAGGACTGAGATGTTTTGTTCCATACGGGTCATTGTGGTACAGAGATATTATAGCACACCTGCCAGTTTAGAAATGCAGATGCCTCTAAAAACGGCTTTAATGCCTTCCCATAATACCGTCCTAGTGTCAACCAAACCGGTATTGAGTTCAAAGTAGTCATCTATCTCCTCCCTTAGCTCTGCTTTGAATACTTTGTCTTGCAGTGCCCTGCCTGGGAAGCGCCATTCCCTCCGGTCACGGAAGTTTCAGGTTTAATTCTATCGGGGAGTGATCGGAGTATGTTTGAGGTAGTCTTTTGTGGGAAGCAAACCAGTCAAGGACGTACGTGGTAACTAGCCAATAGTCTATCCTGGTCCAGGTGTGATATTGGCCGGATTAGTGAGTGTACTCAGTCAATGTAGGATTGAGGCACCGCCAAACATAAACCAAGGTGTAATGGTTGCAGAGGTTGCGCAGGGCTCTCCGTGCGCGCGGCTTGGAGTCAGGGGCCAAGAAGTACTGTTTAGTACTGGGTCACTCAGTAGGTTAAGGTCCCCACCTAATAGCATCTTCTGGGGTGCATCTACGTTCGGGGCATAGACGTTAATCCGGGTCGAGAAGGACTTCACTGAGGTTAAAGGATGGTATCAGGATGGCAGTGCCCCTACCATAGTTGCTATGATTTGCAAAGTATATATGGGCGCCCCAGCTAGCACCAAAACTTTGTGCGTCAGTAGGGGGCAAATGTGTTTCCTGCAAGCACCCTATATATATATTGTGCCAGAGAAGATAGTGAAGTACCTGCCTTTGTTAACGATTATCGTTGAGGCCTCTGACGTTCCAGGACAGAAAAGTTAGTGCAGAGGGGCAAACGATATTACCCAGGCGAGTCATCTAGGAAAAGTGAACATTGTATCCTGTCTGAACTGCAGTGAATGTCAAATATTTCCAAGAACATTGAAATATGGTGCGAAAACAAACAATTGAAAATACATTTTCACTTCCCCACCCACCTCACCCACCCAGCCCCCTGTCAACCCCAAGGAGGCCAACCTAAAATGAATACTCTAGCATGTCATACATAGAAACTCTCTGTTGAGCAAACATAACGCCAACTAAAAGCCCCATGATGGGTGTTAACCAACTAATCGGATACACCTTAAGGGGTGGCAGCACGGAAATATCTCATTTCTCTTCATCCCTGCTCATATAGAAAAAATACAACTTTAAAATGGAAAGGCAGTTTTAATTTCCGTTGTTTTCTCTGCAGCTGCATGCTTTATAAATTGCGGTTCACCTTGGCTTCTGGCATGAGACGTTATTGCATCACAACTCAACTGTTTATTACTGTCCTGAAGCTACAACAGTTTTTAATTAGAAGTTACAGGAGACCTCAGAACTCGACTTTAACGAGGAACTTAGAGACAAGCTTTTAAACTGGTATTGCTGGCTTCTGTGCATCATAGGCATGTAAGGTGGATATGAGGTATTTAGGTAGTTTGGGACCACAACATTGGCAGCATCCATGGAAGAGTGTGAGTGAATAGAGGAGCAGCCTTTCCCCTACCCAATAAAGAAGCATGATGCAGGTTGACCAGAGTTGTGAGATAAAATAAGTGGCACATGAAGCATTCCATGAAGAAGCAGTGGGGAATGATTTAAGGTGCTGCAGCTGAGAAAGGAAGGACTCAGGAGGCAGAAGAAAAAGTAGAAAAAGATGCTGCCAACATGGTGCTGATACTGAAATGGACATACACTGTATGCAATACAGACGTAGCATTCGTGACGAGACCTGGTTGAACGAATCCTCGGCACCCGACATTGCCATAGCCTTCCCACACGGCGACAAGATCACCCGCAGGGATCGCCCCAACGGAATTGGAGGAGGAATAGCCATTGTCTACAAGTCCACACTCCATGTCCACACCCTCGCAGCCGACTCTCTCAACTCCGCCAAACACCTTCACTTCCGGATCCACAACGACCCCAACAACATGCTCAGAGGAACACTTGTCAACAGACCTCTCAGACCCCAGGCCCTGTACAGCGACTCCATCGCCGACCTCGCCAGTACCCACGCACTAGCCTCCACGGACTACATCCTCCTCGGGGACCTGAACTACCACCTCGAAAACAACAACAACACCAACTCTGCCACCCTGATCA
This sequence comes from Lissotriton vulgaris, assembly GCF_964263255.1. Taxonomy (NCBI): domain Eukaryota; kingdom Metazoa; phylum Chordata; class Amphibia; order Caudata; family Salamandridae; genus Lissotriton; species Lissotriton vulgaris. The sequence continues at coordinate 208,743,270 of NC_141686.1, read as the reverse complement.
ACAACCTCGCCAATGTTGGCCTCCGACAACTCGTCACTGAACCCACCCATGCGACCCCATCTTCTCCACAAGCACCCATGTCGCCTTCAATTACACCACCGAACTCCACTGGACCGACCACCACTGCATCCACTTCACACTAAAGAAGGCAACCACGCATCACCACACTCAACAGCTACCTCGCCACAGCTCGGGCAAAATCACTGAGAACCAACTGACCTCCGCCCTCGCCCAAGACCCCCCAACCGACCCCTCCGACCCAGACATCGCCGCCCGAAACCTCAGACAGTGGATCGAAGACTACGCCAACACCCTAGCCCCACTAAAGAAGCCCTCCATCAACCACTCCAGCAAGAAAGCCGCCTGGTTCACCAAAGAACTCCAGACCTCCAAACACACTTGCCGGATGCTAGAGAAAAAATGGCTCCAAGACTGCACGTCGGACAACCACGCTGCCCACAAGGACGCCATTCGCAGACACCACCAATTCATCAGAACAACCAAGAGATCCTCCTTCACAGCCCACCTGGACAACAATGCCCACGATTGCAAAGAGCTCTTCAGCATTGTCAAGGAACTCTCCAACCCCAGCACCAACACCAACGACATCCCGCCCTTGCAAGAACTGTGCTACTCACTGGCCACCTTCTTCCACCGCAAGATCATCGACATCCACGACAGCTTAAATTCACCGCCAGCTCCGACCACGACAGACCCCACCCCGAACACTACTTGCACTCAACGACGACGAGACACGAAAGATCATGAACTCCATCCATCTGGATCGCCAGCAGACCCCTGCCCACACCACATGTTCAACAAGCAGACGGCGCCATCGCACCCCAACTATGAAAGGCCATCAACATCTCCTTCGACTCAGCGACATTCCCGGAAAGCTGGAAGCACGCCGAAATCAGCGCCCTCCTCAAGAAGCCCAAGGCGGACCCCAAGGACCTCAAGAACTTCCGCCCCATCTCCTTGCTCCCCTTTCCGGTGAAGGTCATTGAGAAAATCGCCCACATACAGCTGACCCGCCACCTCGAGAACAACAACATCCTAGACCCATCGCAATCCCGATTCAGACGGAACCAAAGCACAGAGACAGCCGACACCAACTAAACAACGGCGAACCCTCAGCCCTCACCCTCCTGGACCTGTCAGCCGCCTTCGGCATGGTCTGCAACCACACACTAAGAACACGCCTCCAAGAAGCCGGAATTCAGGAGAAAGCCCTGGACTGGACCACTTCCTTCCTCTCCAACAGAGCCCAGAGTGTCCGCCTCCCACCCTACCATTCCAAAGCTACCAACCTCATCTGCGGCGTACCCCAGGGCTCATCTCTCAGCCCGACGCTGTTCAACATCTACAAGACCCCCATCGCACAAGTGGCCCGCCAACACGAACTGAACATCATCTCCTACGCCGATGACACCCAGCTCATCCTCTTCCTTACCAAGGACCCGCAGACTGCCAAAACCAACCTCCATGAAGGTATGAACGCCATCGCCGAGTAGATGAGGAGCAGCCGCCTGAAGCTGAACTCGGACAAGACGGAAGTCCTCATCCTCGGCCCCACCCGTCTACCTAAGACGACTCCTGGTGGCCGACAACACTAGGAACAGCACCGACGTTCGCGGACCACGCACGCAACTTGGGATTCATCCTTGACTCCTCCCTCTCCATGTCTAAGCAAATCAGCGCGGTCTCCTCCTCCTCCTCCTCCTGCTACAACACCCTCCACATGCTTTACAGGATCTACAAGTGGATCCCAATCGAAACCAGAAGGACAGTGACCCAAGCCCTCATCAGCAGCCGGCTGGACTACGGCAACGCACTCTACGTAGGAATTTCGACCAAACACATTCAGCGACTACAACGCATCCAGAACGCCTCCGCCCGACTGATCCTCAACCTCCCCCGATGCAGCCACTTCACCCCCCACCTCAGAGACCTTCACTGGCTCCCCATCAACAAGAGGATCAACTTCAAGCTCCTCACCCACGCTCACAAAGCATCCACAACTCCGGACCAGCCTACCTGAACAACAGACTCAACTTCTACACCCCCGCCTGCCAGTTCCGCTCCACCAGGCTCGCCCTCGCTGATGTCCCATGAATGAAGTGTACCACCTCCGGAGGCAGATCCTTCTCCTCCCTCACTGCCAAGACCTGGAACACCCTCCCCACCCACCTGAGGCATACCCAGTTCAGTGATTGATTGATTGATGGAGTGATGTGCTGTTGCATTGAACCTCCAGGAATATTTACTAGGTGTCACAGTGTCAGATGAAGAACCTAAAGCGAAGTGATAATTTATCCATTCAATTTACAGTGGTGACTGGGTGAAACCTATAGGCTAAGGTGTCCAGTTTTTTTAATATCATCTTCTTAAGACTGGAGGGCATAGGTACCTAGATAAAGGCACCATCAGGAGAACCTCCTAGTGGTCTAAGGTCTTGCGTTTGCAGTGACCTAACCAAGACTAGCAGGTTCAACAACAGCAGTGGCAGGTGTCTGTTATCCTTTTCCAGGGTGGACCACCAAGAGCATAGAGACAACTCTTGACAGAAGGATCCTGATTTACCCTTGTCTGCCTAGTGATGATTGGTCAACACTAACAACCTGTCCCAGGTTGCGGTAAGCTTTAGAATCTAGTATGTGTTTGAGCTGCCGGTTTGTTCCTCATTTCCATATGACTGCAGTCAGGTCAGAAGATCACATGTTCCTGGAACAAATACTTTGAATTAGCTAGTCCACCTAACTCGAGATGCCAATTAGAAACAAACAGACAGACCTCCTTCACTGTCCATGTAGAGTCCAGTGGAAGCCTGCAGCAATATGCCACATAGAGATAAACTTACACCTTGCATGTTCGACATTATATAAAATAGCACATTGCGTAATATCATATATTCAAATTTTCATGAATCCTTAAGCATTCACTGCAACTGTTGTGAAAAGTGAACAGAGCTGAGCCTGAACGTGAACCTAATGTTTCCATCAAAGCAAAGAAGGTATTTGTGCAAGAATGTATTAGAACGTGTATCCAAGTGTTAAACTATAGAAGCTGAATGATGACAGCGCTAGCACATGAGGAGTAAACATTGTCCTAAACACCATGGAAACCAAGGGGCATATTACCAAGCAATAGCGATAATTATCGCTATTGCTTGGTTAGAGACAAAAATTTACTGCTGAGCTGCGGCGATTTTTATCGCAGATAAACCTTGGTATTACCGAGGTTTATCGCAAATGCGATAAAAATCAGCCGCAATGCATGAATATCGCTGAAAAGTCAGCGATATTCATGCATTACCGAGCTAATGCTCTTTGCCATGTTATCCACCTCCCATTGGATAACATGGCTAAGAACTGCTCAGGGCAGGTGTTAGCTTTAGGAGATATTCACGCTTAGCGCGAATATCTCCAAAAGTTGGTAATAGGAGATAGCGATGTTAGCGACTGTTTTCAGTCGCTAACATCTTGGCACGCCCACTTTGCATGTCATTAGTGATAAATATCACTGACATGCAAAGCGGGGCCCAAGATGGTCGCTATCTCCTACTAGCTGTCGCTAACTGGTGTTAGCGGCAGCTAGTTAATAGGGAGATAATTTTATCTCCGCTTTCTTGTCTTTTAAAGCCAAAAAAGTGGAGATAAAACCCCTTGAAAATATATGCTCCCCCAGTGTGATATCTTTAGCAACATTTATGGCTTAAAGACTCTGTCTCGAAATGCACTTTACAGAAGAAATATGCAGTGGATTTAATCAGTGATGGTTTCTTCTTCTGTCTACACTACATGTGTGGCCGTACCCAAGTGATGAATATGTAAAATGTAGATCCTAATTCTCAATTTCTCATGTGTCTCTCTTTTGCCAGACTAGTTTTTCTGGACTAATGGAAGAAACAAACTACACAGTTGTATCAGAGTTCATCCTTCTTGGTCTAACTGAAGACTCAAGGCTCCAGGTTCCCCTCTTCATTTTCTTCCTTCTGGTCTATATCAGCACCCTGGTCGGAAATACTGGAATCATGGTTCTGGTCACATTTACTCCTCATCTGCACGTTCCCATGTATTTCTTTCTTAGTAATCTGTCCTTTGTGGACATCTGTTACTCCACTGACACCACACCAAATATGTTGGTAAACTTCCTATCAGAAAAGAAGACCATTTCTTTTCGAGGGTGTGTTTCACAGCTCTTTCTATTCTTCTTCACAGGGAGCATGGAAGTTTTTCTCCTGGCAGTTATGGCTTATGACCGGTATGCTGCAATCTGCAACCCTTTGCTCTATACAGCTATTATGACAAAACAGACATGCATTGGTCTTGTACTAGGGGCATACTCAATTTCCTTATTCAATGCTCTTTTAAATACCATTTGCACATTCAAACTGTCCTTCTGTAGGTCGAATAGGATCACACACTATTATTGTGATATCCCTCCACTGCTGAAACTCTCCTGCTCTGACATATCCCTCAACGAGGCGGTGCTATTTTTTGTAGATGGTAGTCTCACTTTACTTTCTCTTTCTTTCATTGTCCTCTCATATGCTTACATTATTTCTGCCATCTTGCAAATTCACTCCTCAGAGAGTAGGAAGAAAGCTTTTTCCACATGCTTCTCTCACTTTGTCTGTGTCACTCTATTCTTTGGAACAATTCTCTTCATGTACATACGACCCAGCTCCAGTTACTCAATGGATCAGGACAGAGTGACGTCAGTCTTTTACACAGCAATAATTCCAATGTTAAACCCCCTGATTTACAGCCTGAGAAACAATGAGGTGAAGGAGGCCCTTAAAAAACTGAAACAGAATTGGTGTTAAAACATTTCAGGCAACAGTATTGGATATGTTGTTGTTATTCAGACTATTGAGATCTTATGTAGCATGGATACATTGAGAATATATCATATACTATCACATATAATTTCATCTACTATCACATTTCTCACATCAAACTATATCATATAATGTAATATAATATCATCTCATATCATTTATGAGATCATATGACATTGTGTACCATACCATATAATGTAATATAACATATCGCATATCATATTGTATTATATAGTGCAAAATTTCATATCACATCATATACTATAAAAAATCTCATATCATATTCTGTATTAGATCATATCATATACTGTAACATATCTCATATCATATTATCTTGTGTGTTATATCATATCATATACCATAACATATCTCATATCATACCGAATTGTGTATCATATCACATCATATCCCAAACCATATATCATGTTGTAGTATTCACTTCATGCTATTGCCTTTAGCATGTGTTTCTAGGTGTGTGTGCTTGGAGGTGTGCTGGCTTTTCCAACAGTAGAAGGGAGGATAGTTTCAGTTAAAGCATACATGAAAAAAACTGAATTTATAATTCCATGCTAAAAGAGAAAACATGTTTCTTAAACACAGCAATGCTGCTCGACACACAGGTATTTGACTAAGTGCAAATCTTCATTTTAACGGCTATGGCGCTCGACCTCGGACCTGGGGATCTGCTTTCGAGTCTCAATAACGACGACAAACATCCTGTGATTCTGAGCAAATCACTTAATCTCCCTGAACAAAAATGAATGTGTGTCCTTATGTAACGTAACTGGTGCTATGTAAAGCGTTCTGATACCCGATTCGGGTCAAGTTTGCGCTATATAAAACTCCTCAAAAGAAAATAAAAGTCATGATAACACATGTCTAGATGGGTCTTCTAATGAAACCTACGACCTAAGAAATTGAAGAGCCAAAAGCAGCTGAGATTTTAAATGATCCCAGAGACATTGGTAATTGTAAGGTCCCAATATTCAGGAGTGTAAATGTCACCTGTCGGTCTCCTGCATCAGTCCAGCCAACATAGAAGTGACCTCAATCGTCTAGAGTAACATGAAGTTAGGAATGATTAAATCATGGTACTACTTAATTGATGTGCTCTAAAAAAAAGTTGAGTTGATTTGTGTCATTAGTCCTTTGTTAATGTGTTAAAGTGTGTATTCTTTTTTCCTGCTGAATAATTATTGTGTATGGTTTCATATACGCTCAGCTCTTAAACATAGCGGGCCCGATTCACAGAATGAACTTAAGACTCAATCCTAAACTTACTACTATTTTGGTATTCACAGAATGCACTTACTACTTTTGGCATTAACAGAATGAACTTACTACTTTTGCTATTCACAGAAGTTAGGATGTTGTCTTAAGTCTGTCTTAAGTCTGTCTTAAGACAAACTTAAGACAAGATCCTAACTTCTGTGAATACCAAAAGTAGTAAATTCATTCTGTGAATGCCAAAAGTAGTAAGTGCATTCTGTGAATACCAAAATCGTAGTAAGTTTAGGATTGAGTCTTAAGTTCATTCTGTGAATCGGGTCCAGCCTCTTTGTGTTTTTTTGAACAATAAAGAGGAATGTGTGTCTCAAATAGACTGAGTTGAGCTGCGCCTGACAACATATTTATGGTACTCCCTGATTAACATGCTCTGGTTCCTCTGCTGTCTTGTCCTTATCCCCTGTGGCTGCCTAACAAAGCACCAACCTTTCAAGGTCAGTGTTATGTTGGATCGCCCAAAATAATACACAAGACACAGTAAGTAGAATTAGTTCTTTATATCAAGCACAACCTGGCGTCCGACCACCTTAGGAAAACAGCTGCAACTGACAATCCTCTAGTGCCATCAGCCTATCATTCTAGCGTGGAGCCGAAGGAGAAATTACACGTAGGTACACATCATAAAACATCCTTCTCCTTTGGAAAAAAAACACACACAATAATATAATAAAAAACAACAGAACAAAGAAGATAACATCCTAACATAACCTAGTGAATAAAAAAAAAGAATACAACTCTACAAATAAACCTAAAACAGGTAAAAGCAGATCACATTACATTCTAAATTAGACCTGTAAATATGAAGGTGGTCTTCTAAGTCTAACACCCATGTCACCTCTTATCATAGTCCTATCTGTCACTATGCTAATTCAAAAAGGTATCAGCTACAATTCTGAACTCATTCCCATGAGATTTTCAAGTATCAACAAGATCTGACATGAACTTGGTTCCAGAGCAACCAATATCAACATTACCCTGTCCGGGACACATGCCACGTCTTTGATACATAGCCATTCTTGGAAAATGTCATCTGTCATCTCCTTCAATGACCACAACTTACCAACCTTAACCACACAAAATGATCCTGAAAACTTTCTCAAACCACCTCTCCACTCGCCTGACCTCACTTTAACCCAGTCTCCAACTTTAAATGTGAACCAGCTCACCACCACCAACAAACCAAGAGGGAACCGACCTAGAACCAGGCAAACACCCTCTTATGAGCAAAAAAGGACACTTGTGTGTGACACTGTGAACAGTCGACCGATAAGCCCACAACATTTCTTCCACTAACTTTTAGTATGGATGGTGGGTTCATTGTCCACATTGCTAATTTAGCCTGAGCTTCGTTGCCATGAGGCTGCTTTTGCGCACAACACTACATGCCTTTATTTTGCAAGACTTTGTTTGTGCCCCTTTTCACAGGAGAACTGTCTGCTTTTCTCTGCTGTGCTCTGAGGTTTGGTCTGCACATGATGTACAAGATCGATCAACATTGCCCCTCGTTATTCTGTTCTGGTCATTCCCTCTCACTTAGACATAACATGACACACAGCTGAACTACTGAAAGTTGTGTGCTTTAATATTGCAAGCGAACCATATTGTTAACGCACTTGAAGAGAGATCTTTCCAGAGAGAGAGCTGTGCTTGTCCTGAGATGTAAACCTTTCATCTAGACCTTGAAGTATGGGGTCTGCTGACAAAGCCAAGATGTCTTCTTATTTATAATAAACAATATCTTCTCACAGGGAGGCTGGTTCCGTACTGCAGCCCTTTTCCTCCGTCTTTTTAAAATGATATCCCTGTTTGTATTCTATGGAATTGTGACAATGCTGACGATATTGTTTGTATGCATTTAGCTTTTAGTAATGACATGTGTACTGTACCATAGAGCACATTAGTTCAAATAAAGATGTTAAACTACATCATGCCTCTGAATACTCTTATTGTGGACAAGTATGAGTGAGTGAGCAAAAGAGTTGTCCTGCTCCCGCGATTCTTGAGAGAGCCTGGAGCGTCGTGTTCTGGGTTGTCTAATCATTGGTAGCTCTGTGGATATGTTGGAGAATGAATGATATGCTATAGCTATTCTGTTTTGGGGATTGTCAGGCACTAAGGTGATAGGTTTGTACACCACTATTCACCGAGGTCCTGGTTTCCTGCACATAGTTTTGTGTAGCTACCGAATCCCCGCAATATAGCTCCACCAATGTTTGGTCTGCTTCTTATCTGCGAGACGCTTGAGTAGTGCTTGTGCTTGTCCACGAAACACTAACTTTTTTTTCCCGAAGCAGCTGTAATGGTGGAAACCTCCTATATTGATGTTTTTACAGGTTCTTTCAAGCTTGAAGTCTTTAAAAGAAAGTTTTTCTCTTTATTCTTAACCCTTTATTGCACTGCCAGGTTTTAGATTGTTACTCTTTGTTTTCCGTGATGGCAGTTGATATTCCGCCTCACAGCTGTGCAGCCCTATAGACATATCTGGCTCAATATGAAGTGCCTAATGAGGGTGCGGAGCTCATATTCGTGGTGGAAGCAAACCCAGCTTACCACTTTGAGGTGTTTCATTCTTGGGTCACCTTTCTAGCGGTGGATGGAATAGATGGTCTGTTTCATACAAACACCACCGCGGCCCTTCCTCACAATTATCAGCTTTCTAGGGCTCTTGAAGTTCCCCTTTCAGCTCGGCAACACCATATTTGGTTCAATGGCGCCCTTCCTCAAGCAGTATCACCACACCATTTAGGTCTATTATCGATTCATGGGGCCATTTGGCCCGTTTTGGCTGGGTGCACCCCACGTTATTTCACTCCTGCAATTGGGAATCTTCATGTCTTGCACACATCTTTGATATGCGTGCATAGAGCTGTTATACAATACATGAGGTGCAAGGTCCATGGGGGGACTACCTGGCGATGCGGCGCATCAGACGGGACCTGGTGGTGTGACTATCAGTCCCATTGTGGTTAATTCAGTAATGGGCAAGCAACCTCAGAATAAGTATGAATTGTTTTATTGGCTTGCTGAAAAACTTGGGCAGTTAGAAGCTGTTTTTCCTAATACCTCTCCAGGCCACCCGAATTACCAAAGATTATTGCAAAAGCTTATAAAACCATTGGCCGCAATAGTTTGGGAGTTAAGCCTTTTACTCAAACGCAAACACAAACTCAAAAACAACAGAAGGGTCAGTCTGATAAAGATAGTCATCCATTCTTTTCTAAAAAGAACTGAAAAAATAAAAAACAGGGCAGCAACAACAGAAGCAAGGTTTTCTTGCTAGTTCACCGACACCTGGGTCTTCTGAGCTTACTTATAAAAGACCGAAGAAAAAATGATGTCTCCTGATAGATTTCAGGTCCCTGATCAGTGTTCTCCTCATTCTTCACAGGACACACCTGCTCCCAGGTCAGTGGTGGGGAACACCAGAATTGTGGTAAGAGTCACTGGGATGATGTTATGTTATGTTATGTTATGTTATGTTATGTTATGTTATGGAGCTTTTATATAGCGTGCAGCTACTCACAGGGAGTGTCCCGACGCTTTCCACCCTCAACTCATAATGAAATAACACAACACAGCTAAAAACAGGCAACAAAAACGGAACAAAAGCAACAGTGAGCAGTAAAAAACACACTAAGAGTTAAAAAGCCAGGTCTTCAGGCCCCTCCTAAACTGGAGTAAATTAACAGTACTCCGCAGAGAGAATGGAAGCTGATTCCAAAGCTGGGGGGCTCTGCAGCCAAAAGACCGCCCTCCCGCACGAGCCTTCCTCACCCGTGGAACCACTGCTCTGCAAAGAGCTTCCGAACGGAGGGAGCGCGTCGGACGATAGAAAGTCAGTCTCCTCTGCAGGTATCCCGCTCCTGAACCATGCAGAGCCTTGTGCATCAGGGTCAGGGATTTGAACTGGATCCTTTTCCTGATGGGGAGCCAATGGAGCGACTGGAGCAACCCAGACGCTCGAGCTCGTCTCCCTAGACCAAAAATCGCCCGGGCAGCAGAGTTCTGCACCACCTGAAGGCGCTGGACCAGATAGTCGGGAAGGCCAAGAAACAGAGCATTGGCATAATCTAGCCTCGACCCGACTAGAGCCTGCACTGTAATCCTCCTATGCTCCTCAGATAACAGAGGCAGAAATTTGCGGAGCATTTTCAATAGTCCGTAGCAGGTGCCGGCCAGGCCAAGGATGTGAGTACGGAGCGACAGCTGATTGTCGAGCTTGACGCCCAGGTTTTTGGCCACCACTGAGGACTGTACAAGAGGACTCATGTCGGACGGCCACCAATGCTGCCATTCCGGATCGGCAACGCAACCAAAAAAAAGAATCTCAGACTTTCCCGAGTTGGCCCTCAGACCGCTGGAACCAGTCGAAGACCAGCGCAAGGCAGTCCCGGACTCTCTCTCCCACAAACTCTTGGTCTTTCCCGCATGTGAAGAGGAGTTGCGTGTCGTCGGCATAAGAGACGATCTGGGCCCCATACGCCTCCACCAAGGCCGCCAGAGGGGACATAAAGATGTTAAATAATGTGGGGCTCAACACAGAACCCTGTGGAACCCCAACTCCCAATGGCGGCATCTCGGCGGAGCTCTGGGAGACCCAGACCGTCTGGCGGCGGCCTTCCAGGAAAGAAGTAAACCACCTCAACACTCAGATCAGCCTAATCAGTTTGAAGGCAAAGGGAAACAAGATGATCTCCCTTGTTTTTGACCTCCATTTCAGAAGAAAAATGTTGCCATGAGGTATGCCTCGACGGTGAGAACCCTTCTACTGGATTAGACTTGGGCTGGGACTCTGCTCCTCAGCGCAGCGGAAGTTACCACAGTGCGGGATGCACTGCGTCCTTATCTGAAGGCAACAGCTACTGACAATTTCATTACTGTAGAGAGGGCTGCTACCCGAATTTTGCCCCCCCCCGATAGCTGTAGACTATATTTCTTCAAATTGAAGGTGGCATTGACCGTGTAATCACAGGATTTTTTGGGGAGAATCTGACCTCTTTTTACAACATTTAATTCGCGGAGGTGAATTGGTCTTTATCATTTGTTCTGGGCGTGTCAAAGGGGAGGACGTGATACTTCCGAGTTTTTCGCGTTATGTCCCCAAGGAGCATTCAGAGGCCTTTGCAGCTGAGTGGGCATTGGCCCTTGCACTGGCAGTGTACCGTAATCGGATGGGCTGGGATACAGAGTCTCCATCACATGAGATTCTATTGTGGTCTATGCCACAACCTCAAGCCTAATATCCCATCCGGCGGGAAGCTGAACGTCCCGCTTCTGATGTTCCAACCGAGTTGGAGTATCAAGGTGTGATTGAGACATGTGTGTCACCAATGAATAATCCTCCTTTTACAGTATCCAAAACTGATGGATTATATTGCATAGTTTTACATTACCAGCGTTTGAACTCTCATTAAAGTACTTTTGCGGTTCAGAATACCAATAGCTTTTGGACAGCCTTGTTCGTAAGAAATACAAAACAACAGTTGACATTTCCAATAGCTTCTATAGCCATAACCTGGCCCCTGATTGCAGTCAAGGGACAGCATTCACGGCCGATGGAAAACAGAATTTTTATTGCTGTTTACCTATGGGGTATAAGAATACCCACGGGGTTTTCGCCGCCCGTGATGTCTCTTTGTTAGACAGTATTGACCCAGATGCATACTCATATGTTGACGACATTTATCTGACGGACACCAAACTTTGACCTTATCTATGCCGTGTTGACAGCACTATTCTTATGTTTGCAGACTACGGTTACAAATTTAACTTCGCCAAATCACACATAGCCTGCTAAGCGGTGTTCTTTTTGGGCTATGAACTCAATAATGAAGGTAGGGGCTTGGCACCCCACTTTCTGGAGAAATGCGCAGGTTTGCGGTCTCCATCGACATTGAAGAAACTTCAGTCTTTGCCGGGATTGCTAAATTTCGGGTGGTCTTACATTCCCGAATATGCCCAGCATATGAAGCCTCTTTATGTCTTGATGCAACCTACATTTTCAAAAGCCAGCTGGCTTAAGGAATTCTCCTTAATACTGCAGTGTTTGCAGTCTGATCTACTAGAATCTAAGTACTTGTTGGCACGTGATAACCACACATACCTGGTGATACGAATTGTACCAGACTCAGTGGGTTTAACTTACTTGACGTACAATGAAGGTGACACAGTACCTATTGCATACAAATCGCATTTGTACACTTCAGCCGAAATGCGGTTTTCCTCTGTTGATAAAGTTTTGACAGCTTTGCAGATGGCGGTCCTGAAGGAAAGCACACTAGGACAAGCGAAACACATTTTGGTGGTTTCGCCTTACCCTGCTTTAGAAGCTATAACTAAGCAAGAGTGCTGAACTCTAAAGGATTACATCCCAGATGGATACAATGGGATACTTCAGACACAGGAGTTCTTGCAGTATGAACACATTGATCCCCCTCCTCTGTCTTTGCTTCCATTAGAAGAGTACAAATGTATTATTTACACCGATGGATCGGCGCAACGGGCCACTGGTTCTAAACAGGCTTATTCATTGGTTTGTGCTATTGTGGCTGGTACAATAGTGAGTGGAGAATTCAAGTCTAATATGTGCATACACAGGTGCTAGGTGACTGTATCACCCAATTGGCTGAGCTGTGCGCTCTTGTTCTTGCTTTTAAGTTTGCAGATCCAAATGTATTTACACTCATTGTTTGTGATTCTTATTACTGTGTTCAGTCTTTCAATGACAACTTCTTCTTTTGGTCTCAAAATGATTCTCGAGATTCTAAAGGCAGCGCAATTAAGCATAAAACGCTTTGGATTATAGTGTGCAGATCTTAAACAACGTCTGTCCCTCACCCATGTTAAACATACTCTTGGCCATCAGCGTGAGGGAGCACATGCTCTTGGTAATTCTTTGGCTGATGAAACAGCCAAATCTGCAGTAGCCACATGTTCCGTAGCAGCCGCTACAAGGTCCATGACTAAGATTGATAATGAGATTTTGGCAGTTATAGCTGCTACTACAAAGGGCACTAATTACCCACAGGATTTCCCTTCAAAGTCTTCTTATCAGTTAACTCTGGAACAAGTTCCCTTTGCAAAAAAAACGGACGTTGGTGATTGGCTGATTCCCAACGCAGACATCAGATACTCTTTTGAGGTTACTGGTGGCGTGGTTTATATAAACAGTCCCATAGTTATGTACTTTCTTGTGACATCTGTCAGCAAATTAATCCTTTTATGGTAACATGTCCACCACAAACACAGCTATGCATTTCTAACCGACCATTTGGTTGTGTATAACTTGATCACTGCGGTCTATTTTCTTCAGATACTGCATATAAATGCATTTTGGTTGCAGTTGATTCATGCACTAGATTCCTTTGGGTTTGGCCACAAATGCAGTGCTGACGCTCGAAATGTCATCAGAGATTTGTGTGTCTTTGTAGGGATCTTAGCCTGTGGCACCTTTCATTCAGACCAAGGTCCAACCTTCGCCTCTAAGGTGAAAAAGGATGTGATGACATTTTTGGCGGTGCTGGTGCAGTTTTCGTCTCCATACAGGCCTGAGGGCAATTCAGTTGTGGAGCCCATGAACTGTGACTTAAATCAATCTTTGACAGCTAGAGTCTTAGTTATAAGTATGGGCCTAAAATCCATTCCGTTTAAGGAATATGCGGGTTTTTGGCAAATTTACGGTCCACGAATCGCGCAAATTTGCCTAAAAATCCACAATTTGCATGCTGGCGGATTTTTTTGCTTGGTCGCGCTTCAAAAATACAATATCGCGCGCGTGGCGTTGACTTACAGTGATTCTGAGTTCCCTGAGTTGTTTTTCGTCCCGGTTTGCGTGTGCTTCGCCATTTTGGATCTTTCTTCGTGATCGCGTGAGAGTTTTTTGACCATGAGTACGTCATTGCGGCCTGCCATCTTGCACAGCGAGAGTTTGATAACGCAAGTACGTCATAAGGGCCAGCGATCAGGTATCGTTGGAGTAAACAATTGCGAACACGTAGATGCTGCGCGCAGCTGACTTCCGGTGGGAGATTTGAACAGCTCGCTTTCCTGAACTTGCAAAAATTGCAATTCTGCACAAGAAATCCACTACAGGCAGCATAAACCTTCTGAAAATTATGATTTTTATCAGAATAACTTGACATTTGGCTGCACTTTTTTGTACAAGGAGTCCATTTTCGGGGGGGGTGGGAGGAAGGAAGTGCCCCAGAGTCTCCAACTTCATGTTCCTGTCCAGCAGGCTCCTCCCAGTGCTCTGTCCATGTCCTGGTCACTTTTCATTTGGATCTGGAAGGATTGCTTTTTGTGGCTGTTGCTGGATATTTGTATTTGAGGACTTTTTGGAGTTTGGATCACTTTTGGATTTGAGATTTTACAAGTAAGTTGGTGTTGTTTGTTTGGGGCATTGGAGTTGCTGCAAGTACAATTTTAAAACTTTTTCACAACTTTAAAAAAAATATATTGTGGGTAGCCACAGTATCCAGTAGGCCCAGTGTTAGTCATGGGTGCATGATATGATACAACTGTTTCTGTGGGTTTTGTTGAACTTAAATCCCATTTATATCATGGAATTTTAGCTCACTGTTATATGTGGATTTTTAAATTTTTATTTTGGGGTGCTTGTAAAGCCACACTAGCCAGTAGCCAGTGCTAGTGAGTGGTGCATGGACCAAGTCTTTCCGTGGGGTGTCTTGAATTTAAACATCATTGAGGGCATGGGTGACATATGATTGTGGTGATTTTTGTGTGCTTTTCGACTTTTTGGGGTGTTGTTAGGGCCTGGCCATGTGAGAGTGGGGGCCATTTTGAGGCCTGGTCCAGGCAGGGCCTGGCCATGTGGGTGGGGGTCAAGGGGCCATTTTGAAGCCAGGCAGATTGCTTTGTGCCATAGGTCTGCACCCAGTCTGCCCTGCGTTCATCCATTATGCCCAGGGGTACTCAGTGATGCATGGACAAAGGCTTTCTGTGGGGTGTCTTGAATTTAAACATCATTGAGGGCATGGATGGCATTGGATTGTGGTGATTTTTATGTGTTTTTTGAATTTTTGGGGTGTTTAACTGATGTTCCTCTGGCTTCCTTTGCTTTTAGGTGCACAAGAGAACCACCAGTGCCAGGAAGAAGTCCTGCAGCAGTGTGTAGAGCACAACGTCATGTGACGTCACATGTGGCCACAGACAACTCTGCAACTCGTGCAACTGCGGCCTGCTGTTCTGACATCTGAAGAAGATGGGCCCAAAGAAAGGTGGCTGTATCTCCTCTATCAAGAAAGTTGCCAGTGCCACTGCCAGTAAGAAGGAGCAGAAGAAGCAAGTGGCGCCACTTACCAACTAGACTGGTGTGCCCACAGACACTTTTTTTGGGAAAAAAACAACGCCTGCAGGAGCGGGGTCCGCCGGGGACAAAGCTGGGAGCAGCACCTCTGCTTCATTGGGCTCAGTGGGTGGACACAGTACACCCTGCCAAGAAGTTGGGCCCCAGCAAAAGAAATTACTGAACTTGTCCAGGTGTTATTTTCCAAACACTGGGACACATTCAGCAGCGCCTGCACATTGTTGTCTGCTTTCGATCGCAACAACGTGCAGACGGGGACAGGGATTTCCTATTTCAGACTCTTGCTGGGCCCATAACAAAGGCCAAATCTGAGGGGTCATCAGGCCTTCTTTTGTTGGAGTCTCCTGGCTGGCAGCAGTCAGGAGCCTCACACCTAGAAGCAAATGCAGCAGAGGGGAAACAAATACTCACACTGTGTTAGCACTTCACACATACTTAAGAGAGGCAGGTTTTCACTTTGTTCAGACTCTGTTTACATGATATGCATGCGCTGTAAGAATGTCAGATGCATTGGTTTTTCCCTGTATTTACACAAAAGAAATGTAATTTATATAGTGCTTACTACCCCTAAGGAAGCATTGAAATAATTTAAGTACCACTATTTTTTTTGTAAAGCACTATGGGTTGAGGAAGTTTGCGCTGACAAAAGACAACGTTTTCAAAAGTGTGAACCTTCTGCCTCAATCAGGAGGGCTTTCAGGTTAAATCAAAATGTGCTCCAATGTACTCATGATAGACCTGCTAAACATGTATGTGAGGGCCCAAGATCTGATGTCAGTTCTTATGATGCCACTTCATGTGATGTCACATGCCTGATGTCAAGCACCGTGATGTCACATGCCACGATGTCACACACTATGAAGTCACGCGCTGTGATGCTACTTGCATTCTGATTAACGAGGTTAGTCCCCTCACTTCATTTTATTAGAACTTGTGCCCTGATTATATAATTATCTTTACAATTCAGCAGCAATGACTAACATACAATGTGACAAACACACCTTATCAATTCTAAAATGTCACCATCAAATCCAATAATAGCTCAAGACTCCCAATATGTAAATTAAAAATATCCTATTCAGCCTATCACGTTTGCCTAACCTCAAACCCAATCAAGGACACGCTGCGGAACTGCCATCGGCCAAGTTGGCATAGTTCATTCCTTCGCATCTGTGTGAAGAGAGAGGGAAAAAATGTTTGCGCTAGGGCTGGCTTAGCAGTTTCTGGAACGTGAGCCAAAAGGGGCAGGAAGTTGTTTTACAATTGTGTTTCAGTGAAAAGACTGGAATTAAAACAGCAAACACTGGTCTTTACACAGTAAGAAAGACAGGAAGCGTTTGTTGCAGCGGAAATCCCACGGTAATTGTCCTTTGAAGATCTAGGAAATGTGGCACCATTACCTCTGATTACCGTTACCCTGATTTTCGTTTACGGTCGATAGATCTTTGCCACCATTTATGACCAGGGAGCTTCTACATATACATGAGCGATCCATAAAATGCAAATAAACATTTTAGACAATAATGAGAGTTATGAGTAGTGTCAAAGGGATTTATTTTCCAATCAAAATGTATGAATCTCTGACTCTTCATTCAGTAGTCAGGTATCAATCAGGTTACAGAATTGATAACAGAAAAATTAAGTTAGCACAAAGCATCATAATTTGCAAACAGCGCATTCCATAAAGGAACAAATTCCTATTATTAGACAATGGGGCTCAAAATGATGTCAGTCTGAACTCTGAAAGAATCCTAGAATAAATAGTGAGTTAGCATTTAACATTAACTGGAAATAAAACAAGGAGGAAGGAGAGGAAGGGAGACGGGGAAAATACTGTGCCATTCCCAAAAGATGCTTGCATGGATGCCTCCAGGCACTCTCAGCTAGGATATCTTCTCCGCAAATAGTACGCCAAAGACATGAAGTGCTAAGCGCGGTTTCTGTGTTTGATGAATAATATACGTTTGTTCTTGAATGGATGGTAGCTGGCAGTAAAGCCGCAAGGTATGTTTGAAGGCCAAATTCCACCCAATAACCTTTTCTGTGTTTTTAACATCCCGCTATCCAAATACAGCTATTCAAATTTTGCATTTTTACAAATTATCTTCTGTCCCTTTTATTCCAGCTTAACAAGCTGAAATTTAACATCTTTCTCCCTTCTGGCTTTCCCTGACACAAAGAGACTCATCTCTCTCTCTCTCTCGCTCTCTCACTTTCTATTTGGTGCGCCTTAAAATGCTGATTTTAGGAAAGGATATCCCGCTTAAATAATGCTGGTAAAACTAAAATATAGTCAAGTGAGAATGTCTCACAGTGGGCTTGGGAAAGGACTGACAAGGAGCAGTGTCACATACTGTCATTGTCTGTGTTGGAAATTACCCTTTTTGCAAGGTTATCCCCAAACGTTTGGCTTCTTCTTCCCTTGTGTTTCCTGACCTGTGGTTGTTGGCAATAGGACTTTGGGCACTATACCACTGCTGATCAGTGCTAAAGTGCATATGCCCTCTCTATAAATTGATATTGTGATTGGTTATCCATGATGGGCATATTTGTGTTACCAGGAAGTCCCTAGTAAAGTTTACTAAGTGTGCCAGGACTGGTGATTCAAATGCTACTAGTAGGCCGGCAGCACTGATTGTGCCACCCACAGGAGTAGCCCTAAAATGGTGTCTCAGGCCTGCCACAGCAGTGCTTCGGTGCAGTTGATAACTGTCATACTGACCTGGCCAGTGTCCTCACTGGCCAGGCCGAACCCTTCCCTTTCTGTACACATTGAGCACCCCTATGGAAGGCTCAAGGTACCCCTGCCTGGACAGGGTGCAATGTATGTGAAAGGTAGAGAATGTACTAGTGTGGGTGACATGCTCTGATAGTGAAATACTGCCATTTTTGTTTTTCACTATTGAAAGGCTATCTTGCCCAAAGGCTAGAATTGTGAATGCTGTGTATAATGTCTACCTGCATATCTTCCCATAGGAGCAAGATAGAACATTGAAGTCTGGTATCCCTGAACTCAGAATTTAATAACCCATCTTTTAGGATGGATGGTTTTTAAATCATGTGTTTGAAAACAGCACTTTTAGAAAGTGGTTGGTTTCCTGTCAGACCTTTCTGTGTGCCTTTGCCTGTTTGTGAATTGACTGTCTGGTTTGTCAGTGACAGGGGCAGGGGTGGCTCCAGGAAGCTGGACGAGTCAGCACTGGGGTGAATAGCTCCATCTGCATCTTGAGTTGTGGGAGGGGATAGCACTTGCGCCTGAATAGGGCTGTGCCTGCCTTCCACAATGCTGGCTCCACCTCCTACTGGGAGGCTGATGACCCTGCCACTCTCTCTCAAAGGAAAAAAGGAGTCCTCTAAAAAGAGTTATCCAGGACTGACCAGAACTGGTTTGGAGTAGGCAAACGGCTCTCTGCCTTCAGTGAGCAAATAAAATATTGGTATAAAAAGGGATAAACAGTCCCCAGAAATGTAGATCATCCTGGAATCAAGAAGTAACCTCTGCCAAGGAGGAAGCTGGAAGACTGAAGAAGAAGGACTGACCTGCTTTAAGGCTGACCTGCAGTTGCTTTGCTGCCAAGGAGAGGGGAGGGACTTTGCTGTTGTTGTGTTGTCTTGCTTGAAGATAATTCCAATGGCCTGAGGAGAGCTGGCCCCCTGTTAAGAAGTCCCAGGAACAAAAGGACTTTCCCCCCAGGATCCCCCCAAAACCTGCTGTGTGAGTCCTGACTTGCCAGGAGAGCTTGATCCATTTGTGGGTCCTCTGGAGGTTGTTTCCTGATGTTTGGGGAGCTGGAAAAGAAGAAAAGCAGAAGATCTACAAATTGCACGCATCACTCGCTTGCGGAGCAAATTGTCGACTGTGCGAGAGAATTCCCATTGCCGCAAAGATAGTCACAGCGCCTGTTGCCGCTGCAGGAACCGACGCATCATTCGCTTGTGGAGTGCATCGCCCCAGTGCGGGAAGATTCTTGTCGCTGCGGGTATCATTGCAGAGCCTGTCGTCGCTGTGAGAAATCGCCACACCGCTTGCTTACGGACGGCATCACTTCGCTGTGTACATCGTTGCAGGGTTCAATGCCATTGCATCGAGGGGTCGTGACAGAAGAGAATCAATGCTGCGCCGCTTATCGCCGCCGCACCGAAGATCATTGCCATCCCGAAGATTGTCGCATTGTGCCTTTGGGAGACGCATCCTACCGGAAAATCTGCATGCCGGAATCCACACAAGGTATAGCATCGTTTTCCATAGAGACCGGATTTGTCACAACACGCCCGCTGCATTCAGTGGGATTGTCGCACCGCCTCCCCAGGGTCTCAGAAGTGAAGCATCGCTTGTTTTTCAGCGCTGCCGTTGCTGCCTAGAACTTTTGTCGCATCTAAAGGTAACTTGAGCTAAAAGTGACGCAACTGTAGATTATTTTGACGCAAACCCTAGAACTCTTTGAAAATTATATTCTTGAACTGTGTATGTTGGATTTTTGTCGCTTTGGTCTTGTGTAGTTTAGATAAAGATACTTTATTTTTCTAAACTGGTGTGGAGTGTTTTCATTGTTTTACTGTGAGTGTTGGTACAAATACTTTACACATTGCCGTTGATAAGCCTGTCTGCTCGTGCCAAGCTACCAAGGGAGTGAGCAGGGGTTATACGAAGAGTGTATCCCCCTTACCCTGACTAGCAGCAAGGGTCCCTATTTAGACATTGGTACCTACCTCTGCCAACTAGAGACCCTCATATCTAACAGTCTGTTTTTTTGTAAATCTCTCTTTGCTCTTTGCGCTCAGACAAAAAACTCTGGGACATATTTACATGCCTCTATTACCACAACAACATCATTTTTCAGGATGTTGTGGTGGTGATAGGGCTTCAGTTTATTTACAAGTTAGCGTTTTGCCACTTAATGTGGCGTACCGCTGCTTTGTAAATAAGGCACCCTTTCACGCAATACTTAGCATGAAAGATGGAGCAATGGGTGTTGATTTTGATGCCGCCCCATATTTACATGGGTGCAGTAAAGATGGTGCAGCATCAAAGTTAAGACCAGGGAAAACCTGGCCATGCCCTGGTGCAACACGTAGAAATGTTTAATTTCTCCTCATTTTTGCTGTTTCCCTATGTGATGCTTTGTGCAGCACACATGGGAACAGCAAAACACCCTTGACTGTTTATGTGGAGGAAGGTGTCCCTGTCAGCACATAGATAATCTTTAAAAAAAATTACATTTTGCAACTTCTTTGTGTGCTGCATTAAGCACCACACATAGAAATGACACATCGCCATTTAAAGATTGTTTATGTGCAAGAAGGAGGACCTTCATGCACATAAACATTCTTCCCCTGCAATGCAGACACCCTTGCACTATGGTGCAAGGTGCATGCTTGGGGGCCAAGGAGATACATTTAGCAGCAGCTCAGCGGGAACTGCAGGGCTGCACCACACTTTTGTAAATATGGTGCAGCTCGGTGATTCAGAAGTGGCATAGTGCGTCGTTAAGCCAAGTAGGCTAATACCGCGCTCTGCCACTTCTATTGTAAATATGCCGTTCTATTTTCTCAGGTTGAGTTTATATGTGCATTCTCGATTCTGTGTAGGTGAGTACACTTCTTACTTAATAAGCACAAACACTGCAGTCTATAGATGTTTGGAGTATGAAATCACTGTTGAAATTCTCAGAGAAGCTTTTTCTTCTTTTTATTATTAGTTCTATACAGTCAAAGAATAATTGGTTATTCTAATGGCCTATTAAGTCAACTTGCAATTTTTGCTTCTATATTTACATTTTATAGTGTTTGCTGAACAACTTGTTGTTAAGAGGAGCCTCCACCTAGGAGTATAGTAACAAGTAAGGGGGACAAAATAAAACAGGAAACCTTAGTGACACCAGGTAGAATATCTTAAAAGTTCGAGAAGGCTAACTTTCACATCCTGGTGGTTGAATGCTTTTTAAAAACAGTAATTATTCTGTTCAAAATATCAACATGCAGTTTACTATATTGTGTATGAACAATACTCAAGGCCAGTGCATCCAGTTTCGTGCCTAGAAATCTTAACAGTTTACACTCTGAATTTACCAACTTACCTCCTCCACCCGATTCCAAATGTTCCATCTCTTGGGCACATCCGGTAGCGTGAAGCCCCTGTCATAGTAGGCCTGCCTGGTGGCTGAACGTCTTGAAGGAAAAATCATATTTCCAGGTATAGATTTAAAGGAGTTACAGGTTCATACCACAGCCTTCTGCTAAGTACAGACCACAGGTGACTGTTTAACACTATAATAACACTGTATCACAGAACTATATTATCAAGTGCACAATAATGATGGGTGGAATGCTTGAAATAATCTCAGCCGCTAGTAGCATCCTATTCCACTGATTTTTCTTTGTCTGTGCCAGAGTCAATTCCAGTTTCTTGAGGATTGGCAGTAGGAAAGCCTGTTTCCAAACTGCTGGATAGATTCCTGAACTCAGAGAGGAGCTGGTTCAGGGGTATTAATACAGGGGGCAAGAAGTTTAAAGAACTGGACAGGGCAGGGATCTCCTGGTGAGCCAGATAAATTGGAAGGGAAAGTGGCATAGATAGATTGAATTTTATCCTGGAAAAAGTTTGACAATCCAGCAAAGAGGGAAGGGGTGGGATGCATGGTACTGTCAAGGTCTTCTGCTGGTTCGGTTAAACGTTGAACAATTTTGAATAGTGCTTTAGCTGAATTATCAGCTAATTTAATCTTGTGGGTCAAGTAGTCCCACATAGTGCTTCATTTGAGTTAGTGAAAGATTTTTAGAGCCTTTATTTAGTAGAACTTGACTGTGGGTGATATGATTGTCTCCGGGAGTGCTCCAATTTTTTACATAGGCTTTTCTCAACTCGAAGCTCAGGGGAAAACCAAGTGGCAGACATATCTTTCATCCAGCACGCATATTCCTCTCACCCTCTACCCACACGTCTCATCCTGAGAACTAACCGCTCATACAGCACTTTTATTATTGACATACTGCTTACCCTATACTCACACACCTCTTACCTTGCACAGGTTGTATGATTCACACAATTCTCATTCTGAACTGAACACACGTCAGTCACCATGCATTGAGGCACTTTCAACCTGCACTCGGATATTTATCAGTGATCATTCATATACCACTGACCCTATACAGAGAGCACTCACAGCATTCTCCATGCACTCATACACTACTCACACATCTCTTAACTTATTATTTATCCCATAGATGAATCGTAATGCTTGTTTGTTCATCTCTATTGCTGGGGAAGCCCATGCTGTCCCTGACATGCCCCATGGCCAGTGCTCCATGCCTTAATCCCACCCTACACTTCCTTTTGAGATGTTGTAACAGGAAGTGATGTCTAGTGTCCTTGTGGAATCAGGTATTTCATGGTGATTGTGTCTTTATCAGGCCAATGGTGTTCTACTGGTCCCAGCAGGCCACCATTCCTGTGATGACCTCCTGCTGCAGTGCATCACAATTTGCAACTATAACAGTCCACAAATAGTAGCCCGAGGCCCCGGGATCAGCCCTAGGACCAACTGCAACTGTGCTGAGGGCGACCTTTTGCTGACTGCCACAAAAAGCCTGATACAACAGACTGCTGACTGTTTGTCAGGAGTGAGTCCTCCAGGGTTTGGGAACAGTGGAGAACAGTGGAGAAACGTCGCGCTTCTACACAGAAGCCTCTTTGGAACATTGGCTTGGCAGAGCTGAAGCAAATCGAAGGAGGAGGAGTCACGTGCCTTTGCCTGTCAGTTTGTTTGAGGCTTGCACCGCCCCCCGCCTCCCGCTAATCACCGCTTTCCACTGCTTGCAGCCCGCAACCTGCCTAACATCCCCTCCCTGCCGTTACACATCCACTGCCTTCCGGATTGGACTGGACTGGCCCAGACTGGATAGTACGGTGTTGCAGGGCATGCGGCCAGCAGTGCCAGCGGTGGAGGCTAACTCCGGGAGCTTCGGAGGTGAGCGGCTGTTTGTTTGCCACTGTGACAAAGGGGAAAGTGCTAGCCAGCGACACTTCGCGGACCAGGAGACCCCCAGTCAACATCATCGTGCTCCCCCTTGTTAGAGTCAGCCTATATCCCTAGTCCCGCCCACCGCTGTGCGGGTCGCGCGTGGGTGCGCACCGGGCGAAGCCCGGGCCATGGGCGAACCCGTTTGAGCCTGTTCGAGGCTGGAGTAGGCTGGGCCAGCCTACCCTTTAACATTTTTTTGGGGACACCGGATCACTACTCAGCGGTAAGACTCAAAGCTTGGATCCAAGTCTTGTGTTGTGAAACACGGGATCGTTAACTTGTGTTGACCGTCGTATTGGCCGCTATGGCAAGTGGAGTCATAAAGGAAAAAGAGGCGCCAAAGGGGGGGGGGCTATGGGAACCTTGGACTACTTTATTACAAGAGCCACGAATAGCTCAAGAAATTGTGGTAACTGAGCGAAGGCTATCACTTGGTCCGGCTCCAACCAAATGTTCAATGGAGGAAGGGCCCATACAGGATCAGCCTTCTCCACAGGGCACTAATTCTACTAATAACGATCTCTTGTTGCCAAGCATCACTATGTCAACCGCGGTGGTGGACCTTACGCCAGAAAACAGTGCACTGGACCAGACATCCCGTGCAATAAAAAGGTCCAAGATGGCCCCAGACAAATGCAGAAAGGAAATCCCAAAGGAAAAACAAGGCCCCAAAAACAAGAAGAGGGTAGGGGGCCCAAAAAAGGTAAATTGTCCCATCACAGCAAGCACAACAAGGGTGGATGACGAAGGACGAAAAACTACGGAACTGAATTACGAGGCGGAGATTATGACATCTTTTCCGACCTCGATTGCCCCCAATACCTTAGATGTCCCTGTGGTTACCTTGAATAGTGCTTTTTGGGATAAAGTTGGGACTATTATTGCTTACTGTCTATTGCCTTTAATTAAAAATTAATCGAAGCAAACTTATTGATTCTAACAAATGCTGTAGATCAGAATTCTGGGATCACAGCTAGCCTAAACAACACTAACAATAAACATCCACCACTAACCCCCTTTGGTGCTAACCACGCTAGTGGAGTAAGTCATTGTTAGTCTAGCAAAGGGCCCAGGGGACGGGGAACTCACAACCGGATAATCCTGGGCCAGTTGCGAAAGGGTTGGACAAGGATTCCCAAATAAAGGACAAACCAAGTAATGTTTTTTATAGACTTGATACAACAATCAAGGTAACTCAACCCACCAACACTGCTCGACCAAATCCAGAAATTCTGGGTCTACCTCCAGCGTCATGCCCTTACGTCCTAATTCTTTCAGGGGTTCCGCCTTTAAAACACGATCAAACTGAAACCTGGCTATTGCTCCGAAATAAAGTAGTAGACTGGCTGACAAAGTATAAGCGTTTTTACCTTTGTAATTCCAAAGAAATTCTTATGGTCCGTAGGGTGGGCTGGTTAGGTGCTTAACAGAAAACAATTAAGGGCGATTGTAGAGTTGTACATTTGAGGTCTCCTTGAATGGTTCATTCTCTTTTACACATCAAAGAGCTCACTTCCCTATCTGATCCAACTAGAATGGCCGTCCCCCTAGGATATTTCTACAAAACCACAGTCACTCCTAGGGGAGAAAGGAATGGTTCAGTTATAACTGCAAACAGGTTTCACCAATTATCCTCTCTCGAAGAACTAGATTGACTACCAATTCATGATCCAAAAGCTGTATCGGGACAAAATGAAATAAACAGTGTGAATGACCCTTCTATCTTAACAAATCTCCGTCTCCATATGCACTTCTCGATATACCCAGGGAAATGACTCACTTACCAATAATATCAGACTTAAAAAGTCTAGGACAGTCTAGAACTGATCCTAAATCAAGTTTACCCACGGGTTTAACGTTTCAGACTTTCCACCACGACACTTACCCCCTGCTTAACATCGTCCCTGAGACTGATCTTATTCAAGTCAACGGAGATGTTAGTCACGTAGTTACTCCCTTACCAGCCTTGTTCAAAATGATCTTTTGGAATATTGCTGACCTCAATGCAAAGGTCGCTATGGGTGAGTGGCTTACCTTCATCCGGGATAGCGATCTTATTTGTTTACAGGAAACATGGGCAGTGTCTCCCGTTCATTTAACTGGTTACAAAACCTATTTCTCCCCCGCAATTCCTTCCCCAGCGGGACGTGCTAAAGGAGGCCTAGTGGTTTATGTTACCAATCTAATTAACTTTCTAAAAATCATGGTTTTAAAAAATGAGTCCAACTATCAAATAATCAAAATAAAGGTAAACAAATCGGAACCCATTCTGATAGTAAACTTTTATATTAATTTACCTCAAATGCAGGTGATAGTTATTTTTAAGGAAATTTGTGCCTACCTTCTAGATTTTAACAATAGACAACAGGAAAAAAATCTGGTAATTGTTTAGGGAGGTGACTTTAATCTGACTCTGTGCCACAAAAATAAAAATAATATATGTGGTCTCACAGACGAAAATGATTTTAAATGTCACTCACTTTATACACTCCCAAAGTGTGGTCTGTTTAAATGAGACGATTGCGAGTCCAATTAACCCTGGCAAATGAAATGGTCTCGTCCACGGTACCTCTTAAACCAACTTTTCATGGAAATAGCGCATCCACCTGTATTGATTTTATTCTTTTAACAAGCGCCGCTTCTTCCTTGATTGTAAATTTCCAAACCCACGACTCTGCATTTAGTGACCATTTTCCAATATCAATTTCTCTCTCTCCTCCCATGATGGGAGAAAGAAAACAACAGCGGAATACTTACCGGGAAGAAGCCATTAGTCTGGTTAGGTCAAATGGTTACGTTCTGAAGTGGGAAAAAATTGACCCGTTAAAAATCACGGAAAAGGTTGTCAATGACTCCCTTAAAGAAATAAACATCTGCTTAGCAGATACTGCTACCTCGAGGGATATTATTGATAACTTTCTGTCAGTAACCGATTCCATTCAAAAAGCCTTAACCTCCAAACCCAAAGGAGCAAAAAACATCCAGGCAGGGTGGTTTGATTCCTCCTGCACAAAAGCATATTCAAATTTAAAAATCGCACTTAATGCGCCAGTCAGGGACAGAAAAGAGATTGCCCTCCTCAGAAAAACATATAAAAAAACTATCAGGACAAGAAAGTTAGTAATAAAAGAAGAATTATGGGCGGAATTGCATAAAAGCTGCCGTTTAAACGATAGTGCCGCCTTCTGGCAAGTGATAAACTCACCCTTTTGGACAGGTTCCATAGACTCTAATAAGATTGAGATTACTATAGACGAACAGTCCTGGTTTGCCCATTTCTGAAAAATATTTCGAATATTGGAAACTAAAAATACAGATCAGTCCCCCCAAATGCTGAATCAGGCTACCAATACTCCCACATTCATTTACCTTGATCTGAATTTCTCATTAAATGAAGTTGATAATGCTTTAAAAGCCAGTAAAGGAGGGAAAGCCCCGGGCACAGACGGGGTTCCTGTGGATTTGTATAAATTTAACCCTGACTTGTGGGTGCCTATTTTATCAAGGGTTTTAAACGCAACCTGTAAACTTGGCCTTTTAGATTCCTGGTCAAAATCTATACTAATTCCAGTATTTAAAAATGTGACCGCTCTAACCCAACCTGTTTTTGTCCGATCTCTTTACTGGATTCATTCGGAAAAACTGTGAGTCGTATAATCTTAGATCGCCTCCAGTCCTGGTCCATAGAAAACCAGATTATATTGGACATCCAGTACGGTTCCGGGGACGGTTTGGGCACTGTTGAGCAAGTCCTGAATTTATCTTTAATAAGAGGGAAATATGTAGATGCAAAAGGCGGTAGTCTTCGATTGGCCTACGTAGATCTTACAGCTGCGTTTGACTGCGTGGGCCACTTAAAGCTATGGACCATTTTAACTGCTCTGGGCGTAGACGAACCCCTAGTGAAAGTGAGATTTGGCATCGGGGGAGAGTTCACTGTTTCATTTAAGGTAGAGCGAGGTGTCAGACTGGGCTGTGTCCTGGCCACCTTCCTTTTTTTCTAAATACCGATGGATTAGAACTAGCAATGTTGGAAGGGGCAAAGGACATACTGTTAATCAGCACCGTCCGATCCCCGCTCTCATTTATGTGGGTGATGCTGTGATAATGGCCCAAACCGAAAATGAACTACAGCAATCCTTGTCTCGCTATAACAAATTCATGTCCAATCTTGATCTAAAAATTAACATTAAAAAACATATGTTATGAACTGTGGGTACAAACATGGTAATGGGAAAATGATATATATTAATAATTCCAGTGTAGAGAATACTCCTATCTATCCATACTTGGGAGTATTGATAGACGAGAAAGGAACCTGGAAAAAAACCATTGAGGCTACAAAATTGGCGTTCTTAAAATCTACTATGGCACTGACTAAGTTCTCACAGAGACTAGGTAAAAGAGCGCCAGAGGAATTGATGTGAGTCTATCAAGCTAAATGTATTAGCAGTGGTGTGGGGCAATGTTCATTCTGCCTCCCTCCAAAAAGTGGAGAACAACTTACTGAGGTACCTTTTAGCTGTTCCCCACCCAGGGAACACCTACGATCAGCTGCCATCTTGAGCTGGGACTGCCCTATATCATTGATCTCATTAAGGCAGAACCCATACACCTATGGCATCACATATGGACCTCTGACAAGTTGTTTCTCACCCAAAACATCGTGAGAGATTGTTTTTCATTAGAAAATGCTTCTAAGATCGGATGGCTCCATTATGACAAAAGGTTTTTATATGACATAGGTCTAGAGCAATTATATCTATACCCCCTAGAATCAAGCCATATCAGCAGGAAAGCGTTAAAAATCAAATGTCTATCCCACTTGGGGGAGTTTCGCTTGTCTGCTGAAGTTTACAAACCTTCAACGCAGCACGCCTTAATGATCCAAACATCAATGTGTATTCAGCCTTACCTAACCTGGCCCATAAGCAGCTATGAAAGGCTCTTGCTGACTCGTTTCAGGCTAAATATCATTTTCAGGATGACCACATTTCCCGAAGTAAATGATTGGTCCGGCCGCTTCTTCAGTGTCCCTGCGATGGTACCTCTTCTCAATCCACGTTACATATGACCCTTTCCTGTAAATTTTATTTTGAACCTAGGAAACTCTACCTTGTACCTATTTTAAAAGGTTAGGCCAATGTCAGTGTCACCCCACCCTTTTGATTATTCAACACCTAGACTCTGAATTCTTTGTTTTATTCATCGCCAAGTTTTTTAAATTCTGTATCAGACATGGGAATAATCTTTAATTACACTCTGGAGGTTTTTTACCACATTTTTGTTAAAACTTCCCGCTGCATACTTTTTAATTATATTAATATTGGCAGCTTATAAATATACATGTATGTTTCTCCCCTCTATTTTATGATGAATGTATTTAATTTGTACTTTTATGGTTTTATTGTATGCTGAAACCGATTAAAGCGCAAAGACACTGACCCTGTTTGCTAATTGACCGAACCTGAGGGAGGAAGCTGTTGAGAGCGTCCAGAAGGACTCAATGTCCCAGCAGCCTCAAAATCTCAACCTGCCATCACCTGTGCTGGGGCCGAGCACCGCCCACTCTGCTCGGTTTTTAAAACCTCGCGGCACCCGCTTCGCGGGTGGCGCTGCGGAAGGACTCTGACCCTGTTTACCAATTGACCTGACCTGAGGGAGGAAGCTGTTGAGAGCGTACAGAAGGACTCAAGGTCCCAGGAGCCTCATAATCTCAATCTGCCATCACCTGTGCGGGGGCCAAGCACCGCCCACTCTGCTCGGTATTTAAGACTGCGTCATATCCGCTGCGCAGAAGCGCACAGCAGTGCGCATGGAGAAGGTCGGGACAAGGGCGGGGCCGTCTGCGGCCGTCCGAGGCCGGGCTGGGCCATCCCCCTTGGCTGCTTCCTGAGGACTGAACTATTAACATTATAGGGTTTGGCATGCATGTTTTGATTCCACTCTATTCGCCTTAATTCGTTTTTAAACTCTTGATCCTGACACGGGCAATTAGGTGCTTGGGTCGCAGAGAACATTTGCGTAAGTGGTATTGAAATGACCTTAAGGTCTTGATTACAAAGTGTCTACTGAAGTGTGTTTACTTTAATGTCGAATGTTTTAATTAATTGCAGTCGGAGGTTTGTTAACGGATACATTTATTGAGTGTTGTAGAGCGGTTGCTCGCTTTTGCCAACAAATATTGGAAGATTATCCATATGTATAACCGGAACTCTAGATAACTTTATATTATGAGCAGAATCTATTATATCCCACAAAATTGCTCTTGTATAACGACTGTTATCGCTAGACCCATCTAAACTCCAGACATACGAGGAACTTGTTCAACAAAACCCTACGGCGTAGTTAGAAGTATCAATGATTAATCAGACTACCCCTGAACCAACCACACTAGGCTATAATTCAGCTCCCAGCATAAGTACCACTAATGTAAAGCCTACTGGGGGTGAGCAAACACCATCTATAGCAACGAGATTGCTTGGGCCAAGACAAGGGGGCTCAGTGGAAAATAAAAAACAAAAAAAGCCTTCACCCCAAGCGAAACGTAACACAAAAAAACCTGTGGATAGTAGGCAAGCAAGGGCCCAAAATAAAGGGAGTATTGATGCTGCAGAATGACTGAGGGCACACTGTAAATCTTTTGGCACTAAAACTGAATTCAACAACCCTATAAACTTGAGTAAAATAGATTGTATGACTGAGAATTTTGAAGACATTGTTGTAGACATACTAAAAAATACGGTAAACTCTGTTGAATCTCGCATAAACGATTGCCTGTGTATCAAATTAACCATGTGGGGTGATTCGGGCGTTATTTAAGTAATACAACATTTACATTTACATTTTAAAGGAACTGGATGATAAAATTGCTGAAATTAGCCAGGTTATGTGTAGGCTTGATAATATGATTGAGGAGGGAAGAACTAATAATCTAGAAGGGGCTAAATTATTTCAAGAGTACAGGGACAGCATAACTACTAACAACAAGGAGGCAAGTACTTATGGGATATCAGCAGCCCAACCAATACCAGACTCTAGGGCAGATAATGGCAGGGTAGAAGGTAGACCGCACTTAAGAAGACAAGATTAATTCAGAACGAATACTACTGGCTCAGATATAAGATGGGTAGGACACAACCCCAAAAGAGTAGATCACCCTGAAGTTTGTAATACTAGGAGAGTATCATCTAGTGTAAATGACATGGACTTTGGAAAGGGGCGACCATTCGGTCCCCCCGAACGTATGGCGGAGTACCACGATCCCCCCGGGAAGCCATCTTGGGCGGGAGGCGAGTCTCGGCTGGTATGCCCGAAGCGGCGTAGCCGGGGCGCGCCTTTTCCCGCCCTGGAGTGGGTTGGCCTAGACACTGACGCAGCTGGCCACGCCCCTGGGGCAGGCAGGGGCGGGTTTACGCCCGCCCTGAAGACGGATAAAAGGACCAACAAGCCAAGAAAGCATCCTCTTGTTCCTGTGCTCTGAAGCTGCACCTCCTCGCTGCACGTGAGCTCGAGACGGAACGAAGAGCCAATTTTGAGCGTTTTAATCGTTCTTGTTTGTTTTCCAGATAATCTGTTGGAGAATGCCGAAGAAGGCGGGAAAGCGAATGACTACCGACCAGATGCTGCGAGTCCTCATGAAGGAGGTGAACGACCTAAAAAGGCGAATGGCGGATAAAGATGAGGAAGGGGGGCCGAAACGTCCCTTGCCAGGAGCAGCCCCGGGGGGAAAAGGCAAGAGGCCCAGAAGGGGAGCAGCTGGGGGAGACATCCCGGGTCCCAGCACCCCGCTCGAAGTACCCATTCCCGTACCGGAGGGAGGGAATCCGATTCCCGTTGTGATCACCCCCGTGTCCGAGGAAGATATGCCGCCCGAGCTGGCAGCACAATTAGCAGCGTGGTTGGGTAAAGGTAGCGAGGGCGCCACGGCTGTCGACGCGCAGGTGTTGATGAAGCAACTGCGGGAAACACGGGAAGCAGCGAAGGCACACTCGCCGGCTGCGGCAGTAGAGAAACCACAGGGGACAGGTTCAGTTGCGGAGACAGCGTCTGTTTCAGGTAAGCGGCCATTGCCGATTGCAAGAGATGAGTCGGCTCCCTCTCGAAGGGAGAAGTTGGGTCAGCATGTCCCTGTAGCAATTAAAGAGAAGATATGGGCAGGGGAATATATAAACATATTCTCGTTGCTCACTGATCATTATGAGATGGAGCACGTTAAGAGCCTGAAGGAGCTCATGCATCCGAGTGTTTGGCGCGCAAAGATGGCCGCCTTTAAGGTAAATGAGAACATTGGCAATTGGGGCAAAGCGTGGGGGGTCTTTACATCCATCTTGGGGGAACGTAGGCCCGAATTGCTACCAGAATTCCTGATTTATCAGTCACGGATCATGGGGTACTCTGTAACACACGAGGGCAATCATTGGTTCTGCTATGATAACATTTTTAGAAAAGCGAAAGAACATGATAAAAGTTTAACCTGGGACTGTTATGATTCTGTGTCCTGGTCCAAAATGGAGGAAACTGGTATGTTGAAATTGCCGTTAGTAGGAAGTAACGTTGGCGAATCCTCCCGCCAATATGCGGGGACGCCCTTTCGAGCAGGTACGAGTACCGACACCTACTCGAGGCCTACCGGCAACGCTGGAAAAAGGGGGGTGTGTTGGAATTTTAACAGGGGTAAATGTACTAGGCCCAACGGGTCATGCAAATTTCGACACGAATGTAGTGGGTGTGGGCAATCATCCCATCCTGAGTTCACGTGCAGAGCCAAAACGGGTGATAACGGGGGTAGAGGAGGCGTCAAACAGGTCTAACATGGTCCGAGGGGCGCCTTTACCTACCCCGATTGATACCTTGGCGATGATTCCTTGGCTCAGCGAATACCCGGATCGTGCTTCCGCTGGGGTGTTGCGGAACGGGTTTTCATATGGTTTCCGCATCCCAGTGGGGGACTTTCAGGGTGTAGCAAAATGTAAAAATCAGATATCGGTCTTACAGCATACGACCGTGGTGCAGGAAAATATACGGAAGGAGGTTACTCGAGGTCGAGTCGCCGGTCCGTTTAATGTACCGCCAGTTGCTAACTTTGTGTGTTCCCCTTTAGGGGTGGTCCCCAAGAAGGACCCAGGTGAGTTTCGGTTGATACATAATTTATCAGCCCCACGTGGTCTTTCCGTAAACGATGCAATAGACCCGGAAGTGTGTTCGGTGCGGTACGCATCCTTCGATGAGGCCGTAGCCATTTTGAATCGCCTGGGGCCCGGTGCGCTGATGGCAAAATCTGATATCGAGTCAGCGTTCCGGTTGCTCCCGGTACATCCAGACGATCAGCGTCTCCTTGGTTTTATGTTTCAGGGGCATTATTACATGGATAGGTGTATGCCGATGGGGTGCTCTATATCTTGTGCCTATTTCGAAAAATTCAGTAGTTTCCTACAATGGGTCTTCACAAAGAAGACGGGTTTTCGACAGGTGATGCACTATCTCGATGATTTTTTGTTCCTGGGGGCAGCCGGGGATCCGGAATGTGGGCAGGCTTTGGCTGCATTTTGTGTCTTAATGAATCAGTTTGGCGTGCCATTGGCACCAGGTAAGACTGTGGGTCCCTCGACTTGCCTCGAGTTTCTGGGGATCGAGTTAGACTCCGAAGAAGGTTGTTTTCGTTTACCAGGTGACAAAGTGTTGAGGTTCAGGGCATCACTGCAACTGTGTATAAGTGAGTCTAAGGTTAAGCTGCATCAATTACAGCAGTTAGTGGGACAGTTGACTTTTGCCCTACGAGTTATACCGATGGCCCGCCCCTTTTCCCGCTCGATCGCTCAAGCCATGGCCGGCCTGAAGGAGGGTCATCATCGCACAAGGCTCTCGGCAGAGGTTCGCCAGGACATGCGAATTTGGTTGGCATTTCTGGCGGATTTCAATGGTCGAGTTGTCTGGAACAAACCGGCCGTGTCCTCTGAGGAGCTGGGGCTGTGGACAGATTCGGCTGGGAGCGTAGGTTTTGGTGCCATTTTCGGCACTCGATGGTCTGCACAAAAATGGCCTGCATGGTGGCATGACAGCGGACTGACAAATAACATTGCTTTCTTGGAACTTTTCCCCATTCTGGTGGCCCTGAGAACGTGGCCCGAAGGGTTCAGAGATCACTCTGTGGTATTCTGGTCTGATAATATGACCGTGGTTGAGTGTATCAATAGCCAGGCAGCACGATGCAAATGGATGTTGAGATTACTCAAGGAAATCGTATTACTGTGTATGCAACTGAATGGGCTATTTAAAGCAAGACATGTCCCGGGGGTGATGAACCAGGCGGCTGATGCCCTTTCTCGTTTTCGTATGCAGGCCTTCTGGGGTTTTCTGCCCACAGCGGACCCGGAGCCGGCACCCTTTCCCGAAGCTCTCTGGTCTCTCGGTGCCCCGAACTTCGTAACCTCGTGGGAGAGAGTTTAGCACCCAGGACGAGGAAGGCATATGAAGGGGCGTTCCGTTCCTATTTGGCCTTTTTGGGGACTGTTAGAGGGGAGCTTTGGGGCCAGGAGGAATGGGTAGTGAAATTTTTAATGTCTTTACATCTGGCGGGGAAATCGGTGGCTACGGCCCAGAGGCATCGGGCTGCCATTTCCTTTGTTGCTAGGGCTCATGGGATCCAGGACCCGACAGCGTCTTTCGTTGTACAAAAAGCGCTACGTGGGTGGCAACGCCTTGAGGGTCGCAGAGTAGATGAGAGGCGCCCGATAGGTTTGGATAGGTTGGCCCTGTTATTATCCAGACTCCCTGCAACATGTTCATCTCAGTTTGAGGCAGTGTTATTCCGAGCCGCTTTTACGCTGGCATTTCATGGGGCTATGCGGGTAAGCGAATTAGTGGCGAGGAATAAGCAGGATGTTACGGGAGGACTGTGCCAAGAGCACGTCCAGATCAGAGGGGAGACAATGACTGTCTCGTTTGTCAGGTCCAAGACCGATCAGAGTGGGATGGGTGATTGCATAATCATACGAAGGATTCCCGGGTCCTCCATGTGCCCTGTGAAGTGTTTAGAGGATTATTTAGCACAAAGGGTGGCATCATGGGGGGGGACCTTGTTGAGACACGCTGACGCCACCCCACTGACGAGGTTTCAGTTTCAACGGGTGCTTGCGATGTCGATTGCCGCTGCGGGCTTGAACCCGGGCGAGTTTGGGACCCATTCCTTTCGGATAGGGGCTGCTACAGAGGCTACGGCCAGGGGTCTGAATGTGGAACAAGTTAAACGTGTGGGGCGTTGGTCCTCCAACTGTTATAAAAGGTATGTGCGGTTGCACATGTTGTGAAGCTGTAATGATGTACTCACGCTTCTTGTTTTGTTTGGTTTTCAGTTGCGCAAGCCTACGAGGCGGGGCGGACTATGCAGTCGACCCAACACCGGGCCAGCGGTCAGACATCACCGGCTGTGAAAAAGGAGGTGTGGGTCGTGGGCCACTCATACGTGAGGCGTGCCGCGGACGTATTCAAAGCAGGTGACATGATTCACGTGGCTGGGGAATACGGGTACAATGTGTCCTTCTACGGAAGGGGCGGTCTCTGTATTGACCAGTTTCAATCATTTTTCGAGGGTTTGCTAGGGCGGACGAGGTCACCGCCGTCTGTAGTCATAGTACATCTTGGGGGCAATGATTTGGTCACCACTGGTAGACGACTTCTTCTTGAGGCGATGCTTTCCACTGTAAGTTGGTTAGCGAGGAGAGTTCCAGGGTGCACAATTGCATGGTCCCATATGATCCCACGAAAAGTGTGGCGGGGGGCTTTTTCTGTTTCTGCTTTAAATCATTCGGTAAGAAAAATTAATAACAAAATGAGTAGATTGTTCCGTTCCCATACACTGCATTCTATTTCGCATGGTTGTATTAATGATGACAGTATGTATTTGGGGGATGGTGTTCATTTGTCTCGGGTGGGGAATGAGTTACTCATAGGGGACTTCATGGCTTGGCTAAAGACGTTAAAACATGACCTTTAGGTAGGAGTTTTGTGGGGGGTCCGGATAGCCGGTCAACTATCCGGCCTGTGGTGGTAAGGTCATGATCGGTGAGCACTAATCGGTAGATCCCTATGAGTGGGCGTCACCCATTACGGATGGGAGCGCTCGGGGGAGGTGGCCATCGGCCCCTCAACGGGGAGGCGGTCCCTTCTAAGGATGGGTCGCCGAAAGGAAAGGAAAGGCGGTCAAGGCCCCTTCCTGGGTAGGAGGGGTTACAGCCCCCTCCTGGATAATTTCCCGGGGCCAGGACGTCTGCGACGGCAGATGTGGTAAGTTGTGTGGGGTTTGGGGGGGGGTCTACGCTACCTTCTAGATACCTCACACGAGTCCTCGTACGACCTTTAAGTGGCGTCGAGTTTTATTGGGGCCCCCGTCAAGTCAGGGGAAATTGGTAGTTGCACTTGAGGTATGCCTCTGTGCGGTCGCCCCTCACAAGTGAGGGGGATATTTCTGGTTTAGGGATCTTGACACCGGTTACGACCTTGCCGTTGGCCCTTAAACGTTAGGATGTACAATTTCAAAATTTCAAGTAAATGTTTTTGTAGGATGTTAGTTCGGCTAGGAGAACCTTTGTATTAGAGAATATGTTAAGGTTAGCCAAACATCGGAATGTGGTAATGAAATTGTACATAATATGAAACTGTTTATTTAATGTTTTAATTTTGTTTCATATTTTAATAAATACGGCCGGGAGGGTCACTCCCTCCCGTCTTCCAAAAACTTCAGAACTGTTTCCGGTTTCCCATCCTTGGGGATTGTGTTGAGAGGGGGTGGCGGGTATCTCAGCCATATGGAAAGGGGCGACCATTCGGTCCCCCCGAACGTATGGCGGAGTACCACGATCCCCCCGGGAAGCCATCTTGGGCGGGAGGCGAGTCTCGGCTGGTATGCCCGAAGCGGCGTAGCCGTGGCGCGCCGTTTCCCGCCCTGGAGTGGGTTGGCCTAGACACTGACGCAGCTGGCCACGCCCCTGGGGCAGGCAGGGGCGGGTTTACGCCCGCCCTGAAGACGGATAAAAGGACCAACAAGCCAAGAAAGCATCCTCTTGTTCCTGTGCTCTGAAGCTGCACCTCCTCGCTGCACGTGAGCTCGAGACAGAACGAAGAGCCAATTTTGACCCACCCACCGGCCCCTGAGGACAGCAAGTGGTTTTGAATAAAGTTTGATGGATAACTCTGATTTTCGTTTACAGGTTGTGGTTATGATCGTGATGACTTTTGAGTATGCAATAAAGAATGATCAATTTGTGTTATGTTTTGCAAATAAAGTAATCCTGTTTAAGTGTTCAGCAGTAAGCATGCTTTTAATAAAGTTGTTGTTGCTATTGTCTTTTTCATAATTTAGTCATTTAGTAATTTAGTTAGCATTGTCGTATTTATTTTGGTCGGGCGGTAAGGTCATGATCGGTGAGCACTAATTGGTAGATCCCTATGAGTGGGCGTCACCCATTACGGATGGGAGCGCTCGGGGGAGGTGGCCATCGGCCCCTCAACGGGGAGGCGGTCCCTTCTAAGGATGGGTCGCCGAAAGGAAAGGAAAGGCGGTCAAGGCCCCTTCCTGGGTAGGAGGGGTTACAGCCCCCTCCTGGGTAATTTCCCGGGGCCAGGACGTCTGCGACGGCAGATGTGGTAAGTTGTGTGGGGTTTGGGGGGGGTCTACGCTACCTTCTAGATACCTCACACGAGTCCTCGTACGACCTTTAAGTGGCGTCGAGTTTTATTGGGGCCCCCGTCAAGTCAGGGGAAATTGGTAGTTGCACTTGAGGTATGCCTCTGTGCGGTCGCCCCTCACAAGTGAGGGGGATATTTCTGGTTTAGGGATCTTGACACCGGTTACGACCTTGCCGTTGGCCCTTAAACGTTAGGATGTACAATTTCAAAATTTCAAGTAAATGTTTTTGTAGGATGTTAGTTCGGCTAGGAGAACCTTTGTATTAGAGAATATGTTAAGGTTAGCCAAACATCGGAATGTGGTAATGAAATTGTACATAATATGAAACTGTTTATTTAATGTTTTAATTTTGTTTCATATTTTAATAAATACGGCCGGGAGGGTCACTCCCTCCCGTCTTCCAAAAACTTCAGAACTGTTTCCGGTTTCCCATCCTTGGGGATTGTGTTGAGAGGGGGTGGCGGGTATCTCAGCCATAGTCTCCTAATCACAACATATTACATTTGCCCCCAGCTGCATGTCCATACGTCTTAATATTAACAGGCATCCCAGTCTCAAAAAAGAATCAAATGGAAACATGGGATAACTTTAGGAACAAAGTGGTGGACTGGCTCCAGAGGTATAAAAAAATTCAGCCCATATCAAATGAATGAAATAATAATGGTGCGCAGGGTGGGTTGGGTAGGGTCATACAGGAAAGACTGTGAAGTCGTAACCTACAGACGCCCCCATATAGTCCGTAATCTCTTAAGAGTACAGGAAGAGATCTCGATGCAGAAAACCAACATCCAAGCACTTCCATTGGGGTTCTTTTATAGACCTAATCGACGTGATAACCCCTTTCCCCTCCAAATTTTGAATAGGTTTCAAGCCCTTTCATCCTTAGAAGCAGTCGATTGACTGAGCTTGACATCACAAGGAAAGAGGGGGATGGAGGCAGGTTTGGATACTGTACCATTGAACCAAGAGCCAATGGACACCAGTTTAGAAATTAATGCAAATAGCCAGCCTTCCCTAACAACTGCCTTAGGTAAAGGTGGTATAGCAACTCTGATAGATGAAAATCCAAGCAGTATTAGTTACTTGCCAGTTGATTCTACTACCATATTGCATAGTATTAACTGCCCGGGAATAAGGCTCATTTCATGGAACATAGCGGGTCTCAGGAAAAATACTAGTGACCCTGAATGGAATGAGTTCATTGAAACGAGCGATGTTCGTCTGTTACAAGAAACCTGGGAGCTAAAAACTCCACACAGAGTTGGATAAAAAACCTTTGCTGTGGATGCAATCCCTTCTATTAGAGGCAGACCTTCAGGAGGACTTGTACTATGGGTAAAGGTAACCCTTGACATCAAAATAACAATCCTAAATATTGACTCACCAGACATACTCGGGATACGGATAAACACTAGGGAAGGAAAGGTCATACATTTATTCAATGTGTATAACAGACCAGGCCCTTCATCTAAAGTATCACCTACAATTGAAATACTGGACTCAATCCTAAATTCCCTGGATGAGAGCCCAAGTATACTATTATGTGGTGACTTCAACTGCAATTTAGAGCCTAATATAGGGCTGAACAATATTTTTGAGGCAGAAGGTAGTGGCAATAGTATTCCCTTGGTCAATACTGAAAATCTGCTCCCCTGTTCTGTGTTAGCAGTCCAGATCCTGCCGCTAACAGCTACCCATGGTTTGAGGGCAGGAAATGGAAGACTGCCCTCTGACTTATTAAAGGCCCCCACATTTAATAGGAGAAGTAGAATTGATTTCTTTCTGGCCTCCCTTGATATCTGGAGCTACGTACAAGACCTAATGATCATACCTAGGATTGAGAGCGATCACCATCCGCTCGAATTATTGCTTTCCAGTGGCTTATTGTCAAATTCATGTTTGGATGGTAACAAAGTAGGTGCCCGAGGTAATGTAAGTAATGATGTGGCCGTTATGACAAATAACCGTCGCTCATTAAAATGGGCCCACATTTTGGAACATGGTGAAGTGCTAGCCGAAATCTATAGACTGATGGCCGACACATTTGCTAGTGATCCGAATGTACCACCCGAAGGGAATGATTTTTTAAACTTACATAATGTGTTTTTCAAATCATTAGCGCCACTGTTAACTAAGATGACGAGAAAAGTAAGCAAAAATACAAAAATATTGGCAAATATGAAACCCTGGTATGATAAGGGGTGCCGAAATGGCAAGTCCAGACTTCTTATGGCAATAAAACGGGGAGATTGTACTGAGATTAAGGCACCCAGAAGAAATTATAAAGTAGTCCAAGAGAAGGCAAGGAAAAACTGGGACGAGGAAAATTGGACAAATCTGCTCATCGCAGCAAAAAATAAGGACCAGGTAGGATTTTGGAGACTGATGGCAAAGGGTAATCGAGCAGTAGGAATTGTCAGGGATGTCTTCCTTGATGAATTGACATGGGTAGATAATTGTACTCAATTATATAGTGCTCTGGACACAATCAGAACTCCAGACATGGATATACCACTGTCATTTGACAGTACTCAAACCCTGGAGTTTGACCTGGAAGAGCCAGTGTTTGCCATTAATGCAGTTAAAAATGGAAAAGCACCTGGTCTCGATAAGATCCCAGGCAATCTTTATAAACATGAAATTAAAGTCTGGGCACCTTACATAAATCACTTATTTAATGCTTTGGTGGCGGGCGCGGAACTACCAGATAGCTGGAGAGTGGCAGAAATCGTACTTATTTTTAAGAAGGGCGATAGGTACAATCCAGGGAACTATCGCCCAATCGGTTTAATGGATATCTTACAAAAAATGTATGCAAGGCATATTTTAGCTCGTATGAATACATGGATTGACCAAAATTCTATTATCACTATGTTCCCTTTATTGTTTTCACTGTTTGTTACTGACATCCCATCTTACCTAGAGGGTTGCAATAATGATTCCCCTAAATTAAATGGACAGATAAACTTAAGACAGACCTAAGACAGACTTAAGACAAACTTAAGACAAAATCCTAACTTCTGTGAATACAAAAAGTAGTAAGTTCATTCTGTGAATGCCAAAAGTGGTAAGGGCATTCAGTGAATACCACAATAGTAGTAAGTTTAGGATTGAGTCTTAAGTTCATTCTATGAATCGGGCCCATAGACGCTTACCAATGACAAGAAAATAATGGGATACTATTTTATAAGTAGGATCGAAGTAAACTGATAGCCTCAGCATGATAGATCGGACCAGGGGTAGAAACAACAAACTACATTCCATAATTGTATACCCTGTAGCATTATTAATATAATAATACCCACTATTAGATGTAGAACATGATCCTTTGCACCCCTAAAAAAGGTGCTGTCATCATTTTTAAAGCGGTCTCTGAAATCATGGCAGAGATTATTCATCATCATTGGAAGGAGAGAAATATCAAGGGGAAAAAAGAAAAAAGAACAGATATCTCATTGGAAGCGATAAAGTAGGTATCTGAATCTCCCTGGAACAATTAGTGTTTATAGTTTCTTTTTTCATTCATACTAGTAAAATACTGCCCTAACACTTACTTGCACCATCCTGTAGAGTGCCTTCAGGAGCCACACAACAAACATGAAGGACCAAACAACGCTGGACTGACTGTTTGTCTCATTACAACAGTACTGGCACTTTAATATTAAAGGTATTGTTATCACAGATCCTCCCTATATGAGTCAAACTGTCAAAAACATATATACTGTAGCATTAGGGCATACACATTCCATTAGTAATAGCTGATTATTTTCAGTTGTAAGAGAGTCTCCTTCACAACAAGACCAGTGACACCGAAGAATCATATGACAAGATCATTTCCTTTCTTTTATTCTTGGAAGGGATTTTCCAAGAACAGTAGTCACTCAATATAAGGTACTACCCGATAACATACCAGTGCCTCTCGGTACATAGAAATGTTTTTCTTAAAAAGCGGCTTACCGCATGAGACTAGCTCACCCCTTTTTTTTACTTGAATACTTCTACTTCTTTAATAAATTCTCTAAAATCTCTGTGGGCCAGATGTATCAAGATACCGTTTTGCGAATCCTAAATAGCGATTTTTTGCGAATCGCTATTTAGAATTAGCAAAACGGTATGTATGTACAAAATCGCAAATTTTTTGCGATTCCTTATTATTCTTTATTTGCGAATTCGCAAATAAAGAATAATTTTCAATGCATTCCTATGGGCCAGGAGGCAATAATTCTCAAATTGCGAATTCGCAATTTGCTAATCGCAATTTGAGAATTATTTCAAGGGTGCAGGGGTGTCTCAAAGACACCCTGCTGCACCCCTCAAATCTACATGTGTGTGCATGTGGCACACATACATGCCCTATGGGCATGTATGAGTGTCACATGCCACCCTTACAAATGCCAATTAGGGCATTTTTAAAAGAAATCGCAAATTACCACCAACTACAAGTTGATGGTAAATTGCGATTTTTTAACACAAATTCGCAAACCAAAAATGTGTCATACATATCATTTAAGGAATCGCAAAATTTGCGATTCCTTAAATGCTATGGCAAAATAAGGAATCGCAAATAATTGCGATTCCTTAAATTGGGATTTTTTCTTACATATCAAAAATCGCAAAACGGCCGTTTGCGAGTTGCAAAGGCCAAAATTCTGCGAATTTCAGCCTCTGCGAGTCGCAAAAGCCTTGATACATCTGGCCCTAAATCTTTATGCTTGCCTTCCTAGGTGGTGGCCAAACTTCTTATTTCATGAGAACATTGATTTTAGGTGCATTTGCAAGTGTAAATGGTATATTTTTAGAGGAGCAATGTAAAAATCTCCATGTGGGTTATTCTATATGAAACTAAACCATGCTCTGCATTATCTTTTCAGATTTCCCTTTCTGCCTAAACCCCCTCCCCCTATTTTATCACTTCAACCAGTTACAAAA
Organism: Lissotriton vulgaris; assembly: GCF_964263255.1. Classification (NCBI taxonomy): domain Eukaryota; kingdom Metazoa; phylum Chordata; class Amphibia; order Caudata; family Salamandridae; genus Lissotriton; species Lissotriton vulgaris. Next base: position 208,701,175 of record NC_141686.1, on the reverse strand, counting down.
CATAGAAGTAGCAGGTCCTGAAGAACATGGTATGAGAAAAGAATAATCACCATTGAAACACGCATTGACCAGAGAGTATGGGATACCCTACTCACAACACAGCCATAGAGGGTTGGGTTTATCACCCCTAGTGAGTCATCTGAATATGTAGGTTGCTGGTGGGGTATGAAATGTGTATGTATGCAGTGCATTTGATATGTAAGTATAGAGTGTAGAGGTGTTGTATGAGTGTGGGGGACTGTAAATACTGATTTTTGAATTTGTATTATGAAGATATTGAGTAGGTGTAGTAAAATTTGATTTTTTGGTGACAAATTTGTTTGTGCTTGTTAGGACTAATTGATTCCTATTCACATTTTTCTTATGTACATAATGTAAGTGTAGATAGTAACACATATCAAATGTAAAAATGTAATCTATTTTACACACACAAAAAATAATGTACTTCGTTGTAAACAGATTGTAATTATTGAAGCGATGTTTTTTAGTTGAAAAGATAAAACAAAAACAAAAAAGAGAATTTTTTCAAAAATAAATTTTCCTTGTGGCAGAGCAATGGTTTAATGTCTATTTATGCTGTTAACATGAGCTTATCTTAGCCAGGAATAAATAAATATAGGTCTAGAGGGATATATTCACATTAACGTGTTGCGGTTTGTACCACATTGTTGTCAATGTTGATCTGATCTGCATGTTGTATGTGTGTGCTGCATTTTGGGAGAGTCACCCCTGCAGCTCTGATTTTGCTGCCCCTTATCCCTTTCATGCGGTGTGCTTTGACTTCAGGGCTTATACAGTGCTGAGATGTTGCATACTTGGGTACATTGGCCTCTTCGTGGGAGTTGGGGGCTCGGGCATGGTTTGTCCACAGATATGCTATACTTAATTGTGCATGTGTGCCAATGGGCCCATCTCCCCTCGTCCCCCCAGTCCCTGGTTGTTACTCACGCTTTTGCTTTTGTGTTAGGTCATGTTGATCAGTGTCCGGTCCCCCGATTCCTGCCACTTTCTCCACACTGATGACTGTGGACACCATTTCCTCCATCTCATCCAGCTTCTCCTGTGGCGCAGGACTCCAAACTCCATTCTGCATTGCTGCCTTCTGTTTGTTCCAGAGTTTCTGCTTGGTTTTTCAGCTTCACATCATTCCAGCGCCTATTGACCTCTTCCATTGTCCTCTTTGGCGCTCCAACTGCTGTCACCTTGTTCACGATGGACTGCCATATAATTTTTTTTGTTGCCAATGACACAGTGGAGGTGACGAACAGTAGATGATGGTGTTCTATCACCCTCGTTATCAGGATCCTTTTTCTGCGGACTGAACCGTGTCTTCCTCTTCTTCTTGTCCTAGCACTTCCCTGACCCCGGGGTCCCCGGCGGGTCCTCCGGAGGGCTTGTGGGGTTCTGGTTGTCCTCTGTACTTGCTCCGGCTACCTCCATTGTCCTTCACAGTTTTTTTGCTTTTATTTTTTGTTTTTTTTCAACTTTTATAGTGATTTTTCTCTCCTAATGTGTGTGAATTGTAGACCTGGCGCAGCTTATTGCTGATTTTTCTATCGCAATTGGCCCCATCGCAACTTTTTTCACATTCAGGTTTAGATTTTCATCACCATGTCGGTGACTTTATCGCTGAAATTTGATGCATTATCAGGATAATATTGCATGTTACTGCCGTGTTGTGAATAGGACCTTAACACAGAGTTATTTTAGCGCTATGGACGGCGATATGAAACATTGCGATAGCCAATTTTGGCAAAGATTATTGCAAATTCTTGTGAATATCCTCCTTAGATGGCTGAAGTCAGGAAATATGGTTAATGGTTAGGAAAGGGAAGCGCAAAATATAAGAAGGCTCTGATGAGCAGAAGAGGGGGTGAAGGAGGCTCAGACAGATTGTCTCACTTGACCCACAGAGGAACCCTGTTTGATCACCAACTCTTTGCACTGACATTCTTTCTGCATGTAGGTATGGTAGGCATGTTGCAAGGGGCAAATTTACTAAGAAATCATGCATGGCATCAGGACAACTTGCTGTGTGGTGTGTGACAAGGAGAGAGCAGCCATGTGCTATATCTACTATGATATGATGTATTTTTCCTCTCTCCCTGTGTTGGTGCACAGTGTATTTCCTAGCGCTAACACAGGCCTTCTTGTGCCTGGGGAAGAGGGTGCCTGCAATGTAAGTTGGATTGTTTCTGTGCAGGACGGGGGGCCTTTAAAAACAATCTTTTGATGCAAATGAGGCATTTACCTCTTTCTATGCAGAATGCTACACACATAGTAAGAAGAAGCAATGGGGAGCAATACTGATATTTCTCCTCTCCTTACTTTGGAAGGCATACAATTATGATGCAATCCCAGGTTTTCTCCGATTAATAAATGAGGGATTGCATCAAAATCCATGGTGGATGAATGAGAACATCCATACTTCATCCATGCAATGCCTTCTTAACACAGGGTAAGTGGTTTGTGCTGTCTTGCATTACTCTGGATTTTCTAAGGGTTACGAGGTGGCTCTGACACTGGGCTGCATTGACTTTTTGAGTACATAATTGTGACCCCATAACCTTAGTATTCCTTGTTCCTAAACTGTAGAAGTTTCCCTTCTCCTAATATAAGCACTGCTTGCAGTGCTACATTGTTTCCTGAGTTCCTGAGCTATAGCTATTCCCTGTACCTGAATTAGCACTGCCTGAGTGCTACCTTGTTTCTTGAGTTCCTGAGCTATAGTTATTCTTTGTTCCTGGGCTTAACTATTTCTTGTTCCTGATTTGCACTGCTTGCATTGCTCTCTTGACTCCTTGTTTCCTGAGCAGTAGCTATGTCCTGTTTTCTTGAAACAGTATTGCCTGCAGTGCTATCTTGACTCCTGAAGCTTTGGTAGTTCCCTGTTCTTGAACCAGCACTGTCTGCAGTGCTGCCTTGACTCCTGAGCCTTAGCTCACTTCTTGTTCCTGCCCCAGCACTGCCTTCTATGCTACTTTGTTTTGTTGATTCCTTAACCTGCACTAAAGCACTCCTCCTTGCTAGCTCCTTGTCTATTGTGCTTGTGGTCAGTTCTACCCCCTTGCTGTTACTGACTTGCGTATTCCTGTTTGATCACCAGGATCCGTGGGCACAACTGACTACCTAGGTGGTGTTTCTTGTTCACTGTGAGTTTTGTCTTTGAGCTACATTTATAACATCACTATAGGTATAAGCTTCACAGACCCTGACTTTGCATGCATATCCTACATGTGGGTATTTGGAGTCAGTATCTGTAACAGCAATTGCGGGTAAGAAACTTACTGAGCTTCAGTCTTACCATGTGGAGCTCCTGAGTGCTTTACCCCACACCCCCCTTTTTTGTCAATGTTGTATTATATATATGTCTTGCACGTCCGTCCTGGGTGTAGTTAGTCTGAATGCTAAATTGCCTTGTGAGTGCCCTTCCTTTTTGAGTCTTACCCCTCTTGTTCACTTGTACAGGCTTCCCTTTTCGATCCCTTTTTCTCCTCTGACTCCCTGTATGATCCTGGGCAGCACTGTACTCCTCCTTTTTGTGTTCGTCTTCTACCCAGTTCCCAGTCCTTGTCCAAGTCCCTGACTATGTTCCCCACAAAATTCCAGACAATCCCTGACACTCCCTCACCCTTAAATGTGGACTTTGGGCCTCATTCACAGAATGAACTCAAGACTCAATCTTAAACTTACTACTATATTGGTATTCACAGAATGCACTTATTACTTTTGGCATTCACAGAATGAACTTACTACTTTTGGTATTCACAGAAGTTAGGATTTTGTCTTAAGTTTGACTTAAGACAAACTTAAGACACACTGAAGACAGACTTAAGACAGACTTAAGACAAACTTAAGACAGACTTAAGACACACTTAAGACAAACTTAAGACAGACTTCAGACAAAATCCTAACTTAAGTCTGTATTAAGTCTGTCTTAAGACAAACTTGAGACAAAATCCTTCTGTGAATACCAAAAGTAGTAAGTGCATTCTGTGAATACCAAAATAGTAGTAAGTTTAGGATTGAGTCTTAAATTCATTCTGTGAATGCCAAAAGTAGTAAGCTCATTCTGTGAATACCAAAATAGTAGGAAATTTAGTACTGAGTCTTAAGTTCATTTTGTGAATCGGGCCCTTTTGTCTTCATCGGGTGCAACCAGATGCCCCAAGCAAGCATTTATTGCTTCTAGGTGCTATTTTCTGGTTTATTCTGTAAAAATTAATATCTCAAGTCCTACTTTTTTAATTTTTGTCATTTTGGTCCTGTTTTATTTATTAAACTAAGCCCTATTCTTCTAATCTGTTGTGGAATCTTTTTGTGTGTTTTTTTTCCAATGGGTTATTGTTTGAGGTTTTGCAGAAATGTTTTGCACATTCTCGCTAGTTATGCCTGACTGCTCTGTGCCAAGCTACGAGAGGTAAACTTCAGCAGGACTAATCTAGCTACTATAATAGACCTGCACTCCATTGCGGTCTGCCTGAATTTGTGACTTTGACCCGAGCCAGTGTGAGCGTGGTTGGGGCTCTGTGCATTAAGGCACTATTTTACACTTTAATATTTAAAAACTCATAACTTATGTTATACTGACTGGATTTGTGTTGTTTTGTTTCTGTTTCATTTATTAATCTAAGCTCAATTCGTTCAACTGGGTGTGGGATCCTTCTGGTGTGATGTTTTCACTGTTTAACTGTTTGAGGTGTTGCGCAAATACTTTACAAATTGCCTCTAACTTAAGCCTGACTGGTCTGAGCCAAGCTAATAGAGAGTGAGCACCGGTTAAGTTAAAGTTTTCCTTCTACTTGCTCTGACTAGGATTGCAGCTGCTGTTTGACTAAGGTGTAGAAACCAGTCAACCGACACCTCCATTGCTGATGTATTAGGTGTATCTGTTTCAGTACACTTGCCATATTTATGGATCTCTCGTCAACTCCCTAGCACATGCCATTGTGAAAACTCTTGAACACTTCCTCATTCGAGGTTCTTTAATTGAGCAGCTACATATTGCTTCATTCATTGGTAGCACCAGCAGATCAGTGTCAGAGAGATAATGCACTTTATACAAATTATATAACATAACATGACATTAAATAACATAACATTACATAACATGACATGGCAAGACATGATGTGTAATGATATATGCCTGTAAAGAAGGAGTATCCATATCAAGGTATCCAAAGTATAGTTTATTGGAGGCAAACAGGTACACCTTATCCTGTCAGGCTTCATGCAATAACTGACTACCATCTCTACATTCTAGAGTCTGGTTTTAGTGCATCTTCCATCACCATGGTACCCGGAGGAGGCATTACACCCAAGACACTACATCTTCCCTCTTTACATTAATAATAAAATTAAAGCAAAATACTATACATAAATAAAACATAAACATTGTAACATTAAACATCATAACCCACATCTTCCCTTTTCAACACAGAAGAGATAACATAGAATAAACAGTAGCAGAGGAATAACTACTAGATGCTAAACTTAACTTTACATTACATAGCTCCTGAACCGAGCAGGAACTTTTATCTGTCTACCAGTGCATGTTGTATTCTGATTGTGACAAGAAGATGAGGAAGGCAACAGTGTGGATGACGTAGAGGTAGGTAACTGTGTAGATGTTGCAGAGGCAGGTGACTGTGCAGATTCCAATAGATCTTTGAAGGAACCCTATTTACTGCCTTTCTTTCAGTATCACACTGTATGACTTCATCCCACAACCATTCAAAAGAAGGCTCAACCTCATTATGGACTTTCGAACATGAGAAATTCCCTTTACATTTCGCCATTCTATCATGATGCCAAACCTTGTTATCACTCAATCTAGCAGACTTTGCATATCATTCTACCACCTGCAAAGGATCAGAAAACTTGCTCTTACCCTTCTTGACCTTGGTACCAAGTTTATTTCTAACCCAATCCCCGATTTGAAGTTCAGCTTCTTTGGTAATGTGTTTTCTTTCAAATTCACTAATGTGTGAATCATGGATTTTCCTTAACCTTGAACGCACAAGAGCAGGTGACCACTTCCCAAAAATCTTCTTTGAGTTCCAAGCAACATTATCCTTAGTAAATGGCTCTCTTCCTCTAAGGATCCTAAACGGGCTACAGTTTGTACTGGTGGGAGTAATTCTATAAGCCCAAATAGTCTCAAGTAATTATTTTTTCCAGTTCTTACCTGCACAAATAGAGGCCTGGATACTCCCCATGATTACCCTATTAAATCTCTCAACAATACCATTCCCCGCCGGGTGGTATACAGGTGTTTTCTTAGGGGTGATACCATATATTTCCAAACATTTTTAAAAACATTCAGATCTAAATTGGGGTCCATTATCAGTCAAGATGTTCCTAGGAACACCTTCTTATACAAATAATTTACCTAGAAACGCTACAACTACCTTGGTATCATACTTCTCAGTTATCTCAACTTCAGTCCACCTGGAGTAATTGTCAATGACAACAGGAATATGTTTAACATTCCCATCAGAATCTTCTACCGGACCTAACCAATCCATACTTAAATCCTCCCATGGATAAACTGGGATATGTCTAAACCCAAGATTGGGTTTAAAGACACGTAAAGATTTGTCTGAATTAGCACAAACGTTGCAACCTTGAACAAACCTTTCAACGTCCCTCTTTAACCCAGGCCACCAGTAGGATAACTTTACTCTTGACTTCAATTTCATGATTCCCAGGTGACCTTCATGATTGATAGATAGGATTTTATCTCTTAAGGTACGAGGAACAATGACTCTCTCACCTCTACATAAGTGATTCCTATCATCTATACAAAGCTCATCTCTAATTTCCCAGAATGGTCTTAACTCTTCAATCAATCCTGATTTATGTGGCCATTCCCTAATGACATATCCACTAACTGAGCTTAAAATCTCATCTCTATAGCAATTCTCTTCCCATTCGTTATTAGAAATGGTCACTAACCTTTGGTCATTGTCCTCGTGAATAATAGCAACCTCATTACACTCAAATTAATCATATGAGTCGTCACAGCCGGGTAAAGGAGATCGACCTAAATAATCAGCAATTAGGTTCTTTTATCCAGGTAAATATTCATCATCATCATATGTATATCCTAGTAACTTAAGACTCATTCTTGCCAGTCTAGGACCGGCCTTCAACATCACCTCTGAAGTAAGAATTTTAAGTAGGGGCTTGTGGTCCGTTAGTAAAGTAAATCTAGTGCCCCACACGAATTGCCTAAATTTTCCAATACCCCACACAACAGCCAACATCTCTTTCTCTATGCCTGAAAATTTCCCCTCAAGAGAAGTTAGAGATCTGGATGCGAAAGCAATCGTAACTTCCAACCCTTCAATTCCAGTCTGGGAAAAGACAGCTCCTAACCCTTTACCACTAGCGTCCGTGGTGATTATGTTGTGTAATGTGTGGCCAAAGGCTTGGAGAGGAAAAGCATTGACAATTTCTTTCCTCATGTTATTGAAATCATCTTGTAATTTATCATTCCAAAGGAACTCCTCCCTAATTTTAAGTAATTGTCTTAAACTGAAAGTTTTATCTGCAAAATTCTTCACAAATTTTGAATAAAACTCCGCCATACCTAGGAATGATCTGAGGTCATCTTTTGAACTTGGAATAGGGGCATTCTCAATTGCCTCAACTAACTTTTTTTTAGGAAAGATAGAATTTGCGCTTACTTCATGTCCTAAATAGGTCAAAGCTGTTAAACCGTTACTTTCAAGGGCTTTTCGAACCAAAACAAGACTTTTGTCATGCTCTTCCCTGACCTTACCCATTACCAGAATATCATCCTGGAAATAAGTTTCTCTTTTCTTACACTTGAATAACTTATGCATCAGGCATTGAAAGACTGCCGCGGCCGACGCCAGCCCATATGGCATCCTGATAAACTGATAACATCCGACTGGAGTTATAAAAGCAGTCAGTTTCTTGCTAGACCCTTGCAGGGGGATCTGATGGTAAGCTGATGTCAAGTCTATAGATGAAAACCATTTTACACCACAACTTTGTGCCTGTAGTTCATTAATTCTGGGCAGAGGAAATTTGTCAATGACAATGTTCTTATTCAGGTCTCTTAAATCCACACATAAGCGGAGACGGCAGTCAGATTTCCTTGCGACGGCCAATGGCGCCAAACATTCTGAGCTTTCTATGGGCTCACTGACTCCCTTTTTTTCCAAGGCATCTAATTCTTTCATGACGTCGCCTTTGATACTCAATGGAATATTCCTTGCTTTATGGCAGATTGGTTTGACACCATCCTTTAACATAATTTTGTGTGTGAAGCCTATTAATTTCCCAATTCCACCTGAAAAAACTTTGGGGAATTCCAAAGTTATTTTTTCTAGGAACTCCTTGTTATCCTCTTCAAGAATCAACACCTGGACATCACTTCTTGCATTTAGGATAATGCCTAATGCGCCTTGATTGATCCGGCCAAGAACTGAGGGACCTAATTCAGCAATTCAGCAACGTATAATTTGCCCATACATTTCACATTTAAAAATCTCCTCCACAAATCCCACCATAGGAATTCTTTCACCAGTATATGTAACAGGACTAAAGTCTGGGGGTAATAACTCATTTTTTAAGACATGTGCAAATAGTTTTTTCAATACCTCACGTTTAACGATCGTGTAGGGAGAGCCAGAATCAGGCACATTGTTAACTAAAACTCCCCCAATTAAAATATTACAAGTGGGCTGTTTAGATTTATAATTTATATTTAGTACTGCACTTTCATCCTCCCAATAATCAAGAATGCAAAAAATGCTATCATCACTAGATGCATCATAATTCTCAGCATTAGGTCCGCTCGAATCTTCAATGTATTTCACTACTTTCTTATCCTTGTTAGATTTGAATTTACAAGCTTTAGAGAAATGTCCAATTCTATTGCAAAAATTGCACTTCGATTTTAAGGCTGGGCATTTCAGGTCATTAGCATAATGTCCATTGAATCCACATCTAAAACAATTAGGAGTCTTTTCTTTTTTATCTTTAAAGGATGGACCAGGACCAACCTTCTTCTTATATGAAACAGAGGATGAAAAACTACTCTTTTTAGGGAAATTATGAGATACTTTGCTCACCGTTAACCCATCTTCCTTATCATTATCTTTAAGAGCGACTTTAGCACACCTCTTAGACATCTCTGCCTTCCTAACGATTGCAAATATCTCGTTTAGTGGGGAATTTCCACAAGTCCAGAGTTCTTCTTGAATGATCTTACTTTCTTTTCCATGTGGTTAAAAATTCTATTACCCTCTGGTCCAAGACTATGGAGAAGCATTTTCTTCTTTCTAGTTTGTGAAAATGCATCATCTTGTTCTTCTTTTAAAGCTTCAATATAATTTAAAAAATACACTTTCCAATCGGATCATTTAATTAATGGCTCACCAGGTCGGGGTAAAAATGGGACAGGAGTATTCAACCCTCCTTGTGATGCCATGGTAACTACTTATGTAATTGTGTACCTTGTTTTAAAATTAAATTGATTAATACACTGTAAGTAGAATGACTACACCATTAATCCAGTTAGAGTGCTTAAACTAATGTTATACACCTCTAATAATAATAAGTATATTGTAGTAAAGGAATGATGTACAGTCCACTGTGTAAGTTAAGATCCTTTATTGCAAGTTCCTTCCATGTCAGTTAGACAGGTCAAGATCAGAAGTAAACCCCACCAGGAGCCAGCTGTTAGCAGCTCAGCCTGAGATAACCAACTACCACAGTAAGTTAGAAAGAGGCACTGTGAGCCAAAGAGACACCCAGGCATTCTATGATGTCACAGATACACTGTTGTACTGTACTGATGTACAGTCTATCCAGGGAAGAACAGTGGAGAGGACATTTACTACACATCCTCTTCCCTTATGGAATAAGAACAGAATAAAGAAACAATCGGCAAAATACCTCAAATGCAACATCAGCAGGAAAGTACAAAATGAAGTACACAAATCAAATAATGTACAACAAGTACTGCATGAGGTATCATTAGCATAAGCAGGAATACAATAACATGCAAAATTTTAGATGGACAAAAAACAACTAAATGCTACTATATGCCACATCCCCTTCCCTTAGGGTAAAAGCATGGTTTAGATGAATGAAGACCAAAGTAGCAAAGAAAGGTGGTCACGCTCACAACTAGGTACACCAGAGGGTAAACACCCTGATAAACAAAGGCGAGCGTAAACACAGACCCTTTACAAGCTCCCCTGAAAAAAACATGCTGACAGAGAAAAATATGATAAAACTCCGCACCCAAAGTCCCACCGACATGAAACCCTTGGCCACGAATCTCAGGCAGGTAGACTTTGACGGAAGCAGAGTGTCAAAAAACGTTGTTTCACAATCTCCACCAAAAATAGGGAACAACACAGGATGCTAATCCTTTAAAAACATCCCCTCCCTAAGTAGAGTACATCGCAGGATAGTGAACCTGGGAACAGAAACGGGGCATTGACTACCCACAAATATACAACCTCCCCTAAATAAGATACACCACACCACAAGATAGTGAACCTGGGAAATGAAATTGGGCATTGACTACCCACAATTATACAACCTCCACTAAATAGGATACACAGCAGGAAAGTGAACCTGGGAACAGAAATGGAACATTGACTACCCACAAATACACAACTTCCCCTAAGTAGGTTACACCTCAGTATAGTGAACCTGGGAACTGATATAGGGCATAGGCTACCCACAAATCCACAACTTCCCCTAAGTAGGGTAAACCGCAGGATAGTGAACCTGGGAACTGAAATGCAGGACAATAAACATGGGAACCGAAATGGGCGTGAACCACCCGCAAACAAACAAACAAACAATATCCCTTGAACAGAGTGCACCACAGAACAATAATTTTTAATCAAAATAGGACATGGACTACCCACACACATACCACTACTACACAAAGGAAACTAAAATAAGGCATTGACTGCACTCAAACACTCAATCTCCACTTCATAGGGTACACCACAGAATACCAGCCTTGAGGGCCTGAATGGATTACACACAAGCACCCTGGAAAACCAAGACTACCACACCCCCTAAGAAGGGTAGACAAGGGGTTAAACAAAGTGGTCTAACACGAACCAATGCATCGGCACACTCCAAACATGCATCAAGGTGTTGACAAATACAAAACATGCAGCGAGATATGAACTACAACTGTAAATATTAGATAACATCAGCTCCGGTGAGCGATCTCTCACCCGAGGTCTTCAGTGCAATAGGTACTTGATTTCGTGAACCATTCATTTCTGTGTACATTATCCTTGTCCCTAGTGCAGACCCGCAAGTAACACTGGAACAGTAACCACTTTCGCTATATTGTTCATGGTGCTGGTCTCGGAAATTCTTTACCCGTGTCTCACCATTGATCAGCCCGGCGCACAAAGGCTTTTACACAAGACATTTACCATCGTTACACCAGAGGCAGAACTCCACATGAATGCTTCTGTCATAAAGTCGCAATCCGCAAGACCAACACGCTCGAAGACATAACTCGGAACAGCGCACTGAAATGAACCAAGATGGCGGCACGCTGTTACGCCTCCGCCGGATGGTTCACGGCGAAAATGTCTAGAGCAAAGTGTCTACCAGGCAGAGACAGCGTGATCGTACGCTTGACGTGTCTTCGTAGCAAAGCGTCTCCAGAAGGAAGAATTAGGACATGCAGATCGTCGCTAACTCCCACGAACATTCCAAAGACGTCATCATTGGAAGGTAGCAGGGAAACATAGAAGATCGCTGCGGACCAACCGTCGGCCAACCGTGAACAGTGAGGTGAGAAAAGAAAGTCAACAAAGCACGCTGAAACTGTGCTGTATTTACACGCTGCTAATCACTTCCGTAAGTTTAGGACTGGAGTAGCCAAGCAGAACTAGAACCAATCTGCCAGAAAGAAGCAAGTTCTGCCGTAGAAAATGAATAAAAGGTGCGAAAACTCACCAGTGATGCTGTTCCACAAAGCAGAAACACCGAACGATGTCACAGTAGTCATGCCAAAATAACAGGAACTGCCATGCTGTTTTGTGCCTCCCAGAAACACTAGCACATGTCACACAGGCAGGGTAGGCAGAGTCCATTGGAAAGTTGAACACGCCGGTAGACAATATAATCACACAAGACTTGAGGCAGGACAATTACACACACAATTTAGTATATGTTTTCCTAGTGACCACAGCGTCTTAAGTGATGAAACCCAAACACCCAGGTTGCAGGCTGTCCGGATAGTATAGGACACTGGTGGGGCTAGCTGGTGTGTTTCCTTTGGGTTAGCGTATTGAACAATCCTTAATATCTTAAGTTCCTAGTCTTTTGGTACCTCAATCCTTTATGCGTTCTTTCTTCTTAATGCACACAAAGGTTCATCCAGTTTAAATCGTCACCTTTATGCGTTCTTTCTTCTTAATGCACACGAAGGTTCATCCAGTTTAAATCGTCACCAAGTTGTAGTAAAGGAATGATGCACAGTCCACTGTGTAAGTTAAGATCCTTTATTGTAAGTTCCTTCCAAGTCAGGTAGACAGGTCAAGATCAGAATGAAACCCCACCAGGAGCCAGCTGTTAGCAGCTCAGCCTGAGATAACCAACTGCCACAGTAAGTTAGAGAGAGGCACTGTGAGCCAGAGGGACACCCAGGCATTCTATGATGTCACAGATATCATAGTACAGTCTATCCAGGGAAGAACAGTGGAGAGGACATTTACTACATATATGTGCAAAATAATGAAGTTATTTCTAATAATTTTTTTGAAAACAACTGAACAAACGTGTAGATCTGTAAGGTGTGCACATCACCAAAGTTCCTTCATAGGTTCAATGCGACATGCGACATTGGCGTGCACATCACCGCAGAATCAAGAATATCTTCTGATTCCTTTTCCTCATTTTTTTTTAATCCCACATAATGGAAAAGCTTAAACAGTACCTCTCATCTTTTAGAGCATCCAGTATGTTACAAATGAAATCCTTCTTTTTATATAAAAAAAATAAAAATTCAGATCACTTGTGGATAAATTGACGAGAATTGATAACGCTGTTAAATTGACGAACGTAAATAAAACAAAATGGAGGCACGTAACGTGACCCGCATCACGTGATGACGTAGTACGCAGCGTGAGGTGAATTTCACTCCGTCGTCCTCAGCGTTCGGGGAAGCTTGTCACAGGGAGCACGCACTGCTTCTCTGCGTGGACATGTCTCTCGCTCCAGAACACTCACCACTTTTGAAGGATGCACAGACAGCAATTGAGGTACCGTTACTGTAGATCAAGAGTTGTTATGGTTTGAACAGTAACAGGAATTAGCCTTATCTAGATCATAGGCTTCCAACCAAAATTTCGACGTTGAACAATTAAACCTCATGCTACTCGTACACAGTTTCAAATATTTCAGTCAATATCCTCGTAATCTATGCTCCAAGTTAATTGCATAGAACGATTTGTACGACTTGATTTATTTATTTGAAGATCCTTCAATGCATTAAAATTTCAACCTCCACTCGATATGCTGCACACAGTCCCATTCGTGATGTTAAAGTTAAATGAGATGTCAATTCCACACGCAAGTATTTCAGATGTTTTTCAAATAGTCAATTGTTAAAAAAAAATAGTCTCCCTATTTTTACTCACAATATGTAATTGTTTCTAGAAGAATTCTTCATGCCCAATCATACGAAGCTTCTTTTAAAAAGCAGGAAAGGAGTTGAACATTTTTTTTTTATAAAAAAAAATTGAAGAAAATTCTTACGTAGGTTCTTCAATCATCCTGCTTACCACAATCAAATCCGACCTCCGTCGCCAAAATGTAAAGAAGGAGTATCCATATCAAGGTATCCAAAGTATAGGTTTAGGGGAGGCAAACAGGTACACCTTATCCTATCAGGCTTCATGCAATAACTGACTACCATCTCTACATTCTAGAGTCTGGTTGTAATGCATCTTCCATCACCATGGTACCCAGAGGATGCATTTCACCCAAGAAACAACATGCCATAACAATTCAGCTCAGGGACAATATAAAACGACATGGTACCTGTTATATCCCGCTTCTACCTGTTGCTATTCAAGGGATTTATCAGTTACCTAGAGGCTGAGCAGGAAGTTATCTGCTCCCGGTGGGGTTTCTTACCATATTACATTCCTACTTGAAGGCTGTACCTGACTATCTAATCCCAAGAATAAATATACTACATGAACATTACTACTAGGACCCACCATCTTTCTTTTACTGAGTGTGACACTGGTGACGAGGTAAAAACGGACCCATTTAAAAGAAGAGGGACTTCAGTGAATTTAAAGAGGTCATCATTGCAACCAAAGACAAGAAGAGAAACGTTTAAAAATACTTTCTTTTGTCTGGGTGCCTCACCGGTGTCTGGTTCCAATGGACAGTCTCAACCCAGGAAATAACGGATGTCCCACGTTTACAGATCCACAGGACCTGTTGTCCAACGGGACAATTCTGTATATGTATAAGTGCAGGTTTAATTCTTTCGGTACAAATTAAAACATATCATGATATAAAAAAACAATAATAAAAACAGGCATGGGTATCAATCAACATAATGGTATACAAATAAATTCAAGACTTTTTATTTACATTTTTTTAAAAACGGGTACATAACAAGAATCGAAGATTTTAAGTCGACGCGGTGTTTCAGTTTTCTTTATTAGACACCTTCTTCAGGACCAATTCTTTTGGTATTAGTCTTTGTGTTTGGATCCACTTTTTTTGATATTAGTGGATTGTTGTGCCTCAGTCTTATACGAGCTGTTGGCATCAGTTAGGTTTGATATGAGGCGGACTATCTTATTACATCGGATGTCTAGCCTTCCACACTGTGCTAGGGAGCCACCGTTAATTTTCTATGATGTGGAGTTTCCAATTATTCTGGCGTCAAACCGCTGCAGTCAGTTGCACCTATAACAGGATATGCCCAGAGAGTTTTTTGGGGGTTGTCCTCCCGTTCTGGTTCTTTAATCCCAACGTTTTCGTTATGAGTTTCTATGGCTTCCCTGCTCCTCATCACAGCGTCGCCGGTTCACTTCTCTGTTTCAAACTCGATCGTGACAAACTTAAGACAAAATCCTAACTTCTGTGAATACCAAAAGCAGTAAGTGTATTCTGTGAATACCAAAATAGTAGTACGTTTAGGATTGAGTTCATTCTGTTTTTCTGTGCATGATTTAAGTCTAGCGAGAGACTGACATTATTAGTCTAAAAGAAGGGAACATAGAGAAATTTGCCTCCAGGGGGACTTTTGCAGAGTTCCCTCCTGGTCTGGGATGAGTGATGATAGTGCGTTTCTACAGAGAGATGATCTAGCAGCAAATATAACAGCTGGCATTAACCAAACCTTTGAAAGAGTAGACTAATAGAACAAATAATTGGCTGCATTCACTCTCCTCTTTGTAAGGTAAACGTTGACAAACCAGTACATCAAACTATCCACAAGCTTAACCATGTCCATAATGTTATAATGTATTAAGTACCCCCTGCCATATGTTCTACGGATTTCGTTACCAAGGAGTTCAGTGACCAAACAAAATGAGGCCAAAGCCAAGTTCCTGTATAAGATCATGGGACTTTTAGTTCACTTGCAATATCCTTTTACGGTATGTTAGATTGTACTTTATCATAATATATGGTCACACCCTCAATCGTTACTCAAATTACTTAACTCCTTTAGTTCTACTTCTTTCATAGGGAAAATAAAGTATGGTTACAGATAGCAACAAGAAGAACAGCCTGTAATGCAAATTTAAACACACAAAAATCAGTTGAATTTAACTAAAATTAATTAAAAGGGCTATGGTACAGAATGAATGCAAACGTGCAGATAATTTTTTCTTCACTGCAATGAACAGCTGTGTGCCCTAACTATCTCTTTTCTCTTCATCCCTGCTCATATAGAAAAAATACAACTTTAGAATAGAAAGGCAGTTTTAATTTCTCTTGTTTGCTCTGCAGATGCATGCTTTATAAATTGCGGTTCACCTTGGCTTCTGGCATCAGACATTATTGCATCACAACTCAACTGTTTATTACTGTTCAGAAGCTACACAGTTTATTATTACAGGTGACAAGACACCTCACAACTCGACTTTAACAAGGAACTTAGAGACAGGCTTTTAAACTGGTATTGCTGGCTTCTGTGCATCATAGGCATATAAGGTGGATATGAGGTATTTAGGCAGTTTGAGACCACACCATTGTCAGCATCAATGGAAGAGTGTGAGTGAACAGAGGACCAAATACTTCTCAAATATGAAGAGACGCAAGTGGAGCAGGAAGGCCGACGTAACGCGATAAGAGCACAATAAATCAAACATTCAGCTCGTGGAGAACTTGATGAGGGTCACGCTAATTATTTAGAGCGATTGATGAACGGCACAAATATCATTGCACCCAGCCATGCGCGGAATCTTTTAGCCTGTTTCCCATATTAGTGGGTTTATTTTTAATCGTTCAAACAAAATCGGTGGCTCTCTTGACTCATAAAGGACATTCCTAATTAGGATGATGCGTATACTATTTATGAAGTAAATAATGCTCCAATTCAGAGGAAGATGTTGAGCTTATGACTGACCCATGTAGTGGTGACTTGGGGCCATTCACATGATACAGATATTACAAGAACCTTGTCCTGATGAAGGTCCTATCATAAAACCAAAACGCTGCATCGACAACTTTGTAACAATTATTTTTAACGCTCTTCATGTGGATTAACACATTTTTAACTGATCTCAATGGCACTGAAAATTGTTTTATAAAAACGATTTTAAAAAAATTGTTTTATGATTGTAGTATTCCTTGAAAAAATTGTACAATTTTTGTATATACTATTTCAAATTGTTTTTTATCTTATTTTATCCATTTCTGAGATTTATTATACATGTGGTTATGGTTTGTACATAAGGGCTGTGAGTACCTTCTCTACTATTCAGTAGACGTTCTTTTTCTCAACTCTATGGCAAGATAGGGACTCCCCTATATTTCTTCTGAATAGAGGAGCAGCCTTTCCCCTGCCCAATAAAGAAGGATGATGCAGGTTGACCAGAGTTGTGAGATATAATAAGTGGCACATGAGGAAATCCATGAAAAGCAGTGGGGAATGATTTAAGGTGCTGCAGCTGAGAAAGGAAGGACTCAGGAGGCAGAAGAAAAAGTAGAAAAAGATGCACTGCCAACATGGTGCTGATACTGAAATGGATATACACGGTATGCAATAGTAGTGATGTGCTGCAGCATTGAACCTCCAGGAATATTTACTAGGTGTCACAAGGTCAGATAAAGAACCTAAAGCAAAGTGATAATATATCTATGCAATTTACAGTGGTGGTTGGTTGATTCCTGTAGGTTAATATATGCCGTGTTTTAATACCATATTCTTAAGACTGGAGGCCACAGATACCTAGATAAAGGCACCATCAGCAGTTCCTCCTAGTGGTCTAAGCTGCTTCTTTTGCAGTGACCTAACCAAGACTAGCAGGTTCAGCAACAGCAGTGGCAGCGGTCTATTATCCTTTTCCAGGGTGGATTACCAAGAGCATAGAGACAACCCTTGACAGAAGGATGCTGATTCACCCTTGTCTGCCTAGTGATGATTGGTCAACACTAACAACCAGTCCGGTAGGCTTTAGAATCTAGTATGTGTTTGAGCTGCGCATCTTGGTTTGCTCATCTTTTCCATATGACTACAGTTAGGTCAGAAGATCACGTGTTCCTGGGATTAATACTTTGAATTAGCTATTCCACCTAACTCTAGATGCCAAGTAGGAACAATCAGACAGACCTCCTTCACTGTCCATGTAGAGTCCAGTGGAAGCCTGTTATAGTTTGTGTGCTTTTGTTTCAGTGGACCAAGACGAAAATAGTACTAAAGTGCATGAATCGTTGTAATGGCTGCCCTTTTCTGGCTCTTTTAAGGGGGAGAATGATGGAGAGTGACTCCAGCCTATCACCCCCATAGCATAGGGATTAGGACTATAGACAGGACCCCTGCCTTCCATATATTAGAGCATTTTCGTGTCACTTTCCTTAATGTAGGGCTTATGAATTTAAGTTAGGGGATAGATATATAAGTATTAATCATGATTTGCCCATTTGCTAACGTGTTAGGATATTTTCCATGGAGTTATGCACATTGTGGGCCCCGTAGGCCTTAAACGAGACAGACTCCATCTTGCCCTCTGCCTGGTAGCTCGAGAGGCCTTCTAGGTGAAGTGTAATGTTTTAGTTTCAAGCTGTTGTTCGCTTGGAGAGAACCGGCTCAGGCTGGCCCTTATCGAAGGAATGTATTTTTCTCCACTCCGAAGACACAACTTCAGGCCGGCCGGCTGGGAACGTGTCCTTGGTACGGGGAGGTACAAGAATTTGGTGGGCGGCAGGTTGCTGGCCGTAGCTTTCCATGAAGGAACGGGCTTTGATATTAGCGAAGGTGTTAGTCAGTTGTCAGTTAGTCCGTAGGCGGCATCTAGCCGTTAGCATCTCTGCCATTAATTATTTCATGGCGGACAGTCGCCATCTTTGAAGTCCGAGAAAGATTTAAGACCGAAACTCTCTGAGAAAGACTGAAGGAGAATTAGCGCGGAGCGCACTGGTACAGAGAGAGAGAGAGACGGTAGCTAATAACCAGCAAGGTTCCGGTGGCCTGGAGGAAAGCAGACGAGGTTGAGCCTAGCGGTGCAGACGTGTAGTTGTGACGGCTGGGGTGTGACTGCGAGGCGAGCCAGGACACAGAGACGAGAAGGGAACCTAGATGACTGCCGAGCCCAGACTTCATATTAACAAGGTGATCTCTGCCCTTTTCCCAATTAGCGCTCATTCTAATCTTTACCTTTTCTTTGCAGAAATTATGTTGCATAGTAATGTGATATGTGTTTATTGTCAATAAATACCCTAGTTCTTATAGAACTAACGTGTGCCTTGTGTTCCTGTTCAATCTTGGTAAATGGATCTCCTAGTCGAAAGTTGTTTATATGAACGGATGTGAAATCCCGATCAGGTAAATAGTGATCGAACAAAGAGGGAGTAAGTGGACCTTTGATGCCAAGAATAGGAGGTACATCATATAATTTGGAAACCGTATTAAAAGTCATTATTATAGTTTTATCCGAAGTAGATAACTGAGACATTGTCCCGATAACTGTTCATAGGAATGTGGTCGTCGTTGATATGCGGCGTTAGTGAGAACGTTGGGGGGGATTACCAACGTGTATACCCACAAGATTGTGGCTTGCATAAGTGAGAGCGTCAGGGAGGACACTGGCATGTAGATCTACCGGATTGTGGATCGTTTGGAAACGGGAGCATTGGGTTCTGCAGGCCCATGTGTAGACGCACCGGATTGTGTGTCATATCTGCCCTAGGGTAGACCGGTCTGGGTCGGGGTGGCCGCGAGACCAACTGATGTGAATAAGATATTGTAGAAAATCTATGCATGTGTATTGCTATTCCCCATCCTTAGGTGCGACCTGTATATACCTGTATATCTATCCATATCCATTGTGAATACGTTCTAAGGAGGGAGGTGAGTACGTTTTGGCTGGGTCATAGGGGCCCCTGGGGGCTGATCCTATCTAAGCGGAAAATCCGGCCATTACATCTGGCGTCACGAACTGTTTACGAAGCCTGTGTGCATTGTGTTGTTTTAATCTTGTTGGTTTGCGCTCGGCTCGTACGTATAAAATTTTTGTTTATGATTGTGTATATAACTTTTTTGTGTCAATATGTTTGCGAAAAAATCACCGTCGGTTTTCAAGTTACCGATTCAGATTCCCGGCTGGGAGTGTACGCCTTACGAGGCTTTGGCCCGTGAGTGGGCTGATTCTACTGGTTTGAGTGAAAATTGGTCTTCTTGCTTGGAGCAGGCGGAGCCTGCCGATGTGGTATCGTGCTTACAGAAAGCGCCGGTAGTGAAGGGTGATAAGCTTCCTATTTTAGGACGCAGAGGTTGGATTGTTCTTAATGCCTACAGAATACTGCATGAGAGGTTTGTTCAGCTACAGAAGCAGTTTAAGGACATGGAAGGACAGTGTGTTGAGTTGCAAAATGCGCATACTCTTTTGCGTTGTCAAAATAAATTGCTTGCCGACAAACTTGAAACATATCAGACCATAGCCGAAAGAGCTGCGGTCCGCATTGCACGATATAAGTATAAACATCGTCGTGGTCGTGTATCTACACGCAAAGTGCGTCTGGTTGTAGCAAAAGCCGGAATGGATTGGAACCCCGATGAGTGGGATGGTAATATCTGGGATTCACATACTTCTGACTCCTCGGCGGAGGAGGGTGACAAGCGCGAGTCTTCTTGCTCCGGACGTGATTGTAAATCTGCTTCATGTACTGATACAGGTCCTCACAGCGACCGTGCTCGTTCTTCCCGTTCGGATGACGTAGCTTGCCCTGATTGTTCTGCTAAATCTAAGATGCGGGCTTCCTCGGAAGCTCTTCCTGAGGTTTCTGCTCACCCTGTGTTTCGACGCAAATTACAACAAGCCCCTGGTAATCCGGCTGGTATAGCTTTAGACTGTATTGAAGATTTTACTCAGCAGGAGGTTAGTGACATTTTACAACGATTTCGACAACGGCCTGGTGAGGCCTTGCTTACCTGGATGGTGCGCCTTTATGAACTTGGCGCTGCCGGTATTATGCTCGATGCTGTTGATTGTTTACGGTTTTGCTCTTTGAGTTCTGATTCTACGATTCAAGATAATTTTCGAAACTATAATGGTGCTGGTCAAATTACTTTGCTCCAGCTTGCGTCTGACGGCTGTAATCATAAATATCCAACTGAATCTGATTGGCCCACTGATGAGAAACCATGGTACACTTTGCGCGATGCGTCGCAACGTTTAAAGGAGGAAGTCATGAAAACGGCTATCTTTCTTAGTACTGCTGATAGATTGCTGGATGGTCTTTTAACATCTTCTGTGCGCATTCGCATTATCCGTTCTTCACCTGTTGCTTACAAGCAGGTCATGATGACATTATTGATTAATCAGACTGGCAATCCTTTGTCTGCTGTGCTTGAGTCTGTTCGTCAGCTTGGTGAGCTGGGTGAGTGGTTTAAACCTGAGAGACAATCTCGACCTGAGGGTCGTACTGGTGGGGACTATAAGTTCTCTAGACGTGACATGTTTCTTGCTCTCATTGCTGATGGTGTCAAAAGGGAGGACATTGACGGTGAGCCTAATAATCGCTTATGGGACATGTTTCGTAAGCGTGGTTTGGATCGAAAGGACGGTGCCCGTCGTGTGCGTAAGAATGATTGTGACCGTGGTTCTGATGACAGTGGTGATGAGAGGCGACGTGTGAATTCTGATCGCCGTGATGATCGGCGTTATGAACGTGATGGATCCCCTCATCGTAATGGCGGGAGGGGGAGAGAGGATGACCGTGAGAGGGGGAGAGATGATCGTGTTTCCAACCGACAAAGAGAGGAAAGGAGTTATTCCCCTGACATGAGAAAAAGAGAGGATCGTAACAGACTTTCTGACCGTAATTCACAATTTTTTGAACATGACAATAATCCGTTTCGTACTGGAGACGGATATGAACAAGACATTTTGATACCAAAGAAAACTGAGAGCATTTACCCTGATTTGTCTTGGTTGACGGAACGCAGGAAAAATGACTAGGAAATAGGTCAAGCTCCGGTACACAAGTGGGCTCACAGAGACAACAGACACTATGTAGATATTGAGATTTTTTGGAAACATCGTAATATCCAAAGGGCCCGAGCATTGGTTGATACTGGGGCGGAGGCCACTTTAATTCATGGTAAATCAAAGAAATTTTATGGACAGTCTTTCACAATTACTGGTTTGGGTGGTAAAGAAACACCCGCAGTTCAAACTGCACTTGACATTAAAATTGGTAGGATTCCTCGTAGAGAATACTCTGTGTTAGTTGTACCACTTTTGGAATATATAATTGGAATTGACATTTTGAAAGGAATGACTTTGCATTTGGATGATGGTTGTTATCAATTTGGAACTAGACAGTACATTTCGACCAGACCTGTACGGGTTGGCCGTTTGCGAATGCCACCTATTAAAATTCCTTTGGCCACGAAGGTAATTTCTCAAAAGCAATATCGTATCCCAGGTGGTCATGAAGAAATTACTGCTACAATTCAGGATTTGGTTGACGCGGGAGTCATAACTCCGGTCACGTCTGCTTGGAATAATCCCGTTTGGCCCGTGCGCAAAAGTGACAATTCTTGGCGCATGACTGTTGATTATCGAGAGTTGAATAAAAACACACCTAAATTGACTGTTGCAGTGCCTGACATTGTCACGCTTATTCAGAGAATTCAAAAGCATCCAGGTACGTGGTATGCTTCTATTGATATTGCTAATGCTTTCTTTTCAATTCCGATTGCCCCCGAATGTCAGGAACAGTTCAGTTTTACATGGAATGGACGTCAAATGACGTTCCGGAGTCTTCCTCAAGGCTACGTACACAGTCCTACGATCTGTCACCGGCTGGTGGCAGAGCATTTGTCTGAAGTGCCCACGAATCCACGAGTTCAGGTCTGTCATTATATTGACGACATTTTGATTCAAGGTGAAACGCAAGATCAGGTACAGTCCCATTTAGATCAGATCCTTGACTGTTTGCGAGCGAAAGGTTGGGAAATCAATCCTGACAAATTACAAACTCCGTCCCAAAATGTGAAATTTTTAGGAATCAATTGGCATGAAGGTCACAGAGAAGTGATCCCACAGGTGAAGTGAAAAATACTTGATTTTGCAGTTCCTAGGAACATGAAAGAGGCTCAATGTTTCATTGGTTTGTTTGGCTTTTGGCGTCAGCATATTCCCCATCTAAGTCAGATTCTGGCTCCATTATATCGAGTCACTCGTAAAAAGAATGCGTTTGAATGGGGTGAGTCTCAACAGAATGCTTTTAATTTGGCTAAAGAAGCTATTCAGTATGCTTTGGATTTGTGGCCTGTGAGTGACGGTGATGTGGATTTGAATGTGTCCGTAGAAGGTCTGTATGCCAATTGGAGCCTGTGGCAAAAGCAGGGCAGACAAAAAGTGCGGTTGGGTTTTTGGACCAAAAAGTTACCTGAGGCTGGTGAGCGTTACTCACCCTTTGAGAAACAATTGCTTGCTTGTTATTGGGCTCTGGTGGATACCGAGCAACTGACCCTAGGCCATGCTGTGATTTTGAGGCCTGAAATTCCCATTATGCAGTGGGTTTTGAGTTCACCGAAGTCCCATCGAATTGGACATGCTCAGGAGGCGAGGGTGATTAAATGGAAATGGTACATTCAGGACAGGGCACGTGTGGGTCCGAAAGGTGTGGCGGTTTTACATGAGCGAGTGGCGCAGGCGCCCTCCAATGAGACTGAAAGCGATTGTTCGGTACCCGTGGTGCAGGAGTCTCCCGTTAAGTGGGGTAAATCATTTGATGATCTGTCCGTGGAGGATAGAAAACATGTGTGGTTTACGGATGGGTCAGCGAAGTTCATCGGTGACAAAAGACATTGGAAAGCTGTTTCGTATAACCCGATCACGCAGAAATTATTGAGTACGACTGGAGATGGTAAGAGTAGTCAGTATGCTGAACTCTATGCGGTTTACCAAGTTTTGAAACAGGCATTGCCTGGCACATGTCATATTTTCACTGATTCCTGGTCCACTGCGAATGGACTGGCGGTATGGTTACCAACATAGCATTCTCATAATTGAGAATTGCATTCAAAAGAATTGTGGGGAAAGGAATTATGGCAAGAAATTTGGGAGTTGCTCCCGCAGAGTACTGTAACAATCTTTCACGTGGATGCTCACACTCCAATTGACTCCCTTGATAAATTCTTCCATAACATTGCAGATGAAAAATCTAAAATTGCTGAGGCAGTGGTGGACATGCAAGATTCTGATTTGGCGGGATTGGCGAAGTGGGCCCACCAGAAAGCAGGACATTTTGGAGAGAAAGCCACTAGCAGGTGGGCTGCCGATAGAGGAATTCATATTCCTTTTTCTTTAATAAAAGATGTCATTCTACATTGTCCCATTTGTCAGCATTCTAGGAAAAAGGAGGTGCCTCAAATTGTTCGAGGCCACTTGCATCGAGGTAAATTGCCCGCTCAAATTTGGCAGATTGACTATATCGGTCCGCTCCCTATGAGCAGAAATTGTCAATATATTTGTACAGTTGTTGACACTTACAGTGGCCTTTTGGTCGCTTTCCCTTGCAAGAACGCTACCCAAGTGAATACCATTAAAACCCTGGAGCTGCTTATTCTGTAATATGGCGTTGCTCAGTTACTGATTATGCCTGTCTTCAGTGGTGAGATCAAAAAAAAGCTCTGCCCCAACGTTGCTAACTGTGCGAGGACAAAAAGGCTTCGGATCATCTGAACTTCCTGGAGCTAAGATATGGGTGCAATCGCCTAAAAATCCTCCTGAACAGGCTGATAATATTGCGACCGGTCATGACAACACCGTTTTGGTGATGAAGCCAGGGAAAGATGGCTGGGAAGCTGTCCCAGCTGATAAATGTTATTTACGAGAATGATTAAGGCCTGTGTTTGTATTCTTTCAGATCATTCTCTGGACTGCTGCTGCAGGATGTGTCGGCGTTGGACTCCTTTTGGCCTGCTACGCTGGGAGAGGAGAGGATCCACCGACGCCGGTTGATGGGAGAATCCGAGCTCCACGGTCTGCGTGGAGCACTTCCTCTAACTTTTGGATTACACTCGCAAAGCGAGTGACGAACTCTCCACATTTCTGTCTTACCCCAATGAAGTCTGTCACTGACATTTTAGCGACCTGTCTGGTTGCCGTCCCTGCATCTACTGAGACTTTGCGACATATTTTTAATATCTCGAATGCCCGACCAAATATTATTCTGGGCGACTTTGCGGCCCACAAATTTTGTCCCTTATGTACTGCTCTTCCAGACCTCGATATCCCTATTCATTCCCGGATTACTACTTTTAATATTACCCCTGGAGACCTATGTTTTATAATGACGTGTGATCCTAAAGCCATCACCGAATGTATCAAGCTAAAAATACAGGCTGCAACTTCTTTTTCAGCTCATCAACGATTACTGTGTTTAAAGAGACTTCCGAATTCATGTCTTTCTGTGAAGAATAATATGACATGTAAACGTTTATTAGTTGCCCCTAGTTATTATCGTTCAATGTTATTGCCAGCTGGATGGCTCTTTTCTTGCAGAAATTCATCTTGGCCCTATATTCCTGCAAATATTTCTGGTGGCCCATGTGCCATCACTAGATTGAGTTTATTAATGTTTTACTCACATCCTAATTCACATTCCCGTATTGTACGTGACTCCATGTCATTGCATGAGGACTGTGATTCCTCTGTCGACCTTTATTCTAAATCAGAATATCTTGGTTTAGCTTTTTCTATCATTGGAGTGCCTGCATTGGCCGTTTATAATGCCAAAACGATCGGCAAGATGGCCTGCTGGATGGTTAAGTCCATCAACCAAACCTCTACTGTTTTATCTGACCTTTTATTAGACGCCCAAGGCGAACGTAGAGCTATTTTACAGAATCGCGCAGCTATTGATTATCTTTTGTTAAAACATGGACATGAATGTTCTGAGTTTGAGGTCCCGAGGGCTGACGAGGGCATTTGGAGCACTCACCGGGGGTCACGCCACACTCCTGCTGCTGTTGGTCTCCGGCCGCCGCTTCCTCCACCACGCGGCAGCCGGCAGGGAGACTACAGCCCCCAGCATCCTTGGCGGTGACACGCCCACCGGGAATCGCGCACGGAGGCGCACTAAAGGCGGGGGTCCCTGCGGACGAGCAGGGGTCCCGAGGGCTGACGAGGGCATTTGGAGCACTCACCGGGGGTCACGCCACACTCCTGCTGCTGTTTGTCTCCGGCCGCCGCTTCCTCCACCACGCGGCAGCCGGCAGGGAGACTACAGCCCCCAGCATCCTTGGCGGTGACACGCCCACCGGGAATCGCGCACGGAGGCGCACTAAAGGCGGGGGTCCCTGCGGACGAGCGGGGGTCCCGAGGGCTGACGAGGGCATTTGGAGCACTCACCGGGGGTCACGCCACACTCCTGCTGCTGTTGGTCTCCGGCCGCCGCTTCCTCCACCACGCGGCAGCCGGCAGGGAGACTACAGCCCCCAGCATCCTTGGCGGTGACACGCCCACCGGGAATCGCGCACGGAGGCGCACTAAAGGCGGGGGTCCCTGCAGACGAGCGGGGGTCCCGAGGGCTGACGAGGGCATTTGGAGCACTCACCGGGGGTCACGCCACACTCCTGCTGCTGTTGGTCTCCGGCCGCCGCTTCCTCCACCACGCGGCAGCCGGCAGGGAGACTACAGCCCCCAGCATCCTTGGCGGTGACACGCCCACCGGGAATCGCGCACGGAGGCGCACTAAAGGCAGAGGTCCCTACCGCCTCGCGGGACGCACGCGGGCGGCGCCGGGCTAAGCCCGGGACAAGGGCGGGCCCTCTGTGGCCCTCAGAGGCACTAGGAGGACGGGACGGGCCACCACTCTTGGCTCCAGCTTTGGAGAAGGTACAGTCAAGCTCCTTTTCTTCCATCCCTATTGCCTTGAGCTGCTTATAGCTGTTACCAGGATTACTGGATCTTAGTCACCCAACTTCAATGTCCGTCTGGGAAGAGCTGAATGCCCTCTGTGGCACACACTACATCCCGGATGCCTTATCCCCCCCCATAGTGTCTCGAGACACTGTTCAAGCTATCTGCTCCCCCCAGGCTTCCTCCGTTACAACCCTCCCTCCATCTAATAAATGCAGCCCCTCTGTACCCGGACCCAGTACAGCCTCATCACCTGTGGATAAGGCTGAGGTTCGATCCCCCCTTCAATCGGCTCTTCTGGCCCAAATCGAGCTACTGCTTGATACTGCTCTCTCTCCACTGGTTGCTAAAATAAATGATTTGGGTGATAGACTGTGCAGGATTGAAAAAACGGTAGCACAGTCATACCCACCGACTAGAAACACTGTAACCCCCACACGCTCTTCCCCCACTAATACCCACAAAAGGCCTACGGACCATGCACCCAGGATATTGCAAACTTGTGACTCCCCTGTTACACCACCTATCCAAAGTGACCACAATATCACCCGTATTCATGATCATGCCCCACAAAGAGCCCCTGTGATCACACTAGATGGAAGACATTGCATCGATTTACCCCCCGTAGCAGCCCCATATGTCACCATTCTCTCTGGGGTCCCCGCTCTCAGACCAGGAAAACGCGAACTGCATCGGGACCTACTGAACAAAGCCATTTTTTGGCTCCAAAAGAATAGACCATTACCTTCCTGGCTAGACGGTGGGATACAGAGCGTCAGAAGGGTGGGGTGGCTTGGTCATCTGCCCAAAAATGTTCCGGGGGACTTGATTCTGGTGAGGTTTAAGGACAGGAACACTGCCCCCTACTTGCGATCTATCCAGCCAAAACTTGGAGATGGCTCCATTCGTATCTGGGACCTCCATGACTTTTACCCTGGTCCTCGAGCACCGAATCACAATAACTGCGGGGGAAAAAGGGGGATTCTGTGTATTATGGGGTTTTATTTAGAACTGCTTATGCTAAACTATTTTTAGTTGGGTCTTAACCCATTTTTCTTTTAACTAGGCAATGTTATGTTGAGTTATTTTTAACGTGTATGTATTTTACTGTGTTGCTTTTATGGCCAAACGCCGAATAAAGCTTATTTGAATTGAGTTTGAGGGCCTATGCTGTTTTAATTTGTCTGACCATTCTAAATCAATCCAAGTCCATATTGACAAACTCCACGACTTGACTGCAGAAATTAGACAACACATAGATCAGGGTTTCTTTGACTGGCTCTTTAATTGGTTACCTGACTTGCATTCTTTACGACAGATTTTAGGGGGAGTTATCGTTGCTATTTGTGTTCTGATAGCTATTTGTTGCTTTATTCAGTGCATCCCTTCCCTGCTCCAATTTTTTAGACTTAGTAAGAGACATAGATCAGTTAATTTTGTTTCCTATTATTCTTCTACTGATGTAAGTTCTATTTAGTTTGTGGTTAATAGACTGGAGTCAAGGGGTGTAATGTAATGGCTGCCCTTTTCTGGCTCTTTTAAGGGGGAGAATGATGGAGAGTGACTCCAGCCTATCACCCCCATAGCATAGGGATTAGGACTATAGACAGGACCCCTGCCTTCCATATATTAGAGCATTTTCGTGTCACTTTCCTTAATGTAGGGCTTATGAATTTAAGTTAGGGGATAGATATATAAGTATTAATCATGATTTGCCCATTTGCTAACGTGTTAGGATATTTTCCATGGAGTTATGCACATTGTGGGCCCCGTAGGCCTTAAACGAGACAGACTCCATCTTGCCCTCTGCCTGGTAGCTCGAGAGGCCTTCTAGGTGAAGTGTAATGTTTTAGTTTCAAGCTGTTGTTCGCTTGGAGAGAACCGGCTCAGGCTGGCCCTTATCGAAGGAATGTATTTTTCTCCACTCCGAAGACACAACTTCAGGCCGGCCGGCTGGGAACGTGTCCTTGGTACGGGGAGGTACAAGAATTTGGTGGGCGGCAGGTTGCTGGCCGTAGCTTTCCATGAAGGAACGGGCTTTGATATTAGCGAAGGTGTTAGTCAGTTGTCAGTTAGTCCGTAGGCGGCATCTAGCCGTTAGCATCTCTGCCATTAATTATTTCATGGCGGACAGTCGCCATCTTTGAAGTCCGAGAAAGATTTAAGACCGAAACTCTCTGAGAAAGACTGAAGGAGAATTAGCGCAGAGCGCACTGGTACAGAGAGAGAGAGAGACGGTAGCTAATAACCAGCAAGGTTCCGGTGGCCTGGAGGGAAGCAGACGAGGTTGAGCCTAGCGGTGCAGACGTGTACTTGTGACGGCTGGGGTGTGACTGCGAGGCGAGCCAGGACACAGAGACGAGAAGGGAACCTAGATGACTGCCGAGCCCAGACTTCATATTAACAAGGTGATCTCCGCCCTTTTCCCAATTAGCGCGCATTCTAATCTTTACCTTTTCTTTGCAGAAATTATGTTGCATAGTAATGTGATATGTGTTTATTGTCAATAAATACCCTAGTTCTTATAGAACTAACGTGTGCCTTGTGTTCCTGTTCAATCTTGGTAAATGGATCTCCTAGTCGAAAGTTGTTTATATGAACGGATGTGAAATCCCGATCAGGTAAATAGTGATCGAACAAAGAGGGAGTGAGTGGACCTTTGATGCCAAGAATAGGAGGTACATCATATAATTTGGAAACCGTATTAAAAGTCATTATTATAGTTTTATCCCAAGTAGATAACTGAGACATTGTCCCGATAACTGTTCATAGGAATGTGGTCGTCGTTGATATGCGGCGTTAGTGAGAACGTTGGGGGGGGATTACCAACGTGTATACCCACAAGATTGTGGCTTGCATAAGTGAGAGCGTCAGGGAGGACACTGGCGTGTAGATCTACCGGATTGTGGATCGTTTGGAAACGGGAGCATTGGGTTCTGCAGGCCCATGTGTAGACGCACCGGATTGTGTGTCATATCTGCCCTAGGGTAGACCGGTCTGGGTCGGGGTGGCCGCGAGACCAACTGATGTGAATAAGATATTGTAGAAAATCTATGCATGTGTATTGCTATTCCCCATCCTTAGGTGCGACCTGTATTTACCTGTATATCTATCCATATCCATTGTGAATACGTTCTAAGGAGGGAGGTGAGTACGTTTTGGCTGGGTCATAGGGGCCCCTGGGGGCTGATCCCATCTAAGCGGAAAATCCGGCCATTACAATCGTTCTCCAGGACTCTGGGCAGACTCTAGGTCCAGTAAGGAATACCTTGGCTAAAGCAAATAATTCAAAATCCATGTTGGGAATAAAATCCCAGTATTCAATTGCCTAAGGGCAGGTTTATGTTAAAAGTCTAATCTTCAAGCAGAGATGAAAGTCGCTTGATGTCAAACAAGCTTTGTTGTCGCCTGTAGGAATCTGCCACATAGATATAAGCCTACACCTTGCATGTTCGACATATATAAAATATAAAATATAAAATAGCACATTGCATAATATAATATATATTAATGTATTAATGTTCTGAAGAAATATGAATCCTCAAGCACTCACTGCAACAGGTGTGAAATGTGAACAGAGCTGAGCCGGAATGTGAAAATAATGTTTCCATCAAAGCAAAAAATGTATTTGTGCAAGAAAGTATAGAACTTGTAGCTAAGGGGCCGTTTACGATGGAGGGCGGACAAAGTCCGCCTACCATCGCAGCCTCAAAAGGGACCGCCCGCCATAGTTGCGGCGGTCCCACCATACGAATTATGATGCACCCGCCAGTTTTTACATTGCGGTAGGCAGTTCTGCAAGCAGCACCCACTGCAATGTAAAAAATACGTCATGCTTTTACATGCACAATGTGACAGGCCCAGGGGGGGCAATCCGCCCGGCATCGTAACCGGCCCCTAAGTGTTGAACTGTAGAAGCTGGGTGATGACAGCGCTAGCACATACACGGTCCACATTGTCCCAAACACCATGGAAATCCAGTGTGATATCTTTAGCAACATTTATGACTTAGAGACACTAGTTCAAAATGCACTTGACAGAAGAAGTACGCAGTGCATGTAATCAGTGATGTTTTCTTCTTCTGCCTCTATTATATGTATGGCCTTACCCAAGTGATGAATATGTGAAATGTAGATCCTACTTCCCTATTTCTCATGTGTTTCTCTTTTGGCAGACTATATTTTCTGGACTAATGGAAGAAACAAACTACACAGTTAATTCAGAGTTCATCCTTCTTGGTCTGACTGAAGACCCAAGGCTCCAGGTTCTGCTCTTCATTCTTTTCCTTCTGTCTCTCTATCACCACCCTGGTCAGAAATACTGGAATCATGGTTCTGGTCACATTTACTCCTCATCTGCACACACCCATGTATGTCTTGCTTAGTAATCTGTCCTTTGTGGACATCTGTTACTCCACTGATAAAACACCAAATATGTTGGTGAAATTCTTATCAGAAAATAAGACTATTTCTTTTTGAGGGTGTGATTCACAGCTCTTTCTATTCTGCTTTACAGGGAGCATGGAAGTTTTTCTCCTGGCAGTTATAGCTTATGACCGGTATGCTGCAATCTGCAACCCTTTGCTCTATACAGCTATAATGACAAAACAGACATGCATTGGTCTTGTACTAGGGGCATACTCAATGTCCTTATTCAATGCTCTTTTAAATACCATTTACACGTTCAAGCTGTCCTTCTGTAGGTCGAATAGGATCACACACTATTATTGTGATGTCCCTCCACTGCTAAAACTCACCTGCTCTGACATCTCTCTCAACGAGGTGGTGATATTTTTTGTAGTTGAGAGTCTCACTTTACTTTCTCTTT
Source organism: Lissotriton vulgaris (assembly GCF_964263255.1). Lineage (NCBI taxonomy): Eukaryota > Metazoa > Chordata > Amphibia > Caudata > Salamandridae > Lissotriton > Lissotriton vulgaris. Next base: position 208,669,751 of record NC_141686.1, on the reverse strand, counting down.
CTTTCATTGTCCTCTCATATGCTTACATTATTTCTGCCATCTTGTAAATTCACTCCTCAGAGAGTAGGAAGAAAGATTTTTCCACATGCTCCTCTCACTTTGTCTGTGTCACTCTATTCTTTGGAACAATTCTCTTCATGTACATACGACCCAGCTCTAGTTACTCAATGAATCAGGACAGAGTGACGTCAGTCTTTTGCACAGCAATAATTCCAATGTTAAACCCCCTGATTTACAGCCTGAGGAACAATGAGGTGAAGGAGGCTCTTAAAAAACTGAATTGGTGTTAAAACATTTCAGGCAACAGAATTAGATGTGTTGTTGTTATTCAGACTATTGACTGTCAGATCAATGTTTCAACTTATGTAGCATGGATAGATTTAGCATATCATATCACATAATATCACATCATATACTGTAACATATCTCATATCATACCATATCATATAATATCATATATTATCATCTCATATCATATATCATATCATATCACATCATGTATCATACCATATCATATATTATAACATATCTCATATGATATCGTATTATATTGTGCATCATTTCATATCACATTGTGTGTTATATCATATCATATACTGTTCGGCTCCGCCCTTTATTATTTTGGGTACATCTAAGAAGGACCCCCGAATTGGCCAATTATTCTGCTGCCCTTAACAAACTCATCAAATTGGATACATGCAATAAGATTAAGTGGATATGCAAGCTTAGACAGCTCCTATCAGACATAGGGTTGGGGGAATCTTGTATTAGCCAGACTCCGCCACCTAAGCAAGTAATCAAGAAAGCATATTGGGAGTGGGTGCAGGTGGAGGAGACGCTGAGTTCCAATTGGGGGATTCTTACTGAGCAGTTTCTAAAACATAAGCATGTCCGGATGATCGAACCCTTTCTCTACTTCATTCAAATTCCTAGAGACAGGACACTCTATTTGAAGTTGAGGTTTGGAACGCTTCTGCTCTACGAACTAAGAACAGGATGGAAGCAGTGCAATCCGGCATCTGCTTCTTGCCCTGGCTGTGCAGCCCCTACTGAGTCCCTTGCCCACTTTCTATTTGCCTGTTCAGCCTATCGGGTAGTGAGAAGAAAATGGCTTAAACCCATTTGCAAAAAGTTGGGCTTTAAAAATTACACGATGGCGCTATGCATTTTAAAATCTGACACTACCTCCCTTGTCATGGTCTGCGGGCTAGCCAAGTACTTGGGCAGTGCTTGGCTAACCCGCACCAAGCTGCTAACGAAAAAGAAGAGCAAGGTGGCTGAGGGCCCATTTTGAACTATTTTTTTTATTAGCTGTATGTTAACTGGTTTAATTGACTTTTACCGTACACATTTTGTATGATAATTTTGTATACGATTTTATATATTGGTTGTATTTAAAAAATGTTTTTTTAATTTATGAGTCAGGAATGCATATGCTTTTATGATAAATTTGTATCTAATAAAGTACATACAACTACTACTACATATCATATACCGTAACATATCTCATACCATATCATATCATCTTGTTTATCATATCATATCATATTCCATAACATACCTCATATCATACCAAATTGTGTATCATATCACATCATATCCAAAACCATATCATATTGTAGTGTTCTCCTCATGCATTTGCCTTTAGCATGTGTTTCTAGGTGTGTGTGTTTGGAGGTGTGCTGGCTTTTCCAACAGTAGAAGGGAGGAAAGTTGCAGTTTTAAAGCATGCAAAAAGAGAAAACATGTTTCGTAAAGACAGCAATGCTGCTCGACACACTGGTAATTGACTAAGCACAAGTCTTCCCTTTTGATGTGAGCAGAAGTCATGATAACACTAGTCTAGATGGGTCTTCTAACGACACCTACGACCCAAGAAATTGAAGAGCCTAAAGAGGATGAGATTTTAAATGATCCCAGAGACATTGGCAATTGTAAGGTCCCAATATTCAGGAGTGTAAATGTCACCTGTGGGACTCTTGCATCAGTCCAGCCAACATAGAAGTGACCTCAATTGTCTAGAGTAACATGAAGTTAGGAATGATTGCATTTAGAATTGAATCATGGTACTACTTAATTGAGGTGCTCTAAAATAAAGTTGAGTTGATTTGTGTCATTAAGTCCTTTGCTAATCTGTGAAAGCGTGCATTCTTTTTTCCTGCTGAATAATTATTGTGTATGGTTTCAAATACGCTGATTTCTTAAACATAGCCTCTTAGGGATTTTTTCTTCTGTCAACAATAAAGAGGAATGTGTGTCTCACATAGACTGAGTTGAGCCACGCCTGCCCACATATGTATGGTACTCCTTGATTACCATGCTCTGGTTCCTCTGTAGTCTTGTCCTTATCCCCTGTGGTAGCCCAACAAACCACCAACCTTTCAATGTCAGTGTTATGTTGGATCCTCAAAAGTAATACAGGAGACACAGTAAGTATAATTAGTTCTCTAATAACAAGCACAACCTGGAGTCCGACCACCTTGGGAAATCAGCTGCAACTGACAGTCCTCGAGTTCCATCGGCCTATCATTCGAGCTTGGAGCCGAAGGAGAAATACCACATATGTACTTGTAGGTACACATCATAACACATCCTTCTCCTTTGGAAAAAAAAAACCCTCACAAAAACAAGTGAACCAAGAAGATAAAATCCTAACATAACCTAGTGAATAAAAAAAGATAAAAAGAATACAACTCTTCTACTAAACCTAAAAAAGGTAAAAGCAGATAACAGTCCTGGTAATAAGAAGGTGGTCTCCATACTCTAACACCCATGTCACCTCTTATCATAGTACAATTTGTAGAATCCTATCTGTCACTATTCTCATTCAACAAGGGATCAGCTACATTTCTGGACTCATTCTCATGAGAATTCTAAGTATCAACAAGATCCGGCATGAACTTGGCTCCAGAGCAACCAGTATCAACACTACTCTGACCTGGACACATGCTACGACTTTGATACAAAGCCAGTTTTTGAAAATTCCATCTTTCATCTCCTTCAATGACCACAAAAAACGTAAAAACCTTAGTCACACGAACGTTCCTGTAAACCTCTCCACTTGCCTGACCTCACCTTGACCCAGTCTCCAACTCTGAATGTGAACCAGCTCACCACCACCAACAACCCAATCTTGTAACCAAGAGGGAACCAATTTAGAACCAGGAAAACGTCCTCTTATAAGCAGAAAAGTACTTGTGTGGGTGACACTGTGATCAGTCAACCGATAAGCCCACAACATTTCTTCCACTAACTTGTAGTATGAATGGTGGGTTCATTTTCAAATTTAAATTTCACTAAAATACATTACAATTAAATTTATAATTTTTTAAACACTCCCCACCCTTATCCCCTATAAACCCAACATCCCGCTCCTAAAAAAATCTAACATTTTAAAATAATTAATATGTATTCCTATTATATAATCATTTATATCTATTAAAAATAACATAAATATAATACATCATATAATGATATTTTAACATTTCGATATTTACAACATCGATATTTCTTACTTCGACATTATTTACATCGATATTACATACAATGACACAAAACGATATTTTTAACTTCAATATAAAAAACATCAATATTACTTACCTGCGATATTTAGAACTCGATATTTCTGTACCTTGACATTAAAAACTCGATATTTTGACTGTGTACCCTATGACTCATACAGGGGCATTGTCCATGCTTCGTTTATTGACTTTGGATCCTTTGTTGTTCATTGCACTGCATAGGGGTATATAAGACAAGGGCCTCATGTATCAAAAATGTTGCATCGCTGCGCCAAACAGCAATGCAACAGTTTTCACTGCACCCTCCTTTGGATGCGCCGTATTTAATGGTTGGCCCTCCATGTCGCAAAGAGTTACAGATACGTCAGTATTACTGATGTATCTGTAGGCACTAAAGTGGCGCATTGCTGGGGTGTGTCTGAAAACAGAAGCAACTCCAGCAATGTCTCCTTTCAAATAGGGCAAGCCCCATATGATAGGGCCTTCCTCAGTCTTATGCCTGCTGTGAGGCCTAAGATTGGGACGCAGTGGCGCCGTCAAATCCGATAGATTTCAATACATCACTTCAACAAGGCTTTTTTGCGGTGGTACCCCCACCCTGCATACATTATACCTCACCCAGTGCATCAAAGCACTTTTACCTTTCTAGAACATTCTGGGTTGGGAAGCTTCACAAATTCGTGCTTAAAAGTAAATCTTCGTTAGATAGAAACATGCCTTGACATGCAATCAAAAGATACGTGTTTTAATTTGTCAAGCCATCAATTAAACAATGGTTTCTGTACGAGTAATTATTCACCTGTTCTTTAATTGAGATTTTTATGCATATATCTATTTGTCCAATTAATTGGCTACTTGGTGGTTGTGGTTGAAGCCTCCGGGCTTACCTTCACGCTATGAGGTTCTAGGGCTTGAAGCTGCTGGGATTAGGTCCCTGAGGTCACCAAACGATTTAAAGGCACCAACACATCACTCTTTCAGCCAGACTTCGGGCTGAAGCCAGGATCTCTCTCGACAGAAGACGCACAGCTAATAACGTCCATCCGTGGAAACAGCCATTTCCCATTCTTGAGATAAAGATAGGTAAGCAGCACTGCTCAGACCCATGAAAAACGTGAAAACATCAAGGCTTAAAGATTGACTTTAAGTTGCATTACAATGGAAAATAGTCGCTTTCTAAAGAAAGAGCCATATGTCGAAAATAATTCCTCAGTAAAAGTAATTACTTTCCCCTTTTCAGTTCCTCGAACTGCTGAATTGGGCTTTCTTGCACTGGTGAGAACACATTTTTAAGCTGCTAAACGAATTTGGCAAAATTTCTGATTTTTTTCAATTTCTGAAAGTTGTGTGCAATTATGTTTCTAGTTTAAATGTTGAATTGCAACCTTTATTTTCAGCAAAACAAGTGTGGATATATATTGAGAATGGCTCATGTAGTAAGCTGGTAAATAGGCATGGCTTCTAAAAGTACACAATGGTTTGATGTGTTTTCACAAACATGGATGTGTTGCAGTGTCTCAACCCACCTATTGCTGAACAATGGTCCGTTTTTAAAAGCAATTATGTCAAGCTGAAACCAATAAAAAGTTATAATACTTATGCCTAATATTTTTCAAAGGTTACCTTTATTGTTGAAATCGAGCATTATAAAGGGTGACATCGTTGCCCAGGTGAATTAAACATCCACAAATTAAACGCAATCCACCCTGCCAAGAAGTTGTGGCCTACCAAAAAGAATTGCTGAATTCGTCCCAGTGTTATTTGCAAACACTGGGACACATTCAGCAGCACCTGCACATTGTTGTCTGCTTTCGATCGCAACAACGTGGAGGCGGGAACAGTGATTTCTTATTTCAGACTCCTGCTGTGCCCATAACAAAGGTCGAATCTGAGAGGTCATCAGGCCTCCTTTTGTTGGAGTCTCCTGGCTGGCAGCAGTCAGGAGCCTCACACCTAGAAGAAAATGCAGCAGAGAGGAAACAAAGGCTCACAGTGTGTTAGCACGTCACACATACTTAAGAGAGGAAGGTTTTCACTTTGTTCAGACTCTGTTTACAAGATATGCATGCGCTGTAAGAATGTCAGATGTATTGGTTTTTCCCTGTATGTACACAAAATAAATGTAATTTATATAGTGCTTACTACCCCTAAGGAGGCCTTGAAATAATTTAATTACCACTATTTGTTTTGTAAAGCACTACGGATAGAGGAAGTTTGCGTTGACAAAAGGCAACACTGTTTTCAAAAGTTTGAATCTTCTGCCTCAATCAGGAGAGCTTTCATGTTAACTCGAAATGTGCTCCAATGTACTCATGATAGACCTGCTAAACATGTATGTGAGGGCCCAAGATATGATGTCAGTTCTTATGATTCCACTTCTTGTGATGTCCCTTCTTATGATGCCACTTCATGTGATGTCACACGCCTGATGTCACGCACTGTGATGTCACATGCCACAATATCACACACTATGATGTCAAGCGCTGTGATGCTACTTGCATTTCCACTTCTTTTTTTAGAACTTGTGCCCTGATATATATATAATTAGCTTTACAATTCAGCAGTAATGTACTAACATGCAATGTGACAAACACACCTTATCAATTCTAAAATGCCTAAAATGAATAGGGCTACTCAAGTGGGTGGCACAATCAGTGCTGCAGGTCCACTAGTAGCATTTGGATCACCAGCCCTGGTACACTCAGTGCACTTTACTAGGGACTTCTTGGTGAGACAAATATGCCAATCATGGATAACCAATTACAATAACAATTTACACAGAGAGCACATGCACTTTAACACTGATCAGCAGTGGTAAAGTGCCCAGAGTCCTAGTGCCAACAACCACAGGTCAGGGAAAACAAGGGAGGAAGAAGCAAAAAGTTTGGGAATAACCCTGCAAAAAGGGACATTTCCAACAGTGTGCATAGGTTCAATGAAGTGGACCAATGTGAAATGAAGCCAGACTGCACCAGGGAGATAAGGAACTCCATTAATTGAGCCAGTCTATTAGCCAAGGCTTTAGCCAATATTTTCTACTCCAGGTTAAGTAAGGACAAAGGGCGATATGAGCCGCATTTTCTATGATCTTTGCCGGGCTTGAAGAGGAGAATTATTACTGCCTCCCAAAATGTGGGGGGGAGTATCTGCTTTTCCAATGCCTCTTCATAAACTTCGATGAGCTGCAGTACCAGGAGATCTTTAATAATAATATTGGCTCCACCATGAAGTCTTGCATCTATTTTTCCAAATACACCAATGCGATTTCCTCGAGATAGTCTGTCCGGGCAGTGTCATCAGCGTCTGTCCGAGATGTGTAAAGGGTGGTATAATAGTTTATGAATTCATCCCTGATGACATAGGTAGTGTCAAGCGTTTTGCCAGCAGCCGATTGGAGCTCTGTGATATATGACTTAAAATGTGGAGGTCTCAGCATTTGTGCTATCACCCTCCCCGGTCTTACTCCCTCCCCATACTGCCGAGCCGAGTGGTATTTCCCCAGATACATTATTTGCCAGTCAGCAGTGTCTCTGTACTCAGTCAGAAGTGCAAGCCTAGTTGCCTGATAGTCAGGGGTCAGGGACTCCGAGCACTGAGAGTTAAGCTCTGTGATGTTTCGTTCAATACGGGTCACTGCGTTGCGGAGATCTTTGAACACACCTGCGTGTTTAGAAATGCAGACTCCTCTAAAAACGACTTTAAAGCCTTCCCTTAATACCGCCCTGGTGTCAACCAAACGGGTATTGAGTTAAAAGTAGTCATCTATTGCCTCCCGTAGCTCTGCTTTAAATTATCCGTCCAGTAGTGCCCTGCCTGGGAAGCGCCATTGCTGCTCGTATTCCTCCGGTCGCGGAAGTTTCAGGTGTAATACTATCGGGGAGTGATCGGAGTATGTTCGAGGTAGTGTCTTGTGGGAAGCAAACCAGTCATGGACGTCAGTGGTAACTAGCCAATAGTCTATCCTGGTCCAGGTGTGATGTTGGCCGGAGTAGTGAGTGTACTCAGTCAACGTAGGATTGCGGCGCCGCCAAATATGAATCAAGGTATAATGGTCGCAGAGGGTGCGCAGGGCTCTATTTGTGAGCGGCTTGAAGTCAAGGGCACTAGAAGTACTGTCTAGTACTGGGTCAAGCAGTAGGTTAAGGTCCCCACCCAGTAGCATCATCTGAGGTGCAAACTTTGCCAGCCGGGTGCCCGTTGCTTGGAAAAATTCAGGTGCATCTATGTTCGGGGCATAGATGTTAATCAGTGCAGTTCTGTGGCCGCACAGAGAACCAACTACTATAATGTATCTGCCCTCCGGGTCAAGAAGGACTTCACTGTGGTTAAAGGGAACCCTTTTGTGTATCAGGATGGCAGTGCCCCTAGCATAGCTGCTATAATTTGGAAAGTATCTATGGGCGCCCCAGCTAACACCAAAAGGTTGTGCGTCAGTAGGGGGCAAATGTGTTTCCTGCAAGTACGCTATATCTAAATTGTGCAGGAGAAGATAGTGAACTGCCTGCCTGTGTTTGTGATTATCCTTGAGGCCTCTGAGGTTCCAGGACAGCAAGGTTAGTGCAGAGGGGCAAACAATATTACCCAGGCGAGTCATCTAGGAAAAGTGAACATCGTATCCTGCCTGAACTGCAGTGAATGTCAAATATTTCCAAGAACGTTGAAATATGCTGCGAAAACAAACAATTGAAATTACATTTTCACTTCCCCGCCCACCCCACCCCACCCAGCTCCCTATCAACCCCGAGGAGACCAACCAAAATGAATACTCTAGAATGTCATGCATAGGAACTCTCCGTTGAGCAAACATAACGCCAACTAAAAGCCCCATGATGGGTGTGAATCAACTAATCGGATACATCTTGGGGGTGACAGCATAGGGATAAACAAGCCATAAGTGAGTACTTAGAATAATATCAGACATTTCCCAATTGAATACAAAGGTATGTTTGAAGTAGACACTTGCGTCAACCAGTGCCAGGATTCAAAAAAAGCTAGGCACATGCATCTGAGCTGCTGTGCTCGGGGAAGCTTGAGAACCACCAACCACTGCCTGCGTGTTTTTCGGTCTGTATGTCCGGAAAAACTCCTGTGCCTCATGTGGTCGACCTGCCGCCTATATCAACCCTCGACAAACTTAAGACAAAATCCTAGCATCTGTGAATACCAAAAGTAGTACATTCATTCTGTGAATGCCAAAAGTAGTAAGTGCATTCTGTGAATACCAAAATAGTAGTAAGTTTAGGATTGAGTCTTAAGTTCATTCCGTGAATCGGGCCCTACATGAATTTAAAGACTAATAATGAAAGCCATAGCCAATAAAACTGAGCAGCAGTAGAAACGCTATGTTAAGTTGGAACATGAACACATACCTGATCTTTTGGAGATGTGTCCTGTTCTTCTGTAATTGTACCCTTGAAAGCAGCATTATATTGTATTCTAAATATTTCTACACCGATTAACTGACAATAAAAAGCATGGATAGGATATACGTGAGACGCTGTGGAAAGATTTGTTGTACTGTTACACAGGTCCAAGTACCTGATTTAGTAGTCTACAGCATGCTGGGATGGATACACATTAACCTATGTATTTTATCATCACAATGCTTTTTGTGTATATTGTACATTTTGTGTACTTTCTTTTTCCAGAAAAGAAATGTACCATCTTGTTTAATGAATGATAAATGCTTTTGCTTAAACTTAACATTAGGTTGTAAAATGTCACTAGCAAGCACTTGCATTGTATTGGTGAATATTGCATTTGCATTGCTGATGTATTAGGTGTATCTGTTTCAGTACACTTGCCATATTTATGGATCTCTCTTCAACTCCCTAGCACACGCCATTGTGAAAACTCTTGAACACTCCCTCATTCGAGGTTCTTTAATTGAGCAGCTACATATTGCTTCATTGATTGGTAGCACCAGCATATCAGTGTCAGAGCCATAATGCACTCTATACGCATTATATAACATAACATGACATAACATGACAGGGCAAGACATGATGTGCAATGATATATAACATAACAATTCAGCTCAGGGACAATATAAAAAGACATGGTTCCAAAGCAATGAAAGTGACTGGGGTCGTAACATGTGTATGACTGCAGACACTGACTAAATATTCCTCTGTCATGTTGCCTTTCTGTGCATGATTTAAGTCCAGCGAGAGACTGAACTTATTCGTCTAGAAGAAGGGAACATAGAACATGTTGCCTCCAGGGGGATTTTTGCAGTTCCCTCCTGATCTTGGATGAGTGATGATAGTGTGTTTCTACGGAAAAATGATCTAGCAGCAAATATAACAGCTGGCATTGACCACACCTTTGAAAGAGTAGAACAAGAGAACAGATAATTGGCTGCTTTCACTCTTCTCTTTGTAAGGTAAACGCTGACAAACCAGTACATCAAACTATACACAAGCCTAACCATTTACATAATATTATAATGTATAAAGTACCCCCTGCCATATATTATAAGAATTTTGTTACCAAGGAGTTCAGTGACCAAACAGAAAAAAACAATGAGGCCAAAGCCAAGTTCCTGTATAAGATCATGGGATTGTAAATTCACTTGCAATAATATTCTTTTATGGTATATCAGATTGTACTTTATCATAATATATGGTCACACCCTCAATCTTCCCTTAAATCCTTTAGTTCTTCTTCTTTAATAGGGAACATAAAGTATGGTTACAGACAACAACAAGAACAGCCTGTAATGCAAATTTAAACACGCAAAAATCAGTTTAATTTAACTAAAATTAATTAAAAGGGCTATGGTACAGAATGCATGCAAAGGTGCAGAGAGTTTTTTCTTCACTGTAATGAACTGCAGGGTGCCTTAAATATCTCCTTTGTCTTCATCCCTGCTCATATAAAAAATGACAACTTTAGAATGGAAAGGCGAGGGCGTGGCTTAGCGCCCGATACGGACGGACGCTCTGATGTGAGCGCTCCGACCTCGCCGAGGGATTCACCCTCTCTTACCTGTGCCAGCCGTTTGTAAGAGGAGGCATTCCCTGCCGGAATGTAAAGGGAGCACCGCGAATCCAGCAGCAGCTGATTTCGGCCCCATGCGGGCTTCCATCTCGGCATTTACGAGCGACCGCGGCTCTCTGTCAGCCGCGACCGCCATTTTGTTTCTCTCTCGCGCGTCTGACGCACTCTTCACATCGGCAAATGCTGCTTCTACCTGCTGCTTTGGACACTTGAATGCGCTCATGGTGAGCTTATTTCCTCAAATTTTACCACAATAGTGCTTTTGCTTTGCCTGCCTTATTCTGCATCAGCAATGTTTGCCAATATTGCGATCTCGACGGTCGTTTTGTCTTTTTTGACTGCTCTCAACACAAACCTCCTTTTTCTTCTTGCCACCAGCGCCTCCTTCTGACTGCGCATATTTCCCTGGCTGCTCCTATTCATCGCGACGCTGGAATTTTCCTGTTGGATTTCTTCTTCTTTTCCTTAATCATATGCTAGCATTTTACTTATCAGTTTTTGGACTTTTTGCGCACTATTTTTTTTAGAATAAGGATTTCCTCACCTATGCAAGTGGATATTGCTATATGTCTCTATGTACACTCTTGCAGCTCCTGAATGGTTTTGAAAAGTTGCCTTTGAATCTCCTTGTTTTTCAAGGCTTTTGCTGGTTAATCCTCCTTCATCCTCCTATTGACCCTAGCAGTCATGGACTATCTCAGGTTTTAGTCTCTCTACTGCTTTCTTTTTGCTGACGGCTTCCATCATATGGAGAGAGGCGCAATTGGACGTGTTTCCAAAACTCCACGGCGTGTTTTCATCAAAAATTCCAAAGTCTTTTCTGCATTGGCGCATTTGGAAGCGTCTCAAGCACTAGCAGTTCAAATGTCGCAGTCCAACACAGAACGTCCTGTTCCGGGAAAAGTTACGTCGAAATGCCTCAAAAAAGACCCCCCCATCGCCGTCAGGCTCCACTTCAGCTGTATCTATGGAGCTACTGTTAGAGGAGATTCGTGCTCTTCGACCTTTTATGGAGGAAACCAACTCGAAGGTGCAGGTCTTAACCGACAATTGGTCACAGATGGATGCGAGAATGACGTCTGTGGAACACTCTATATCTTCTCTCCAGGAATCATCCTCCAAGGTGACGCACATGCAGTCGCAGTTTTGCTCTCTCCAGAAGCAGGTCGAGGAGCTTGAGAATCGCAATCGACGCAACAACCTCCGTATTTACGGCCTGGCGGAGAACTGTGAGGGAAATGACCCCGTTGCTTTTTTCAAATCTTTCCTGCCTAAGCTCCTCCACTTACCTGAGGGAACCACGCTTAATATACAGCGAGCACATAGGCTTGGCCGCATTTCTTCATCTCCCTCTGCTTCTTCCAGACCACGAGGCGTTATCATGTACTTTCTGGAATATACTGATCTCCTTAAAGTATTGTCGGCGGCTCGAGCTTCTCTTCTCCTTACATGGTCGGGTTCTACCCTCTTCTTCGCGCAGGATTACGCTAGAGCCACAGCCAGCCATCGTAAAGCTTTCCTGGATATGCGACCGGAGCTCCGATCCATTGGCGCCAGACATGGACTTTTCCACCCTTGCCTTTTTAGAGTCACTTATAACAACAAAACGACGACCTATGAGGATCCTGTTCGCCTTCGGAGCTTCCTCAACTCCTGCCAAGCATCGGAAATGGACCTCTCCAGCTCCTCGTCAGCTTTCCCTCCATGACTTTCATGACCTAGTATTGTGATTCATTAACTTGTTCGCATTGTTTGTGTTGATGTTACATATCTTTGTTTTTATCATGTTGTTTCTACCCTTCTCCTAACTGAATCCTCTCCCTTTGCATTTGTTTCCTTCTATTTCTATAACATGTTCACTTCTTTCCCACTTATATTTGTATTTCGTTTCTATTAGTAACTCTTTTGATGTTTTCTTCTGCTCAACTCTCTTGTTTTCTTTTTTCTCCCTCAGGTTTCACAGTTTATAGTATGTCCTTCCCTTGGTTTGGTGGTTCGTTTGCATCAGTTGTGCCGCCTCCTCCAGTGGGCGTTCCCCCCTCAGCTTTCTCTTCTCGTCTCCCTCCCTTTGTGATCGCCCTTCCTCAGTTTCACCCTCCGTAAGTATGTTTTCCTTTCTTCCCTTGTTCTTCGTTATTCCCTTTTTGTCTTTGATCTTGTTTCTATTTCTAGTTCTTCTTTGTTCAAAGGTGTCTCTTCTTCCTATTTCTCACTCACTTGTCTTTACCTTTTTCAAGTTCCTCTTTCTCGCATTTGTAATCCTCTACTTTATTTTTTCACTCATATGACTCATCTTACTTTCGCTATTACTTTTTCAGTTTTCGCATTTGCTTTTGATTCGCATTCTTTCCTCTCTTTTTTCTCCTTTCTTCCTTTTTTAGATCCTTTCCTTGTAGCTCCTCATTTGTTCTGGACCTTGCTCCTTTTTCTATTGTTTTTTTTTTGCTTTATCTTTACTTACTTCCTCTTTGTATATTCTTTCCTTGTCTCTTGTCACTCTCCTAGCATTTTTCCTGCTTACTCACATATATCCCCTTCTTACTTTTTTCAACTTCACATTACCTTACTTCTTTTTGAATTGTATATCCTTTTTATTCATTTTATTATTCTGGGCTCTTATTACTCTCTTCTTTTTATCGATATTTTCTGTTTCATTTTAATTATATGTCACTAAAAATAGTTACGTGGAATGTTAAGGGCGTTAACTCTCCCATCAAGCGACAGAGAATTCTCTCACACCTTGCACGCTTAAATGTTGACATTGCCTTTTTGCAAGAGACTCATTTATCTGCTGAAGAATCTGTTAAGTTGAAAAGAACTTGGGTGGGTGATGTATATTATTCTCCAGGGGATGGCAAGTGCAACGGAGTAGCCATTTTATGCCATAAAAATCTCTCTCACTCTTTGCTTACTCAGGAATCAGATGATGTTGGTCGCTGGACATTTGTTAAGCTTTCCATGAAGAATGTTCCACTTTCCCTTCTAAATGTCTATGCCCCCACTGCTGGTGATCCTACTTTCTGGTATACCTTTTCCCATCATATTACCAGATGTATTGATAACAACTTTATTTTAGCGGGAGATTGTAACCAACCCCTTGACCCCTTTTTGGATAGACACTCCAAGGCTCACTTTGTTCCTAATAAGTCACATAAACTCTTCTCTCAAGCTATCCACCAACATAAACTCACTGATGCCTGGCGTTTATGTAATCCAGAGTTCCGGGAATTCACTTTTTACTCCCCTTGTCATCACTCCCAATCTCGAATTGATTACATTTTTGTTACTCATGACATTGCCCAAACCCTTACTCATGCAGATATTGGTCCAATACTACTTTCAGACCATGCCCCCACTTTAGTTCAACTTGACATTCTCCCTAAATCAGTCGGACCCAAGCGATGGCGCTTTAATAATTCCCTTCTCTTGGACCCCAAGTTCACTGCATCCTTCACTAAATTTTCGAATGAATTTTTTTTCACTTAATGACACTCCCTTTATTCCCAAGCACACCATTTGGGATGCCTTCAAATCTGCAGCAAGAGAAACGGAAAGCTGCCCGTAATTTTACAGCTACTCTCCTTCTTGACATTAAGAAATTGGAGCATTCTAATTTTACCTCCTGTTCGCAGGACAGCTTAACAGCTTTAATTAATGCCAAAATGAAATTTAACAAAAAGTCCACGGATGATGCATCTTTATTCTTATTAAAATCAAGTGCTAAGTTTTATGGGGGTAAAAATAAGGCTGGGAAGATTCTTGCTAACTATTTGAAAGTAAAGCATAATAAATTAAATATTGAATCAATCTATGATGCACACTCTGTTCTCAAACATAAAGACACAGATATTCTTGCTGAATTTTCTGCCTTTTACAAAACCTTATACTCTTCCGAAACCCAACCCTCCTCTCAATCCTTAGACCGATTCTTCTCCAACATCCAAAAACCAGCTCACTTCCCGCTTGACCTCTCTCACTTGGAGCTTAATATCTCTCAACGAGAATTACTTACAGCACTGCAGAATCTCCAAAAAGATAAAGCCCCTGGGCCGGATGGCTTTACTGTTGAATTCTTCCTTCACTTTTCAACACTTCTCATCCCTAAATTTCATTCCCTCATTGATGCTTTCCTCACCTTGGGCTCTTCCTCAGGCTCTTTCTCTGATGCACATATCTGTCTCATACCCAAGGAAGGAAAAGATGCTCAACACTGTAAGAATTATAGGCCAATCTCATTGGTTAATATTGATTATAAAATATTTGCGAAATCTCTTGCAGCAAGTCTCGATCTTCTTCTCCCAGATCTTCTGGGTGAGGAACAGTCAGGCTTTGTCAAGGGACGCTTTATTACTGACAACACTGGACTGCTATTTAATGTTTTATCCAAGCCCGTCATTTACCCCACTCCCTCGCTGTCATTGCCCTAGATGCTGAAAAGGCATTCTTCATTGGCTTGGCTTTGGTCCTAAATTTATTTCTCTGATCTCCCTACTTTACTCCAATCCACGTGCAGCAGTTTGTGCCAATGATCAAATATCCTCCTTTTTAGGGCGAGCCTGGAATTAGCATCCAGGTGGAGAACTATAGCTAGCTGACTCGGGGGAATGAAGGAAAGTGCCACGCGCTTCTCTCCGGCTGGATTTCACTGCGTGCACGCGCACCCACATTCACGCATGCGCACAGCCACACACATACACAGCCACACAGCCACACGCATACACAGGCACACACACCCCCTCCCTCCCCCCCACAGTCACACACACCCCCTCCCCCCCCACAGTCACACACACACACACGCACGCTCACACACATACACAGCCCCCCGCCGCTGCACGTGCACACACACACATGCCCCCCGCCCTCAGCAGCAACAAGCCCCACTCACCGGCTTCCTTGGTGCGGCGGCTCTCCTCTCATCGGCAGCTGCAGGGCCCGGCAGCAGGACTCTTCCTCCCTCCTCCGGCACCGGGGCGCAGGGTAGGCTCCTGCCTGCTCCGGTGCTCCAAACAGCCGTGGCTCTTCCGTGGGAGGCGGGGTAGGCTCCCGCCCTCCTACTTCCTGTTTCCGGTTGTCCCGCCCGGCCTGCCTGACTTCCTGGTCGCAGGCCGGCAGCGATGTTCAGTTTGTACCGGGCTCAGGCCCGAACCATAGCGCTGCCTGCTGCACCTTCTCGGGATGGGTAGACTCACTGAGCTTCAGTTCAGCAGTTTATATTGCGTAGCCTCACCAATAATTATGTAATGTCGGCTCCCATGCGTTTGTGTAGGATGCACGGATGTGGGTAGTGCAGAGAAAACATATCTCAGCCTGCTCGAATTTTACCATATTTATTTTGCGACGGAAGGAGCAGAAAGTCTCCAGTCATCAAGACCTCTAAAACCACAGCGCCAGCAGAGACGTCCGTCACACCCTCTGTAGAACCCTGGGCTGTGATTGGACAATCGTTTGAGTGCTCTTTGTTTTCCCCTGGCTGTGGGTGCCTGGAGTGGTGATCTGTCTTCTACCTCCAGCAGTGGGTGCCCCGGTCCAGCCTAGTCTGTGTGCTGGAGTTGTGAGGAGCCTGCGCCCGGGAGTCTAAAGCTGTGGAAGTCCTGTTCAAACAGACGAGGAAGAGCACGACCGTGCTGCGTTAGCCGTGCACAGTAAAAACTGATAGGAGGCTGTGAAGTTCTGAGCAAGGCACGCGTTGATCTAAATCCAGACCAGGTAGTGATACCAGAATCAATTTGTGAAAGCTATGTCGATGCATCAGTGCATGCAATCCGCCCCAGACCAAATGGTTGCTCTGCACTCCAAGCATACCCTAGCTCGTGACAAAGCACTTTTACATGCATGTCCCCAGAACCCTCACAATAATACTTCGAGAGTAACTTAGCTCGTGACAACCTGACTCCTCACTTCAGCATGGCCGGGCACACAGATTCCCGGCTACTAATCACGTCCTATCTACACTAGGACTTACTATCATCATGGAGCAGGCTTTGGGGGCGGAGTGGCGACTAGGTGGGCTGCCACAATCTCAGATGGTGGGGTCTCAGACCCTGAACTCATCATGATTTATTCTAAATAGTACGGCATTTCATATCTTGGGCGGACACGCGTCATTAGCTCTGGCGGTCTCGTCATTTCTGTACAGCCCTGGGTTGTCACATGAGAGTGTACATTTAAAAAGATAAATGGCTTCTGCTTTAGATAGCGCTTACTATCACACCCTACTTGCCTCGCGGCGCTGCTTTCAGACTTGTGTGTTAGTTTTACTTATCATAAACGAATTTATGTAATTTATCCAACAGAATGGGGCATTCTATAATGGCGACACAAGCATCCTATATTTTGTTCAGGTGCTCTTTTGGGGGATAGGGTGCTACAGAGAAGCTCCCACGGCACCCCCAGACCCATAAGTACTTAATAGCTGCTAGTGATGGCTCACATTTTGCTATTGTTGGCTTGCGTTTGGCCCCTTCAAAGCCTGCATTATTAGCACCCCCCTCAATGTCAATTACCCAGCACCACTTTCACGGACCCCCACTCTACTCCCAAACCCCCTACACTCCATGTTGTTTATTTTTGCGCGCGTACATGCCGCTCCTCAGCTCCCTCCTTTACACAGGCCTGCTCCCGTGGGACCTCTGGGCAGCAAGACAAAGCAGCAGCTGTTTGGCAACACGTCTCACCCCAAAACAGCAACTGTGATGTGACAGCATTCCACTGAATATGCAGATCTCATTCTGTGGCGGGGAAACAAAAGGTTCGGCTTCCCAGAAGGCTGTGACAGCCATGGCATCGACGTGGGCAAGAAATGCCAGGCTTTTGACATGACACGTGGGGAACGGAAATATTCATCACTTTATAATATACTGAATCGATAGTATGAGCCTGCACTATATCACTTAAAATCGCATTATACCATACTAGAAATGTGAGTGCCGAGTGACAGTGAGTGCCGAGTGACAGTGAGTGCAGAGTGACAGTGAGTGCAGAGTGAGTGCAGAGTGAGTGTAGAGTGACAGTGAGTGCAGAGTGACAGTGAGTGCAGAGTGACAGTGAGTGCAGAGTGACAGTGAGTGCAGAGACAGTGAGTGCAGAGCGACAGTGAGTGCAGAGTGACAGTGAGTGCAGAGTGCGTGCAGAGACAGTGAGTGCACAGACAGTGAGTGCAGAGTGCGTGCAGAGTGACAGTGAGTGCAGAGTGAGTGCAGAGTTACAGTGAGTGCAGAGTGACAGTGAGTGCAGAGTGACAGTGAGTGCAGAGTGAGTGCAGAGTGACAGTGAGTGCAGACTGAGTGCAGAGTGACAGTGAGTGCAGAGTGACAGTGAGTGCAGACTGAGTGCAGAGTGACAGTGAGTGCAGATTGACAGTGAGTGCAGAGTGACAGTGAGTGAGGAGTGAAAGTGAGTGCAGAGACAGTGAGTACAGAGTGACAGTGAGTGCAGAGACAGTGAGTGCAGAGACAGTGAGTGCAGAGTGACAGTGAGTGCAGAGTGACAGTGAGTGCAGAGTGCGTGCAGAGACAGTGAGTGCAGAGTGCGTGCAGAGACAGTGACTGCAGAGTGCGTGCAGAGACAGTGAGTGCAGAGTGCGTGCAGAGTGCGTGCAGAGTGACAGTGAGTGCAGAGTGACAGTGAGTGCAGAGTGACAGTGCGTGCAGAGTGACAGTGGGGCGTCCTTTAGACAAGCATTTGCAATGCAATGGTCTCACTTTTGCGGAAGTTTAAGCTATTAGCATAGAATGACAATGCCTTTTATTTATGTTTTAAAAGCAAAAACATAAATAAAAGGCATTGCCATTTACAATGCCAATAGCTCTAACTTTAATAATGCGAGACCTATTGCATTGCAAATGCTTGTTTAGTTTGGGAAGAGGTGTCCGTCAAGGGTGCCCCTTATCTCCTTTTCTTTTTAATTTGGCATTAGAACCCTTTTTGTCTAGACTTCGTCAGAACCCTACCATCCAAGGTTTTCAAATATCAGACTCCCAAATTAAACTCGCTGCATACGCAGATGACATCCTTCTTTTTATTTCTAATCCCACTGCTTCCTTTCCCGCCTTCCTTGCTGAAGTGCATGAATACTCCCAAATATCTGGCTATAAACTCAATAATGATAAATGTGAAATCCTTCCTTTAACGAAATTCACATTTAAACCCGTTTTACTGCTTCCAACTTAACATGGAAATCCTCCCATATTTAATACCTTGGCTTGCATATCACCCCTACCATTCCTGATACTGTCTCCCTCTGTCTAACCAAATGTATCCAAAAATTAGAGGACTTTACGTCCAAGTGGCATCCTCTTTACTTGTCCGGGTGGGGTCGCCTTGACACCATTAAAATGATGTTGTCTCCCATAATCCTCTATACTATTTCCAATATTCTTTTAAAAAAATCAACTCCATTCTGATGTCCTTTCTTTGGAATAAGAAAAGACCTAGAATGTCTCTCGCTCGACTGATTCGCCCCAAGGCGGAAGGTGGTGTTAACTTTCCAAACTTCCCTGTTCACCAAAAGGCGTTCTCATTATGACAAGCTTCTTTCTGGCTGCAAGATCCCAGCACCCCTTGTATGGGCTAAATTTGAACGCCTTCTTCTTTCTCCATTCTCCTTCGCTGAATATCTTTCCTTCTCCCGTAAACCTCCTTCCATTTCCACTCCCATCCATAAATTCACTATTAAACTACTTCTATCTTCTTCCCATTCCCCTCCTGCAACCATTGCTGATTTCCTTTCCTCCACCATTTGGCACAACACCGCACTACTTATTCGTAACAAACCCTTCTTCTGTAAAACATGGCATCACAAGGTGCTGATATAGGTCTCTCAACTCTTTTCTCAATCCTCTTTCTTGTCTTTCACTACTCTCCGTTCCCTCTATGACTTACCTACCTCCTTCACTCGTAACTATCATTTACTTAGGGAGGCTGCACTAACAACCCATAATCAACTCTCTCAGCTATCTCCTTCTCCTGCTTCTCCTACTCCCATTTCCTCACTTCACTCATTTTTGCGCAAGACTCCAAAAGCCTCCTCCATTTATAAATATCTTTACACCACTGACTCTCATAGGCCTAAATCCAAAGTTGAGGAATGGTGGGAACATGACCTCTCCACGTCCTGGCCAATCTCACTATGGGATAAAATTTGGATCAAGATACGTAAATCCTCAAGAGCGGCAACCTTAACGCAGTCCCTGTTTTTTATTTATAACAGACTTCTCTATACACCTTTTGACCTCCATAAGCGCTTCCCAAACACTCCGCATACATGCTGGTCTTGTTCTTCCCCACAAGCTACTTTGTTTCATATGTTGTTCTTATGTACCTCTGTTCATGCTTTTTGGCTGCAGGTCTGGTCTCAAATCAACTTGATTTTCCACACGAATATCCCTTTCTCTCACATAAACATTTTCTTAGGTAGCCTTTCACCTTGTTGGGACAATGTTGAACTAAAGCCTCAGATTATTGACTTACTATTGGCCGCTGCATTGCAGCAGATAACGGTAAACTGGAAGGACTCCACCAGTATGTCCTTTAAGGCGTGGTGGTTTAATGTTTGCCATAACCACAGACTTGACACTGCTTTTGTTTTTCCTGCTCACATGGCCGCAAAGTGCTTGGACTTATGGCTCCCTATCACGCTCTACCTGGATACTTGTGCTAATCGTTCGTTCCGTCCATTGCCCTCGCAGCAAGAGGTCCTTAAACCTCCTTAAATGCTCACTGCATTCCATTTTTCTTTTTCTCACTGTATTACATTTTTTTCAGGTATTTTCTTGCTTTCATGATTAATGTTTATATGCCTTTTCCTTTTTTCATTCCATTGCCCGGATTTTCCTTTTGATACTATTTACAACCTTATGTCTGGTTTACTTATCATAAATATCAATATTTTATATTTCCATAGTACTTTGTATTAACACCTTGCTTTTCTCTTTTTAATATCAAATAAAATTTTCTTGAACTTAAAAGAATGGAAAGGCAGTTTTAATTTCCGTTGTTTGCTCTGCAGCTGCATGTTTTATAAAATGCGATTCACCTTGGCTTCTGGCATCATACATTATTGCATCACAACTCAACTGTTTATTACTGTTGAGAAGCTACAACAGTTTCTTATTACAGGTGACAAGAGACCTCGCAACTTGACTTTAACAAGGAACTTAGAGACAGGCTTTTAAACTGGTATTGCTGGCTTCTGTGCATCATAGGCATGTAAGGTGGATATGAGGTATTTAGGCAGTTTCGGAGCACACCATTGTCAGCATCCATGGAGGAGTGTGAGTGAATCGAGGAGCCACCTTTCCCCTACCCAATAAAGAAGGATGATGCAGGTTGACCAGAGTTGTTAGATATATTAAGTGGCACATGAGGCAATCTGTGAAGAAGCAGTGGGGAATGGTTTAGGGTGCTGCAGCTGAGAAAGGAAGGACTAAGGAGGCAGAAGAAAAAGTAGGAAAAGATGCTGCCAACACGGTGCTGATACTGAAATAGACATACACTGTATGCAATAGCAGTGATGTGCTGTGGCATTGAATATCCAGGAATATTTACTAGGTGTCAGAGTGTCAGATTAAGAACCTAAAGCGAAGTGATAATATATCTATCCAATTTACAGTGGTGGTTGGTTGATTCCTGTATGTTAATGTATGCAGTGTTTTAATACCATCTTCTTAAGACTGGAGGGCACAGGTACCTAGATAAAGGCACCATCAGCAGTACCTCCTAGTGGTCTAAGCTGCTTCTTTTGCAGTGAACTCACCAAGACTAGCAGGTTCAACAACAGCAGTGGCAGCTGTCTTTTATCCTTTTCCTGGTTGGACCAGCAAGAGCATAGAGACAACCCTTGACATAAGGATGCTGATTTACCCTTGTCTGCCTAGTGATGATTGGTCAACACTAACAACCTGTCCCAGGTTACGGTAGGCTTTAGAATCTATTATGTGTTTGAGGTGCACAGCTTGGTATGCTCCACTTTTCCATATGACTACAGTTAGGTCAGAAGATCACGTGTTCCTGGGACTAATACTTTGAATTAGCTATTCCACCTAACTACAGATGCCAAGTAGGGACAAGCAGACAGACCTCCTTCACTGTCCAAGTAGAGTCCAGTGGAAGCCTGTTAGAGTTTGTGTGCTTTTGTTTCAGTGGATCAAGACCAAAGCAGTACTAAAGTGCATGAATCGTTCTCCAGGACTCTGGGCAGACTCTAGGTCCAGTAAGGAATACCTTTGCTATAGGAAAAAAATCCAAAATCCATGTTGGGAATAAAATCCCAGTATTCAATTGCCTACCTAACGGCAGGTTTATGTTGAAAGTCTAATCTTCAAGCAGAGATGAAAGTCGCTTGATGTCAAACAAGCTTTGTTGTGGCCTGTAGGATTATGCCACATAGAGATAAGCTCACACCTTGCATGTTTGACATTATATAAAATAGCACATTGCGTAATATAATATATTAATGTTTTGAAGAAAGATGAATCCTCAAGCACTCGCTGCAACAGCTGTGAAATGTGGAAAGAGCTGAGCCGGAATGTAAACCTAATGTTTCTATCAAAGCAAAGAAAGTATGTGTGCAAGTATTAGAACTTGTATCTAAGGGGCCATTTACGATGACGGATGGACAAAGTCCGCCCGAGATCGCAGCCTCAAAAGGGACCGCCCGCCATAGTTGCGGTGGTCCCGCCATACGAATTATGATGCGCCCGCCAGTGTGGCAGGCACATCCTGTATATCTTACATTGCGGCAGGCGGTTCTGCAAGCAGCACCCACTGCAATGTAAAACATACATGTCATGCTTTTACATGCACAATGTGACAGGCCGAGCGGGGGCAATCCGCTCGCCATCGTAACCGGCCCCTAAGTGTTGAACTGTAGAAGCTGGATGATGACAGCGCTAGCACATACGGGGTCCTCATAGTCACAAACACCATGGAAATCCAGTGTGATATCTTTAGCAACATTTATGGCTTAGAGACACTGGTTCAAAATGCACTTGACAGAAGAAATACGCAGTGCATGTAATCTGTGATGTTTTCTTATTCTTCCTGTATTATATGCATGGCCTTACCCAAGTGATGAATATGTGAGATGTAGATCCTACTTCCCTATTTCTCATGTGTCTCTCTTTTGGCAGACTATATTTTCTGGACTAATGGAAGAAATAAACTACACAGTTGTTTCAGAGTTCGTCCTTCTTGGTCTGACTGAAGACCCAAGGCTCCAGGTTCCCCTCTTCATTTTCTTCCTTCTGGCCTATATCACCACCCTGGTCGGAAATACTGGAATCATGGTTCTGGTCACATTTACTCCTCATCTGCACACACCCATGTATTTCTTTCTTAGTAATCTGTCCTTTGTGGACATCTGTTACTCAACTAATACAACACCAAAAATGTTGGTGAACTTCTTATCAGAAAATAAGACCATATCTTTTCGAGGGTGTGTTTCACAGCTCTTTCTATTCTGCTTTACAGGGGGCATGGAAGTTTTTCTCCTGGCAGTTATGGCTTATGACCGGTATGCTGCAATCTGCAACCCTTTGCTCTATACAGCTATTATGACAAAACAGACATGCATTGGTCTTGTACTAGGTGCATACACAATTTCCTTATTCAATGCTCTTTTAAATACCATTTGCACGTTCAAGCTGTCCTTCTGTAGGTCGAATAGGATCACACACTATTATTGTGATGTCCCTCCACTGCTGAAACTCTCCTGCTCCGACATCTCCCTCAACGAGGCGGTGCTATTTTTTGTAGTTGGTAGTCTCACTTTACTTTCTCTTTCTTTCATTGTCCTCTCATATGCTTACATTATTTCTGCCATCTTGCAAATTCACTCCTCAGAGAGTAGGAAGAAAGCTTTTTCCACATGCTCCTCTCACTTTGTCTGTGTCACTCTATTCTTTGGAACAATTATCTTCATGTACATACGACCCAGCTCCAGTTACTCAATGGATCAGGACAGAGTGACGTCAGTCTTTTACACAGCAATAATTCCAATGTTAAACCCCCTGATTTACAGCCTGAGAAACAATGAGGCGAGGGAGGCCCTTAAAAAACTGACACAGAATTGGTGTTAAAAGATTTCAGGCAACAGAATTGGATGTGTTGTTGTTATTCAGACTATTGACTGTCAGATCAATGTTTTCACTTATGTAGCATGGATAGATTGAGCATATATCATATAATATCACATCATTTCATATACTGTAACATATTTCATATCATATCACATCATGTATCATTCCATATCATATATTATAACATATCTCATATGATATCGTATTATATCGTCATATTGTGTATTATATCATATCATATACTGTTTGGCTCTGCCCTTTAATATTTTTGGGTACATCTAAGAAGGACCCCCAAATTGGCCAATTATTCTGCTGCCCTTAACAAACTCATCAAATTGGATACATGCAATAAGATTAAGTGGATATGCAAGCTTAGACAGCTCCTATAAAAAATCGGGTTGTGGGAATCTTGGATTAGCCAGACTCCGCCACCTAAGCAAGTAATCAAGAAAGCATATTGGGAGTGGGTGCAGGTGGAGGAGACGCTCAGTTCCAATTGGGGTATTCTTACTGAGCAGTTTTTAGAACATAAGCCTGTCCAGAAGCTTGAACCCTTTCTCAACTTCATTCAAATTCCTAGAGACAGGACACTCTATTTGAAGTTGAGGTTTGGAACCCTTCCGCTCAACGGACTAACAGCAGGATTCAGGCAGTGCAATCCAGCATCTGCTTCTTGCCCTAGCTGTGCAGCCCCTACTGAGTCCCTTGCCCACTTCCTATTTGCCTGTACAGCCTATAGGGTAGCGAGAAGAAAATGGCTTAAACCCATTTGCAAAAAGTTGGGCTTTAGGAATCACAGGATGACGCTACGCATTTTAAAATCTGACACTACCTCCCTTGTCATGGTCTGCGGGCTAGCCAAGTACTTGGGCAGTGCTTGGCTAGCCCGCACCAAGCTGCTAACGAAAAAGAAGAGCAAGGTGTCTGAGGGCCCATTTATTGGCTGTATATTAACTGGTTTAATTGACTTTTATTGTACATATTTTTTATGATAATTTTTATACGATTTTTTACATTGGTTGTATGTAAAAAAAGTCGAGAATGCATATGCTTTTATGATACATTTTTATCGAATAAAGTACATACAACTACTACTACATATCATATACTGTAACACATCTCATATCATATCATATCATCTTGTTTATCATATCATATACCATAACATACCTCATATCATACCAAATTGTGTATCATATCACATCATATCCCAAACAATATATCATATTGTAATGTTCTCTTCATGCATTTGCCTTTAGCATGTGTTTCTACGTGTGTGTGTTTGGAGGTGTGCTGGCTTTTCCAACAGTAGAAGGGAGAAAAGTTGCAGTTTTAAAGCACACATGAAAAAAACTGAATGTATAATTCCATGCAAAAAGAGATAACATGTTTCTTAAAGACAGCAATACTGCTCAACATATTTGACTAAGCACAAGTCTTGCCTTTTGGATGTGAGCAGGAGTCATGATAACACAAGTCTAGATGGGACTTCCAATGAAACCTACGACCCAAGAAATTGAAGAGCGAAAAGCAGCTGAGATTTTAAATGATCCCAGAGACATTGGTAATTGTAAGGTCCCAATATTCAGGAGTGTAAATGTCACCTGTCGGTCTCTTGCATCAGTCCAGCCAACATAGAAGTGACCTCAACCGTCTAGAGTAACATGAAGTTAGGAATGATTGCATGTAGAATTAAATCATGGTACTACTTAATTGATGTGCTCTAAAATAAAGTTGAGTTGATTTGTGTCATTAAGTCCTTTGCTAATCTGTGAAAGCGTGCATTCTTTTTTCCTACTGAATAATTATTGTGTATGGTTTCAAATACGCTGATTTCTTAAACATAGCCTCTTAGTGATTTTTTCTTCTGTCAACAATAAAGAGGAATGTGTGTCTCACATAGACTGAGTTGAGCCACGCGTGCCCACATATGTATGGTACTCCCTGATTACCATTCCCTGGTTCCTCTGTAGTCATGTCATGTTCTTATCCCCTGTGGTAGCCTAACAAACCACCAATCTTTCAATGTCAGTGTTATGTTGGATCCTCAAAAATAATACAGGAGACACGGTAGGTATAATCAGTTCTTTAATAACAAGCAAAACCTGGCGTCCGACCATCTTGGGAAATCAGCTGCAACTGACAGTCCTCGAGTTACATCAGCCTATCATTCTAGGGTGGAGCCGAAGGAGAAATATCACATATGTACACGTAGGTACACATCATAACACATCCTTCTCCTTTGGAAAAAAAAACCCTCACAAAAACAAGTGAACAAAGGAGATAAAATCCTAACATAACTTAGTGAATACAAAAAGATAAAAAGAATACAACTCTTCTACTAAACCTAAAACAGGTAAAATCAAATGACATTACATTCTAACATGGTCCTGGTAATAAGAAAGTGGTCCCCATACTCTAACACCCATGTCACCTCTTATCATAGTACCACTTGTAGAATCCCATCTGTCACTATTCTCATTCAACAAGGGATCAGCTACATTTATGGACTCATTCCCATGAGAATTCAAAGTATCAACAAGATCCGGCATGAACTTGTCTCCAGAGCAACCAGTATCAACATTACTGTGTCCAGGACACGTGCTACAACTTTGATACAAAGCCAGTCTTTGAAAATTCCATCTTTCACCTCCTTCAATGACAACAAAAAACGTAACAACCTTAGTCACACAAAAGCTCCTGTAAACTTTCCTAAACCACCTCTCCACTTGCCTGACCTCACCTTGACCCAGTCTCCAACTTTGAATGTGAACCAGCTCACCACCACCAACAACCCAATCTTGTAACCAAGAGGGAACCAATTTAGAACCAGGAAAACGTCCTCTTATAAGCAGTAAAGGACACATGTGGGTGACACTGTGAACAGTCAACCGATACGCCCACAACATTTCTTCCACTAACTTGTAGTATGAATGGTGAGTTCATTGTCGACATTGCTAAGTTAGCCTGAGCTTCGCTGCCATGAGGCTGCTTTTGCACATAACACTACATGCCTTTATTTTGCAAGACTTTGTTTGAGCCCCTTTTCACATGAGAACTGAATGCTTTTCGCGTTCTCTGCTGTGCTCTGAGGTTTGGTCTACACACAATGTATAAGGTCGATCAACAATGCCCCTTGTTATTCTGTTCTGGTCAGTCCCTCGCACCTGGACTTAACATGACACACATCTGCACTACTGAAAGTTGTGTGCTTTAATATTGCAAGTGAAGCATATCATTAACGCACTTGAAGACAGACCTTTCCAGGGAGAAGAGCTGTGCTTGTCCTGAGATGTAAACCTTTCATCTAGGAAAAGTTATTGAGGAGGCCCCCTTTGGGTAGTTGTCAGGGACTAGGGGGAATGAATGTAAGAAATATAGGATGTCCCACGTTCACAGATCCACAGGAACTGTTGTCCAATAGGACAATTCTGCGTGTGTGTGAGTCTAGGGTAATCTAGTCCGGATTTGGCAGCGATATGCAGCTGGTATTCAATATGCTACTTGTACATAGACAATCAGAAACCATTGAAAAACATATGAAAAACATAAAATGCTTCTTATATAGGGTGACACTAATATAAACTAATACGAATACAAATTAAATTCTGGTAGAAAAAAAGTACAAATTTATTCTTTTGATATAAATTAAAACATGTCGTGATATTAAAAAACAGCAGTAAAAACAAGCATGAATATCAATAAACACAATGTTATACATATAAATAAAAGCACTTTGGGTACATAACATCAAGAATCGAAAATTTAAGTCGACGCAGAGTTTCGGTTTTCTTTATAAGACACCTTCTTCAGGACTGATTCTTAAGACTCATATCTTTCTAATATAATTCACTTTTATCAATATCAGTGGAAAGTATTGCCCCAGTCTTGTACGATCTGTTGGCATCAAATCAATTCGTTCTGAGGTAGATTATCTTTTTTCTTTAGATTACAGGCCTTCCACACTGTGCAAGGGAGCCACCATTATGTTCTTTAGTGTAGAGTCTCCAATTGTTATGGTTGCAAACCGCTGCAGTAGGTTGCACCTATTTCGGGATATGCCCAGGAAGTTTTGAGAGTTTTCCTCCTGTTCCGGTTTTCTTATGTCACCGTGCTCGTTATATGCTGATACGGCCTCCCAGCTCCTCGTCACAGCGTCGCCCGTTCTCCTCTTCGTGTTGAAATGATGTCGTAATAATGTAATAACGACACGCAGAATTGTCCTATTGGACAACAGTTCCTGTGGATCTGTGAGCATTTCATCTAGGCCTTGAGGTCTGGGGTCTGCTGAGAAAGCCCAGAGGTCTTCTTTTTTATAATAAAGTATATCTTGTCACAGGGAAGGTAGTCTGGCACTGTAGTCCTTTTCACAGCCCTTTTCAACTGTCTTTTTAAAATGATATACCCGTGTGTATTCTATGGAATTCTGACAATATCGTTTTTATGTTTTTTGCTGATAGTAATGGCACATGTACTGTACTAAAGAGCAAATTAGTTAAAATAAAAATTGTGAACTATATTGTGACTCTGAATATTCATATTGTGGACAATTATGAGTGAGTTAGCGAAAGAGTTGACTTGCTCCTGCGATTCCTGAGAGAGTCTGGAGTGTCTTGTTCTAATTAGTGGAGAAGTGTGGCTCAGGGGTTAGAGGCGGCAGACCTGGAACTTGAGTTCGGCCCTGGACCAGGGTTCCATTCCCTGCCTCGGCGGGTCTTGGGCTCAAAAATTCCACGGACTCGTTAATTCTCGCTCCGGTGCCTTCTCGACTCACAGGTTCACACTCTGCGACTCTGGGCAATAGCTTGCTTAATCTCCACAACGGCCCCTCGCGGTGGGATGCCTGGCTTTCACCTTGTGGATACCCTGCCAGGGTTATCTCACAGGGGAATACCAGGACGGGTTCCCTAAGCAAGCGCTGAGATGCCCCAGGGTAAGTCGTGCGCTATATAACTTTCATTCATTTCATTTCATTTCATTATTGGTAGCTCAGCGGATATGTCGGAGAACGAATGAGATACTATAGTTAGTTAATTTTTCGGATTTTCGGGCTCTAAGGTGATAGGTTGGTACACCACTATACACCGAGGTCCTGGTTTCCTGCGCATAGTTCTGTGTAGGTGCAGAATCACTGCAACATAGGACAACATCGTGCTGCCAACGTTTGGTCCGGTTCTTATCTGCGAGAAGCTTGAGTAGTGCTTATGCTTGTCCACAAAACCTGCACTTTTGTTTCTGGAGACAGCTGTGACGGTGTAAACGTCCTATATTGATGGTTTTATAGGTTCTTTCAAGCTTGAAGTTTTTAAAAGAAGGTTTTTTCATTATTCTGAACCCATTATTGCGCTGCCGACTTTCAGTTTGTTACTCTTTGTTTTCGGTGATGGCAGTTGATATTCCGCCTCACAGCTGCGCAGCCCTACAGACATATCCAGCTCAATATGGAGTGCCTAATGAGGGTGCGAAGCTCATATACGTGGTGGAAGCGAACCCAGCTGGCTGTGGATGGAATGGATGGTCTGGTTCATTCATACTCTGCCACGGCCCTTCCTCACAATTAGTAGCCTTATAGGGCTCTTGAAGTTCCCCTTACAGCTTGGCAACACCATATTTGGTTTAATGGCACCCTTCCTCACCCAGTATCACCGGTCTGTTTGGGTCCATTATCGACTGATGGGGCCACTTGGCCCGTGTTCGCTGGGTACACCCCACAATATTTAACTCCTGCAATTAGAGACCTTCATGTCTTGCACACGTCTTTGATATGCGTGCATAGAGCTGTTATACAATATGTGAGGTGCAAGGTCCTAGGGGGACTGCCAGGTGCTGCGGTGCATCTGACTGGACCTGGTGGTGTGACTATCAGTCCTGTTATGGTTAATTCAGTAATTGCTAAGTGACCTGAGAATAAGTATGAATTGTTTTATTGGCTTGTTGAAACATTTGGGCAGCTAGAAGCTGTCTTTTCAAATACCTTACTGGTGGAGAAACACAGGATATTGACTATTAGTTTACCAAAAGACTTACTTCCTGAGTTGAGTGATTATAACACCTGGGGTAAGGTGTTTGCTGCAGTATATTCGAAGTGC
Organism: Lissotriton vulgaris; assembly: GCF_964263255.1. Taxonomy (NCBI): domain Eukaryota; kingdom Metazoa; phylum Chordata; class Amphibia; order Caudata; family Salamandridae; genus Lissotriton; species Lissotriton vulgaris. The sequence goes on along the minus strand of NC_141686.1, from coordinate 208,640,063 downwards.
ATCAGCACTCCCTCCATGACCGTAATCCCTTCTGTGATTAAACGTGTTCAAGATGAACACAGAGCCAAGTTGGCTGTAGAGCTGGGGATGAGACTGGTGGTGGTGTTCGACGTGGTTTCTGATATGATCCTTGCTAATGTCAAGGGCGATGCGGTAAGCTTTCAAATGGCAAATAACTTGGAGGCTGCCCCAGATGCAGACAAGCCACAGGAATTTCCAAAGATTATTGCAAAAACGTATAAAACCAGTCGCCCATTCTTTTCTAGATGAAGTGACACCTGGTCTTCTGAGCGTACTTATGACTTGCTCGACTGTGCTGAAATTAAGTCTCCTGATAGATTTCAGGTCCCTGCTCAGTGTTCTCTTCGTTCTTCACAGGACATACTTGCTCCCAGGGTGGTGTTGGGGAACACCAGGATCATGGCAAGAGTCAACCTGCGACACAGGGATGAAATAAGCCTCATCAATTTAAAGGCCAAGGGAAACAAGATGATCCTCAGTTTCAGGAGAGCAAAATTATCGCTATTAACAGTGAGGTATGCCTCAGACAGTGAGAACACTTCTACTGGATTGGAATTAGGCAGTGACTCTGGTCCACAGCGCAGCGGAACTTAACACAGTGCGGTAGGCAGTGCGTCCTTGTCTGAAGGCAACAGCAACTAACAATTTTGTTACTGTAGAGAGGGCTAACACCGGAATTGTCCTCGATAGACTTTTTAATATAGTTCTTCAAATTGAAGGTGACATTGAGAGTGTAATCACAAGGATTTTTGGGGAGAATCTGACCTCTCCTTACGACATTTTGTTGGCGGAGACCGTATTAGCCCCCACCATTTCTTCATGCCGCGTCAAAGGGGGAGGACGTGATACTTCCGAGTTTTTTGCGTTATATCCCCAGGGAGCTGAGTGGGTGTCATTGCTTCAGGTCCAATCCCCGGGAGCGAAGAAGGACCTTGACTCTCCCTCAGGGTACCACCAGATCCATTAAGAACGGGGTTACTAGTAACTACCCCTAAGGGAGAGAAGAGACAGCTCAGGACTACCAAGGTGAAGGATAAACTCTGAAGGCGCAGGTACTGCAGACTTATTGGGTGTCAGCGCGGAAATCCTACCAGGAGCTAAACATAAATGTTAACAGGTTAACTCTGATGGTAATATCTCTATATGTTGTATGAACCCCCTCCCCCCCAGAGCTATATCTCTTCTTAGGTTTTACTCTCCACTAAATTTACCATCAGCAGCAACAAGGATGAAAGAAATGGGTGCAGAATTCCACACTGGAATAAGCAAAATGATTGGCTTAGAAGTCCACAAGATATCAGGTAACAATCCAACATGGAATCGAGCAACAACAGGCTCAAACTATTTCAGAAAGTTACTCACTATGAACTATAATCTTTACACAAAGTTTCATGAGGTCAAGAGAAGAGCAGCTCAATTGTTTGAAGTATATCGTTGTAAGTTCAGAAACATCCAGAAAAAATATGATGCAGCCGTAAGAGAACTGGTAATGTCACTGCGAGGAATAAGGCAACTCCCTAAGAAAGTTCCTGCACCGCAGAGGGAAGCTGCCAAGGTCAAACACGTTCCAAATAATAAACAATGCAGCCGCGTTGTGACCAGTGATGCCGCAACGAGAAAGACTGCAACGCCTAAATTAAAATGCCCACTACCGTGGAAAGAAGCAGTCCAGAACAAAAGATATAACCGCAGCTGCTGGAAAGGCGGCACACTGAAATCTTCCAAAGTATTCCGCCAAAAAAAGTGACAATGCCGACTAGGCATAAATATTAATAGCAGTGCTAAGAGACAAGACGGGAAGAAAAAGATTCCCAAAAACTTTTTGCCAAAAACAAAAAACGGGGAAAACAAAAGAGAAATCAAAAATACAACAAAACAGTTCACCTTGAGTGTTTGCAGTCCAATCTAAGCATCCAAACACAGTAAGGAGGAGATTCAACAGGAAAACGAAGATCCAAACAGACTCCAAGGCAAAGTTAGAAAGGCGTGGTTCAACTGGAAGTTAGTTGCCAAGCACCTGTACTTGGGAGCAGATTTCTTTTATGTCTCAGGTCATGTGACAGGTCATGTGACAGGGTCTAAGAGAGTACACAACCACTTCTCTCCTGATGATGCATTCTGGTACTTGTAGTATCATTGTACTTGATTCAGATGTAATGCTACTTTTAATAGTGGGCTTTGGCCCTTGTACATGCAGTGTACCATAATCAGGTGAGCTGGGATACAGAGTCTCCACCACATGAGATTCCATTGCGATCGGTGCCACAACCTCAACCCTATTATCCCATCTGGCAGGAAGCTAAATGTCCTGTGTCTAATGTTCTAACCGAGTTGGAGTATCAATGTGTGATTGAGAAGTGTGTGTCACTATTTTTATTGTATCCAAACCTGATTGATCATATCTCAAAGTTTTAGATTACCGGAATTTTATCTCTCATTGTCGTACTTTTACGGTACAGAATACCAATAGCTCTGGTCTTGTGGACAGCCTTTTTCGTAAGAAATACAAAATGGCACTTGACATTTCCAATAGCTTCTATAGTAAGCATGGGCAAATTTTTGCGAATCTCGCGTTCGCGAATTTTGCGGATTTGCGAACTCGCAATCCGCAAAATCCGCGAATTCTCGCAAATTTGCGGACTTTTTTTTTGTGTTTGCACGGGTTTCTGCCAGTTCGCGAGGGTTTTGTACAATTTCGTAAATTGCGAACTTACCTGTCGGGTCGCAAGTTTCGCGAACTTGTTGTTTCTACGTGTCCAGCCTGTTTGGGATACTCTTCTTCATCACTGCCACTCTCTGTCACCACTGCCACTCTCTGACTACTCATGCCACCCTCTGGCCCACCCATGCCACCCTCTGTTTCATCACAGCACCCTCTGGTTGACCAGTCAGTGTACATTATTGTGGCAACGCAAGCACACCTTCCCTGCCTCAAGTGACCTGAATTAATTTGGGGCTGATTAATGTGTCACAAAATATTTTTTTAGCTGGCACCTGCTTCCTTAGTGCTTCCTGATTAGTGATCTTTTGCACTTACTAAGTGCTTTCATTGTTGCAAAATTAGTTACAACACCTGCCCTGCCCCAACTGACAATAATGAATTAGGGGCTGATTAATGGATTTGAACTTCCAGCCTGGCTCCTGCTTGTCTCCCTTAGCTGTAATTCAGGACCTTTGTGGCATATGTGTAACTATTCTGAGGTTCAGAGCAGGGTCACATAATAGTTTCAACTGGCAACTGAACTCTGGAGGGGCCCCTCAGGAAGCACTACAGGAAATGGCTACTAATGATGAGCCTGAACTTTTGAACCTGGTAAGTAGTTTCAGTTTTGCTAAGATCGTATTTCTGCAATTTTGCACTTATTCGTGGGGCGCGAACTCACGCGAACAGTGCGAACAGTGCGAGCAAAATCCGCTGCTCGCGGATTTGCGGATTTTGCGGGAGATTCGCAAATCTCGCGGATTGCGAATTTACCGAAAATCCGCAAAATCCGCGAGCGAAACGGATTTTCCGCCCATGCTTACTCTATAGCCATAACCTGTCCACTGAATGCAGTCAATGGAAAGCATTCACAGCCGGTGAAAAACAGAAAAAAATGGGGCGTTTACCTATGGGGTGTAAAATTAGCCCTGGAGTTTTCGCCGACCGTGTTGTCTCTTCGTTAGACAGCAATGACCCAGAAGCATACTCATACGTTGACGACATTTATCTGACGGACGACAAACTGTGACCGCACCATTCTTAAGTTTGCAGACTAAGGTTACAAATTTAACTTCGCCACATCACACATCTCCTGCTATGCGGTGTTGTTTTTGGGCTATAAACTCAATAATGAAGGTAGGGGCTTGGCACTCCACTTTCTGGAGAAATGTGCAGGTTTGCGGTTGCCATCTACAGTGAAGAAACTTCAGTCTTTGCCAGGATTTCTACATTTCGGGCAGTCTTAGATTCCCGATTATGCCCAGCGCATCAAGCCTCGTTACGCTTTGATGCAACCTACGTTTTGAAAAGCCAGTTCGCTTAAGGAACACTCTGTAATACTGCAGTCTTTGCAGTCTGATCTAATTGAATCTAAGTACTTGTTGACACATGATAACCATACAGACCTGGTGATACAAATTGAACCAGGCGTAGTGTGTTTCCCTTACTTGACGTACAATGAAGGTGACACAGTACCTATTAGCATACAAATCGCATTTGTGCACTGTTTTTAAAAAAAATCTTTTTATTGTTTTAAAACAAGGAAAAGGAATAGACATATCTGGTGTCATACATTCAAACATAATAATAGGCGAATTGTACAAAAACAGGATAAACAAGATGCGATAAGGGAGTAGCTGAGACGCCTGCACTAATAATTTCAAAACAGGATTTAAGACATTTCAATCTACCACCCAACTCAGGTGCAAATCCTCAGACCCCATGCACCCATAGAATCAGGATAGTAAAAGAAGCGCGTTCACCAGATACTAGAAGATAGACAAGAACAGGATAATTCCCAATATTATTGAAGAGCAACTGAAAGAGAGAGTGGGAAAAAAAGGAAACCATAAGAACTAAAGCTAAAACAAAACAAAACAATAGGCCCATCCTCCCACCCTGCAACCCTGCATATGGATATCTCCTAACCCCAACTAGCAATGTGCCTGCCGCCCCAACTAACTAAGTTCTAAAAGTAGAAAAGAAAATGGAGGAGGAGAGTTTCATACAGGCTCCCGGTCTCCCTTCCTCCCCGCCAGCAATGAACAACCCCTGTAGAAACCAAAAAGTAGCCAGAGGTTATAGACAGAGCTAAACAGGGAAGACGTTAAACACCGCCCAACCTTCCGCAAATATTATGGTAACAGATCCAGTGCCTTCTAAAGCCCCGACATCAGACCCAGGCAAACAATCTCATCCTTGGCCCTTCTGATCCCACATGTGAACTCTGTCTGACAACTCCATCACAATCTCTGGAGAATCAAAGTTCAAAACGAGTTCAATAAAGATCAGTCTGGGACAGGTCAAAAACGATGAGTCTTTGCAAACCTCAGCCACACATATGATCTACCTCACCAACATTATGTCCAGTTGTTGTTTCCTCCATAGATGTAGGAAAACCGCTAGGGAGGGAAAAGACGTGTTTGCCTTACGATAGTCAATAATGGAAGTCCACAGGAGTGAAAAACCAAGTAGAACAGTCTCAATTGGCAGCGATGGTGATTGCTGCGATACAGTCAAAGAACCAAGTCTGCAAGCACTCTGCGTTCTAGCCAAGGGCATCAACACTTCTTCTTGCACGGGGTCCTCATCCTCTGGCACTATGTACCTCGTGGAAATTCAGGTCATTGTTGTACTTGCAATAGATCAGGGTCCGGACTCGGGCACTCAGTTTCGATGATACCAGCAATCATTTTATGAACAATGGCTTCCAGATGTGAATGAAGTGACCCAATGGCGGCCAATATGGTCTTCAATGACGGTTCACAATTCGGCCGACCCATCTCCGCTCTGTCGATTTCAATCATAGGTGTGTACCCCGGAGAGCCCAGTTTCTCCGGGGGAATAAGCAAGAGCTGAGAGGACGGCATCGGAGGGTGCATCATCGGACAAACAGCCTCAGTGTGAGTCCCGCTACCGCAAGCAAGGGCCCCAACCCAGCAAAGCCCGGGGGCGGCAAACCGGGGAGCCGGGACGGGGACTCTCCCCCACAGAGCCACGGACGAAAATTGACACCACTCCTTCGATATCAATCAGGCCAAACGACCGCCATCAGAATCAGGCCAGAATAACCTCCACTGCGAAAGACCGGACCCTGTCTGAGTCCCACGGCCGATGTTGTTCAACTGTAACCCGGCTGGGCCAGTACTCGAGGCCCCGGCTCTCACTCTGGGTTAGGCCGAGATCCAAAACATGACACAACTCCATCAATCAGGGCGATAAAATTCCCGGGATTGCTCCATCATACTCGGCAACGGTTCATCTACTCGGAGGTCGGGCGTGCGATCAGGATATATGACAGGATTATCTGGCTGAAGACAGAGGTCGGCGGAGCCGGGAGCCTAAGCGGCCATCTTGGTTGCTAGCGTAGCTCCTCCTCTCGGTTTTCCACTGTTGAAAAAGTTTTTAACAACTTTGCAGATGGCGGTCCTGAAGCAACGCACACTACTGCAGGGGAAGCACATTTTGGTGGTTACGCCTTAACCTGCTTTAGAAGCTGTAATTAAGGAAAGAGTGCAGACTCTAAAGCATTACATCCCCATTGGATACAATGGGCTACTTCTTTGATGTCTCCTGATGTAACGTTTATCTTTGACCCCTCTCTTCAGACACAGGAGTTCTTGCAGTATAGACACATTCAACCCCATCCTCTGTCTTTGCTTCCTTTACAGGAGTACAAATGTATTATTTACACTGATGGATTGGAGTAACCGGCCACTAGTTCTAAACATGCTTATTCAGCGGCTTATGCTATTGTGGCTGGTAGAATAGTTGAATGGAAAATTCAAGTATAATATAATGCATACACAGGCGCTAGGTGACTGTGCGCTCTTTTTCTTGCTCTCGAGTTTGCAGATCGAAATGTATTTACACTCATTGTTTGTGATTCTTTTCCTTGTGTTCAGTCTTTCATTGACAACTTATTCTTTTGGTCTCACAATAATTATCAAGATTCTAAAGGCAGCACAATTAAGCATAAAAAGCTGTGGTTTAGAGTGGCAGATCTTAAACAACGTATACCCCTCACCCATGTTATACCAACTCCTGGCCATCAGCGTTTGGGAGCACATGCTCTTGGTGATTCTTTGGCTGATGAAGCAGACAAATCTGCAGTAGCCAGATGTTCCATAGCATTAGCTACAAGGTCCATTACTAAGCTTGATAATTAGATTTTGGCAGCCATAGCTGCTACTACGAAGGGCACTAACTACCCACAGGATTTCCCTTCAAAGTATTCTTATCAGTTAACTCCAGGACAAGTTCCCTTTGGGAGACTACCGGAGGTTGGTTCCCAATGCAGACCACAGGTACTCTTCGATCAAGGCCGCACACGAAGGCATGGCTTGCCGGAGTGTCTGCAACAGTCTCTATCTTGCAGCAAACCCGTAATTATTTCCTTTCTTGTAACATCTGTCAGCAAAGTAAGCCTTCTACAGTAATATGTCCACAACAAACACAGATATGCATTTCTAACCAACCATTTGGTTGTGTATAACTTGATCACTGCGGTCCATTTTCTTCAGATACTGCATATAAATACATTTTGGTTGCAGTTGATTCGTGCAAGATTCCTTTGGGTTTGGCCACAACGCAGTGCTGACATTCCATTAAGCTCTAGCAATTTCTCAAGGGACTGTTTTATTGCACCCCATTTTATCCTTGTCTATCGTTGGTCATAATTAACCTGTCACCAGCCTGACTTTCACTGGTAGGGGATATACCTGAGTCTGGGACCCCGAAGGCTAGTGACAAAGCATTATGGTCACTATCCATCCATGGGATGACCTCGAAGTCCTTCACCAGATGCCAGGAACTACACTCAACCATAATATAATCTATTTGGGAGACCTGACCTGTTCTATTAAATGTCGGCCTGCAAGGCTTATCCAATGGAGTACGACCATTGCAGGCCCTCGGGGAGTGTGTTAAGGCAATAGCATTAATTTTGTAAAACCATAGGTGACCAGGATTTTACTGGGTAGGTTTGGGGGTCTGGTATACCCCCCTGTAGATCCTCCTCACCGATAACAGTATCGTGTGAGCCTAGAAGAGGTTCAAAGTGTCAATCTAAATCACAACCAACTATCAAACCCAGATTAGGTAGCACCCTTGGGATAAAGAGATGTAATTCCTCCAAGGTTTTTGATTCCTGAGCGAGTGATACAGGGCAGGAATAGATATTAATAATTGCTAGTTTCAGTTTGGATGGAAAAGTGAGCAGTACTGATTGGATATCTTGTGAGTGGGTAATCAGGGTGGTGGGGTGACAACCCACATGGGAAGATACCCATATAGACAGTCCCCCTGCTGGCCTTCCCCTCCCCCCTCTATTGGCTGGTATGTTGTAGGTAGCAAAACCCACCCTTCCACAAACCTCTCTTGCCCATGTCTCCTGAAACAGGCAGACATCAAACTGATCAACAAACCCACCCCATTCAGGGGAAGATAACTTTAGACCTAATGCCAGCCAGGTTCCATGATAGGATCTTAAGGTCCCCATGTTGCCTTGGTGTTTCTTCAGGCAGGCTAGGAGCAGTTTCAGATGTTATGTGATTGTTAATAGGATTTCCCCTTCCCCCTCCCCAGACGTGCTACCAACAGGTGTATCCGGTTCTGATTTCTCAGCAATCATGGATGACCCCTTTTGATCCCCCAAGTTTTCCATCACATTCCCTTCCTCTCTGTCCTTAATGCTCTTGCCACAACACAAGGTTTCTGTAGTCATTAGTCAATCTACTTCTTCTAATGGGCTGTATCGATTGCTGACTGGTAGATTATAAAACGGCAACCTATTAGGGTGTAGTTACGAAAAAGCTAATGTCCCTCCAGCCTCTGGCTATTATCACCTAGGGGAGTCCTTGGTCGCTCCTGATCCGCATGGTTATAATAAAAATAGTCAAGGGGGAACATTCTCATTCCTATATCGGGCCCATTGAGTGATCTTCTTAGATTCAGTAGGGAGCTTACCGTCTGGGGTGTTTTAAAATGAATAATTATTTGAGAAAAAACAACCTAAGCAGTTTTACGAATACTTATCTGTTCAATACTAGAAAAATAAGGGACCAATAATAAGTAAAAGAACACAGTATTAAATTGTCAACACATTAAAAAAGTTTTCATAAAAAGGTCATTTTATTTCACAGTCAATAAAGTAAAAAACATTTTAAAAAAAACCTATTACTAAAAGGAACATACAATCAACAAAAACAATACAATAATAACATAAGATATAATTAATAAAGAGAAGAGTTATGTATTGACGCACGTTTTGGCAACCAGCGCGTTCTATAGGACCAACTCTCTATTACCTAAATACAAAACAACGGTACATAAAATTTCAATGAAATAAACCAAAGAGCATCTAATACAACAATCATCAAACTATATCAGAAATTAATACAAGGCAAATACATTTATCAATTGGTTAAAATAGCAAATGCTAACGACAATTTAGAACTGTGTAAACAACGCATAAAAATATATTCAGAGAGCCCCTCACAAGACAAGTTTCAAAATTCAAACAGATATGGATTGTTTTGAATCAAACTTCTGTGCTCATATGATCAGTTAGGCTAAATAGCCGACTTGCTAAATGAAGAGCAATTGTAATAAAGAAAAAAGGAAGGTAAATAGTAGGATCACAGAGAAAAAATGAATAATCACACAGTCACCCCTGGTATTTTTCCTGTTAGGTCCCACCCATTCTACCCTTCTCACCATCAGAATATCCCCTGCCCTATCATAAGGAAAGTGCCTATGTGTTGCCAGGCAGAACAGGCTCGTATTCCTGAGATGCAGCTGCGACTCCTCCTGAGGAGCCTTTAGAGGAGGCACCCCAGTTAGAACTACTTCATACGGTAGTGATTGTGGGGGGAGATCTATGGTTGGCAATATAACTTCACCCTTACCCTTTGTTTCTACATTACCTACATCCTGTTTCTCCCCTGCCACTACAGGGTTGAAAGGGTGGAGACCGATAGATGGCTGTTTTCTGTCACACCTCGGACTGCGAACTGTTACTGTGCTGGGCATACTCAGATTGCGTAGGCAGGGGTTGTAAGATGGTATCAGCACCTTGGGTAGGGGCTTGTCTATAGCTAGAATTTAACCTACTAATGCTCGATGGGTTATTCGTGGACCTCCCAGAAAATATGCTAGTTCCATTAGATAGGCCCTCACCCCTTAAGTCATTGCTTTTACCAGGGACAGTGGGGTGTATCAACCTTGCTGATACCATATCAGTCAACACTGTCAGTTGGTCAGCTAGTGGGGGGACCTCTTGTCTAATTAGATCACCAAGTTGGATCAGGAGGTCAGCAATCAGAGACAGGGCCCAGTCCGGGCATTTAGGTGCAGAAGCCATTCTAGGAGAAGACTCTTCTCAGGATCCCGTTCACTACAAACCTATTCTCCCTGATCGCACCTCATCCTTGCCTTCTTATTTAAGGTTGCCTTCTCAGCTGCTAATTTATAATTCCCCTTTTTACGTGTGGTCATGACCTTATTAGTTGGTGATGTTGCATTTGAACCAGCATCCACGTGTAGTAAGGCTGGCAATATATCAACTACAGGCGGTGGCAATGTAGCAGGTGAATTAAGTTCAATAGGAGGGTCTAAGGTGGGGCAACAGAGCTCTGGGGTAATGGAAAGGCACCTTTTGGTCCGTTGTATTTCTGAGGTCACAACACCCAGGGCCCTTTGCAACATTTTATCAATTGAGGTCACTGGAGGAGGTGTTGCTACAACTAGCTGGCCCCTAGATACATTTTTCTTAGGGATACACATATTTTTCCCCATGATTTTAGTCTAGCGGCGGCTTGTTAGAGGGATCACACCTTAGCCTGGTTGCTAAATGGTACAGTTCTATATCTAAAGCAAATCAGAGATCAAAATAGTCCCGGAAACACAAACAATAGTAGCCTAGGCTTGTTAAACCCGAGTAAATACCCCGGTGATAACCGCCTCTCCTTGCCCATGTGTAACTCACAGGCAACAATTGTAGGCAGAAAGTTAAACCCTGTGGCTAGGTTCCATGCGCCCAAAAGAAATCTAATTACTTGCTGTTGGGGATGCGTCCATAAGTGTCCTCCAGTAGCAGCCCTTTTCGTGGAAAGTGTTCTGTAGAAAACCAAGGGGGATGGCCCTGCCGTGCCTCTTCCTGTCGCAGATGGGCCCAGGACGGGCCTGCCATTGGCAAGCACGTACGCGTCCCGCACTGCGGGAGGCGCCGAGTGGATTTAAGCGCCTCCGAGTGCTTGCTGATGCTGACGTTCGTGAGCGCCACGCGGGGAGCCCGGGAGATGTAGTCTCCGAGGCCCAAAGCAACCCCACACGCAGCCGGCACAAGCAGCAGGGACCTCGTGAGCAGACCCCCCTCCACGCTCCCAGGAGAAGAAAGCTGCAGAATGCTGCCCACGCAGCAATCCTGGGCAAAAGGTGAGTCTTGAAAGCGTTCACACGTTTTCACTCTTCCAAGCAACATTGGCAGCTGTTTCCACATGCATCAATTTTCTTATTTATTGCCATTTTATGTTTGGCACAGTGTTGGGCTAATTGGCCAGCATATCAGTTACCTGCTGTCACTCTGTTGTTTCCAGATTGGTGAGCAGAACATTTGACCACAGCCTCTGTTTCTGGTAATTGGATTGCTTTTAGCAAGTCTTTCACATAATTCTCATTTTTTAATAGAGGTTCCTGATGAAGTAAGAAACTTTTTGCAAGCTCTTTTCAATGTAATTTATTTGGCTACTTGACTCCAGGTAAATAGGATGCTTCGACTGGACCCTATAAATTACACACAGCATAAGCAGCACTCAATCCTCCTTCTTCAGGTCACATGCATGAACCATCTACGAATAGCTCATGTTCTGAATTTATTAATGGCTCTTCTCTTGTGTCTGGGCAAGGTTTGGTACAGTATTCTGTAAGGTCGATACAATTATGTTCAATTTCATTTCTGACTTCTGCAAAATGAGAATCAGGCAATAATGTAGCTGGGTTCAGAATATTACACCTAGCAATGGTCACATTGGCAGCACCTAGAAGGATTCTCTCATACATAGTCATCCGACTAGGAGTCAAATACTGAGTTTTATTTCTGGTTAACAAAATCACAACTGCATGTGGAACATGGACAGTTACTGGATGTCCCATGAAAATGGACTCACTTTGCTCAATACTCATGCAAGTTGCAGCTACTGCTTTCAGACATCCTGGCAATGCAGAGGTCACTGGATCCAGTGTGGAAGAAAAATATGCCACAGGACGTCTCATCAGACCATGTGTCTAAGCCAGGACCGAAAGTGCACAGTTGACTTGTGTATCACAAAACAGTGCAAAGTCTTTTAAATCAGGCTTACCTAATGCTGGGGATGAACACAGACAATCTCTTAATTTTATTAAACATGACATGCTTTCTTCATTCCATTCTACTGGGTCTTTTGTTCTTTTCTTTGTCATTTGTATCAGTGGTTTTTGCTACTACTGCAAATCCCACAATCCACTACCTGCAGTAACCTTCAACTCCGAGAAACATTCTGATTTCTTTCTGTGTTTGAGGTTGATCCGTGTGTCTAATTATTCTGATTCTTTCTGAGGTAACCCTTCTGACACCTCTCTATCTGGTGCCCCAGATATTTCACTGATGTGGTGCAAAATTGCAGTTTCTCTGGTGATACTTTGAGTCCTCCTTCACCTAAATGATTCAGTAAAGCAATGATATCAACAACACAGTCATTTTGAGTTTTAGACGCCACCAGTAGGTCGTATATATACTGTACCAGGACTGAGTGTCCGGGCAGTACCAGAGATTCAAGGACCTTTTTCAAAATCTGAATAAAAATTGATGGACCCTCTGTGTACCTCTGAGGGACACAGTTCCAAATGTACACATGGTCGCCGAATATGAACGAGAAAAGATGTTTGCTATCTGGATGTAATGGAATTGAGAAAAATGCATGACACACATCAATTACATTGAACAAACCTGCTGCCCATGGTATTTGATACAGAATCACAGCAGGATTTGGTACAACCGGACAACGTGGGGCGACAATTTTATTAACCTTGCGGAGGTCCTGTACGACCCTGTACTTTTTGCTCGATTTCTTTATGCCAATTATGGGTGAATTACATGGACTGCTCATTATTTCTTGCAAAATGCCTGCTTCAACTAGACGCTTATTTCTGCTGCAACTCCTGTTCTTATTTTTGGGCTCATTTTATACTGTCGAATATTTGGATAAACTGCCCCTTCCTTTACTGTCACTTTTATTGGATTGACATTTGCCATTAATCCTACATTAATCCTGTAAAATCCCACACATTAGGATTTACCCTATGCTGCAGTTCTCTTGGTAAATCTTCTTCAGTCATCTTTTTATTTTCAGTCTCTACTTTGGCTAACATTAAATTATAAATTCCATCTTCATCTGGGGTTTGAATTTCAACACCACTTGGTGCGCAAACGATTGTGAAGTTAATTTTACACAGCAAGTCTCTACCTAATAGGTTTACTGGACTGGAATTGCACACAAAAAACTTCTGTATTTCTTTAAAATTGCTTATTTTAACTTCCATTGGTTCTGTAACTGTGGTACTAATTTGTTTATTAGACACGCCCACTACTTGGATCGCTTCTTCTGAGAGGGGTAGGTTTGGAACATCTGCTGTTCTCACAGTAGAATGGGTAGCGCTAGTGTCCAATAAAAAGGTAATATCATTTCCCTCAACTTTTCCTTCAATTTATGGACCTGACTGATCTACCGGCAAGGATGCGCCAAGTACGCACTCCTTGTCTTCCTCTCTCAGGTACCGTCAGAAACTGTCTTCATCAAAGTATGTGTCGCTCAAAAGAAATTGTGGTGTCACTGCGTCTTTCCTACCACTTCCCTCCCAATTTGTGGTATCCACACTGTATGGGGCTTGCCTCCAAGAATTTGGCATAGGTGCTAGAGGTAACTGGTTATGTATTACCTGTTGTTGCTGTTTTCTCGACACCTTATTCTGCGTCTGTGAATTTAAATTAGTTTGCATTTTATTATTCAGTAAAGCCTTACTCTCGTTCTTCCAATGCCCCAATTTTCCGCTCCCGTGACAAAGGAACTTTTTCTTGTCCTCATCTCTGTTGAATTTTCCCAGTTGGTTTGCTACCACTTCCATCTCCTTGGGTCTGATCATTTTTCATTTGGCGTAATTGGAGTTCTTGTTACTCTGCTAGTTTTACCTGTGCGTTTATTGACAATTTCATCTCCACAGTATTTTGCATATTTTAGAATCTCATCTATATGTTTGGCCTGCATGAAAATCGTATGATATTTAATCATTTGCAAGGTTTCTGGTTTTAACCCTGACACCAAACAATAAATAAATTGGGTCATGTCTTTCTTATCAATGTTTTCTAAACCACTGTACTGCTTGAATACCTGCAAAAGGCGCTCATAGTATGTGTGTACTGATTCATCCTTATTTTGGGTAGTTCTGTCTATTCTTGTCCAGTTAGTTTCCTTTGGGGGTACCTCTCCTTTCAAGCACAGTATTACCTGATTGTATTTCTTCATAACCTCATCTGATGGGGCTCCTGTCTTCGTGTCTCTGGGGTACTCATCATTAGGCCAATCAACCGCAATTTTACATTCTTTCCATAAATCTACAGGAACAAAAATGTCAAATAATCCATCTAAATCTTTTAGCAACACTTTTGAAACTTTTACAAATCTTTCGACTTGTCTGTACCACTCTACAGGTTTCTCTCAAAGTTTTGGGAAATCATTTGTAAATGACAAAATATCCTGTCAGGACCATGGGACATGCACATAACGTCTTCCTGGCACTTCTCTCATCGGGCACAACCTTTCTACTCTTTCTGATTCTTTTAATACATATTCAGATGCATATTCAGATGCAGTGCTTTTTCCCTGTGCTTCCTCCTTTTTCTCCGTCCAGATTTCCACCTTTCTAAATCACCCCATTTTCGCAACAATGACTAGGGGCCCGATTCACAGAATGGACTTAAGACGCAATCCTAAACGTACTACTATTTTGGTATTCACAGAATGCACTTACTACTTTGGGCATTCACAGAAACCTACCAGGACGCCATAGACTCACCAGAACAAGTTCTTTTTCTGGGCATTCTTTTCTTGCCAGACTCGGGGACAATTGCCATTGGTCCCCCCCCGCTGCCTTTGTCCAAACTAGAGAGCGGCAGACAAGCGGGGGCCTACAGCCCCCAGGTGCCCATGCGGCAGGACGCCGGACACGACGGTTTTGCGCCAGCCGATGCTGAAAAGACTGCGGAAGCTGCGGCAGAGCAAGTGACACTTCCAAACCTACAAGGACGCCATTGACTCACCAGAAGGAGTTCTTTTGCTGGGTATTCTTTTCTTGCCAGACTCAGGGACACTTGCCATCGGTCCCCCCGCTGCCGCTGCCTTTCTCCAGCCTAGTGCGCGGCAGCCGAGTTGGGGGACTACAGCCCCCAGGTGCCCTTGCTGCAGGAAGCCGCACACACCAGTTTCGCGCCAGCCAGCGCTGAAAAGACTACTGAAGTTCCCGCGGGTGACGCTGGGCTAAGCCCGGGCAAAGGGCGGGCCGTCTGTGGCCGTCCGGGGCCGGGAGAGGCTGGGCTGGGCCATACGTTCTGGCTGATTAGTTTTTTAAGTGACGTACAGCACATTTTAGGTGGGAAATATTCGTAAATTACTGCTAATACTATCGCTTTATTACTGATATTTATCGTTTTATTTCATGTTAATCTTTTAAATTATTGGCTGTTCCCCTGCTTCATTGTTAAAGTAGCCTTTTGTACTTATCTTTGCGCAAGACCATGGGAAAGAACAACCCTCCACAACCGCCCCTTGCTATTAAGCATAAAGCAGCCCTAACTACTCCTCTTCCAAGTTTAACAGCAATTTATAGAATGCTGCAAAAAACTATACGGGTGGTTGCATCTGCTATTGAAAATACAGAAAGGCGCCTCTCACTTCCAGCTGGTATGTTTCCTCCCTTGCCTGCTGCAAATATATCTATAGCTACTATAAACTCTCAGGATTCAATGTTAGCGCCATCCTTTGTTGGTTTGCCAGTTGTTCAATTTACCTCTTTAACACCTGAAACTGTACCTACTCAGACTAATTTGTTATCGGACCTCCCCCTTCTTTAACAAGACTATCTATGACACCCACAATATTGTCTTCAATATCACCAAGGAATGAAATTGCTGAGTCACGACCTAAAGTCGATAAAAGTTTAGGGCAGGTGGGGTTTGACTTACATTTAAGCCCCATTGCTGTTTCACCGTCAAGCTCGGACAGTGATAGATCGCAAGTAAAAACTAGAGGCCAAAAGGCGAAGCAAAAGCAAAAGCATACAAACAAGGAAGGGTAACTTGTAAAAAATGCAAAAAAGAATGGTAGGCATAAACAGCGTAAAGTGGCTATAAATCAAGTTAAAGTAAAAGGTAAATGTCAGACTGAGAATACTTCTGACCCAATTAGTGCAGGCAACCTGGTTGCAGATGAGAACTTCGGAGGAAGAATGGAGATTTTGTTAACATCACACCTTGAGCCACTCTGTATATACTTGAGACACTCTGTTCAACACCACCCCCTTTTCTGAATCGTTTTTGGCCACTATAGGTGTGGCGGGGTATACTCAGACATGAGTCCCTTTCTCACTGCACCATCAGGATTCAAGCAAGCCGGGCCGAAGAAGGCTGAAATGCCAGAAACCGGTCCCCGGTAGCTTGTCTCCTTTCTGGTGAAGAATTGGCTTGCAAGTTTAGTCTGCCCTGTTCCCATGATGCACTGGGCCAGGGACAGACTGATTTGCATATAGCCAGGTTCTGAGCTGGGATGGTGCAGTGAGATAAATAACGGTGATGGATCAAGCCCTGATCTTTGGACTGGGTAAGAGTGGTCTGCTTAATTCAGACACTCTGTTCGTCACCACCCCCTTTTCTGAATCGTTTTTGGCCACTACAGGTGTGGCAGGGTATACTCAGACATGAGTCCCTTTCTCACTGCACCATCAGGATTCAAGCAAGCCGGGCCGAAGAAGGCTAAAATGCCAGAAACCGGTCCCCGGTAGCTTGTCTCCTTTATGGTGAAGAATTGGCTTGGTAGTTTAGTCTGCCCTATTCCCATGATGCACTGGGCCAGGGACAGACTGATTTGCATATAGCCAGGTTCTGAGCTGGGATGGTGCAGTGAGATAAATAACGGTGATGGATCAAGCCCTGATCTTTGGACTGGGTAAGAGTGGTCTGCTTAATTCAGACACTCTGTTCATCACCACCCCCTTTTCTGAATCGTTTTTGGCCACTATAGGTGTGGCAGGGTATACTCAGACATGAGTCCCTTTCTCACTGCACCATCAGGATTCAAGCAAGCCGGGCCGAAGAAGGCTGAAATGCCAGAAACCGGTCCCCGGTAGCTTGTCTCCTTTCTGGTGAAGAATTGGCTTGGTAGTTTAGTCTGCCCTGTTCCCATGATGCACTGGGCAAGGGACAGAATGATTTGCATATAGCCAGGTTCTGAGCTTGGATGGTGCAGTGAGATAAATAACGGTGATGAATCAAGCCCTGATCTTTGGACTGGGTAAGAGTGGTCTGCTTAATTCAGACACTCTGTTCATTACCACCCCCATTTCTGAATCGTTTTTGGCCACTATAGGTGTGGCAGGGTATACTCAGACATGAGTCCCTTTCTAAATGCACCATCAGGATTCAAGCAAGCCGGGCCGAAGAAGGCTGAAATGCCAGACCCGGTCCCCGGTAGCTTGTCTCCTTTCTGGTGAAGAATTGGCTTGGTAGTTTAGTCTGCCCTGTTCCCATGATGCACTGGGCCAGGGACAGACTGATTTGCATATAGCCAGGTTGTGAGCTGGGATGGTGCAGTGAGATAAATAACGGTGATTGATCAAGCCCTGATCTTTGGACTGGGTAAGAGTGGTCTGCTTAATTCAGACACTCTGTTCATCACCACCCCCTTTTCTGAATCGTTTATTGCCACTATAGGTGTGGCAGGGTATACTCAGACATGAGTCCCTTTCTCACTGCACCATCAGGATTCAAGCAAGCCGGGCCGAAGAAGGCTGAAATGCCAGAAACCGGTCCCCGGTAGCTTGTCTCCTTTCTGGTGAAGAATTGGCTTGGTAGTTTAGTCTGCCCTGTTCCCATGATGCACTGGGCCAGGGACAGACTGATTTGCATATAGCCAGGTTCTGAGCTGGGATGGTGCATGAGATAAATAACATTGATGGATCAAGCCCTGATCTTTGGACTGGGTAAGAGTGGTCTGCTTAATTCAGACACTCTGTTCATCACCACCCCCTTTTCTGAATCATTTTTGGCCACTATAGGTGTGGCAGAGTGTACTCAGACATGAGTCCCTTTCTCACTGAACCATCAGGATTCAAGCAAGCCGGGCCGAAGAAGGCTGAAATGCCAGAAACCGGTCCCCCGTAGCTTGTCTCCGTTCTGGTGAAGAATTGACTTGGTAGTTTAGTCTGCCAGGTTCCTATGATGCACTGGGCCAGGGACAGACTGATTAGCATATAGCCAGGTTCTGAGCTGGGATGGTGCAGTGAGAGATATAACGGTGATGGATCTAGCCCTGATCTTTCACTGGGTACGAGTGGTCTGCTTAATTCAGACACTCTGTTTATCACCACCCCCTTTTCTGAATCGTTTTTGGCCACTATAGGTGTGGCAGGGTATACTAAGAAATGAGTCCCTTTCTCACTGCACCATCAGGATTCAAGCAAGCCAGGCCGAAGAAGGATGAAATGCCAGAAACCGGTCCCCGGTAGCTTTCTGGTGAAGAATTGGCTTGGTATTTTAGTCTGCCCTGTTCCCATGATGCACTGGGCCAGGGGCAGACTGATTTGCATATAGCCAGGTTCTGAGCTGGGATGGTGCAGTGAGATAAATAACGGTGATGGATCAAGCCCTGATCTTTGGACTGGGTAAGAGTGGTCTGCTTAATTCAGACACTCTGTTCATCACCACCCCCTTTTCTGAATCGTTTTTGGCAACTATAGGTGTGGCAGGGTATACTAAGAAATGAGTCCCTTTCTCACTGCACCATCAGGATTCAAGCAAGCCAGGCCGAAGAAGGATGAAATGCCAGAAACCGGTCCCCGGTAGCTTTCTGGTGAAGAATTGGCTTGGTAGTTTAGTCTGCCCTGTTCCCATGATGCACTGGGCCAGGGGCAGACTGATTTGCATATAGCCAGGTTCTGAGCTGGGATGGTGCAGTGAAATAAATAACGGTGATGGATCAAGCCCTGATCTTTGGACTGGGTATGGAGTTCTGGACTTTTTGGTTCCGTCCAGAGGTGTCAGGGAACAACACCCAAAGACCCCGGAGTTCCACCTGCCTTGGTGCACAAATGAACAGAAACACGGGCTTCTCGATGGTGGCGTCAAAGACCAAAGGTTTATTACTGCAGGGACACAGAAGTCACAGAAACTACGCATGGGCAGTATCTAGGAGCCTGTTCAAATTGTACAAAGAGGGTTGCTCCTTATATACTAAATTTTGGCCTTCAGGCGAATTCTTCACATGTTGGTACATTCCCAAAACCTTTGTGTCATAAACAATAAATATTTGGCGTACACAGGAACTGTTGATAAAATCTGATACGAAACAACTACGAAGAGGGGTTCCCACTAGATCATCACAATCCCTTGTCAATATTGTATTCAAGAGCCGGACTGCCTCATCGTAAATTTCGTTACCTCCCCCTAATAAAGATTCAGAAAGAAAGGAACGGAGCCAGGTGTGGAAGATAGGAAAGTGGGATAAGAGATGCTTGTGGGTTGTAAATGGGCAAGGCTACCGGCTTCGGCCGCCTAATCGTGATCAGGACAATGGACACGAAGACCAGTTTAGCAGGACTGACCTCGGGCAGAGGAGGCAGCCTTTGTCGAGTCATGCAGCTACAGCGTGATCTGGTTTAAGGTGCACGTGTCATGAGAGAGGTGAATCTCCGGCTAAGGCTACGTGTCCTTAATCGAATTGAAGTGATCAGAGGTTATTGCTTATGTGAGGGCAAGAAACACAAAATGGCTGCCATGATCTAAGATGGATGCCGTGGGTAGATCAGAAATGTGTTCATAAGAGGAGTGCTCTTGCTCGTAGCATAGCGAAAACACCAGGATATGCTAAATGGATCATTTGCGGTTCGCTGATACCAATATTATGTATTTCCGACAATATTGAAAACACGGGTTCAAATCGTCACGGAACCTCAGACCCTCCTTTTGCCCTTACATAGGCAATTACTTAGTCTATGTCAGAGTCTAACTCTATGCTCATCAGGTCAGTGACATGTTGTTGTATCATCATCCTTTCTCGTGCCTTTTCTCCAAACGCAGGTGGTTTTCTGAGACAAGTTGCAGCACAAAGACTACACAGAGCAGGACCACACTGGATAATCAGGCAGCATGAGAATAGGAATACTAAGATGACACCAATGACCATTAGAACCTTCCATCCCCACGCTGAGATCAGAGTCCAAACCCACTCCATAAAGGACCAATTTCCCTTATCTACGTGTATAGAGTCGGAAATCTTGTGTAGCTTAGAGATCGCCTCATAGACTGTTGGAGCATTATTAGGAATAAAGACACAGCAGCTCGATTGGATCATTCTGCATACCCCACCTCGATCTGCAAGTATAACGTCTAGAACCATACGATTCTGCAACGTCATGAGTCTATCCGCCTGAAGCTCAGCTGTCAGGTTGCTAAGTGCACCAGCAGTTTCGGTAATAGTAGATTCAACTACCCGTGTTAGCTGACGTATGTTTCTACTATTGGCCATTGGTCCCCAGAACGGAAGGAAGCCTTTGAAGAAGTCTCCAGTTTCCTGACCAGCAGTATCTTCCTTGCTGAAGACACCTCTTGCTACTCTGGTCTTGTGATAATCAGATGAAGCAGTGTATGTCGGAGGCAACAATCGAGCAATATAACATGATCCTGAAAAGTCGGCAGGCAACCATGTATAAGCTCTGTCTCGACAAATGAAGTAGGTACCCCTAGCAGTAAGAAAAGCAGGGGAAGAGTCAGCCGGAAACACATAAGTCTCTACGCACTCACTCCTCCCTAGCTGAGCTCTCGGATTCCTCCCATTACCTTGCAAACAGACCTGACCTCGGTGAGGTACGACCCAGATTGGAGTTGAGCTTTTACGCTTGCTTTCTCCCAAACTAAGGCTAAGGCTAAAACTAAGTATTCCAACTTAAATATACTTGCAATTTGTCTCTAGGGTAAGATGGAGTATTATTGACATCCTTGATCATGTCAATAATTCCCTAGACTAAAGCTTTGTTGGCAGAGTTATATTTAGTGGAACGTGGTGGACGTGGAGGATAGGTCTCAAGGGCATAAGCAAAGATGGTTTGAAGGGCCTGAAATGATCCATTGTAGCTGAAAGGCAAAACCAGATAAGGAATACCTTTATCCATAGTGTGGGGTATCAAGCCACACACCCAGCAGTCTGTAGTGTTAACTACCAGTTGGTGTTGATGCAAGAGCTGTACAAAAGTGTTGTTAATGAATTCTGAGCGTCGGGCTTGCTCATGTTCAGGAAACGAGTGAAAAGAGTGTATAGAAGAAACAGTAGAAATAGCAGGATCAAGGGGAGGTATTGTGGTTACTGGCACAAAAATCAAATTTATACTGAAAACAATTCCACCCACCAATGTTGCTAAAATAATCAAGAATGTAATGGCACATTGCATCAAAAAGCATTTGCTATGAAGAATTCTGTAAAGTCTGTTTCTGCGAACATAAATCACATTTTCTCGTTGCAGCGCAGGAAGCTCCATCTTCTACAATCCGCTCGCGACCACTGATGATGTGTACGTAGATGAAAATGCCTCTATCAGCCCTGGGAGTTCCCAGAACCAACAGAAAGATCGACCTTGTGTCAGACCCCTGCAGATTCAACTAGGCACACAGCCACGACCCTACGGCTACCCAGACGGCAAGGCAATTTTTAAAACAATAAAACAATAGCAAACTTCCTGGCTGAAGGCAAAAGTTCAAATTTTAAGATATCACAATGGGCAGTTGCCTGCTTTATTTGTCCATTTTACGATTTCATAGATTATATCTTTGCTTCGCAGGTACTGTTTGATCGGCAAAAAGCGTTTCACTGGTAGTTGTTGCAGTGTTCAGGTTCGCAGATGACAGAGTCTTTTCTGATGCAGGTGACAAATGTTCAGAGTTCAAAGGAGTTTTTTCAGAAGGAGAGTCAGAGTTTGGAGTGTCAGTGATCAATTCGGCATCGCTGAAAGGGATGAACTTCGGCGTACTTTCAAATTCAGAGGAACCAATTCCCTTCTTCACCCAGTCGTCGTAAGGAAGTGGCAAGGGTACACGCTTTACATGAGACGCGTGCACCCAATGCTTGCGTCCGGCCACACGAACTGCTGTTCTTGTTACGAGCAGGATTTGGAAGGGCCCGATAAATCTCGGCTGAAGGTTCTTCGTCCTCGCGAAGTTTCTGATAACTACGAGGTCTCCCGGTTTCAGCTGATGCCCTGGACTCTCCGGAGGCTTTGGTAAAGCATCGAAAACCTGTTGATGAATAAGACTCAATTTAGCAGTCAAGTCGTAAAGGTAGTCTATCAACATAGGATATTCTAGAGAACAAAATTCCTTAGGCCTTGGCACACCCCAGATATTTGCCGGGCGGCCAAAGACTATCTCGTAAGGGCTAAGCCCCACTCTAGAATGTACAGTTGCTCTCGTTGATAACAAGGCCAAAGGAAGTGCGTCTGGCCAGGCTAAACCTGTGGATGCTTGTATTTTAGCTATCTTCAGCTTGAGGGTGCCATTGTAACCCTCCACTAAACCAGCAGACTGGGGATGGTTCGCACTGTGGAACTTCTGTTTCAGACCAAGGCCGGCACACACACTCTGCATAACTTTCCCTATAAACTCACTTCCGTTATCTGACCATACAATTCGTGGCATTCCAAACCTAGGGAAATATTCTTTAAGAAGAATTTTGGCAGTTGATAGGGCAGTGTTGTCCTTTAGTGGGTATGCTTCGATCCACCTGGAAAAAGCACAAACCACCACCAGGACATATTTTAAATTATTACAGCGGTCCATGTGAATGAAGTCTAACTGAATCACTTCAAAGGGGCAGGAAGGAGGAGCGAAATGACCAGCAGGAGTTGGAGTTCCCTTGCCAGGATTATGCATCAAGCATCTTGGGTAAGTATCAGGGACCCCCTGTTAAGGATCTAGCTCCTGGGTCAGGGAAACAACAATTTTTGAAAAGGTATAAACCCAGGCAGGCTTTAGCTACAAGAACCTGGCTTAATCACAACACATTATGATAACAACATATGATAAAAACACAAGAAATTATAAAAATCAGAGAAAATCAACAGACTGTTATGATATCAAAAATACATTTTAATTTCGATTTGTTTTTTAAAAAAATTCGATCTGATAGGAAATATGTAATTAGACAAATGATACATTGATTAGGAATGACATTTCTAATACACTTTTAAAATACAAAGAAATAAAAAGTTAATTTCTAAAATTGTTTTTCCGAAAAAATCTTTTGTTAGACTTGGGCTGTGTCAAAGCATCAAGCATACCATACAATTTTTCACCACTCTCTCTGCACACTTACTGATCCCATCATTCTTCCAGACTGGAGCCAACATCTTACAGATTCCTTTAGAACTTATATGCGCTACTCCATGCGCCATCGTCACCACTGCAAGCACATACGCATCAGGCAACATCCAACGCTGCTGTTCCGTCAAATCAATCCAACATCCATTCGAATCTAACTTGCCCGTACTTTCTTTCCATACACGTTTTTCCTCCTCAGTGGCTTCTTTCTGAATCTCTTTCACACTTTCCATAGTATCCTCACACATTCCAGACTCAGCAATCCATCTTGCAGACGTAGCAACATACATTCTGCTCATCATGTCTCTAGCTGTCTGTTTAGCGGTCTCATCAGCAAAAGCATTCCCACGACCAACATCATCCGTGATTGCTTTATGAGCACTGCACTTTACAATCGCAACTTCAGTCGGCAAGGTTAGAGATTCCAACAAGTCGTTAACTAGCTGACCATGTTGAATCTTAGTCCCATGGGACGTAATGAAACCTCTTTCTCTCCACAAACGGCCAAAACTATGGGCCACGCCAAATGCGTACTGACTGTCTGTAAACACATTCACTCTCTTTCCCTTAGCTAAAACACACGCTCTTGTTAGAGCTATTAATTCTGCAGCTTGGGCAGAATTCTGACTCACTCTTGCAGTCTCCACAATCGTCTTCAAAGTCGTTACTGCGTAAGCAGCAGTCACATCACCATTTTCCAATTTAAAACATGATCCATCCACATACAGTGTACCATCCGGATCTGATAATGGAGTATCTTTCAAGTCAATGCGTCCTTTTGTCTCTTCCTCCGTTTTAAAACAACAATCATGTGGCTCGGAATCACTCGACTCTTGATCAGTCGGCAACAGTGTTGCTGGATTCAATACATTACATCTTTTGATCTGAATATGACTCGCTAGTAATGTCAGCTCGTAACCAGATAATCTCGCACTGGTAAGGTGTTGTATCTTCGTTCGGTTCATGAGTGTATCCACTGCATGAGGAACCATGACCACTAGCATGTTGTTCATCACCAAACCAGCAGATTGTCGAATGGAAGCTGCAGCTGCCGCTGTAGCTCTCAAACAACTAGGCAACGCTCTGGCTACCGGATCTAATGTTGATGAGAAATACGCACAAGGGCGTTGTTTATCACCAAACTTCTGTGTCAGGACACTCAACGCGCAACCTTCTCTCTCGTGGACGTAGAGCGTGAATGGCTTACTGTAATCAGGTGTACCCAATACAGGAGCTGAACACAATGCTTTTCGTAATTCAGTAAAACTCTCTTGACATTCATCAGACCATGGCACCGGACTCGGAACATTTTTCCCAGTCAAGGCTACCAATGGTTTCGCTAAAAGAGAAAAATTTGGGATCCACTGCCTACAGTAAGAGGTAATACCTAGAAAGGCACGTACTTCTCTCTGTGTGCGTGGAACACTCATCTGCGTAATTGCTTTTATTCTTTCTGGGGTCAACTTCCTTCCCTCCTTTGACAAGAGATGACCTAGGTAGGTCACTTCTTGGCAACAGTATTGCATTTTCGAAGGCGACACCTTGTGATTCAAATTAGACAAATGATGCAATAAGGAAATTGTAGCTGCTTTGCAAGTTTCCTTGTCATCGGCAGCCACTAGAAGATCATCTACGTACTGTACTAGGGCAGAACCTGGAGGAAGGACAAAGGAATCTAACTGGCTTTTTAATGCTTGACTGTAAATAGATGGGCTCTCACAATAGCCTTGTGGAGCGCGTTTAAATCTGAAACTTCGACCTCCTAGACAGAAGCCAAAAATATCTCTGCTTTCCTCTGCTATTGGAATGCTGAAAAAGGCATTTTTTAAGTCTATGACTGAGAACCATGTGGCTGTAGCAGGAATCAATGTTAGCAAGGCAGTAATGTCCGGAACCACAGGAAACTGCGGGACCACAATTTTATTAACTTCTCTAAGGTCGATGACAAACCTGTACACTGGAGGCTTTGTGGGATCAGTTCGCTTCAAAATCGGTAATACAGGACTGTTACAGACATTTCCTCTAGTTTCTTCAACTACACCTTTCTTAATCAAATCTTGCACAATCAATAAAAGTGCACGCTCACCTTCACTAGAAATTTTATATTGAGGAATTCGTGGAAATTTTACATTTGCTTTCAAAGTTACTATATAGGGTGGTATTTCTAAGAGGCCTACATCATTAGGACCAGTCGCCCAAAGAGAATCAGGGAGTGAACGCAGCTCTGGTGGGAGTGCATCCATTGACAAGTACATCGGAGAAGTGATATTTTTACCCAACGTAAGCTGTACTCCTTCCGGAGAACAGTACAATGTCGCATATAGTCGTTTTAACAAGTCTAAACCAAACGGATTTTCATTACAACCTGTCGTCAAAATCAGAGGTGCTTTCAATTGACACGGTCCCACAGAAATAGACAAAGGACCAGATATAGGGTTGTAAACAGGGGCGCCTGAAAAACCTACAGAAACATTTGTTAAGCCGGACAAAGGTGCGCCAGGGAGTTTCGCATGAATGATAGAACTTTTTGCGGCACCAGTATCCAACAGAAACGGTTCGACTACACCTGATGTTGCTACTGCGACATAAGGCCCACTCTGATCCACTGGAACTGATACTACTCCCTCTCTCTGTCCATGGCTGTCCTAGTACCCATTTTGCTGAAATCCCTCATCTACTTCACAATAGTCCTCAACAAGATATGACTTGCTCGACTGTGCTGAAATTAAGTCTCCTGATAGATTTCAGGTCCCTGCTCAGTGTTCTCTTCGTTCTTCACAGGACATACTTGCTCCCAGGGTGGTGTTGGGGAACACCAGGATCATGGCAAGAGTCAACCTGCGACACAGGGATGAAATAAGCCTCATCAATTTAAAGGCCAAGGGAAACAAGATGATCCTCAGTTCCAGGAGAGCAAAATTATCGCTTTAACAGTGAGGTATGCCTCAGACAGTGAGAACACTTCTACTGGATTGGAATTAGGCAGTGACTCTGGTCCACAGCGCAGCGGAACTTAACACAGTGCGGTAGGCAGTGCGTCCTTGTCTGAAGGCAACAGCAACTAACAATTTTGTTACTGTAGAGAGGGCTAACACCGGAATTGTCCTCGATAGACTTTTTAATATAGTTCTTCAAATTGAAGGTGACATTGAGAGTGTAATCACAAGGATTTTTGGGGAGAATCTGACCTCTCCTTACGACATTTTGTTGGCGGAGACCGTATTAGCCCCCACCATTTCTTCATGCCGCGTCAAAGGGGGAGGACATGATACTTCCGAGTTTTTTGCGTTATATCCCCAGGGAGCTGAGTGGGTGTCATTGCTTCAGGTCCAATCCCCGGGAGCGAAGAAGGACCTTGACTCTCCCTCAGGGTACCACCAGATCCATTAAGAACCGGGTTACTAGTAACTACCCCTAAGGGAGAGAAGAGACAGCTCAGGACTACCAAGGTGAAGGATAAACTCTGAAGGCGCAGGTACTGCAGACTTATTGGGTGTCAGCGCGGAAATCCTACCAGGAGCTAAACATAAATGTTAACAGGTTAACTCTGATGGTAATATCTCTATATGTTGTATGAACCCCCTCCCCCCCCAGAGCTATATCTCTTCTTAGGTTTTACTTTCCACTAAATTTACCATCAGCAGCAACAAGGATGAAAGAAATGGGTGCAGAATTCCACACTGGAATAAGCAAAATGATTGGCTTAGAAGTCCACAAGATATCAGGTAACAATCCAACATGGAATCGAGCAACAACAGGCTCAAACTATTTCAGAAAGTTACTCACAATGAACTATAATCTTTACACAAAGTTTCATGAGGTCAAGAGAAGAGCAGCTCAATTGTTTGAAGTATATCGTTGTAAGTTCAGAAACATCCAGAAAAAATATGATGCAGCCGTAAGAGAACTGGTAATGTCACTGCGAGGAATAAGGCAACTCCCTAAGAAAGTTCCTGCACCGCAGAGGGAAGCTGCCAAGGTCAAACACGTTCCAAATAATAAACAATGCAGCCGCGTTGTGACCAGTGATGCCGCAACGAGAAAGACTGCAACGCCTAAATTAAAATGCCCACTACCGTGGAAAGAAGCAGTCCAGAACAAAAGATATAACCGCAGCTGCTGGAAAGGCGGCACACTGAAATCTTCCAAAGTATTCCGCCAAAAAAAGTGACAATGCCGACTAAGCATAAATATTAATAGCAGTGCTAAGAGACAAGACGGGAAGAAAAAGATTCCCAAAAACTTGTTACCAAAAACAAAAAACGGGGAAAACAAAAGAGAAATCAAAAATACAACAAAACAGTTCACCTTGAGTGTTTGCAGTCCAATCTAAGCATCCAAACACAGTAAGGAGGAGATTCAACAGGAAAACGAAGATCCAAACAGACTCCAAGGCAAAGTTAGAAAGGCGTGGTTCAACTGGAAGTTAGTTGCCAAGCACCTGTACTTGGGAGCAGATTTCTTTTATGTCTCAGGTCATGTGACAGGTCATGTGACAGGGTCTAAGAGAGTACACAACCACTTCTCTCCTGATGATGCATTCTGGTACTTGTAGTATCATTGTACTTGATTCAGATGTAATGCTACTTTTAATAGTGGGCTTTGGCCCTTGTACATGCAGTGTACCATAATCAGGTGAGCTGGGATACAGAGTCTCCACCACATGAGATTCCATTGCGATCGGTGCCACAACCTCAACCCTATTATCCCATCTGGCAGGAAGCTAAATGTCCTGTGTCTAATGTTCTAACCGAGTTGGAGTATCAATGTGTGATTGAGAAGTGTGTGTCACTATTTTTATTGTATCCAAACCTGATTGATCATATCTCAAAGTTTTAGATTACCGGAATTTTATCTCTCATTGTCGTACTTTTACGGTACAGAATACCAATAGCTCTGGTCTTGTGGACAGCCTTTTTCGTAAGAAATACAAAATGGCACTTGACATTTCCAATAGCTTCTATAGTAAGCATGGGCGAATTTTTGCGAATCTCGCGTTCGCGAATTTTGCGGATTTGCGAACTCGCAATCCGCAAAATCCGCGAATTCTCGCAAATTTGCGGATTTTTTTTTTTGTGTTTGCACGGGTTTCTGCCAGTTCGCGAGGGTTTTGTACAATTTCGTAAATTGCGAACTTACCTGTCGGGTCGCAAGTTTCGCGAACTTGTTGTTTCTACGTGTCCAGCCTGTTTGGGATACTCTTCTTCATCACTGCCACTCTCTGTCACCACTGCCACTCTCTGACTACTCATGCCACCCTCTGGCCCACCCATGCCACCCTCTGTTTCATCACAGCACCCTCTGGTTGTCCAGTCAGTGTACATTATTGTGGCAACGCAAGCACACCTTCCCTGCCTCAAGTGACCTGAATTAATTTGGGGCTGATTAATGTGTCACAGAATATTTTTTTAGCTGGCACCTGCTTCCTTAGTGCTTCCTGATTAGTGATCTTTTGCACTTACTAAGTGCTTTCATTGTTGCAAAATTAGTTACAACACCTGCCCTGCCCCAACTGACAATAATGAATTAGGGGCTGATTAATGGATTTGAACTTCCAGCCTGGCTCCTGCTTGTCTCCCTTAGCTGTAATTCAGGACCTTTGTGGCATATGTGTAACTATTCTGAGGTTCAGAGCAGGGTCACATAATAGTTTCAACTGGCAACTGAACTCTGGAGGGGCCCCTCAGGAAGCACTACAGGAAATGGCTACTAATGATGAGCCTGAACTTTTGAACCTGGTAAGTAGTTTCAGTTTTGCTAAGATCGTATTTCTGCAATTTTGCACTTATTCGCGGGGCGCGAACTCACGCGAACAGTGCGAACAGTAGGAGCAAAATCCGCTGCTCGCGGATTTGCGGATTTTGCGGGAGATTCGCAAATCTCGCGGATTGCGAATTTACCGAAAATCCGCAAAATCCGCGAGCGAAACGGATTTTCCGCCCATGCTTACTCTATAGCCATAACCTGTCCACTGAATGCAGTCAATGGAAAGCATTCACAGCCGGTGAAAAACAGAAAAAAATGGGGCGTTTACCTATGGGGTGTAAAATTAGCCCTGGAGTTTTCGCCGCCCGTGTTGTCTCTTTGTTAGACAGCAATGACCCAGAAGCATACTCATACGTTGACGACATTTATCTGACGGACGACAAAC
Source organism: Lissotriton vulgaris (assembly GCF_964263255.1). Taxonomy (NCBI): domain Eukaryota; kingdom Metazoa; phylum Chordata; class Amphibia; order Caudata; family Salamandridae; genus Lissotriton; species Lissotriton vulgaris. The sequence goes on along the minus strand of NC_141686.1, from coordinate 208,610,522 downwards.
TGTGACCGCACCATTCTTAAGTTTGCAGACTAAGGTTACAAATTTAACTTCGCCACATCACACATCTCCTGCTATGCGGTGTTGTTTGTGGGCTATGAACTCAATAATGAAGGTAGGGGCTTGGCACTCCACTTTCTGGAGAAATGTGCAGGTTTGCGGTTGCCATCTACAGTGAAGAAACTTCAGTCTTTGCCAGGATTTCTACATTTCGGGCAGTCTTAGATTCCCGATTATGCCCAGCGCATCAAGCCTCTTTACGCTTTGATGCAACCTACGTTTTGAAAAGCCAGTTCGCTTAAGGAACACTCTGTAATACTGCAGTCTTTGCAGTCTGATCTAATTGAATCTAAGTACTTGTTGACACATGATAACCATACAGACCTGGTGATACAAATTGAACCAGGCGTAGTGTGTTTCCCTTACTTGACGTACAATGAAGGTGACACAGTACCTATTAGCATACAAATCGCATTTGTGCACTGTTTTTTTTAAAAATCTTTTTATTGTTTTAAAACAAGGAAAAGGAATAGACATATCTGGTGTCATACATTCAAACATAATAATAGGCGAATTGTACAAAAACAGGATAAACAAGATGCGATAAGGGAGTAGCTGAGACGCCTGCACTAATAATTTCAAAACAGGATTTAAGACATTTCAATCTACCACCCAACTCAGGTGCAAATCCTCAGACCCCATGCACCCATAGAATCAGGATAGTAAAAGAAGCGCGTTCACCAGATACTAGAAGATAGACAAGAACAGGATAATTCCCAATATTATTGAAGAGCAACTGAAAGAGAGAGTGGGAAAAAAAGGAAACCATAAGAACTAAAGCTAAAACAAAACAAAACAATAGGCCCATCCTCCCACCCTGCAACCCTGCATATGGATATCTCCTAACCCCAACTAGCAATGTGCCTGCCGCCCCAACTAACTAAGTTCTAAAAGTAGAAAAGAAAATGGAGGAGGAGAGTTTCATACAGGCTCCCGGTCTCCCTTCCTCCCCGCCAGCAATGAACAACCCCTGTAGAAACCAAAAAGTAGCCAGAGGTTATAGACAGAGCTAAACAGGGAAGACGTTAAACACCGCCCAACCTTCCGCAAATATTATGGTAACAGATCCAGTGCCTTCTAAAGCCCCGACATCAGACCCAGGAAAACAATCTCATCCTTGGCCCTTCTGATCCCACATGTGAACTCTGTCTGACAACTCCATCACAATCTCTGGAGAATCAAAGTTCAAAAGGAGTTCAATAAAGATCAGTCTGGGACAGGTCAAAAACGATGAGTCTTTGCAAACCTCAGCCACACATATGATCTACCTCACCAACATTATGTCCAGTTGTTGTTTCCTCCATAGATGTAGGAAAACCGCTAGGGAGGGAAAAGACGTGTTTGCCTTACGATAGTCAATAATGGAAGTCCACAGGAGTGAAAAACCAAGTAGAACAGTCTCAATTGGCAGCGATGGTGATTGCTGCGATACAGTCAAAGAACCAAGTCTGCAAGCACTCTGCGTTCTAGCCAAAGGCATCAACACTTCTTCTTGCACGGGGTCCTCATCCTCTGGCACTATGTACCTCATGGAAATTCAGGTCATTGTTGTACTTGCAATAGATCAGGGTCCGGACTCGGGCACTCAGTTTCGATGATACCAGCAATCATTTTATGAACAATGGCTTCCAGATGTGAATGAAGTGACCCAATGGCGGCCAATATGGTCTTCAATGACGGTTCACAATTCGGCCGACTCATCTCCGCTCTGTCGATTTCAATCATAGGTGTGTACCCCGGAGAGCCCAGTTTCTCCGGGGGAATAAGCAAGAGCTGAGAGGACGGCATCGGAGGGTGCATCATCGGACAAACAGCCTCAGTGTGAGTCCCGCTACCGCAAGCAAGGGCCCCAACCCAGCAAAGCCCGGGGGCGGCAAACCGGGGAGCCGGGACGGGGACTCTCCCCCACAGAGCCACGGACGAAAATTGACACCACTCCTTCGATATCAATCAGGCCAAACGACCGCCATCAGAATCAGGCCAGAATAACCTCCACTGCGAAAGACCGGACCCTGTCTGAGTCCCACGGCCGATGTTGTTCAACTGTAACCCGGCTGGGCCAGTACTCGAGGCCCCGGCTCACACTCTGGGTTAGGCCGAGATCCAAAACATGACACAACTCCATCAATCAGGGCGATAAAATTCCCGGGATTGCTCCATCATACTCGGCAACGGTTCATCTACTCGGAGGTCGGGCGTGCGATCAGGATATATGACAGGATTATCTGGCTGAAGACAGAGGTCGGCGGAGCCGGGAGCCTAAGCGGCCATCTTGGTTGCTAGCGTAGCTCCTCCTCTCGGTTTTCCACTGTTGAAAAAGTTTTTAACAACTTTGCAGATGGCGGTCCTGAAGCAACGCACACTACTGCAGGGGAAGCACATTTTGGTGGTTACGCCTTAACCTGCTTTAGAAGCTGTAATTAAGGCAAGAGTGCAGACTCTAAAGCATTACATCCCCATTGGATACAATGGGCTACTTCTTTGATGTCTCCTGATGTAACGTTTATCTTTGACCCCTCTCTTCAGACACAGGAGTTCTTGCAGTATAGACACATTCAACCCCATCCTCTGTCTTTGCTTCCTTTACAGGAGTACAAATGTATTATTTACACTGATGGATTGGAGTAACCGGCCACTAGTTCTAAACATGCTTATTCAGCGGCTTATGCTATTGTGGCTGGTAGAATAGTTGAATGGAAAATTCAAGTATAATATAGTGCATACACAGGCGCTAGGTGACTGTGCGCTCTTTTTCTTGCTCTCGAGTTTGCAGATCGAAATGTATTTACACTCATTGTTTGTGATTCTTTTCCTTGTGTTCAGTCTTTCATTGACAACTTATTCTTTTGGTCTCACAATAATTATCAAGATTCTAAAGGCAGCACAATTAAGCATAAAAAGCTGTGGTTTAGAGTGGCAGATATTAAACAACGTATACCCCTCACCCATGTTATACCAACTCCTGGCCATCAGCGTTTGTGAGCACATGCTCTTGGTGATTCTTTGGCTGATGAAGCAGACTAATCTGCAGTAGCCAGATGTTCCATAGCATTAGCTACAAGGTCCAATACTAAGCTTGATAATTAGATTTTGGCAGCCATAGCTGCTACTACGAAGGGCACTAACTACCCACAGGATTTCCCTTCAAAGTATTCTTATCAGTTAACTCCAGGACAAGTTCCCTTTGGGAGACTACCGGAGGTTGGTTCCCAATGCAGACCACAGGTACTCTTCGATCAAGGCCGCACACGAAGGCATGGCTTGCCGGAGTGTCTGCAACAGTCTCTATCTTGCAGCAAACCCGTAATTATCTCCTTTCTTGTAACATCTGTCAGCAAAGTAAGCCTTCTACGGTAATATGTCCACAACAAACACAGATATGCATTTCTAACCAACCATTTGGTTGTGTATAACTTGATCACTGCGGTCCATTTTCTTCAGATACTGCATATAAATACATTTTGGTTGCAGTTGATTCGTGCAAGATTCCTTTGGGTTTGGCCACAACACAGTGCTGACATTCCATTAAGCTCTAGCAATTTCTCAAGGGACTGTTTTATTGCACCCCATTTTATCCTTGTCTATCGTTGGTCATAATTAACCTGTCACCAGCCTGACTTTCACTGGTAGGGGATATACCTGAGTCTGGGACCCCGAAGGCTAGTGACAAAGCATCATGGTCACTATCCATCCATGGGATGACCTCGAAGTCCTTCACCAGATGCCAGGAACTACACTCAACCATAATATAATCTATTTGGGAGACCTGACCTGTTCTATTAAATGTCGGCCTGCAAGGCTTATCCAATGGAGTACGACCATTGCAGGCCCTCAGGGAGTGTGTTAAGGCAATAGCATTAATTTTGTAAAACCATAGGTGACCAGGATTTTACTGGGTAGGTTTGGGGGTCTGGTATACCCCCCTGTAGATCCTCCTCACCGATAACAGTATCGTGTGAGCCTAGAAGAGGTTCAAAGTGTCAATCTAAATCACAACCAACTATCAAACCCAGATTAGGTAGCACCCTTGGGATAAAGAGATGTAATTCCTCCAAGGTTTTTGATTCCTGAGCGAGTGATACAGGGCGGGAATAGATATTAATAATTGCTAGTTTCAGTTTGGATGGAAAAGTGAGCAGTACTGATTGGATATCTTGTGAGTGGGTAATCAGGGTGGTGGGGTGACAACCCACATGGGAAGATACCCATATAGACAGTCCCCCTGCTGGCCTTCCCCTCCCCCCTCTATTGGCTGGTATGTTGTAGGTAGCAAAACCCACCCTTCCACAAACCTCTCTTGCCCATGTCTCCTGAAACAGGCAGACATCAAACTGATCAACAAACCCACCCCATTCAGGGGAAGATAACTTTAGACCTAATGCCAGCCAGGTTCCATGATAGGATCTTAAGGTCCCCATGTTGCCTTGGTGTTTCTTCAGGCAGGCTAGGAGCAGTTTCAGATGTTATGTGATTGTTAATAGGATTTCCCCTTCCCCCTCCCCAGACGTGCTACCAACAGGTGTATCCGGTTCTGATTTCTCAGCAATCATGGATGACCCCTTTTGATCCCCCAAGTTTTCCATCACATTCCCTTCCTCTCTGTCCTTAATGCTCTTGCCACAACACAAGGTTTCTGTAGTCATTAGTCAATCTACTTCTTCTAATGGGCTGTATCGATTGCTGACTGGTAGATTATAAAACGGCAACCTATTAGGGTGTAGTTACGAAAAAGCTAATGTCCCTCCAGCCTCTGGCTATTATCACCTAGGGGAGTCCTTGGTCGCTCCTGATCCGCATGGTTATAATAAAAATAGTCAAGGGGGAACATTCTCATTCCTATATCGGGCCCATTGAGTGATCTTCTTAGATTCAGTAGGGAGCTTACCGTCTGGGGTGTTTTAAAATGAATAATTATTTGAGAAAAAACAACCTAAGCAGTTTTACGAATACTTATCTGTTCAATACTAGAAAAATAAGGGACCAATAATAAGTAAAAGAACACAGTATTAAATTGTCAACACATTAAAAAAGTTTTCATAAAAAGGTCATTTTATTTCACAGTCAATAAAGTAAAAAACATTAAAAAAAAAACCTATTACTAAAAGGAACATACAATCAACAAAAACAATACAATAATAACATAAGATATAATTAATAAAGAGAAGAGTTATGTATCGACGCACGTTTTGGCAACCAGCGCGTTCTTTAGGACCAACTCTCTATTACCTAAATACAAAACAACAGTACATAAAATTTCAATGAAATAAACCAAAGAGCATCTAATACAACAATCATCAAACTATATCAGAAATTAATACAAGGCAAATACATTTATCAATTGGTTAAAATAGCAAATGCTAACGACAATTTAGAACTGTGTAAACAACGCATAAAAATATATTCAGAGAGCCCCTCACAAGACAAGTTTCAAAATTCAAACAGATATGGATTGTTTTGAATCAAACTTCTGTGCTCATATGATCAGTTAGGCTAAATAGTCGACTTGCTAAATGAAGAGCAATTGTAATAAAGAAAAAAGGAAGGTAAATAGTAGGATCACAGAGAAAAAATTAATAATCACACAGTCACCCCTGGTATTTTTCCTGTTAGGTCCCACCCATTCTACCCTTCTCACCATCAGAATATCCCCTGCCCTATCATAAGGAAAGTGCCTATGTGTTGCCAGGCAGAACAGGCTCGTATTCCTGAGATCCAGCTGCGACTCCTCCTGAGGAGCCTTTAGAGGAGGCACCCCAGTTAGAACTACTTCATACGGTAGTGATTGTGGGGGGAGATCTATGGTTGGCAATATAACTTCACCCTTACCCTTTGTTTCTACATTACCTACATCCTGTTTCTCTCCTGCCACTACAGGGTTGAAAGGGTGGAGACCGATAGATGGCTGTTTTCTGTCACACCTCGGACTGCGAACTGTTACTGTGCTGGGCATACTCAGATTGCGTAGGCAGGGGTTGTAAGATGGTATCAGCACCTTGGGTAGGGGCTTGTCTATAGCTAGAATTTAACCTACTAATGCTCGATGGGTTATTCGTGGACCTCCCAGAAAATATGCTAGTTCCATTAGATAGGCCCTCACCCCTTAAGTCATTGCTTTTACCAGGGACAGTGGGGTGTATCAACCTTGCTGATACCATATCAGTCAACACTGTCAGTTGGTCAGCTAGTGGGGGGACCTCTTGTCTAATTAGATCACCAAGTTGGATCAGGAGGTCAGCAATCAGAGACAGGGCCCAGTCCGGGCATTTAGGTGCAGAAGCCATTCTAGGAGAAGACTCTTCTCAGGATCCCGTTCACTACAAACCTATTCTCCCTGATCGCACCTCATCCTTGCCTTCTTATTTAAGGTTGCCTTCTCAGCTGCTAATTTATAATTCCCCTTTTTACGTGTGGTCATGACCTTATTAGTTGGTGATGTTGCATTTGAACCAGCATCCACGTGTAGTAAGGCTGGCAATATATCAACTACAGGCGGTGGCAATGTAGCAGGTGAATTAAGTTCAATAGGAGGGTCTAAGGTGGGGCAACAGAGCTCTGGGGTAATGGAAAGGCACCTTTTGGTCCGTTGTATTTCTGAGGTCACAACACCCAGGGCCCTTTGCAACATTTTATCAATTGAGGTCACTGGAGGAGGTGTTGCTACAACTGGCTGGCCCCTAGATACATTTTTCTTAGGGATTCACATATTTTTCCCCATGATTTTAGTCTAGCGGCGGCTTGTTAGAGGGATCACACCTTAGCCTGGTTGCTAAATGGTACAGTTCTATATCTAAAGCAAATCAGAGATCAAAATAGTCCAGGAAACACAAACAATAGTAGCCTAGGCTTGTTAAACCCGAGTAAATACCCCGGTGATAACCGCCTCTCCTTGCCCATGTGTAACTCACAGGCAACAATTGTAGCCAGAAAGTTAAACCCTGTGGCTAGGTTCCATGCGCCCAAAAGAAATCTAATTACTTGCTGTTGGGGATGCGTCCATAAGTGTCCTCCAGTAGCAGCCCTTTTCGTGGAAAGTGTTCTGTAGAAAACCAAGGGGGATGGCCCTGCCGTGCCTCTTCCTGTTGCAGATGGGCCCAGGACGGGCCTGCCATTGGCACGCACGTACGCGTCCCGCACTGCGGGAGGCGCCGAGTGGATTTAAGCGCCTCCGAGTGCTTGCTGATGCTGACGTTCGTGAGCGCCACGCGGGGAGCCCGGGAGATGTAGTCTCCGAGGCCCAAAGCAACCCCACACGCAGCCGGCACAAGCAGCAGGGACCTCGTGAGCAGACCCCCCTCCACGCTCCCAGGAGAAGAAAGCTGCAGAATGCTGCCCACGCAGCAATCCTGGGCAAAAGGTGAGTCTTGAAAGCGTTCACACGTTTTCACTCTTCCAAGCAACATTGGCAGCTGTTTCCACATGCATCAATTTTCTTATTTAATGCCATTTTATGTTTGGCACAGTGTTGGGCTAATTGGCCAGCATATCAGTTACCTGCTGTCACTCTGTTGTTTCCAGATTGGTGAGCAGAACATTTGACCACAGCCTCTGTTTCTGGTAATTGGATTGCTTTTAGCAAGTCTTTCACATAATTCTCATTTTTAATAGAGGTTCCTGATGAAGTAAGAAACTTTTTGCAAGCTCTTTCAATGTAATTTATTTGGCTACTTGACTCCAGGTAAATAGGATGCTTCGACTGGACCCTATAAAGTACACACAGCATAAGCAGCACTCAATCCTCCTTCTTCATGTCACATGCATGAACCATCTACGAATAGCTCATGTTCTGAATTTATTAATGGCTCTTCTCTTGTGTCTGGGCAAGGTTTGGTACAGTATTCTGTAAGGTCGATACAATTATGTTCAATTTCATTTCTGACTTCTGCAAAATGAGAATCAGGCAATAATGTAGCTGGGTTCAGAATATTACACCTAGCAATGGTCACATTGGCAGCACCTAGAAGGATTCTCTCATACATAGTCATCCGACTAGGAGTCAAATACTGAGTTTTATTTCTGGTTAACAAAATCACAACTGCATGTGGAACATGGACAGTTACTGGATGTCCCATGAAAATGGACTCACTTTGCTCAATACTCATGCAAGTTGCAGCTACTGCTTTCAGACATCCTGGCAATGCAGAGGTCACTGGATCCAGTGTGGAAGAAAAATATGCCACAGGACGTCTCATCAGACCATGTGTCTAAGCCAGGACCGAAAGTGCACAATTGACTTGTGTATCACAAAACAGTGCAAAGTCTTTTAAATCAGGCTTACCTAATGCTGGGGATGAACACAGACAATCTCTTAATTTTATTAAACATGACATGCTTTCTTCATTCCATTCTACTGGGTCTTTTGTTCTTTTCTTTGTCATTTGTATCAGTGGTTTTTGCTACTACTGCAAATCCCACAATCCACTACCTGCAGTAACCTTCAACTCCGAGAAACATTCTGATTTCTTTCTGTGTTTGAGGTTGATCCGTGTGTCTAATTATTCTGATTCTTTCTGAGGTAACCCTTCTGACACCTCTCTATCTGGTGCCCCAGATATTTTACTGATGTGGTGCAAAATTGCAGTTTCTCTGGTGATACTTTGAGTCCTCCTTCACCTAAATGATTCAGTAAAGCAATGATATCAACAACACAGTCATTTTGAGTTTTAGACGCCACCAGTAGGTCGTATATATACTGTACCAGGACTGAGTGTCCGGGCAGTACCAGAGATTCAAGGACCTTTTTCAAAATCTGAATAAAAATTGATGGACCCTCTGTGTACCTCTGAGGGACACAGTTCCAAATGTACACATGGTCGCCGAATATGAACGAGAAAAGATGTTTGCTATCTGGATGTAATGGAATTGAGAAAAATGCATGACACACATCAATTACATTGAACAAACCTGCTGCCCATGGTATTTGATACAGAATCACAGCAGGATTTGGTACAACCGGACAACATGGGGCGACAATTTTATTAACCTTGCGGAGGTCCTGTACGACCCTGTACTTTTTGCTCGATTTCTTTATGCCAATTATGGGTGAATTACATGGACTGCTCATTATTTCTTGCAAAATGCCTGCTTCAACTAGACGGTTTATTTCTGCTGCAACTCCTGTTCTTATTTTTGGGCTCATTTTATACTGTCGAATATTTGGATAAACTGCCCCTTCCTTTACTGTCACTTTTATTGGATTGACATTTGCCATTAATCCTACATTAATCCTGTAAAATCCCACACATTAGGATTTACCCTATGCTGCAGTTCTCTTGGTAAATCTTCTTCAGTCATCTTTTTATTTTCAGTCTCTACTTTGGCTAACATTAAATTATAAATTCCATCTTCATCTGGGGTTTGAATTTCAACACCACTTGGTGCGCAAACGATTGTGAAGTTAATTTTACACAGCAAGTCTCTACCTAATAGGTTTACTGGACTGGAATTGCACACAAAAAACGTCTGTATTTCTTTAAAATTGCTTATTTTAACTTCCATTGGTTCTGTAACTGTGGTACTAATTTGTTTATTAGACACGCCCACTACTTGGATCGCTTCTTCTGAGAGGGGTAGGTTTGGAACATCTGCTGTTCTCACAGTAGAATTGGTAGCGCTAGTGTCCAATAAAAAGGTAATATCATTTCCCTCAACTTTTCCTTCAATTTATGGACCTGACTGATCTACCGGCAAGGATGCGCCAAGTACGCACTCCTTGTCTTCCTCTCTCAGGTACCGTCAGAAACTGTCTTCATCAAAGTATGTGTCGCTCAAAAGAAATTGTGGTGTCACTGCGTCTTTCCTACCACTTCCCTCCCAATTTGTGGTATCCACACTGTATGGGGCTTGCCTCCAAGAATTTGGCATAGGTGCTAGAGGTAACTGGTTATGTATTACCTGTTGTTGCTGTTTTCTCGACACCTTATTCTGCGTCTGTGAATTTAAATTAGTTTGCATTTTATTATTCAGTAAAGCCTTACTCTCGTTCTTCCAATGCCCCAATTTTCCGCTCCCGTGACAAAGGAACTTTTTCTTGTCCTCATCTCTGTTGAATTTTCCCAGTTGGTTTGCTACCACTTCCATCTCCTTGGGTCTGATTATTTTTCATTTGGCGTAATTGGAGTTCTTGTTACTCTGCTAGTTTTACCTGTGCGTTTATTGACAATTTCATCTCCACAGTATTTTGCATATTTTAGAATCTCATCTATATGTTTGGCCTGCATGAAAATCGTATGATATTTAATCATTTGCAAGGTTTCTGGTTTTAACCCTGACACCAAACAATAAATAAATTGGGTCATGTCTTTCTTATCAATGTTTTCTAAACCACTGTACTGCTTGAATACCTGCAAAAGGCGCTCATAGTATGTGTGTACTGATTCATCCTTATTTTGGGTAGTTCCGTCTATTCTTGTCCAGTTAGTTTCCTTTGGGGGTACCTCTCCTTTCAAGCACAGTATTACCCGATTGTATTTCTTCATAACCTCATCTGATGGGGCTCCTGTCTTCGTGTCTCTAGGGTACTCATCATTAGGCCAATCGACCGCAATTTTACATTCTTTCCATAAATCTACAGGAACAAAAATGTCAAATAATCCATCTAAATCTTTTAGCAACACTTTTGAAACTTTTACAAATCTTTCGACTTGTCTGTACCACTCTACAGGTTTCTCTCAAAGTTTTGGGAAATCATTTGTAAATGACAAAATATCCTGTCAGGACCATGGGACATGCACATAACGTCTTCCTGGCACTTCTCTCATCGGGCACAACCTTTCTACTCTTTCTGATTCTTTTAATACATATTCAGATGCATATTCAGATGCAGTGCTTTTTCCCTGTGCTTCCTCCTTTTTCTCCGTCCAGATTTCCACCTTTCTAAATCACCCCATTTTCGCAACAATGACAAGGGGCCCGATTCACAGAATGGACTTAAGACGCAATCCTAAACGTACTACTATTTTGGTATTCACAGTATGCACTTACTACTTTGGGCATTCACAGAAACCTACCAGGACGCCATAGACTCACCAGAACAAGTTCTTTTTCTGGGCATTCTTTTCTTGCCAGACTCGGGGACAATTGCCATTGGTCCCCCCCCGCTGCCTTTGTCCAAACTAGAGAGCGGCAGACAAGCGGGGGCCTACAGCCCCCAGGTGCCCTTGCGGCAGGACGCCGGACACGACGGTTTTGCGCCAGCCGATGCTGAAAAGACTGCGGAAGCTGCGGCAGAGCAGGTGACACTTCCAAACCTACAAGGACGCCATTGACTCACCAGAAGGAGTTCTTTTGCTGGGTATTCTTTTCTTGCCAGACTCAGGGACACTTGCCATCGGTCCCCCCGCTGCCGCTGCCTTTCTCCAGCCTAGTGCGCGGCAGCCGAGTTGGGGGACTACAGCCCCCAGGTGCCCTTGCTGCAGGAAGCCGCACACACCAGTTTCGCGCCAGCCAGCGCTGAAAAGACTACTGAAGTTCCCGCGGGTGACGCTGGGCTAAGCCCGGGCAAAGAGCGGGCCGTCTGTGGCCGTCCGGGGCCGGGAGAGGCTGGGCTGGGCCATACGTTCTGGCTGATTAGTTTTTTAAGTGACGTACAGCACATTTTAGGTGGGAAATATTCGTAAATTACTGCTAATACTATCGCTTTATTACTGATATTTATCGTTTTATTTCATGTTAATCTTTTAAATTATTGGCTGTTCCCCTGCTTCATTGTTAAAGTAGCCTTTTGTACTTATCTTTGCGCAAGACCATGGGAAAGAACAACCCTCCACAACCGCCCCTTGCTATTAAGCATAAAGCAGCCCTAACTACTCCTCTTCCAAGTTTAACAGCAATTTATAGAATGCTGCAAAAAACTATACGGGTGGTTGCATCTGCTATTGAAAATACAGAAAGGCGCCTCTCACTTCCAGCTGGTATGTTTCCTCCCTTGCCTGCTGCAAATATATCTATAGCTACTATAAACTCTCAGGATTCAATGTTAGCGCCATCCTTTGTTGGTTTGCCAGTTGTTCAATTTACCTCTTTAACACCTGAAACTGTACCTACTCAGACTAATTTGTTATCGGACCTCCCCCTTCTTTAACAAGACTATCTATGACACCCACAATATTGTCTTCAATATCACCAAGGAATGAAATTGCTGAGTCACGACCTAAAGTCGATAAAAGTTTAGGGCAGGAGGGGTGTGACTTACATTTAAGCCCCATTGCTGTTTCACCGTCAAGCTCGGACAGTGATAGATCGCAAGTAAAAACTAGAGGCCAAAAGGCGAAGCAAAAGCAAAAGCATACAAACAAGGAAGGGTAACTTGTAAAAAACTGCAAAAAAGAATGGTAGGCATAAACAGCGTAAAGTGGCTATAAATCAAGTTAAAGTAAAAGGTAAATGTCAGACTGAGAATATTTCTGACCCAATTAGTGCAGGCAACCTGGTTGCAGATGAGAACTTCGGAGGAAGAATGGAGATTTTGTTAACATCACACCTTGAGCCACTCTGTATATACTTGAGACACTCTGTTCAACACCACCCCCTTTTCTGAATCGTTTTTGGCCACTATAGGTGTGGCGGGGTATACTCAGACATGAGTCCCTTTCTCACTGCACCATCAGGATTCAAGCAAGCCGGGCCGAAGAAGGCTGAAATGCCAGAAACCGGTCCCCGGTAGCTTGTCTCCTTTCTGGTGAAGAATTGGCTTGCAAGTTTAGTCTGCCCTGTTCCCATGATGCACTGGGCCAGGGACAGCCTGATTTGCATATAGCCAGGTTCTGAGCTGGGATGGTGCAGTGAGATAAATAACGGTGATGGATCAAGCCCTGATCTTTGGACTGGGTAAGAGTGGTCTGCTTAATTCAGACACTCTGTTCGTCACTACCCCCTTTTCTGAATCGTTTTTGGCCACTACAGGTGTGGCAGGGTATACTCAGACATGAGTCCCTTTCTCACTGCACCATCAGGATTCCAGCAAGCCGGGCCGAAGAAGGCTAAAATGCCAGAAACCGGTCCCCGGTAGCTTGTCTCCTTTCTGGTGAAGAATTGGCTTGGGAGTTTAGTCTGCCCTGTTCCCATGATGCACTGGGCCAGGGACAGACTGATTTGCATATAGCCAGGTTCTGAGCTGGGATGGTGCAGTGAGATAAATAACGGTGATGGATCAAGCCCTGATCTTTGGACTGGGTAAGAGTGGTCTGCTTAATTCAGACACTCTGTTCATCACCACCCCCTTTTCTGAATCGTTTTTGGCCACTATAGGTGTGGCAGGGTATACTCAGACATGAGTCCCTTTCTCACTGCACCATCAGGATTCAAGCAAGCCGGGCCGAAGAAGGCTGAAATGCCAGAAACCGGTCCCCGGTAGCTTGTCTCCTTTCTGGTGAAGAATTGGCTTGGTAGTTTAGTCTGCCCTGTTCCCATGATGCACTGGGCAAGGGACAGAATGATTTGCATATAGCCAGGTTCTGAGCTTGGATGGTGCAGTGAGATAAATAACGGTGATGAATCAAGCCCTGATCTTTGGACTGGGTAAGAGTGGTCTGCTTAATTCAGACACTCTGTTCATCACCACCCCCTTTTCTGAATCGTTTTTGGCCACTATAGGTGTGGCAGGGTGTACTCAGACATGAGTCCCTTTCTCACTGCACCATCAGGATTCAAGCAAGCCGGGCCGAAGAAGGCTGAAATGCCAGAAACCGGTCCCCGGTAGCTTGTCTCCTTTCTGGTGAAGAATTGGCTTGGTAGTTTAGTCTGCCCTGTTCCCATGATGCACTGGGCCAGGGACAGACTGATTTGCATATAGACAGGTTCTGAGCTGGGATGATGCAGCGAGATAAATAACGGTGATGGATCAAGCCCTGATCTTTGGACTGGGTTAGAGTGGTCTGCTTAATTCAGACACTCTGTTCATCACCACCCCCTTTTCTGAATAGTTTTTGGCCACTATAGGTGTGGCAGGGTATACTCTGACATGAGTCCCTTTCTCACTGCACCATCAGGATTCAAGCAAGCCGGGCCGAAGAAGGCTGAAATGCCAGAAACCGGTCCCCGGTAGCTTGTCTCCTTTCTGGTGAAGAATTGGCTTGGTAGTTTAGTCTGCCCTGTTCCCATGATGCACTGGGCCAGGTACAGACTGATTTGCATATAGCCAGGTTCTGAGCTGGGATGGTGCAGTGAGAGAAATAATGGTGATGGATCAAGCCCTGATCTTTGGACTGGGTAAGAGTGGTCTGCTTAATTCAGACACTCTGTTCATCACCACCCCCTTTTCTGAATCACTCTGTATAAAAATCACCAACATAGAAACTAGGGTAATGAGCTTAGAGGAAAAGTTTACTAGTAAAGATCAGTCACTGTGAGAAAAATCGCACAAAACAGTTCCCCATCAACCTCAGTTAAAGTAAAAAATGTCTGAACTTAAAACCCCACGGAGTAATATTGAAATTAGAGTAGCTGATCCAACATATCTGGCTCAGGGGTGTAGTAATAACAATAATAACATTACAAGTAATAAAAGAAGAGATCAGCCCACCAATGAGGATAATGCGATCTCATCCCGACCAATTTTAAATTTACCTCCTGAAGCAACACCATATACTGATGTTCCACCTGTTTCTCCCAGTACTTTTGAACACTGGTCAACTTTAAGGAATAAATCTCTTAATTTCTTATCCACAAAGCTTGGTCTTAACAATTCGATTTTTTCTGAATTTAAGATGGCCAGAAGGGTTAGATGGTTAGGTACGTCAAGTAAAGTGTTGGGCTGTGACCGTGTAATTTTAAAATTTCGGTCTCTGCCACTGGTATGACACATTATCGAGAGGGGTTTCAACGGGCCAGTTGATACTGAGTACATTAAAATTCTCCCCCTTGGTTTTCAGGTTTACACTGTCCTGCACTAAATCATGTGGGTCTTTATTGGAGAGAGATATCATGTCCCGACATCTATTTCTTTTGATATTCTCACTGGTCGAGAGAATAATGATTGACTGCAAATGGTCAATCCTGCAAATTCCTCAGGTGAAGCGGTTGACCCCATGCTTGTTTGTAGTTATGGGGCTACTGCAAAGGAAGGCGTGGAAAAAGTCGTTGATACCCCAGGAGCTGAGGATAACGAAGAGGGGAAGGAGGTCCCTGAAGATGGGCTTGAGACAGTGAGCTCAAATAGGGTTGAGATATTATCAGTAGGTGCCAAGCTTACCGTTCCTGTTCCACCCCCTTTTGTACCCATATACAATATTACCTCTTGGAACATTGCTGGTATTAAATCTAAAATTGGTAACCCACTCTGGGAGAACTTTATTCAGACACAAGATTTGATTTGGAGCAGGGAACCGGTCCACCTTAATGGGTTTAAGACCTTTCATACCCCAGCAGTGGAAGTTATGCATGGGAGAGCTTAACTGGGGTTGACTGTTTACTGTCAAATAAATTGAACATAAAAAGGGTAATAGAGCCTGTTAAAGATATATATTTTCAATTCCTGAATCTTGTATTGGATTCTGATATTTCATTTGCCCTGGTTAATTTATATAATAATATTCCCCTGGGGGAAGCTTCAAAAGTTCTTCATAAGTTGTCTAAAGCACTGTCGCTACAGGGTAAAAACTTTGGGCATGATTTGATGATTCTTTTGGTGGGTGATTTTATTTGCACCTTATGCAGTATGGCGGAGGATAACAGATGCGCAGTCACTAGGGAAGACGGCTTGTGTCCATCACATTTTAATCACACATCATTGGGTGAACAGTGCAATGAAGTCATTGGTAATTTTGATCTGGGATTCATAAATGAAATCTGTGTGTTACGTTCCATCCTACCACCTACATTTGTGGGTGGGGTTGCACTTCTACTATTGACTTTGCCCTCATAACTAATTCACACACTGATACAATTCATTATTTTAAGGTCTCAGATATTGCATTGAGTGATCACTTTTCGCTCTCTATGACCATCCTGATCCCAATGAAGTCGCCTTCAAGATGTAATCAGGAGGGGGATAGAGTGGGCGAAAACCTGTCTATCGGTAGCATTAATGGCTACTCTTTACGATGGTCTATGGTTGATCAAACTGAAATTCTTAGGTCAGTGATTGGGAAATGCATGTCTGAGCTAGCGATCTGTTTGGGGGAAGATTCTATGCCTGAAACTATCCTCTCATCTTTTTTATTAATTTCTAATGAAATTAGGACCTCCCTCACAAGACAGTCTAAGAATAATAGAATAAAGGGTGGTTGGTTCAACTCTAGCTGCACTAGAGCTTATGCATTGTTAAAGAAAGAACTGCATAAGAAACCAAGGTTTGTCATGGAGGTTAGGAGACTCGGGAAATAATATAAACTTGCTGTCACAGAAAGATAGAATATGCTGAAAGTAGAAGCCTGGGAATCTTTGCACTCAGCCTCTGAAAAGAACGATAGTGCAGGATTCTGAAAGATTATTAGAGCTCCTTTTTGTAGGGAAGAGGCTGGCCCTAGACTAGAGATAGCAATCCCAGAGTCATATTGTATCGGGCACTTTGCTAAAGTATATGAGGGAGAGGTATTGCTAACCTCTCCTTGTACTCCTACCCCTCCTTCTGCCCCAAGAAACTTGATGTTCACCCTAGAAGAGGTTGAGAAAGCACTACATAAGAGCCAGGGTGGTAAGGCTCCTGGCCCGGACGGAGTCCCCATAGATATCTTTAAAGCTATTATTTCTCTGTGGGGCCCCCTTTTGGTCCAGGTGCTTAACGCAAGTTGTATTGCAGAATTCTTGCCCACGTGGGTGGAGTCCATAATTGTGCCCATTTTTAAAAAAGGCGATAGACACGACCTGGGTTGCTATAGACCCATTTCCCTTTTGGATTCATTCACGAAAATAGTTGGGAGAATAATTTTGGACCGTCTCCTAATCTGGGCAAATAATAACTCTATATTATCTGATCTGCAATATGGCTTTCGCTTTGGACTAGGAACAGTAAAACAAGGCTTAAACCTCCTGATGCTGGTCGGGAAGTACACAAGGTCAAAAAAGGGGAATTTATTCCTGGCCTTTGTTGAACTCTCGGCCGCTTTTGATTGTGTGGTTCATTCCAAATTGTGGATTTTGTTGGGACAATTTGGGATTGATGATAATATTATTTATTTTCTTAAAAGTTTTTATTGTGACACTGTGGTATTCTCCATTCCTATCTGGAACCTGGAACACTCGGAGTGAAGAGCTGTTCCAGGGTTCCAGATATATCGGTTGGCTCAAGCTTGTTAGACGGATATATCTTTTCCCCTAATAAACCCATTAATCTACAGTAACCAGTTTCCTGTAACTTCATTGGAAGAGATTACTTCACTGGCGACATTTTGGGATTCGACTCAAGTACCTGCAGAAAATCGTTATGAACAGATAATTCAAGAGCAGTTTGAAAATAAGGTAAAATGTCTGGTGATAAATCAGCTTTTTGTGGCCATTTGCTTTTGACAAAAGATACAACACATTTATAATCAACATCTTCATCACAGGCAGCTCTCCGCTGTTCTTCTTTTATGCAACCCTTAGACACTTCACAAATGGAAATACCTCTATCTTGAATATCATCAGCTGCAACAACATCATCATCATTAACAGGCAGTCGAGATAAACAATCGGCTAAAACGTTTTTTACACCGGGAATATATTCTACCTGGAAATGAAACTCTTGAAGTTTGTATTGCCATCTAGCTATTCTGGCAATTGCCTTTCTACACCCCTTGGTAGTAAATAAGTCTACCAATGGACGATGATCAGTCCTGACTTTGAATACAGTGCCATAAACATATTTACGAAAATATTCAATTCCCCACCAACAGGTTAGAGTTTTCTTCTCCAAAGTAGAATACTAATCTTCTGCACCTCTCAGGGGTCTGGATGCAAAAGCAATGATTGCTTCTGCATAAGTACAGCGCCTAAACCCACATTACTGGCATCTGACACAATAACAGATTCACAGGATGTGTGGAAAGGAGACAAAGCAGGTGCCGCAGCTATACATTTTTTAAGATAAACAAATTGGCTTTTGCAATCAGACGCTTCAGCCCGCGTCCGCTATGGACTGAAGGGGGAACGCACAGATAAAATCCCAATCATGAGTGGGGTCAGACAGGGCTGTCTACTGGCTCCATTCTTTTTAATTTATATATAAATGGTCTAGAGGGAGCTCTGTGCTGTAACAGTTTAGATCCCCCTCATGTAGCCGGCCGTCCAATCCCGGCACTTTTGTACGCAGACGATGCTGTGTTAATGTCTCGTACTCAAGTGGGACTTCAGCGTGTGGTGGATAGTTTTGCCCTTTTTATGAAGGACTTGGGTCTAAGGGTCAAAACCTCAAAAACATTCATCATGTGCTGTGACAGGGATTGTAAGACCAAGAAGGCCATTTTTATTGCAGGTCAGAAGCTGGAGGTTGCCAAACAATTCTCTTACCTAGGTATAATGTTTACCCAGAACGATACCTGGGGTCAGGCAGTACTAGCTAAAAAACTCGCAATGGTTCACTAGACCACTGCCCTGAAAACCTTTGCTAAAAAAATTAGGTACTAGACCCCCTGTTGAGCTAATAAAGATCTATGAAGCCAAATGTGTATCTGGTGCTGCTTATGGGAGTGGGGTATGGGGTTTCTCTGACCCTGCCCCTATTCAGGTAGTTGAAAATTTGTTTTTGAAATTTATACTCGCAGTACCCAAGAGTACTCCTAATTATCATTGTCATGCAGAATTAGGACTCCCTCTTACATCTGATTTAATCAAGCTTGAGCCTGTGCTTTTGTGGCACAGGCTGTGGACCAAAGATGAAACCAAGCTGAATAGAGAGATTTTGTCAGATATCCTGAAATTAGAAGGAGCGATGAGGATACCATGGCTGAGCTATGTGTGTAAGTTTCTTACGGATATCGGAAAGCTTGAGTACTTTCTAAATCCCCTTACGAAAAGACTTGAGGTAGGAGGGTTTGTCTCTTTTGGATTCCTTAAGAATGTCAACGGAGGTTTTAAAACCTAGTATCCTGCAACATCAATTGTTGTTAACAACTTTTAATATTCCACCCTATCTGGTTTATGTTCCTGACACTTATGATAGATTTTTATTATCCTGTTTTGGTTTCGAATTTTCCATAGGCTGGTCAGTTTTCCAACTATAAATGACTGGTCACAAGATTTACAGCCTTGTCCCTGTGATAATTCGTCCCTCCAACCCACTATGCATGACTTTTTATTTTGTAAATTTTATGGATCTCTCAGATCTAGAATCCTACTACCTTTACTGAGAGAGATGGGCTTGCGTCAATGTCGTTTGGCCATGTTAAGTTCTCAATATCTGGACAATCTTTGATCTGTTGCGGTAATTACAGTATTCCTGAAAAAAGTGATCTTCTGCAGAAAATCAATGATGACATAGTGCATTTTTTAATTAGAGAAAGGACTTTTAAATGGAATTTTGATATTTATGAATTACATTGTACATACTCATTTTACCCTTTTTATCAAGATACAGTAATATTACATAATCCCCTTTAAATGTATTGAAGTGAATTTAAATGTATTAATTCTGTTAATTATGTATGCTTTTAACAATCGAATAAAGCGATATTGATGATTGATGATAAACTTAAGACTCAATCCTAAACTTACTACTATTTTGGTATTCAAAGAATGCACTTACTACTTTTGGTATTCACAGAAGTTAGGATTTTGTCTTAAATTTGTCTTAAGACAGACTTAAGACAGACTTAAGTTAGGATTTTGTCTTAAGTCTATCTTAAGCCTTTCTTAAGTCTGTTTTAAGTTTGTCTTAAGTCTGTCTTAAGTTTGTTTAAAGACAAACTTAAGACAAACTCCTAACTTCTGTGAATACCAAAAGTAGTAAGTTCATTCTGTGAATGCCAAAAGTAGTAAGTGCATTCTGTGAATACCAAAATAGTAGTAAGTTTAGGATTGAGTCTTAAATTCATTCTGTGAACCTGGCTCAATAATTCCTTAATCTGCTATGTATGTCCTGACACAATCATATTTTCTAAATCTTTAACAGAAAATTTAGCTTGATAAGGTTAATGTTATCAGTTGCTTGTAAAGCGCACGGTCACCAAATGTGTCATGGCACTGATCATGCATCAAGTTGTTACGTAAGGACCCATTTAAAAGGCTTACCCAAAGAGCCATGTTTTCAGGGCCTTTCTAAATCCAAGTAGGATATCAAGCATCTAATTGTTAATGGGAGTTCCAAAAGGTAGGTACCAGATAGGAAAACCTGCAGCCTCCCTGCCGTTTGTGTTTTATAGTCGGGACAGTTAGAAGATGAAGATGAGCTGAACTTAAATTGTGCCAGGATGTGCTTACTGATCATGATATTGATGAATTTTGGACTATTGCAATGCAGTGCTTTAAAAGCTAGACAGCCAGTCTTGAATGCTGCAAGTTGCTCCACGGGTAACCAGCTTGTTCAACAAGGCCCTGGCAGAATGCCATTTTGCTGCTTATAGATTAATCTTGCCGCCTGGTTCTGAACTATTTGCAATCGTTTGAGTGAACACCAAAGTTTCACCAGCAAACTCTTTGCTATCATTTATTCACACATTTAAACAGAAAGTCCCTAAATAGTGCTTCCGGTTTTACCTAACATGCACTTACTTCCACAGGCAAGTGACCTCACTGCAGTGTGGCTTCCATTTACCACCCGCTATTCTGC
Organism: Lissotriton vulgaris; assembly: GCF_964263255.1. Lineage (NCBI taxonomy): Eukaryota > Metazoa > Chordata > Amphibia > Caudata > Salamandridae > Lissotriton > Lissotriton vulgaris. The sequence goes on along the minus strand of NC_141686.1, from coordinate 208,589,785 downwards.
CCCCGTGATTCCAAAACAAACATATATCAGGTTGATACATAAATCAAATTCAAAATACAAATCAATAATGCTAACACGAATAACTACCTATCTTAACTAATCCCTAACCATACTACTGCTACCAAAATAACTGATAGGGTGTGGGTTTACCACCTGCTCGTTTTACCAAACTCACCTGGGCCCATAAAACACATTCACACTTTGAACAGGTGACCCACTGTATGTTTACCCTACCAAGTTTTGATTGACCTATTTAGGACCTATACCTTTGTCTTACCAATCCTTGTAGCTGGTACCTAAAGTCCTAAGGGATCAAGGGTGTTAGAATTATAGTTAGAATAATAACATTTGTATTTACCTTTCAAATAACTACAGACTCAGGAAAGGTTTAAAACACTTTATCGATGTAAATTCCTAATTGTCAGAGTCCATAACAATTTAGTCAAAGCTTGTTGAATTAGAAAGTATATGATCAAAACAAGATGATGTAAAAATATTAGGAGACTTTCTTTAAGCATTGGAACATAGGGAGGGTAGAAAAGGGAAACAGTACAATGACATACCCACATAAATGTATAGTTACCTAGAATGGTGTGAAGACCAACTCTGGCCATGGGCTGGGATGAAGGATAGAACCCCGAAAGTTCAGGTGCCAGCAGGATAGAAGAGGTGCAGACCAGAATCATGACAGGTACGGACCAAATTGGATCAGGGAAGGATGACCATATGTCAGGACTGGCACCCACAGCTAAAGTGCAACGCCAGCGTCACACCCCTCTCTTCAGCTAAAAGTCGGACCCCGATTGGGTTATCAAACTCCTTCCCAGAACCACAATTGGGTTATCGAATCTTCTGACAGAGTGCTCTACCTCTGCTCTTGATCACCTATTCAGTGCATTGGGTCAGTGACAGGTCAGCTATTCGGGCAAGTCGGACAATCGAGCTAGCTAAGCCTACCTTAGTTACACCATTTTCCAGGGCAGTGTACCAGCCCCCAATTTTGCAAATTGGGTGTTCCCTCAATTTTATTGGTCAAAAAACGAGGAGAGGTCATCACACCATACCAGTTTTGAGATCACCTGTTCAATATTGAAATTAGCATTCCCGCCCATAATTTTATTTTCCCATGTACTTTTATTCCACCCAACAATGAATGTTCTAATAGTAAATACAATGTTAAAAATGTTAAGAAAATTGTCTTTCTCTCGTGAGGTCACGGAGTGAGTTTCCCAGGTGAATCTTCAGGCAAGACTGTTGTTGGCATGAATTCAATGCCATGGCTTGTGGACTCTTGAGCAGTCATGTGACCCAAGATGGAGCAACATTGTACTTGATTGGTTCAAACACGAGCTAATAGCTCGTAGGTAGCTAATAGTAAAAAAAGAACAGTTTTTTAGAACAAAGAAATTATGAATTCACTGTATACCCCTTATTTCTACTCTATTCCCATTACCTTATTTTAACTACAGCGTTAGATTTTAGGCAGAACAAACAATTTAGTAAAAGTTGCAATGCAACCGTAAGCACATTAAAACATAGAGCAGCCATCTTTAGTTCTAGTGCTCAGAAGCAAAGGTTTCCCTCCAAGAAAAGAAATATGTCATATCAAGTAGGTGTGACACACTCATGCGCAGTACAGATCCCGCGCTGGGGCGGCCATATTAGGTCATTCAAGTTACTCGTTAGTGAAAGCACATAGGCGAGCTTCCCCTAGATACTAGAAATGTTGTTTTGGTGCAATATTAGTAAGACAAAACATGTTAATTAGTATGTTACAAATTATTTGGAGAGGGCTGATTACCAGCAAGTCGCTTTACGTGCGCAACCTTGTTCCATCATGAGTCCTACGAGGCTTCTCTGGTTTACTTTTGAAATGTTTTACTTGAATATTCTAGTATTGTCTAAGCCTAATGCTTTTCTTGAAACTCTTTGATTTAGATGTTTGCTGTGTGACTTCATTGGCTTAATAAATTGTCATGCATTTCATTCGTTTGATATGTCCCTGATTCATTTGCTCAATGTCTTTTCATGCATCTTTTATAATCTAATGTATTTTCAGTTTTTGATTGCCTTATGTACTTTCAATTGCTTTTTTTGGTAGTTTTGTTTCCTTGGGAAGGGGGATATGTTATGATCTACTGTTGCCTTTCCCCTTGCCTATGTATCCCCTCCCTACTGCTCAGCCAGAATGAGTGTTGAGTGCTTGGAGATGTCTGGAATGTTGGATGATTGATGATGGCGTGGAATGCATGGGTGCCTGGTGAGGTTGGGAGTGTCAGTTGGAGTGAGCAGGCTGAGGAGCAGGGAGGCTGCTCCTGGAGGGGCATCACCTACATCTTCCAGTAACGTATTTGAAGCTGTCATCTTATCAATAAATCTACTATATACAAAAACATTATTAAAATGGTACAGGCAACAATGACATACACAGTCCAGTCAACCACTGGTGGAGCCAGCAAAACTAATTGGTGTAAAATTCCTGCTCAGGGGCACCTCCCTCCTTACTCAGGTCTGTTTGTAAATGGTTCAGTGCTTGGATGGTAAGGGCCAGTGTCCCATTCTGAATAGCATTGCCTAGGACAAAAGTACAGCAGGACACACCAATCTTGGCACACATTCCGCCCTTCATTGCAGTCATCAGGTCCAAAAGATATTGATATAGTATCAGCATGAGGAAGATGTCTCTTAGTTTTTCCTTGATCTCGTTAAGGCTAAGCTCAGTACTGTTCATAATCTTCTACATTTCCCATGTAGTTAATTGCAACCAGCGAGCATTCACCTTTGCTCAGTGAAGAAGGGTATGGACCCTTCTGCGTCAACTTGTGTGTCCAAAAACCGTCTGAATTTTTATGGAATTTTCTTGAACTGAGCCCAGCCAATAGAATCAGCAATTTTTGTTTCTTGAGTCTGATGCAACATAGTTGAAGGACTGGGTTCTTTTGGACCCAGCGGTGCCAGGGCACAACACCTGAAACCTTCGTGGGTAACCTGCTCCGGCGTACAAGTCACAGAGACACGGGACACTTCCTTCGGCGTCAAGAGTCAAGGTTTATTTACTGCAGGGAACACAGAAGTCACAGGAAGTACATCGAGTGTAGTTCGGGGAGACTGCTTCAAATTGGTTTTGTGGATCGCTCCTTTTATACAGTTTTTACCCATAGGATAACATGAGACACAATAGTTTACAACCCGGTTCCCACATTTAGCTCTCAGAGGGGTCGCTTTGGTCACTTTGAAACACATAAGGTCCGGAACATAAGTGCGGAAACATTTGGCGGTTCCCAACTGTAAAAACCCATCTTCCCACCATTAGCAAATTCCAATCAGCAGTAAAGTAGATCGAAATAGGAACGAAGACAGGTGCAGAGGAAGACGGAGACAGTGGGGAGATCGGAAAGGGTGTAAAAGGGGAGGTATCGAGAAACACGAGATACAGGCATCAAAGGGACGTGCCTAATGAGATGCACGGCTGAGACAATAAGTCCGTGCGGCAAGATGAGCCTCGAGCGGCGCCATCTGCCTTACAGCAGCAACCCCCTCGTCATAAAGACACTTTCAAAGAACATGTGTCTTCCGCAAATATCTTGGGAGTCCCAGGGTCGCGAAGCGGACAGCGTCCGTTCGCTGGCTACTTGAGGGCAAGAGACAAAATGGATGCCGTATCTAAGATGGAACCCGTGGGTACAGATGAAAAGCCCACATAACAAACGAACGGTTTAAGTTAGCACAGCGAAACTGCGCACACTCACTAAACTCGTCATTTGCGGTTCATAGATACCAGACTCGACCATATTCGTGCGAGTCGAAAACACCACTTACAATTGTCACGGAACCTCAGACGCTCCTTTTGCCCTCATGTAGGCAAGCACTAGTCGGAATCATATTCGATATTCATCAGACCATCAAGATGTCGTTGTAGCATAGCTCTGTCCAATCGAGTCCCCTTGGTAACAGATGGTTGTCTCATACACGTTGTAGCACAGAGGCCACATAAGGCAGGACCACACTGCACACAAAGGCAACACGTGAACAGGAACACTACCACAACCCCGATGATCATCAGAATCTTCCAACCCCAAGTCGATATTATCTGGAATGAAAATGCAACAGCTCGAATGGATCACTTTACATACCCCACCGCGATCTGCCAAGACGACATCTAAAACCATACGGTTTTGTAACGTCATAAGTCTCTCCGCCTGAAGTTCTGTGGTGATATTACCAAGGGCACTGGCAGTAATATTAGCTGTCGATTCTACCACTCGAGTCAAATGTCTCAGGTTCCTACTATTAACCATAGGTCCCCAAAACGGGAGGAAACCCTTGAAAAAGTCTCCTGCCTCTTGACCGGCAGTATCCTCTTCGCTAATTACGCCTCGTACAACTCTAGTCTTATGGTAATCGGCATCTACAGTGAACGTCGGAGGCAACAGATTTGCAATAAAACATGAGCCCATGAAGTCTGCGGGCAACCATGTGTATGCACGATCATGACAGATAAAGTATGTACCCTTGGCAGCCAGAAACACAGGGGACGGGAACATTGGCAGAACGTAACTTTCAGTGCAAGCACTTGCTCCAAGTGAGGCGTGCGAACCACGACCCACAAGACAAAGATTACCAGTGTGGGGTACGACCCATATTGGAGGCGAGCTTTTAAGCTGCTTTTCATTAGCGAACATACTATATTCCCCTCTACTTAGGACCCTATAGGCTTGTACCTCTTCTTTAGGGATAAGAAAAGGATCATGGATCTCATCTTCCATATCCTCTATTGCCATCGATAGCAGCCTCTGATACGAGGTAGGACCAGAGTTGGGGGAACGTTGTTCTTGAGTGGGGTGGAAACCCAGTGCGCTTCGAAACATTGTTTGGAATGCTCGAGCTGACCCTTGGGAACTATACGGTAACACCAGATATGGAATTCCCTTACCCGTAGTATGTGGCATCAACCCACACACCCAACAATTAGTAGTGTTAACCACTAACTGATGCTGATGGAGAAGCTGAATAAAGGAATTGTTGCGGAATTCTACACGTCTAGCCTGTTCGTGTTCCGGTAACATATGAAAGGAATGGGGAGAAGCAGTAGAAGTAGTAGAAGTAAGGTTAGGGTAAGGAGTAGGAGTAGGGGTAGCAAGTAAGAAGTAAGACATAGTGTAATACACCCCACCCGCCAAAAATGCAGAAGCAGTCAAAAACAATACAAACAATTGGAATACAAAACATTTAGTACGACTGAGTTTCTGCAGCTTGACTCTGTACGCCTGAGCTCCTTCCAAATCATTCAGCTTCGAAAATGCCATTTCCCTACGACCGTCCGCAACGTTTCTTGACGCACTTCGTTCTGTGCAGCAATAGTCAATCCCCAGGAGTTCCTAGGAACCGACGGCCTTTAACCTAGCGTCAAGACCTACTGTCCAGAAGGAAGTACGCGCGCGGCCCTACGGCCCTCAATACACAATATGTATTTATTTAGCACAATATTTCTCAGCTGTGGAAGGAAAAAGATACAAGGAAGAAGCTTGATATATGTACAAAACAAGTTTCAATGATACGAATGTTCAGAATTGATCATGGGAAACGAGGATATTGCAGTTATCAATTTCAGCAAAGCAAGAAAATTTTATTTGTCCTTAGTGTGAGACCGCAAAGAATATCGATGTTTCCCGGGACGTGTCTGCTCGTCGAACAAAGGATCCGTTGAAGAGACAGCGTCCTGCTGATCAGTTGGTTGATCTGGTCTTGAGTCTTTTGCTGACAAGTGTTCAACAGTGGCTTTCTGCTGCGCTGAGAGTTCTCCAACAAGCTGTGCGTCGCTAAAAGGTACAAACGCCGGCAATGTTTCTGCTTCTATTGACGCAATGCCTTTCCTCACCCACGGGTCTGCCGGCAAAGGAATGGGGACTCGCTTACAATGGGTAGCATGTACCCAATTCTTCCGCCCCTCAAGACGAACGGCAGTCCTCGTGGCCAGGAGCACCTGGTAAGGTCCGGTGAAACGGGGGTCCAGATTGTTCTTGCGTGAGAAGTTACGGGTAACCACCCAATCCCCGGGCTGGAGCTGGTGGCCTGGACCCTCCGTCTGCGTCGGCAAGGCGTCGTAAACCTGTTGATGAATTAACCTCAGTTTAGCAGTCAAGTCATGTAAGTAGTCAATCAACATCGGATACTCAAGATCAACGAATGTACCTGGCCTAGGAACCCCCCACACATTCGCAGGACGGCCGAACACTATTTCATAGGGGCTAAGCCCTATTCGGGAGTGTACAGTCGCCCTAGTTGACAGTAATGCTAGAGGCAAAGCGTCAGGCCACGAAAGTCCAGTCGTAGCCTGAATCTTCGCTAGCTTTAGTTTAAGGGTGCCATTGTACCCTTCAACCAATCCAGCTGACTGAGGATGATTGGCGCTATGGAATTTCTGATTAATTCCAAGGCCCTTACACACACTCTTCATCACACTTCCAACAAACTCACTTCCGTTATCTGACCACACAACTCTAGGCATTCCATACCGAGGAAAGTATTCCTTCAGTAGGATTTTCGCAGTAGACAAAGCAGTATTGTCTTTGAGGGGATAGGCCTCGATCCATCGGGAGAATGCGCAAACCACAACCAAAACGTATTTCAGGTTATTGCATCGCTCCATATGGATGAAGTCCAATTGGATCACCTCAAAGGGATACGAAGGAGGAGCAAAACTGCCAGGGGGAGTTGGAGTTCCTTTGCCAGGATTGTACATTATACACACCATACAATTCTTCACCAGACGTTCAGCACATTTCGTAATTCCATCATTCTTCCACACAGCAGCCAACAACTTGCAAATACCTTTCGCGCTAATATGTGCTAACCCGTGTGCCATTGTCACAACGGCCAGTACATACGCATCAGGCAACATCCATCTTTTCTGATCCGACAAATCAATCCAGCAACCATTCACATCCAACCTTCCCGTACTTTCTTTCCACTTCGTCTTTTCAGTATCAGTGGCCTCATTCTGTATTGCTTTCACACTCTCTATAGTATCTTCACACATATTCGATTCTGTAGGCCACCTAACCGAACTCGTCACATACATTCGAGTGCTAAGGTTCCGGGCAGTCTCCTTAGCAATCTCATCTGCAAACGCATTACCACGACCAACATCATCCGTCACTTTACGATGCGCACTACACTTAACAATCGCAACTTGAGCAGGTAAAGTCAATGCATCCAAAAGATCGTTCACAAGCTGGCCATGCTGTATTTTCGTGCCATGCGACGTGAAGAAACCACGCTCTCGCCACAACCGTCCAAAGCTATGCGCTACACCGAAAGCGTACTGACTATCGGTGTACACATTCACACGTTTACCTTTTGCTAATACACATGCTCTAGTGAGAGCAATCAGCTCTGCAGCTTGGGCAGAATTCTGATTCAATCTCGCAGTCTCAACAACAGTATTCAACGTTACAACGGCATAAGCAGTAGTCACATCGCCATTCGGCAATTTAAAACATGACCCATCCACATACAGAGTGCGGTCCGGGTCTTCCAATGGGGTGTTTTTAAGGTCCACTCGACCTTTTGTTTCCTCTTCTGTCCGCAAGTAACAGTCATGTTCTGCTACTTCATCTGACTCTGCACTAATTGGTAACAAAGTTGCCGGATTTAGGACATTACAACGTTTTATCTGAATGTGGCTTGCCAAGAGCGTCAATTCGTACCCAGATAACCTCGCACTCGTCAAGTGCTGAGTTTTCGTTCGATTCAAAAGAGTATCGACTGCATGCGGAACCATCACCGTAAGCATATTATCCATGACCAATCCTGCTGATTGTCGGATGGAGACCGCAGCTGCCGCAGTTGCTCTCAAACAACTCGGCAATGCTCTAGCTACTGGGTCTAAGGTCGAGGAAAAATATGCGCATGGACGTTGCTTACCACCAAAAGGTTGCGTTAAGACACTCAAAGCACAACCTTCCCTCTCGTGAACATATAACGTGAACGGCTTACTGTAATCAGGGGTACCTAACACAGGAGCCGAACACAATGAATCACGTAATTCAGAAAAACGTTTCTGACATTCTTCCGTCCATGGTAAAGGAGTTGAAACATCCTTGCACGTAAGAGCCACCAATGGTTTCGCTAGCAATGAAAAATTAGGAATCCACTGCCTGCAGTACGACGTGATACCTAGAAAGGCACGCACATCTCTTTGGGTTTGTGGCACAGCCATTCGCGCAATCGCTGCAATTCTCTCTGGGGTCAATCTCCTTCCCTCCTTTGACAATAAGTGACCTAGATAGGTTACTTCTTGACAACAATATTGGAGTTTAGAAGGTGACACCTTGTGATTTAACTCACAGAGATGTTGCAGCAACGATACCGTAGCAATTTTGCAAATGTCCTGAGTATCAGCAGCCACCAATAAGTCGTCGACGTATTGGATTAAAGCCGCACCAACCGGCAACCTAAACGCATCCAGTTGACCCTTCAAAGCTTGACTGTAAATCGATGGACTTTCACAGTAGCCCTGAGGAGCGCGTTTGAACCGGAAGCTACGTCCACCAAGAGAGAAACCGAAAAGGTCCCTGCTCTCTTCGGCAATCGGGATGCTGAAAAACGCATTTTTCAAATCAATCACCGAGAACCACGAAGCAGTAGCTGGAATCAGAGTCAGTAGCGCCGTGATGTCAGGCACAACAGGGAATTGAGGAACCACAATTTTATTTACCTCCCGTAAATCGATAACAAAACGATAAACAGGCGGTTTGGTAGGATCAGTACGTTTAAGAATGGGCAGTACAGGGCTGTTGCACACGTTTCCCCGAGTCTCCTCAATAACATCTTTCTCGATCAAATCATAGATGATCGCTAACAAAGCTCGTTCACCATCAAGGGAGATACGGTATTGGGGAATACGTGGCAATCGCACATTCGATTTCAACTGAACAACATAAGGGGAGATATCAAGTAGGCCCACATCATTTGGACCCGTCGCCCACAAAGACGCAGGAAGAGAATCCAATTCCGGTGGAAGCTTATCGAGGGACAAATACATGGGAGAGACTACTCTCTCTCCGAACGTAAGCTTTACACCCGCAGGAGAACAATACAAAGTTGCATACAATCGTTTAAGCAAATCCAGACCCAAAAGATTTTCGCCACAACCAGTGGTCAAAATCAACGGAGCTTCGAGCTCACGAGGCCCAATTTTAAGGGGCAAAGGGCGTGAAACTGGATTGCTAACGGGGGCGCCAGAGAATCCAACGGAAACATTTGTTAAGCCAGACAAAGGTGCGCCAGGGAGTTTCGAATGCATGATGGAACTTTTCGCTGCACCAGTGTCCAACAGAAAAGGCTCAACGACGCCCGATGTAGCAACTGCGACGTAAGGCCCTCTCTGATCAACCGGAACTGATACCACTCCCTCTCCTTGTCTTTGGCTGTCCTAGTAATTACGATCGTCAGTTCCCTGATCGACGTAATAATCGTCTACATTGTACTGCGCAGATCGTCCTTGCGATGATCCACGTTGATCGAAACAGTTATTAGAATTTGATGAATTGTCGGAACGGTCGTTCTGAGCACCACGACCTCTACCACGTGATGCGTGCTGTGAACCACCACGGCCTCCTTTAGAGGAATTACCACTATTACGATCATTTAAAGCAGGACAATCAAATTTAATGTGTCCCTCCTGTCTACAATAAGCACATTGATTGTACCCTAATGAAGATCTTTGGAAAGAGGAATCATTACGCGGCTGCGATCGATTCAATTGCGACTGTGATCTATTCTGCTGAGGCGCATTCTGATTAGAACGCGGCGGATATGCTTGTTGCAACAACACTTTAGTTTTCAGCTCTTTCGTCTTTTTATCAGCACGGTCAGTTTCCTCTTTTTCTCTATTTTCGTAATATTGTGCCGTAGCCAATATCTGAGCTGAGGTAGAAACGGCCCATGCACTTTCTGAATTCTTCAATTTATTGCTCAAGTCGGGCAATAAGTTCGATACGAATTTATCCACAAACAACCGTTGTCCACCCTCAGTACCCATATCCTGTCCACTATGATCAACGAATGTTTCCTCAAACCTCGTGAAGAAGTCTGAGACACTCTCATCTTTCTTCTGCTTACAGGCTGACAACTTGTCCCAATTTACCCTCATAGCTGGCATAAGCGTTTTCATTAATGTAATGATTCGCTGGGGAAGAAGAGCAATCAACTGATCGGGTTTAGTAGCAGCCACTTGTCCAGCGTCTGCCGCTGTAATGGCATTCCAATCACCACCTAATTCATTTGCGTGATCTTGGTGACGAATCTTGGCCCATACCGGTTGCGGTACGACATTGCCAAACAACATGTCGATATCGGCAAGATTCATTATCGTAGCGTCTACGAGCTGCGATAATTCCTTATAATACCCAGCAGGATTTTTGCGAGGATCGGGCAAAGTTTGTTTCACCTGAAGCACTTCCGATCTTTTCCATGGGAGGTGTATCCACACTCTCTGGAAATGCGCCGGAACTGGCTGGGCACCAGTATTATCAGCTGGTACCCAAACCGGCGGAACTTCACGCATAGGATATTGGCCAGACTCATCTTGTTTTTCAATGTCCTCAACGAACAATGCATGAGGAATAGGAGCGGGACGAAGAGATAGCAACCGCTCAATAGCACGTCGGACATTAGTGTCGACTATCAGTCCAGTTGCGAACTGAAGCCGAAGTTCAGACAGGGCGGTCAGCACCTCGTCAGGCGCATAGGCCACTATCTGATCATGTAAGAACTTGCACATTTCATCAAACACATATCTCTGAGTTGGTATGTTGAATTGATCAAACGTTTCGAGGACAACACGAGGTGGATTTCTAACAGGGTTTACCATCCAACCCATCGCCATGTTGTATAGCGCAACACGTTCTCTATTACCAGGAAGCTGGCTACGTCTCTGAGGACCATCAGAACCAGCAGACCCAAAAACAGGTCCGAGCGACTGAAAGAAGTTTGTCACACTGGGAGAATCACGGTTACGAGTAGAGGGAGAAGAGTAAGACACAGGACTAACAAGAGAAGGAGTAGAGACATTAGCAACAACAGGGGTTAACAACACAGGAGCAGTAGCGTGAGCAGTAGCGGGAACAGGAGTATGTGGAAGCGGAGGAGCAGTAGGAATAGAAACAGGCAAAGGAGCAGGAACAGTCGGAAGAGCGGGTGCAGGTTGAGGAACTGGTGGAGGAATAACAGGTGGAAGAACAGGTACGGCAGGGACCACAGGAACTGCGGTACCCTGTACGTACGGAGGTGGCGACTTCATAAGATAGGACATTAAAGAATCCTCAACTGCCTCTTCCTTCTTATCCGACTCCGTAGGCAAAGCAGGATAGCATTTATCTATGGACATACGCTGTAGCCTCTCAAACACTTCCTTATCCTTATCCTCCTTATCACGCTGAAACTGCTCAGCTTTCTTCACTATGGTAGCAACATTATCTCGCTCACTACGTTTATTCTGTCTGATTTCTTTCTGTCGGGCTTCTTTGCGCCACAACCGAAAGGCATCAAACATGGCCGGCCTAGATTTGCGTTCGAACAACTTTATTTCCAAATTATCTAAGATCGACGCTTCGAAGCTACCGTGAGGTGGCCAACGAAGATCGCCGTCTTTCTTTGTATATTTAATCCAATAATCGTTAAAAGCAATCGGGCCTAGCCCATGTTTGCTATATAAGTCATAAGTAGGAGTTCCAACCGGAGGTATCGGACACGAGTCCTCCAGCAGGGAATCCGCACCACAAGGTCTAAAGCAACTGAACAAAGTACTGCGACCAGGCATCCTGCACACTAGCCGAGTTTCACAAACTTCAAGGGTTACGGGATTTACCAAGTCCCAGCAAGAACAAAACCCTCGGTCTTTGGCGGCTGCAGTCGTCAAACAAATACAACAACAAAGTACGCTAGCAAAGTGTCACCGACAAAAACACTCACACAGCGTGTACAACAAAAACACTCGCTAAAGTGTTTACAACAAAGACACTCGCTAAAGTGTCTACAACCAAGAACTCTGGGAGCGACCCACAAATACTTAACTCAAAGATCAATGGCGTCCTCAGGAAGGCCCGTCAATCGTCTCGCTATACCAAGGTCTACGCCAGGCGCCAAAACAGGTCTACAGTCAGGGCAGCAGTCCGTCGCAGCCGTTAGGAGGCGGGAATCTTCGCGGGAAAAGTCTTCGGGCCACTTATTTCGACAACAGGATCGATGAAGCGGGGTGCACCTTCCCTCGGAGATTTCACACGAAGTTCCTCACGATCGTCGGGCTTGGACCGGTACCACTGATGCAGCCCCACGTGATGGGCGCCAACTGAAGGACTGGGTTCTTTTGGACCCAGCGGTGCCAGGGCACAACACCTGAAACCTTCGTGGGTAACCTGCTCCGGCGTACAAGTCACAGAGACACGGGACACTTCCTTCGGCGTCAAGAGTCAAGGTTTATTTACTGCAGGGAACACAGAAGTCACAGGAAGTACATCGAGTGTAGTTCGGGGAGACTGCTTCAAATTGGTTTTGTGGATCGCTCCTTTTATACAGTTTTTACCCATAGGATAACATGAGACACAATAGTTTACAACCCGGTTCCCACATTTAGCTCTCAGAGGGGTCGCTTTGGTCACTTTGAAACACATAAGGTCCGGAACATAAGTGCGGAAACATTTGGCGGTTCCCAACTGTAAAAACCCATCTTCCCACCATTAGCAAATTCCAATCAGCAGTAAAGTAGATCGAAATAGGAACGAAGACAGGTGCAGAGGAAGACGGAGACAGTGGGGAGATCGGAAAGGGTGTAAAAGGGGAGGTATCGAGAAACACGAGATACAGGCATCAAAGGGACGTGCCTAATGAGATGCACGGCTGAGACAATAAGTCCGTGCGGCAAGATGAGCCTCGAGCGGCGCCATCTGCCTTACAGCAGCAACCCCCTCGTCATAAAGACACTTTCAAAGAACATGTGTCTTCCGCAAATATCTTGGGAGTCCCAGGGTCGCGAAGCGGACAGCGTCCGTTCGCTGGCTACTTGAGGGCAAGAGACAAAATGGATGCCGTATCTAAGATGGAACCCGTGGGTACAGATGAAAAGCCCACATAACAAACGAACGGTTTAAGTTAGCACAGCGAAACTGCGCACACTCACTAAACTCGTCATTTGCGGTTCATAGATACCAGACTCGACCATATTCGTGCGAGTCGAAAACACCACTTACAATTGTCACGGAACCTCATAGTTATCTTCTTCAGTAGCAGATGTTGGAACAGCTCTCACAGATCTTTTACAGGGATGATGTGGGATGGGCCTGTATGGTGACAAGGGAACAGAGGGTCCCACCATACTGTTGGTTGTAAGCAAACTCACCACACTATCTGTATGTATCCATCAGTGTGGAGGTGCCCGAGTGCTATTCTGGTATGTGTAATTTTACTCTACAGCTCTCATTTGTGCTGAGTGGAATTGTTCCTTTACCTCTAAAACAAAAGGAATACAGTGCAAATTTCTGTACAATTAGGGATTGCCCCTTCCCTTCCAACCACATGTACCTATCTATCTCAGTATCCTAGATTTCCTGACATGAGGTATTGCTGCTGGTGTTCAACCCTTTCCTACAAGATTAATTTCCCTTTGTATTATTGAGGTGGGTGGCCCTACATTTGAACTCAATGTCTCTGGTCCATTTGTATTAAAGAAGACTGCTGTACACATGCTAAGGGCCACCATGGGACCACAAAAAGAAGCAGACATGTTGTGTTTATGAACTTGTGTGGATATTTTGCTACCTGGAAGGATCTCTTTTCTGGAAAGTCTCAGGCCAAACAGCTTCCTCCCCTAAGGTGCCCATCCTGAGCATCATGGCTTGCTGAGTTTGAATATCGCTAGGCTTAGTAAAAACGTACAGTACTGAGGGATTGATCTCATATTGGGTCATATTAACTACAACTCGTTGGGGGTTTTACTCTGTTGGGTTGTATCTTGGCGATAATCTTACAGAGGTACAGGGGGCAAATGCATTTTTGCTAATCGGGGACTATCTCTTGGGATAGATAAAGCCATGTGCTCCTACTGCATGTGGTGTCAGCAAACAGACATAACATGACCTTGAGGATGTCTGGGTACCCAAGGCGGTCATGCGCTGATATCTTGTGCTTTTGAAGAGTGTGCCTTGTAGTGTGTGTAGAATACTAGTGTTGGCTTCAGTGTAGTTATACGTGACATCGAGAGGTCCCTACGCATGTGCTGTGCAAATGTCGGGGAGCACACCATTTGACTAAGTAGATTTCTGGCAATGGATAGAAGCAGCCAAATCCATAGTAAATTGAGGGTGTACATTGTACAATAGTACATAGCTTATTGAACATTGCAGGCCTTGGATTGACTTCTCAGTCTGTAGTCCTCAGGTGACTGGGGGTTTTCATTGTTTTCAGAAAAGTTCAGAAAATGGCCGTGATAATCGGTTATGGTCTTTGCCTCGCACACTATGGTCAAGTTTGGGTTATGGATATGGTCTCTGAAAAGGAGGTGCAGTTCAGTTGATCTATAGCAAACCTGTTGCATATGATCTGTTGTTCATAGATCACAGAAACATGTGTATACTTACTTGCATCACCATTAATTATTCTTGGGGGTCCTGTGCCTTTTTTTGGGGGGTGTGCTTTTATGTAAATGTGTGCAGTTTTAATGTGGGGCCAGAAAGTGGCTGCAATTGGGGTTGCATTTTTCTTAAACAGTGCATGATTATTTGAGGTTCTGCTTAATGTTTAGATTGAGCATGAGCCAGCATGCATGCACTGCTCTGCAAAGTGCTGTGGTAGTTCAGAACAGAGAGAAGCTTTGCCCACTCCCCCGCCCTTATTTCTTATTGGCTTGTGTGTTTGTCCTTTGTAAATACTGTCTTCTGATTCATTATGAGGCTTCTCAGTACAGCCATGTCGTCAATTGCATCGTCCCATGGCTACTGGCCTCTTTACTTGGTTATTACATGGGGCGTGTACTATTTCCTTTATTAAGTTTCTCAATTTGGCAGACGACATGCTTCACTTACATTTAGCGACCATGCCCGTTTTCACGTTTGAAACAGCCTGGATAATGCTGCACCAGGGTTGGCCGATGTGTGGAATGCTAGTGGTGGACTGCTTCCTCTCCTCAGCCAACCTGCAATGGAGTTGGAGGGTTACCGACCAGGAGCTGCCGCTTTGTCCAGTGGGCAGCCTGGCTGCCAGGTCCTTGGAGCTGCTGGAGATCGTCTAGGTTTTTGCGGCTCCTCTAGAAGTTCAAGGGTGAGCTGCAGGTTCCAAGACCCAGGAAGCACTGTCTCTGGAGCCGGCTGAAGGAGACGGACCAGGAAATGTGGAGTGTGTAGAAGGGCACAGGTAGTGTCACACAGCTTTTTAAACAACATGGGGGGATGTAGGGTCTAGAATTCCACAACACAACATGTTTTGGTGCCTGCTATCCCCCATCCCATTGTCGTGCCTTCTATCCCTCTTCCCTTGTCTGGGCCTTCTTTTCCCCTTCCCGCCCTCCCTCCCATTGTCCATACCTTCTCCTCTCTTGCCCCACCCCCCTGCGCTACTGTTGTCCATACCTTCTTCCCCCTACCCTCCCTCCCTACCCAAGTCCATGCCATATCCCTCTCCGCCTCCCTCCTGTTGTCCGTGATGCAAAGTTGCCAACCATTTGAAATACAATAGGTCTATCGTAAATTGGAGATCTATTGCATTGGAAATATTTGTTACTTATGGGCCTTTGGTACCCCCATCGATATTGCAAAAAACTATATTTCACAGGCTGGTCTTTGTGAACTTGTGGATGATTTTGTTTATTTAACTATTGTTTTATGGGCGTTCTTAATCTTCCTATATCCCATGTTTCTGAGTACTTTATTGATGAGGGTGGTGCCGTGTGACTTACACATGTGCGGGGCTATGTGAAAAAAGGGACGTGTCCCAATATGTGGGTTTGTGGTGATTGCAACATGCCCTAAGGTCACATGTGTCCCCCTCCCCCCTAGATCCGGCACACTTCGTGCAGTGTGATTCTCCATCTTGGCGCCAGGTGTCTTGACCATGCTCTTTTTCTAGGTCTTTATGTGATTTACTGTCTCTATGGTTGTGTACCAGAGTAAGAATGAGAGATGCTCTGTGGCCCGCCATTTGGTTGTGGTGTGGCAATATCTGATATTGGGCCTATTGCTTCCCCCGAGAGTTTGGGACATATTTACTATAAAAAGTCAGAGTGCAGAGCTGTACCAAAATTGGCAGCGTTGCGTTCTTATATTTTCAAAGTGCAGGTATGTGCTGTATTTACTACAATACAGCTCACCCTTGCTTTTTCCTTAGTGATGGTGATGAATTAAGCTGCCTAGCACACATACAGGCACCTTTGAACCATAGTGCAAGGGTGCCTGCATTTCAGAAAATTATTGTATCTGTGCAGGAAGGTGTCCCTTTCTGCACATAAACAAATCACAATGGTTATTTGTTACTTCTATGTGTGCTACATTTGAGATGTTCTTACCACTACTTGAAGTAGGTGGTGGTAACATGTGAATGTTTTGCATCTGCATTTCGGGCGCAAAACATTCATACATTAACCTGCTGCTTAAATGACTTACTTCACACACGGACTTTATACATTTCACCAGGTATCTATGAATATGAAAACATGCACAAAAATATACTAGTGGGTATGTAAATGACTGAAATGTCATGCTCTACACTTCACCAACTTCGAAAGGTAATTTGTCATGTTGGTGCAGAATTGGTGCAGAATTTTACATTATTGATTTTTCACATACTTGAGCAACAAAGCATGTCAACAACTTCTACCCTTCTAGGTTTTATTGAAAAAGTAGCACAAATTGCCTAAATTTAAATTGATTTTCTTCGTGTGGCTGAGTTGTATGGTGCAAGAGATGCCTGGTCCAGGAGGTGATGTACAAAAGTATGTAAAGTTGGTTTCCTAGCTAACTCTGAAGCGAACTACCATAGGACCACAGCGACTGAAGGAATACATATTCCCAGCTTGAAAATGGTCATGGTTATTCAACAGCCACAATTAACCACTTTTTTCTGTGGAGTCTGTATAACATTGTAACCCGAAAGAAGGGCTAATTGGGGATCCTAGAAGCACAAGTTTCTCAAATAGGGGCATGATTTCCGGTGCTGAATTATGTATTTTGGTTGTGTAACAGTATTTTTGTCATCCGTAAGCAGACACAAAAAGGAGTTTTATTTTCGCAGGTAGCACTGTACAACTGTTGTAGCTTGGCACAAATGTAAATTATCAAGTGTAAGTTTATCTAGTGGGGAAGTGCACCACTAAATTCAGTGCTTTATTGCACCCTTTGTCTGGTTTTTAATGGGACAGCATAGATTTGTTAAAGGCCCTGCTGTTTGCATGACATTTTGTTAGAAAGTAATCCTTTTGCCCTGTTCACGCACATTTTGGGCTAAATGATACTGGTGGTAACTGACTCTACTTGTACACTGGGCTCTGCTAAGCAGGCCCTGGGCCAGTGTTGTGTTTAAAAAGGGACATGTAATAGGGTACACTCACAATTGGCAATGACAGACCCTATTGGTCAATAATAGAGAATAGGGCCAGGGAGTGCAATCCACCTATAGGTCCCTTTCATATAATATGGCATGGAGGTTTAGAGGCCCAGTACATTTTCTGCACTTTCATGTGTGCATTGTTTTGTGCTTGCTGTCCTTCATAAGGCAAACCTGCCTTGCAGCCTGTCTTTAAAAATAAATTATCAAAATGTGTATTGACAGATCCCATAAGTCTTTACTATATAATAGGGCTAGGGGATTCACACTACCTACAGGTCCCTAGTATATACTAGGAGATGGAAGTTTAGAGGACCATAAAATGTATTGCACTTGCTGCTGAGTGCCTGCTGTTATTTAAAAGGCAGGTTGGCTTTGCTGACTGTCTTTTAAAGTAAATCACATGCAAATATGACTGGTACATGCACTTTAAAAGTGATAATCTACCTTATTATTACATATTAGGCAACCTCAAGGTCTCTCCTAGGTATCCCAGAAGTGTGGGGGGCATGAAACTACAGGCAGGGACCTTATAAAACATGTTTTATTTGCCCTGGCGAGGGAAAAACTGTCCATTTTATATGCTCCTCATGTAGGTAATTAGCTCCATTGGCTAACATTGTAATACTTTATTTTATTATAACTATTGACAGGAAGGGAGTGAATGCAATTCGAAGACTTAAAAGATTGGCATTGATAAATCCAACAATTGGCTACATTTTAATTTATCACAACTTGCACAGAAAATAAGTTATAGAACTTTCTTTTCTGTGAGCCATAATACATCCTTCAAGTAGTCTCTGCTGATTGGTCAGGCGTATCCAGGCTACCTTGATGAGTTATTAGGTTGCTGCATAGAGCAGGGGTTAAAAGATGGGAGTAGCACTGAAACTGCGGAGGATAGGTCACAAAGAGGGGGCGGGGATATTCAAACTGAGCTCAAATAGAGAGCAAATCAGTAAGGATTGCCAGGCAGGCATACCTACCGCGTAATTGTGTCCCCAGCCAGATCATAGGCTGTGAACAGTAATTTCCAGAACTCAGGGGGAGGAAAGCTAACGGAAATGAGCCACGTTGTGGGTTGGTTTTTCCAGCTCTTACTCCTCTGGATTGAAGTCGTCCAAGTTGGACTTTGGATGTGCAGTGCTTTCTGGGACAAGAAGATACCACACTTTGGAAGACGTTGTCATGCTTTTGGGTAGCACCCAGCATCTCATTGGACAGCATTGCCCCTCTGCCTGTTGCCCCTTAACTAAGAATAAATATGTGAGAGCTGCATTGTCTTTCAGATCTTCTGTTTGAATCTATAAGGAGAAGAAGATCTGCCCTGCTGGAATCTGGATTTGCACCCAAATGCTGCACTCTGACTGGCTATGCCTGCTGCACAATCTAGTACTACAACCCTTGGTACTGTACCCTGCTTCTAGTAAGATTAAGAAGTGGGCTCCCTGCAAGCTACAGGTCAACAGAGCCCACCTGAATCATCTTCACCAAGAGGCTCCATTGTGGAATGTGTTCAGGTGACTTGGATATGGCCAGGTGTATTGTGGATGTTGCAGTCCATACATCCCTGAGACCATCTAGGAGTTTCCAGACCTTTGAACTGGTGTTTGGACACTTGGAACCTACACAGATACCTTCAGGAAGCACCTCCTGAGATTTGGAGAAATTTGGAGAACTTTAGTGAAAAGGTCCAGGAGGTGACCAACCTGACATAGAGTTAAGCCGACTACCTTTAATCCTCCAGAAAAGTTTCTAAGTGTGAAGATCAAGTTTGGACTGGGACCTCCACTTAGTATATCTGACCAGGGCTCGACCGCTATCATCCTCAAACTTTATCTCTGTCCTGGTCAAGGGCAACCTGATGCTACAGAGTGCCGCTATACGTTATTTAAGAGCTAGAAAGTGGTTAATATCTAAAAAATCATCTCTCCAGTTCCATACATTGGATTTTTGTTTTAATGTAATTTTGAAGATCAAAATATTTTCTATTTTTATAAATTGGTGTGGGATTTTTATTGTGTGCTGTATCTCACTTATTGAATGTATTGGTGCTTTGAATGTTTTTTTACCTGTCTCCTAAGCTAGGCCTGACTGCTGGTTGACAGCTAGCAAGGGTTGAGTTCGGGACTAATTTAATGAGACCGTAAGTGGACCTTATACTAGGTTGGTGGCCTTATGGCCAGTGGTAAGTACATACTTTCCCTTACCAATAAACTACTTTCCAACAAATTGTTTTTGTCGATCTGAGGCAGAGTTGGAAATGGGATCGCATTGAAGCAGCTTTAGTGTAAATTTTCTGCTCTGGATTTTAATGAACAAAAGATTAGGGATAGCGAGTGAACAAAGGATATGGTGGCTTGAAAACAGCCCTATCACCCATTGCATCTTACTGTGCTGGTACATCTATAATGTACTGCAATGGCCAGAACTGGGGCACCAAATTGTCGTATTCAACATCCCACACAGTGTATATGTAGTGTCTTGGCTCTCCCCATCGCCCTCCTCACAGTGCTATGTTATGTCATGTTATGTTACCTTACCTTATGTTATGTGAAATTGTAGAGTGTGGCTTATCACCCATGGGGTATCCAGGCACTAAGTGCACTCAGTGCAAGCTGCAGTGTAGCACTGGAATCAAGAACCTATAGGAATGTGTCTGTTTGATATTGGTGCTTTCTATAGGCCGCCTATGCATCAATACGTTGTACATGCTTCCCTGGACAAAAACAAGGATACGAACAGTGGCGGCTGTTTGCTTTTGAAACTGGTAGGACTCACATTTGTAACGTAAACTGCAAGAGTAGCGAGCACATCCAAACATTTACAGTAAACATTTCCAAATAGATTTGCAAAAATGCAATGTTTACTAAAAGACTCAAAAAAAATTTACCCAAAGAACACAATCGCGAGAGGTCTTCAATCCCTCTATGTCTCAGGATATATTCTTCTCTCCTCATCTCCCCCTTTCTCATTCATCCCTTTCACCTCACTCCCTGGTCGGCATTGTTCTATTCCTCACAGTTTCCTTCTCTTCTTACCGAAAGCGCCTTGACCATTTTCCATCCCTTCTTGTGAAGGGGGATCGAGGCCTTTGCGCAGCAAACGTGAGAAGATCAAAACAAAATGTAAAGGTTTCTGTATTTCTCCTTCACCTTTTGAACTCCAGCGGAGCTATTATAGCAGCATCCCTGCACCCCTGCTTCTATCACCAATGCTGAACCTTCTAGATCCAGCCTGCACTGCGCCTCGAGCTCCATCAAGCATTCTGAATATTTTAAATGTAGTGCAAAATGTCTAGTATGGGCGTGTGCTATCGCTGCTCTCATATGACAGATATCTAAACACACTGTGACTCCTCTTTGATGCCTGGGATCCCTTTGACTATGTCCAACCCTCTGTACACCAGCGCTTTTATGTCTGCTCTTGAACCCTCTTCCTGTCTGATTTTAGGTTCGGTCAATTCAATTGATCACAACTAAAATGCTTTCTGATTATTAGTGTTTTGGTCTGTCAGATGATCTTTTCTTTAATTTAGTTGTCTACCCACCTATCTCGTGTCCCTGTCACTTTTCTCTTTTTCACACTTTCATTCTTTTTACTCTCCAAGTTTTGATCGTCATTTGTGCTTGTTATTATTGTATTTCCTGCCCGTGTTAGCGCCTGTGTTTTCCATTAGACTCTGTTGTCGTTTGTTTTGTTTCTATTTTTATCGTCATTTGTGCTTGCTATTATTGTATTTCTTGCCCGTGTTAGCCCCTGTGTTTTCCATTAGTGCCTGTTTTTTTTCCAGCTTGTGTCCTTCCTGTTTGCCCGCCTACCTCGCCGCCCTCCGTCTTCCCTCCCCGCTCCCCGCTTCCCGCCACCACCACAGACCCCGCCCCTTTTTCTATTCTGTTCCCTCCCCGCTCCCGCCTCCCAGCTGCTCCGCCCACCCGCGCACTTCGCCTTTATATGGCAACCGGGCGAACGCGCAGCGGGCGCGCCGATTGTGCGCCGAAGGCGCGCCAAAGGTAAGCCCGTCTGCGCCCGTCCGCGACCGGATCGCGACCAGCGCCAGGACCCCTGGCCCCCGAAGACCCCGATCGTCCCGCCTGACGTACTCCGCCGCCACCCTCATCGCTCTCAACTCCGTCCGACTCCCAGAATGCCATCAGGCCACACCACGACGCACCCACGGACCTTTCAGCTGCCACGCCTGCAAATTCACCTGCATCCGGACCTGCCTCACACCAGCACCCGCCAAGTCGAACACCAGCAGCACCCACCTCAAGTGCATCCTGCTCAACACCCGCTCCGTCCACAGACACGCCATCGAACTCTGGAACGTCCTAGATGCCACAGCCCCTGACGTTGCCTTCCTCACGGAGACCTGGATGAACGCCTCTTCAGCTCCCGACATCGCCATCGCTATCCCAGAGGGCTACAAGATCGTCCGGAGGGACCGCAACGCCAACCAGATGGGAGGAGGCATCGCCATCATCCACAAGAACACCATCCGTCTCACAACTAGCACCGACAACACCCTGACCACCGCCGAACACCTGCACTTCCAGATCCACACCAACCCGAACACCACCCTCAGAGGCACCCTGATCTACCGACCCCCTGGACCACGCACACAATTCAGCGAGGACATCGCCGACTTCATCAGCCCGCATGCCCTCCCCTCCGCTGACTACATCCTCCTGGGGACCTCAACTTCCACCTGGAGAACAACAACGACCGCAACACCACCACCCTGCTGGACAACCTCGCCAACCTGGGACTCAAGCAACTGGTGTCCACCCCCACCCACCTCGCCGGACACACACTCGACGCAGTCTTCTCTTCCAGCACAGACATCGACTTCAGCCACGCCACAGAGCTCCAATGGACGGACCACAGCTGCATCCACTTCACCTTCAAGAGAACGACGACCCACCACCGCCAGCAACAGGCCGCCCGCAGAAGCTGGAACAAGATCACAGCAGACCAGCTCGCCACCTCCCTGAGCCAGCACCCTCCTGCCAGCTCAGCGAACCCCAGCCAGGCCGCCGACAACCTCACGAAGTGGATCAGCATCTGCGCGGACGAGCTCGCCCCGATGAGGACCCCGCCCAGCAGACCCGGAATGAAGAAAGCCCTGTGGTTCACCGACGAACTCAAGAGCTCCAAGAAGAACTGCCAAGCCCTCGAGAAAGTCTGGAGAAGGGAACCTACACCGGACAACAGGACCTCCTTCAAGCTTGCCACCCGGAAGCACCACCAGCTGATCCGCGCCGCCAAGAAAACAGCATTCAAGGAACGGCTGGACAACAACGCACACAACTACAAGGAACTCTTCAACATCGTGAAAGAGCTTTCCAACCCCAGCGCAGGAAACAACGACATCACCCCATCGCAAGACCTCTGCAACTCCCTCGCTTCATACTTCCACAACAAGATCGCGGACATACACAACAGCTTCAACAACCAACCAACGCACACCATGACCGACCAATCACCCCCCACCACCACCC